>NW_012267226.1:22879756-22888313 GCF_000151885.1 Dipodomys ordii
GTTTTTTTTCCCCAGTCTTTCCAATATAGAACCTGAAAAGAAAGGGGGAGGGGGCGGTACTGATTTGCTTTATTAAAGAGCCCAGTGCATTTTCCTTCGTTGACCAGCCAGACGAGCCAGACAAGCCTGCCGTCCAATTAATCGTTAGATGAACAGCTCTCACACCAGCTACGGGCCGAGACCAGAGGCCATTATAACCCCAGCCAACTGAAAGCATTGGCAGACTGGCCCTGAAACTAGACCTTGAGGATCAATATACCTTTCTCCATTAGCTTCATTTCCTCTGAAGGAAATGGTAGGTGGATTGACAGGCCTCTCTCCTGCCTCCTACAGCCTCACAGAGGGGCACAAGTTTGGAGATAAAATTGTGCAGCCAAACCACCCAGGCTTTTAGCAGGTCTGCTTCACGAGCCTTGGGGAGAAAAGGTAGCTGGAATTGCCTGGCTGGCAGTGATAGACTGAATTGTTTTATGAGGTAAGGAAGATGTAGCCAGCCCAGCCAGGCCTAGGGAAGGGGCTGCCAGCCATCTGGGTCATGTGGGCCACTGCTGGGACAGGAGGAAGAACTTTCTGGGCATAGGAGCCATTAGGCCACCAGGAAATGTGGTTGGGTCTCCACTACTTAGCAGCAGCCCCTGTGTGTCTGCTAGAACACTGCTCAGACCTCTGCCACCTCTGCATTTTGTTGGCTGCTTGCTTCTTCTTACAGTACTGGCTGCCACCCCAGCTTGACAGAGCTGGGGTGTTTTTCCCACCACATGCACGCGTGCCCCTGGTGCAGGGCCAATGGGCATGTCCCTCACGGCTTGGTCCTGCTGTGGGGCCAAGGCTGCGGGCACTGCGCAGGGTGCTGCCCTCGGCACCCCCTGAGGTAGCAGGTGTCCGGGCCAGCCAGCGTGGGATTTAGGGGCCACCCTACCAACCCCCTCCCACACACCCTTGGCAGGGGCCCAGGCCCTGGGCCGTGCCGCAAAAGTGGAGTTCTGTGCAAACAGCCTCTCTTCCACAGAGCAGGGCTGGGGAGACTCGTAGGACCGTTGGCCATGCTCCGTCTGTTCTGTGGGCAGAGTTCTGGGAACGAGATCAACCCAGATCGCGGCCAGCCTGGTGGTGGGTGAAGGGGAGGGGCCACCGGAGCACCGAGGCTGCTGGGAGGAGGACTCACCTCTTCCGGAAGATTCACGCTCTGGGAATTTCACTCCCCTGTTTTAGATAGGGAAATGCTTTCTAGAAATTATATATCTACATATGTATGTGTATATATATATGTACGTATATATATGCATATACGTATATATCCTGTTACTTGCAGAAAGTTCTTTCTGGGAACTAACTTGAGTCCTTTGTGTTACAGCCAACATTTATTTTCGTTCAGTTGACTCTCACTAGAAAGGCACAATGATCTTCCTCAAAATTAAAACCCTCTCAGACTTTTCTTTTTTAGAAAGAATTTGGTTTTCCTTAACCTTTTATCCCAGTCTTATAACATGCAAACCTTTCATTATCTTTCTCGGTTACTTATTTTTATATAAACCCTCTCCAAAATGTGTCTTTTGAGTTACGGAGACCATAACTTAATTAGCTCTTTCATTTCCAGAGGATTCTCTTTAGCTTCTCAGATGAAATAAATTAAATTTCAGTCAGATATATTCCATGGGCTCTGGGGGAAGGGTGTGGGGAGAAGGAATCGGAGGCTTTTTATAAACAGTACATTGTCTGACCACCAGCGAGTTTCCCCTTTTGCCATTGTTTGTGAAACAATGGCCTCTTTTTTTGGTGTATTCAGTCCCTCAGAGAGTCTAACCTCTAACAGATCACCATGGCTGTGCTTTCCTGGGTACATGGCTTCTCCACCAAAAATAAAGAGGTTTTCTGGCATCGGTGGTTCATACCTGTAACCTTAGCTACTAGAGAGGCTGAGATCTGAGGATCATGGTTCAAAGCCAGCCTGGACAGATACATCTGAGAGACTCTTACCTCCATTCAACAGGAGAAGCCTGGAGGCTTTCTATGCCTTCCCTCCATTGCAGTTGCCACATGAATAATAAAATGAATTAGCTGGGTCTGGGTCTATGAACTGAAATCTCCCTGAAAGCTCAGCCAGTGTCCCCCGCTTTGCCTCCCCCGCCAGGGTCTGTGTGACGGGGGGCCGTCAGCGCCGGTGTGTGGACGGGCAGGTAGTCAGTCAGAGCGTCCTGAGCACTGGGCACACAGCTTGAACACCATTCACGGCCCCTGGCCTCCCCCACCGGCCGAGCTTTGAGTGGGTCCCACACCAGTGAGTCTGGTCTCACGGCCCTGCCCACACTCTGAGGCAGCCCCGTGGGTCCCCAGATGCCTGTAGAAGAGTTAGAGATGACGGATCTGACCCAGTGCTGTGGCGGTCGTGGTTGGAGGGGGACGAGAGGCCTGAAGATATTTATCCAAACCCAGTTGTCCTTGGGGACGTGCGGCCCTGTGTCTTCACGGCTACCAGCCCACCTGTGCCTTGGGGCTGCCAACAAGAGCCTCCCGGGAGGGGATCTGGGTCAGCGCAAATCAGTGGGTGGCAAGGGAGGAGGGAAGAAGCAAGACGTGACAACTTGGAGAGAAGCAAAAATAAAACCGTAATGTGGAAAAGACTGAAAATAGAGCTCACGGGCCGCATGCAAATCAGATGCTAATTACACAGGAGTTACTGACTAGTCCTGCCATGCCTGTGTCTGGGTGTGGACCCCCCCCCCCCGCCGGCCAAACCTGCTGCAGGTGTCTCCCCTCCCCCCCAACCCTCCACACAGCACGTCCTCGGCATGCTCAAGTCTTGTCACTACAGCTTTCCTACAGCCTGGAAAGCTGAGAGGAGGCTAAAAATACTAACAATAGATACTTGATTTCTTCTTCTAGACAAAAAGCCTTGGCATCCACCGGGGGAAGAAGCGTTCAGGCAGCATGTGACTGGTTGGTATGAAATAAACAAATGGAGAAAATAGCATGCAATTATTCTGCGTTCATTGGACGCTAATAGACCCTTCCGCGGGGGGAGGAGCCCACAGCCTGGATGACAGCCCACTTGTCAAGTCTATTGTCTCCTCGGCCTGGACCCCAGCTGCTGCTTCTCACTGGGATTGTTTAAAGGCATTCCAAGCCGGGCGCCGGTGGCTCACGCCTGTCATCCTAGCTACTCAGGAGGCTGAGATCTCAGGATCATGGCTCAAAGCCAGCCTGGGCAGGAAAGTCTGTGAGACTCTTATCTCCAATAAACCACTAGAAAACTGGAAGTGGTGCTATGGCTCAAAGTGGTAGAGCGCTCGCCCTGAACAGAAAAGCTCAGGGAGGGACATCACCCAGGCCCTGTGTTCAAACCCCATGACTGACCTAAAAAAAAAAAAAAATGTGTTTTTTTTCCCCAGTCTTTCCAATATAGAACCTCACACACTGTGGTCCTAAAGGTTCTCCCCAGGTGTCTGGGTGCTGGGCAGGTGAACTTAGATGTCATCCCTTGAGTACCACACAGGGTGGCCACACCTCCCCTTCCAGCTTTTTGCCATTTAATTGAAGATAGGAGTCTGGTGGATTCATCTGCCTGGGCTGACTTTGGCCAGGGATCCTCGGATCTCAGCCTCCTGAATCGCTCGGGCTGCGGGTGTGAGCCACCAGCACCCAGCCTGGCCTGCCGACTCTTCCTGGGAGCGCCTCTGGGAATGCTAGGGAGCTGGGGGAGGAGGGCGCGAGGCGACCCGGAGAAACGCAGCGCTGTGCTCTGCGCCGTCGCCCGGTCTCCCCCGCGGTCCTCCAGGAAGGCCCTCCCGGCCCGTGTCTGTCTTGCAGGCTCTTCTCCCACGTTGGGGACCCCTTCCTGGATGACCCCCTGCCCCGCGAGTACGTCCTCTACCTTCGCCCCACCGGCCCCTTGGCGCAGAAGCTCTCGGACTTCTGGCAGCAGTCGAAGCAGATCTGCGGGAAGAACAAGGCCCACAACATCTTCCCGCACATCACCCTCTGCCAGTTCTTCATGGTGAGCTGCGGGCCCAGCCGCCACCGCCGGGCCCCCGGAGCTGGAGTGGGAGTGGGGGCCGCTCCGAGGCCAATGGCAGTCATCGGGGGGCTTCTGGCTAGCCCCCGTTCCCCTGTCCTTACACGCATGAGGCCCAGTAGTGCCCGGGTTAGGTGCAGCATCCCGTGCGCCCAACGCTACGTGGAGCAAGCAGGGCCCTCGTGGGCCACCCCGGCTTTCAGGGCTGGTTCCAGTGTGTCCTCTCCACTCCTGCAACACTGAAGGAGAGGAGCTGGGGCCTGTGCTCTGTGGACAGAGAAGGCCATACCCACTTTATATAAGCTGCCCACAAGGTCCTAGAGGTTTCTAGAAACAGCAAAGATAACCTTTCATCCGCCACAGCTCCTGGTCCACAGTTCTGGCTATCAGGAAGCTTATTCAGCAACCACATTAAATCTGAAATCTTCCTCCCTATACTATTCTAAACCCATGCCACTCACTCACTTCAACAATCCGTGCTGACAGAGGAAAACTGACATGTCTGCAGACATCCAACACCAGGTAGAATGGTCGCATTTTAGAACCATTTTTAAGACAACATTTGGCTTTTTTCCCCCTCAGATAGACTCTCTCAGGTTAAAACAAAACAAAAAAGAATGTTCCTAATACCTTCTCTTTTGCCATTCACTCTGCAGATTAAAGTGATTTTCACTTCCTCTTAGTCATCCCAGAGTTGGAGATAGTCATGCTCCACCCTCCCGCCCCAGCCCGGGAGCTCCTCCGAGACAGGAGGGTGACGTCAGGGCCCAGATCCACGTTTCCCAGTGACGGTGGAGGTGGGAGCAGACGCCCCTCTCCCCGGGGAACAGGAAGGGCAGCGGTGACGCAGGACGGCTGAGAACATAGTAATTTATCCTGCACTGCGCCCGCGCCGGTCCTGTCCAGCCTCCTGTTTTCTCCTCCTCTTCCTCTTCCTCTCTCACTTCCTCTTCCCCCTCCTCTTCTTCCTCTTCTTTCTCTTCCTCTCCTCCTCCTCTTCCAACCCCTCCTCTTCTTCTTTTCTAAAACTTTTACTTCTTTCAATGTGCCAGTTCTGGGACTTGAACTCTGAACCTCCCATTCTTGCTTGGCTTTTTTGCTTAAGGCTGGTGCTCTACCACTTGAACCATATCTCTACTTCTGGCTTTTTGGTGGTTAATTAGAGATAAGTCTCTTGGATTTGTTTGCCCAGGGTTGGTTGCAAACCATGATCCTCCAATCTCAGCCTCTTGAGTAGCTAGGATTACAAATGTGAGCCATCAGTGTCCAACTTATTTTTTTTTTAATGACAGAAAAGTTGTGTATATTTGTGAGGTGTAGTGTGACAGTTTGACACGTATGTTGAGGGCGGCATTGTTGAATCAAACCAAGTCATCTATGCATTAACTCACATACTTACCCTGTATTGTGTGAGCACTTCAAATCTTTTTAGTCTTTTTCAGGGTTGTATATCAATCCCAGGGCCCCATGCGTGCTAGACCCGACTTCTAGGCTCTACCACTGAAATCTACATTCTTAGCAATTTTCAGGTAGCCACTCCATTGTTGTGCATTGTGGTCACTCTTGAATTTACTGCATCCATCTCAGGGAAGTTTTCCATCATTTGACCAACATCACTTCAATCCTAACTCCTGTTCTTGCTTCCTGTCGGACCAGTCCTGTGGCACTTTGGTGGGGTCCAGGGGCCACCGCAGGGCAAAGGGGGTGGGAAGAGGTCAGTCGCTGCCCTGGCAGTGGGGACCCGGAAGTTCTTCCCCTGCTGAGCAGACAGTAGTGGTGGTTGAATGACTGTGTGACTGGCCCCCAGCCCTAGGGACAGCAAACCCAGTGCTGTGTGACAATGGTGGGGCTCCCTGTCCCGGGCCTCCCTGTCCCCGGCCTCCCTGTCCCCGGCCTCCCTGTCCCGGGCCTCCCTGTCCCCGGCCTCCCTGTCCCCGGCCTCCCTGTCCCGGGCCTCCCTGTCCCCGGCTTCCCTGTCCCCACCGTGCTGATGAAACCCGCTTTCGCCCCTGCCAGTGTGAGGACAGCAAGGTAGACGCCCTGGGGGAGGCGCTGCAGGCCACGGTCAGCCGCTGGAAGTGCAAGTTCTCTGCCCCGCTGCCCCTGGAGCTCTACACCTCCTCCAACTTCATCGGCCTCTTCGTGAAGGAAGACAGCGCGGAGGTCCTCAAGAAATTCGCCGCCGACTTTGCTGCCGAAGCCGCATCCAAAACTGGTGAGCGCGCGCATCTGCCCGCGGGCCAGCGCCCCGGGCAGTAGAGGGACAAGAAATGGGGCTGCTGCACTGGCGGTGCAAAATACCTAGGATCGTCCCCCTCTAAAGGGGCAGGATGGTTTGGGTTTGGGTTTTTTGGGTCAGTCATGGGGCTTGAACTTAGAGCCTGGGCGCTGTCCCTGAGCCTCTTTGTGTTCAAGGCTTTACCTCTTGGAGCCACGGAGCCACTTCTGGTTTGAGTGGTAATTGGAGAAAAGAGTCTCACAGGGACTTCGCTGCCCAATTTGGACCGCGATCCTCAGATCTCAGCCTCCTGAGCAGCTAGCGTTTCAGGCATGAGCCACCAGCGCCCAGCAGGGGAAAAGCTTCATTGTGGCTCATGTCCATGGTCAAAGGCTCAAAAACCTTTGACAAGGTAGAACGTGATGGCAGAAGCCAGTGGTAGAGCATGCAGGTGTGAGCTGTGTGTGTCAGTGCCAGGGCTGATGCCCACAGCTGGCCAACCCCTCATTTTGTGGAGGGCCAGAGAGGGAAAGACGTGAATTTTGGGAGCAAGCCTCCAGCCAGGCACCCCTTCTCTCCTGGAGCCCAGCCTTGAGTCTGTCTCTCCATTCAGTAGCTGCTGACATCCCACAGGAACTGGATATTTCAGCGACAGCACAATGGAGAAGCAGATTACTTCCTGTCTTTGTCCCTTGACCTTAAGGAAATGGCTTTGTTCTTTAAAAGGCCTAAAGTAGCCCTGTCAGAACCACGGAATGAGTCAACACCCACATTGTCATCACAAAACCCAAATCTTCAAATCAGAAAAGCGGGGCTCAGCCAGGACCAGGGCAGATTCTTGGAGTGCATATGGAGTAAGGCAGACAAGGCCCTCACCTGATTCAGCCTGGGAATAAAGGCCAGCGGGGCCCTCTCCAAGAATCTGCCCGGGGGATTGGCGTTACTGCCCTGTGCAGCCCCCTGGTGGTGACTTGGGAAACTTTGTGATCCCTGCTGGGTGCAGCAAATCTGTCTGGTCCAGTTCTTTATTACCCGACATTCCTTCCCTGAGTAAATTTCGGAAGACTCGTCGGTGTGCATCCATTCCTTCAGCAAGTTCTGAAAACTTCGCTGATACACTGTTGCTTTACCTTGTGAACAAGAGACAGACAGGCACCCTCCTCCTGGCGAATGTCCCCCAGCAGGGCCGTGTGTCAGGAAAGGGAGAGAACTGCAGACGGAAGGCCTCGACGCCTCATTCTAGGTTAGCAGAAATCCCTGATTTCTTAGATTCCCTGATTTTTCTAGTTGTATCTTCATCGTTCTTCTAGCCTGGGAGACAGACAGATCGTCCCTCGTCTGTCGTACAAAAGAGAAGCAAAAGCCGTTTTCTCACGTAGAGGGCTTTGCTCTCGTTTTAGGATGTCTCAGAATGGCAGCTGATGTTTAAATCAGCGGTGTGCAGCCAGGCTGACTTGATCTTCCAGGGTAGAAATATGTAGAGTCATTTGGAGCACTTAGGGCACCTACTGGTTAGAGACCAGAGATGCTGATAAACACCTTGTAGTGCACAGGACAGCTTCCTACAAGGAATAATTAGTCAAGCCAAAATGATTTTAGAAGGAAATCTCTAGCCTGTAGACTTTGAAAATAGACTTGACTCCCAAATGGAGGCAATGTAGCCTTGGAAAGTCATCTGATTACAAAGTGTGCTCTGTGTTGCTTTTTTTTCCCCCCTTACCATCCCTTCCTATCTCTCCCCCCCGCCACACACACACCATCCACCCCCCACCCCCGAGGCAAAGTTGTAAAGTTTGTTTTTCGACGTAATGACTTGTACGTCTCATTGTTGCAATGGGTCCAGCTGTATCCCTATTTAAACCATTTGTTTTTTCCCTTCCCCTCCACAAAGTATACCGACATCAAATACATTGAAAGCAGGGGTTATACCATGGGGGAGGGACATACAAAACAACAAAGAAATCATCTTATAAATATGTTAGAAACAATTGCAAGAAAGAAAAAACATTTGAGTCCTTATCTTGGGGTTCATTTCCCTAACATCAACTTACCTGACCTTTCCTGCTTGTCTCAGACATATACTAGTTATTGCAAATAAGGGAAACCATGGGGCCTGTGTTTCTCTGGGCCTGGCTTACTTCACTTCATAGAATTTTCCCCTTAATTTATATCCCCCTTTAGGCTGCAGCTTCCTTATCTTGATGGCCGACTAGAGTTGAGAGGAAAGGCCAGCAAGGGAATTAACTCCTTACACATGCTGGACTCCTCCCCCTTCCTCCTCCTCCTCCTCCTCCCCCTCCCCCTCCTCCTCCCCTTCCCCCTCCCCC
>NW_012267226.1:22888363-22916490 GCF_000151885.1 Dipodomys ordii
TCCTCCTCCCCTTTCTCCTTCTTCTTCTCCTTCTCCTTCTCCTTCCCCTTCTTCTTCCCCTCCTCCCCCTCCTTCCCCTTCTCCTTCTCCTTCTCCTTCTTCTTCATCTTTTGTGGCAGTCCTTGGGGCCTCAGCACTGTCCCTGAGCCTCTTTTACTCAAGGCTAGCGCTCTGCCGGTGACGTGGCTGTTTTAGTAGCTCATTGGAGATAAGAGTCTCCCGGACTTTTCTTCCCACCTGGTTTCAAAATGCAGTCCTCAGGTCTCAACTCCTGAGTCGCTAGGATTACAGGCCTGCACCGGCCCAGCTCTGTGTGCGGTCTTTACCTCTTGAGTGGTGGGGGGTGTTTGGGGGTGAGGACCACGCCCTGATTCCACTCCAGTGAAGGAGAGAGAGATCTTGGGTCTAACCACTGCGCTTTGACCTGCACTGTGGTGGCCATCGCCCCGTTCTCCCCCCCTTCTCCTTTTCTCTAGAAGTCCATGTGGAGCCCCACAAGAAGCAGCTGCACGTGACCCTGGCCTACCACTTTCAAGCTAGCCACTTGCCCACCCTGGAGAAGCTGGCCCAGAACATCGACGTCAAGCTGGGCTGTGACTGGGTGGCCACCATATTCTCTCGGGATATCCGATTCGCCAACCATGAGGTGAGCCCTCCCACTGCTGCCGACACCATGGGCAGAGGTCCAGCGCGAGAGGCAGGGGTGCCCGCTGCTGGCCCTGCAGAGAGAAGCGGGCGGCCCAGCCACCGCCAGCCAGTGGGTCGGGCAGCCCTAGGCCTGTCCGGGATGGTTAGCATGTGGTCCTGCCCTCTGGACTTTTGAATGTCGTTGAGGAGAGAGGACGGACAGATAGGAAAAGGAGGGCAGTGTGCATGGCTACAGGAAGTGGGGGGGGGGCACTGAGCCCGGCGTGGAAGAAGGACCCGACCCGCATCCTCCTGAGAGATGAAGCGTCCTTCCCAGCTGGCCCGGGCTACGGTGAAACAGGGCTGTCTTGTCCATTTTGACCAGAAGGGGATTCTGAAACACAGAGAGAAAGTGTGTGGGCCAAAGCCACAGAGCAAAGTGAGAATCAGAGCTGAAGTCGGAGCCCATGTTTTTTGACCAATAAAGATGGGCACCTCCATCTAAGACAGACCCTATCAGTCCCGCAGTGTCCTCATTGACCTTCCAGTCAATGAGAGTCAGACCTTCCAGTCTGTGATAGTTCAATGATATTACATAGAAAGTTCCAGAAATAATTCATAAGTTTTGGATATTTTTTTTTGGCTGGTCATGGGGCTTGAACTCCAGGTCTGGGCGCTGTCCCTCAGCTCTTCAGCTCAAGGCTAGCACTCTACCGCTTGAGCCACAGCGCCACTTCCAGTTTTCTGAGTGTTTTATTAGGCTGGCTTTGAACCCCCAATCCTCATATCTCAGCCTCCTGAGTAGTGAAGATTACAAGCATGAGCCACAGCATCTGGTATTACATACTTTTAAAAAAAATATAATTTAATTTACTGTTATTATACAGGTAATGTCCAAAGGCCTTGCGATTTAATGAGTCCAGTGCTGAGTGCCTTTCCTTTCATTCAGTGTCTTCTGTTCCCTCACCCTCTCTCAGTCCCTCCCTCCCTCCCGTCTCCACCCAAGAGTTGTGTAGTTTACGTTCATCAGTGTCCCGTGAGCTCCGCTGCTGCCCCTTTTCACCCTTTTACCTGTCTCATGGACTTTTAATCTGTCTTTCGGACTCTGAATTCAAAAGGCAGCAGGAGCCTGCAGTGTGTGCTGGGCAGTCTCTGTTCTGGAAGGGCTGGGAAGGGCCGAGCGTGAATGCCTGCTTCCGGTCTAGGTGTCAGTGTGGCCTGACCTGTCCTCCTTGGCCGGCCGGCTGATGGCAGGGTTCCCCAAAGGTCGATGAAGCAGACTGGGTCTGATCTTACTTGAGGCTCTGGCGTCTCCTGGAGTCAGGATGAGCCCTAAGGAGAGCGAGAGCGGTGAGGCTGGCCGCACTCTGAGGGCCCTGGCAAAGCAACAAGTCACGGCTGCTGGCACAGGGCCTCAGAGAGGTCACCTTCCGAGAGGCGCGGTTGGCTGTGGAATTTTACCTGGTCTGTCCTCTAATCAGCGCGGCCCTCCAGTTACCTCAGAGGTAATTGCTTTCCGCCTGACCCACATTCTCAGCTGGCACAGAAGGAAGGAGGCAGCCAGCGCCCCATGAATTATTTTCTAAAAATAACCCGCCCTCTTTTATCTCTGACTTGGAAAGGCTCCCGAACTACGGCTCCACCTGATAAAGCACTCCTTGGCCCCCTTAGACTCCCGAGGGGTCTTTTGGTCCCACCGGGTCCCTCCCCTTCTCCTTCCTCCTCTGTCCCCAGGGAGCAGGCGGGATCGAGTGTTCCAATCAGGGCACAGATGTCCAGAGAAGAAACTTTCAGGCAAGGACGTGGGCAGAGCACAGGGATCCTGGGGACAACCTGGGGGCGTTTGAGCTGGCAGACGCCTGTTTGTGCCTCTCCTGGACTCTTCCCCATTAGCCGTGAGGTGAGGCCGCGCCATTTAAATGCCTAGCCACCAAAACCTCGAGGAAGGACCGAGTTCTTCAAAATGCACTTATTTTGGAGTCTAGCACACTTAGCTTTAAAGCCTGGCCTCTTCACTTTAGCTGGAGTTGGACTGACGTGTAACGACTTACGTAATCTCCAGTTTGCTCAGCTGTGAAACAGCCATCATGCTCCTTGGACCTGGGAAGTGGTCCATGGAGGAGGAGCACCTCTCTCCTTACGCCTGACACAGGAGCCCGGCGGGCCTCCCTGTTTGTCAGAGCAGCATCAAAGTTGCTACTCAGAGGGGACACAGTAACACACTACCACCTGAGCGTGGCGTCCGTGTGGTCATAGAGGGAAACGTACCTGAGGTTGACTCCGGAATTGTGACAGGCAGAAGCTACATGTAAAAAGAATCGGTGCGTTTCAGCACAAACTGACTGCCTCGGTCTCAGGCTAAGTTGTTGG
Source organism: Dipodomys ordii (assembly GCF_000151885.1). NCBI lineage: Eukaryota > Metazoa > Chordata > Mammalia > Rodentia > Heteromyidae > Dipodomys > Dipodomys ordii. The sequence continues at coordinate 22,891,361 of NW_012267226.1, forward strand.
TTTTCTCCTAAGCTGGCTTTGGGAAGTAGAAAAGGACGGGGAGGCTCAGGCACTAGTAGCTCATGCCTGCAATCCCAGCTCTATCAGAAGACCTCCATTCAAAGCCCTGAGGCTTCCTCTCCAGTCAACTACTCCAAAGCCAGACGTGGAGCTGTGGTTCCAGTGATGGACTGTCAGCCTTGACAGAAAAAACTAGAGGATAGCACCCGGGCCCTGATTTAAAGTCCCAGTATGGACACCAAAAAAAGAAAGAAAGAAAGAAAGAAGGAAGGAAGGAAGAAAAAGGATAGACAGACAGATGGGAAGAGGATACTTGAGTCCCAATTGTTATTTTTCAGTGCTGGAGCTTTTACAAACTAGGGTCCGAAGCATGCTAACAAGCAAACACTGCCACTTAACTGCTCCTCCACCTCCCCCTTCCCCACATTACAGTTTTAGATTTGCTGCAGTACCTTCATTCTCATGCGGTTCATTAGTAGATCAAAGCTACTTAGTGTCCAACTGCTCTGTGCTTTGTAGATACGGTCTCCAACTTTCCTGTCACTCACTGCCTCTCCCCGTGGGAAGTGGAAGAGAATGATAGAAAGCCCAAGCTGCTAGTGACCCTGTGATGGTCATATAGAACAGGACAGGAAGGGTCCCCCAAAGTGGAGTCAATCCAGTGGTGTGGCCCTGTGGCCATCCCTGGAGGTTCTTCTGAGCTCTAAGAAAGAACAGGGGTGAGGGGAGGGGGTTCCTTGGCTCCCTGGGGAACGGGTCTCCTCCTGCTCACTATGGTCTAAGAAGGGCAGCTTTCTTGCAGAGGCCCTGGGGGGGTGGCAGGTTTGGAGCAGAACTTTGTACTTCAGGATGAGCCTCCAAAAAAACTCCTGATCCCTGAATCTTGGTAGGAGGGGAAGGAAGGAACATCCCTGAGTAGCAGGCACGCCGCCAGATCTGGCGAGAGGCGTGCTCTGTGTGTGTGCATGGGTGTGCATGTGCGCATGCATGTGTGTGCACACACATACACTTGAGCCACACACCTCTCCTTTTGGCTTTTTGATGGTTCACTGGAGATAAGTATCTCACGGACTTTCCTGCCCAGGCTGGCTTTGAACCGTGATCCTCAGATCTCAGCCTCCTGAGTAGCTGCGATGACAGGCGTGGTGTTCAGTAAGAAGTACTTTTTCATCTGAATTCCAGGCGGAATTTCTGGAGCCTGAGAACCCCAGGGCCTGCTGTGGGAGGCTGCGTGCTGCACACAACACCCAGCCCCCCCTCGAGCTCACACCTTCACCTCCCTTTGCAGACGTTACAGGTGATCTACCCCTACACCCCTCAGAACGATGACGAGCTCGAGCTGGTCCCCGGGGACTTCATCTTCATGTCCCCGATGGAGCAGACCAGCACCAGCGAGGGCTGGATCTACGGCACCTCCCTGACCACCGGCTGCTCCGGCCTCCTGCCTGAGAACTACATCACCAAGGCGGACGAGTGCAGCACCTGGATTTTCCACGGGTGAGTGGATGCGGGCCGGCCGGCTGCGGCCTGGAGAAGTACGTTGCTGCGGCAGACTCAGGAGGCAGGAGGCAGCTGGAACAGTAAAGGAGCTGGTCGGTGGGGAAGAGAGCCAGGCCTTATTGGTTCCAGATTGCCAGGAAATGGGCCGGCTTGAGGCCTGGCAGGCAGGGGAAGTGCACGGCTCTGCCCGCCCTCTGTCCACATTTGGCTCTGTTGTGTCTGAGCTCCTGGTGGGAGTTGAATCCAAGGCTTCCGGAGGCTGTGAGTCCAGAAGGGCCGCTCCCTGGCTCGCTGTCAATCTGCTCTGTGGTACCAGCCTTCCACCTTGTCCTGCTCTGATTAGTCAGGGTGGCCCACCTTCCAGAGCCAAGCAGAGACAGCCTGGTGGGGAAGAGCACAGGGCAGTGCCCCCCTGTGTCCTGGCAGGCTGGACCTGAGGCCACAGAGGGGGTGGGGTAGATGCGGTGACGGCTCCGTGGCTCCCACTGCCCTCGGGGCCTGGGCCTGGCATCCCCCCCCTTGATGAGGCGCCAGTGCATCCTTGTCCAGCCTCGCAGGCCCAGGACAGGCCAGCGTGTTCCAGGCAGCGCCCGTGCCCTGCTGGCCCCGAGGAGAGGCTCCGGGCGCCATCGCCCTCACCCGCTTTCAGCAGCTAGCAATCTTATTTTTTTTTTTTCTTGAGCAGACAGCCCCAGGCCACCACACAGGACCTTGGGTTCCAGGGACGATAGGAAAGAAACAGCTGGCTCTCTTGTCATCAGAGGAGCTGCAGAGAGAGGGGGGAGCCTAGGCTGCAATGCAAGGAAATGAGAGGCGTGGGAGCATAGCTCCAGGGGGCAGACACGCAGCCCTCCGCCTGGAAGAATGGCATTGGGGAGGGTCTTGATGTAAAATAAAGGAGACTATCCGGCCTGTGCCGGTGGTAAGAGCTGCCACTACTTAAAGTTGCTGCGACCAGGTTTAATTTGGCTGTGCATCTGCCTTCTGCAACAAGGCCTCCTACGTTCTGGGATCTCAGCCCCGACCCACTGAGTCTCCCCCCAAAGGGAAGGCCCGGGATGCAGAGCTACACAAGAGCAGAAAATCCCTCTCAGGAACTGAGATTTCTGGAGGTCTTGGCTTGCAAATATGAGGAGTCTTTCCGTTCTCACTGACCTGAGACCGTCTCCGTGTGTGGCTATGGTGGCCGCAGAGCCTTCTGCCTCAGCCCACCCGTGCTGAGATGATAGGCGGGCACTGTCATGCTGAGCTTTCGAAATGAGCCTTACAGAGTTCTTTCCACAACAAAGATTCTAATAGTAAGACTCTGTTAAAAATGAATAATCCAGGGCTGGGAAGGTGGCTCAGTGGTAGAGTGCTTGCCTTGCATGCATGAGGCCCTGGGTTTGATTCCTCAATACCACAAGCAGAAAAAGCCAAAAGTGGTGCTGTGGCTCAAGTGGTAGAGCGCTAATCTTGAGCTGAGGAGCTGAGGGACAGCGCCCAGACCCAGAGTTCAGACCCCATGACTGGCAAAAAAAAAAGAATAATCCAGAAAAGATGCTGAGTCAGTAGACACAAACCAGGCTCTGCTGAGCACCTGGGACATATATGTATGTCCACCTAAATTATCAAGAAGCGAGAAACCTGAAGTTTAAATAGTCTCAATCCACATGACCCGGTGATGGAGAGGAAGGTGTTTGCTGAATCTGCCTAACAACTGTGTTTAAATAGCACTGTTGTGAGATGAAACTTCTCACTGTCTCTCTGTGCCCAGTGACTTGAACGTGGTGTGTTTTCTCAGTTCTCCTCTCTGCTGGATCTGTTTGGAGCTTCTGTGGTCAGCTAGGTACCCAAAAAATGAGAGCACCTGGCTCATGCCTCTAACCATCTGTGAGGGTCATCCTCTGAAATAATTCTGTGTGTGTGTGTGTGTGTGTGTGTGTGTGTGCACCAGTCCTGGGGCTTGAACTCAGGCCCGGGCTCTGTCCCTGAGTTTTTTTGCTCAAGGCTACAACTCTGCCACTTGGAGCCACGGCTCCACTTTGGCATTTTGGTGATTCATTAGAGATTCGAGTCTTACGGACTTGGCTGCCCGGGCTGGCTTTGAACTTCGATCCTCAGATCTCCTCCTGAGTTGCTAGGATCATAGGCATATGCGACCAGCACTGTGCTAATAATGCTTCCTTTAATCATCCTGTTGTGGGTATCACTGGGGCAAGCCTCAGGCTGGAGACAGAAGGAACTGAACGGGGATATTGGCCATGAGGTTTCTTAGTCCCTTAGGAAAGTGGTGGAGATAGTATTTAAAAAAAAAAAAAACTCCCTCTTACTCCTCAGATGGAAAAGAGTAAAGGCCCCAGAGACATTGTTTATTTGATTGGAGCCCTGAAAACAGCTGAAACGGTGCCACATAATTGACTCCTCATTGGTCCTAACCTGCCTTTGGTACAGCCATGCCAGGGCACCGGCCTCCTTCCCGCACAGAGGGATGCTCGCATCTGTTCCCGGCACCGAGGTCCATCCTCTCCTCCTTGACTAGCCCTAAGACCTCAGCATACACCAAGAAGGGCCTTCCCAGGGAGGGCGCACTCCGCGTCAGCCTCCCATCCTCCGCCAAACCAGAGATGGGTTCCTGACAGGTCACATCCCACTGATCACAGCACTGGACGCCGTGACCCCCTCCAGCCACAGCGGTTACATCTTCCTCTTCTTCCTCTACAGCTCTTACTCGATCTTAAACACAGCCTCGTCCAACTCGCTCCCATTTGGCGATGGACTCTTAGACAGGAGGCAGTATGAGGACCAAAGCCTGGGGGAGACCACGCCCCTTACCATCATCTGCCAGCCCATGCAGGTAAGGCTGGTCCCAGGGCGGCCCTCACGTCCAGGCAGGATGCCAGGGGGGGAGAGGCGGGGGGGGGGATGTTGCACCCTGTCCCCGAGGAGGGGAAAAGCACACAGCACCACAGAGCACACACAGCCAGTGGAGGCTGGAGTCCCGCAAGCCTTGCAGTTCAGAGCGGGCTGGGAGGGAGGGCCGCAGCAGGGAGGGAAGAAGAGGGTTTCCCACTAAAGCAGGACAGATAGATACCTCCTGTTTTATCTGCTTTCTGCATCCGTGTTGTAAAGATGAAAGAGAACAGCGGCAGCTCCGCTAGTGGTGGGTGGTGAGCGTTGAATTAGTCTGTGTGTGGCAGCTGGCTGGAAAGGCTGGAGATGGGAGGAGGGTGGGGTTGAGCCGAGCAGAGAGAAGCTGGTGGAGGATGGAGCGAGGAGCACTTGCGCTGGGCCCCAGGGTTTGAATCCGGGACTAGGGAGAAAGGGCAGAACACCAGTCCACCACTAGCTGTGGCCGAGCAGTTAGCAGCCCACAGAGAGCGCGGCCAGCAAGGACTTGGCAGCCAAGACAATGGTATTGACGACGTTGCCAGAAAGAAGGATGTAGAAACAACTACCGGGTTCCACCAGCAGCTGCAGAAACCATAATCCTTAGTCCCCCCACCTGTTTACTTCCTCACCCAGGCCGCCTCTGTCCTCCCTGAACCCTGAAACAACCATTGTGTACAGAGTCGGAGGCCAGACCGAGTGGCGATTAGCATATGCAAATCAGAGCTGCGCTGCTATTGCAGGCCGCGTGGAATATAAACCGGCCATTCAGTTACGACTCTTTCTTTCCAAAAGACCCTGTGGCCACCAGCAGACGTTAGAAATGGGCAGGTGGCAGAAGTGACCATAGAAGCCACCATGCCCTGCTGGAGAAAGTTGTCTCACCAGATAACTGTCTCAACTCACCGCAGCAAGCTGACCTCTGAACCACCGCCCGGGCTGCATTCGTGGCTGCTACCCCGGAAGGCAGCCCCGCGATGATGACCGCGGGGCTTCCACAGAGCACCTGTCACGAATCTCCTTAGAGCCTCCAAATCACCCGCGAGGTCTATAGGATGTCTTCTTCCCGTTTTATACACGGACCACCCAACTTCAAGACAGGCCGGGGTCTTGTTGGCAGGAACCTTTCTCTCTGAGCTCCCCTCCCGGTCCGGAGGTGGCTCACTGGGCCGTGTGTCCTGACCACGTCTTTTTCTTTCTCCGCAGCCTCTGAGAGTGAACAGCCAGCCCGGCCCCCAGAAGCGATGCCTCTTCGTGTGTCGGCACGGGGAGCGGATGGACGTGGTGTTTGGGAAGTACTGGCTGTCGCAGTGCTTTGATGCCAAAGGTGGGAACTCAGCCAGGCCCACCCATCACCCCCCTCAGCCAGGCCCTGCCCCCACCCCTCCCTCAGCCACGATTTCAGTCCCTGGGCCTTCCGTGGCCCACAGTCAACCACAGCCTAAGCATCTCGGGGAAGAAATCGCAGAAGTAAACCCTTCGGGCCTTATAGGAACCATTCTGAGTCATGAAAGGCCAAGCTGTCCGGCCACGTCCGGTGTTACCCACACGGCGCACCTCACACCTGCTCATGCCACGGCCACGTTGCTCGTCAAGTCTTCTGTCACAGTGTCCCACGTGCATGGGACTCAAGGAACCCTGACATGGTGGCCGGACAGGTGCACGGCCACACCTCTGTGGCTCTTCCTCAGCACAGGCTCTGTAGCACTTCACGTCCTCAAAAGAAGTCTAAATAAGACGCCTTGTTTGAGACAGCACGTGGCGGTGTGTCACTACAGAATGTCTTGTCATCCTGTTGTGCTCGTCTCGCTGCTGTTGAGCTCTTACTATGCCTGACTGTTGAGTTCAGCTTCGCATTAGGTACATTTGCACAGGGTGAGAGCCCTGTACGTACAGGGCAGGTTCTGTGTGTGGTTTCCAACATCTGTGAGAGGACTGCCCTAGTCAGCCCTGTCGCTGGCCCCCCTGCTCTGCCCAGTGGCTCGCTACGGCCCCTAGGGGGCAGAGTCAAGCTACATTTACCTACATCCAGTCATTTATGGGTTTGGGTGACTATTAGAAAATGCCAGTGATTTCTTTTTTCTCTCTCTCCCTCCCTCCCTCCCTCCCATCCTTCCTTCCTTCCTTCCTTCATTTTTTAAATATTTTTTATTGTAAAGATACTGTACAGAGGGGTCATTCATTCCTTTTTCTTTTTCTTTTTCTTTTTTTTTTTGCCAGTCCTGGGACTTGAACTCAGGTCTGAGACTCTGTCCCTGAGCTTCTTTGGCTCAAGGCTAGCACTCTGTCACTTGGGCCACATTGCCACATCCAGCTGTTTTCAGTAGTTTATTGGAAGTAAGAGTCTTGGGGACTTTTCTGTCCAGGCCAGCTTCAAACTGCGATCTTCAGATCTCAGCCTCCTGAGCAGCTAGTATTACCAGTGTGATCCATCAACACCTGGCTAGTGCCTATAGTTTTTTTGTTTTTATTTTTGTTTTTGTTTTGTCAGTTGTGGGGCTTGAACTCAGGCCTGTGTGCTGTCCCTCAGCTCCTCAGCTCAAGGCGAGCACTCTACCAACTTGAGCCGCAGTGCCACTTCTGGCTTTTTCTGTGTATGTGGCACCGAGGAATCAAACTCAGGGTTTCATGCATGCTAGGTGAGCACTCTACCACGGAGCCACCTTCCCAACCCTGCCTGTAGTTTTTAAGTCCTTGTTTGTCTTGAGTTTTAGGGAAGAGATGAGTAGTTTTGTCCACATTCTGTAACCTGAGGGCACTAGGGACCAAAGAGGCTCCATTTTCATTGGAGTGTCATCTTAACACAAGGAGGCTTTGCCTGTCAGAAAACCCCACCTCCTTCAGAGTGGCCGGCTGCTGTTTCACTTAGAAACTAGCACCAGACACTTCCGTGCGCAGAAGGAAGAGAGATTCCGAGTCCATCGACTGAAGAAAGAATGGCAGATGCAGCATTTTCCATCTGCTCCAGGGAGCCCAAATTCAGTCTCTCTGGCTGGGAAGGAGGGGGAGGAGTCCGGACCAATAAGGGGGGGTGGGATGAGGGACTCATGGGAGCTTTGTGTGGCCTTATTTTTCTAGGCCGCTACATTCGCACCAACCTGAACATGCCTCACAGCTTACCGCAGCGCAGCGGAGGTTTCCGGGACTATGAGAAGGACGCCCCGATCACTGTGTTTGGATGCATGCAAGCCCGACTCGTGGGTAAGCATTCTGGAGTGACTGCCAGCGTTTCCTGACCCCTGTGTGGAGAGACTGGTGCGCCGGCCATGCCTGCATACTTCCCGGGCCTTCTGTAACTGTTCTAGATGGAGGATATCAATCCCGCAGCCGCTGGAGGTGGGCTGCAGTCAGTAGTTAGCACACTTGGTGGTGAATGTGACCGGCAAGCTCAGGCCTGGTTGGCTTATATCTCTGGGGTGGCACACAGGTCAGCATCTAGCAGATCAAGACAGCGGCATCCGCCAGGGTAAGGAGGAAGAGGCCTCACGAGCACTGAGTTCACAAAAGCTGCTCCAGAGGTCTCCGTTCCTCGCAGACCGGTTCCATCCGGCCATGCAGAGATGAGGCGTTTTGCTGCTTAGCCACTGAAAGATACTCATCACTTACTTTGTGCAAGCTATTTCATTAGGTGCTGGAGGTACAAGCATAAGCCCTCACCCATTAAAAACAGTTCGGGGAAGGTGGCTCAGTGGTAGAGCGCTTGCCTTGTATTTGTATGCTCGAGGCCCTGGGTTCGATTCCTCAGCACCACATAAGTAAAAAGAAAAAAGCTGGAAGTGGCGCTGTGGCTCAAGTGGTAGAGCGCTGGCCTTAAGCTGAAGAGCTGAGGGACAGCGCCCAGACCCAGAGTTCAGGCCCCACGACCGGACCCCAAAAAAAATAAAAAATAAAAACATTTCGAGGAGCATGTGCATGTGCACACATGCGTGTGCGCATGCACACACACACACACACACACACATACCACCGTGCAAGGCCAGAGAGACAAGCAAAGAGAGGTGAGGTGAGTCCTGCAGTAAGAAGTCTGCTTGAATGCCCACAGAGGCCACGCAAGTCTGTCTACTGATTTCCCTTTGTGAGTCTGTCCGGCTGATTTCCCTTTGCGAGTCTGTCTACTGATTTCCCTTTACGAGTCTGTCTGGCTGATTTCCCTTTGACTTTCCTTGGCAGGTGAAGCTTTGCTGGAAAGCAACACGGTGATCGATCACGTGTACTGCTCCCCTTCCCTGCGCTGTGTCCAGACTGCCTACAACATCCTGAAAGGTGATACAAGTCAGCAGCTCAGCCCTCCATCTCCGGGCACTGAGCGCTCATGGGGGGGGGGGGGGGGGGGGTAGTCACCAGGGAGAGCTCTGAATCTGGAATTATTAAGCAAGATTTCTTTTACAAGATGACCTAACTTACACAGATCACACAATCATACTCTGTCAACATGACAGATAAAAGTAAGTGTGACTAATCATCTTTCTGCCTGAGGAGTTGAAGCCATCGTGGATGAGCTGTGGGATTGCAGAATACCTACATCTTAGAGAGCCATGACCCATCCCTTATCTGCACAGATTCACTGGCTCACAGCAGCCACAGGGCCCCTGGGAATCCACAGCCTTCCTCATTCCAGTCTCCTTAGTGAATTGGAAAGACTTGAAAAGCACCAAGGCTCTAAAGATATTCCACGCTAACCCTAAATTCCCCGCAGGTTTGCACAGCAGGGATCCATGAGCACTTTGCTGAGAAGAAAATTGTGAGAGAGAGAGAGAGAGAGAGAAAGAGATGGGCTATGTACTTGAGCCAGACAAACAAATGAGCCAGCTGTAGATAAACCCATAAATAATTTGACGCTGCACTTGACTCAGTTCTGTAGCCTTAAGCAAACCGTCCCTTTGCTGCCAGATCCTACCTGTGTGGTCACACTACATTAAAAAAGAAGAGCTTAGAAATACTCAGCATTAGGATTTCTGATGAAGTGAATGATTTACATGGCATTCCAATCCAATGGAAGTGATCGGACAGCAGTGAACAGGGAACAAATGCGCCCCACAGGACGCAGAGCCGCCCCAGCAGTGGACGAAGTGTGTGTGCGTGCTGACTTGCAGATTTCTCCCATGTGTCACCAGCATCCCTTGCAGAGGTGTGGCCAGGGCATTAAGCTCATGTCTGGACAAACATAGAAAAGATGCCCCTTGTCCAAACGCCCATGTCTGCACTCGGACCGCTGTATAGAGAATCTAATGGGGAGAGAAAAACTGACTTGGGTTTTTTAAAAAGACATTTGGTCTATAATTTGCTTTTCTACCAAGGACATAAGATCGTTCCGTTCTCTTCGGTTCATTTTGCTTCTAAGGTTTACAACAAGACAATCACCTGAAGATCCGGGTTGAGCCTGGCTTGTTCGAGTGGACCAAGTGGGTTCCTGGGAACAGCCTGCCTGCGTGGATTCCGCCCTCACAGCTAGCTGCCGCCAGCCTAAGCGTTGATACAACCTACAGGTAATGGCCACATGACGCCGGCGAGGAACACTGCCTACACACACACACACGCACACGCACACTCACACATGCACACGCACACGCACTCTCACACACACACACATGCACACATGCACACACACACATGCACACACACACGCACACGCCCACACACGCACACGCACACACATGCACACACACGCACATGCACTCACACACGCACACATGCACACACACGCATACACACACGCACACACATGCACTCACACACGCACACACATGCACGCACGCACGCACACATGCACACATGCACACACACATGCACTCACACACACACATGCACTCACACACACACATGCACACACATGCACACATGCACACACACGCACGCACGCACGCATGCACGGTCGCCCGGCCCAGATGACCGAGCCCACTGAGGGCCACGGGTGTTCTCTGCAGGCTTAGGCTTTTTTTTTCTTCATCTTCTTTTCTTTTCTTAATGGTGCTAGTACTGGGATGTAAACTTGGGGCCTCGCAAGCTTGACCTTTTCACTCAAAGCCGGTGCTCTACCACTTGAACCACACCTCTGTTTCTGGCTTTTGCTAGGTTAACTGAAGGTCATAGTCTCTCAGATTCTTCCACCCAGACTGGCTTTGAACTGCCTCCTGAGTAGCTAGGATTATAGGTGTGAACCACTGGTGCCTATTAGTGATTTGAAATCCACCCCAGGCATAAAAGTCCTGGAGACTCTCCATGCTCTCCTCTCCTTTCCAGGAAAATGGGGAACTAGGTAATGTGGTAGCTGGGGAAAGGCCGTGGCAGGAAGGGTTCTGACAAAGCCTGTTGCTTTGCCTCAGGAGTGAAGTCTCTTCATCTTCTGTTTCGTGTCTCTTGCAGACCTCATATTCCAATCAGCAAATTAGTGGTTTCAGAATCCTACGACACGTACATTAGTAGAAGCTTCCAAGTCACAAAGGAGATCATCAGCGAATGTAAAAGCAAAGGTAGGTGGCATTATTTTGGAGTTCCTCTTGAAACACGTGGGCCTTTCTCCATCCTGGTGGAGGCCATTCGAGATGCTTGAACATGCTTGGACAAACTTGCTTTAAAAAAAAAAAAAAAAGAATAGAGCTTGATTCCCAGACTCTCTCCAGCATCTTGTCACAACGAGCTTGTAATATTTGGGGTGGGTGCCCAACATGGCGAGTAGTCTGGGGACCTTGGTCGACTTCATTAGTCCACTGAATACCTCAGGTTGCATTACAGCCACTTCACGCCCAATAGAGGGGACCCCATGTGGCAGTTCCCAGAAGTCCTCTGGGATAGCACTGACGGCCTACAGTTGACCCCAAAGCCTGGACATCTCACACACACCGAGTTCCTGCTGCCAAGAGCAGGGTTGGGTAGGGATCCAGATTGTTTGCTGTTGTATTTTCCAAAATTTAATCTCAAGCAGCAAATGATACAGTGGCCCTATGAGTCACCATAGATTTTAAGTTAACCCAGTCAGAGAAACAAAGGAGCAAAGACTAGGATTTGGGGCGGCACTGAGCCACAGTGAATGGATAATTCCTGCTTATTACCATCTAGATAAACCATGAGCCAATATGTTCTACTCATCAGGAGTCTCCAGTGCTCACAGCCCTGGGAGTGCCTTGGATACGGAACCCGTGCTGTGTCTTGTGTGTATGTGCGTGCCTGTCCTGGGGCTTGAACTCGGGGCCTGGACACTGTCCTGTAGGTTTTTCCTCTCAAGACTGGCACCCTACCACTTGAACCATCTATTTCTAGCTGTTGGTTGCTTAATGGGTGCTAAGAGTCTCACGGACTTTCTTCCCTAGGCTGGCTTCAGACTGCCAACCTCAGATCTCAGCCTCCTGAGCCCTAACTCTAGTGACAGTTACACAAGCATGTGTATGAGGCCATGCATGAAGCCTGCTGAGATCTGAAGATGCTGAGTGAATTCTACCATAGCCTAGTTCTTGGTTTTGGTGGTGCACTATTGTTATGCAAGATTACCATTCGGGAGAATAGCTAAAGAGGTGTGTGTGTGTGTGTGTGTGTGTGTGTGTGTGTGTGTGTAAACCTGCAAGTTATAATTATTTTCTTTCTTCCCTCTTTTTCCTTCCTTCCTTCTTTCTTTCTTTCTTCCTTCCTTCTTTCTTCTTTCCTTTCTTCCTTTTTTCTTTTCTTTCCATTGATGGGGCATTATGTAAGTTTGGCAATGCTCTGTCACTAAAGATATAACCCAACCCCTTAAGAATATTTCATTGATATAGAATAGTTGCACATATTATTAACACAATGAAATAATCAACACAATGCTTCAGTGTGGTATTTTAATAAATGTTCCTAATGTACAGTGATCCAATTTGAATGATAGTTTTCCCCCTCCCTGAAACCTTTATTGTTTCTTTGTTTTGGATATAATTATCCGAAGACTAAAAGGTTGATTTTCTTTTCTAAAGAAAAAAAGAAGAAAGCTGAGTCTACCATACCATAAGGAAGAGTTTCCAGAATATTGCTTGGGCACATTGTCTTCTTTTTGAAAATGTGTGTTCCATAGCGGAGCATGTGGCTTCCGTCACTTACCAAGCCTGTCTTCTCATCCCTGCCTTTGTCCCCAGGGAATAACATTCTGATTGTGGCCCACGCCTCCTCCCTCGAAGCCTGCACCTGCCAGCTGCAGGGCCTGTCACCTCAGAACTCCAAGGACTTCGTGCAAATGGTCCGAAAGGTGATTCACGCTCCTATTTGTTCAGCCGTGGTTCCTAGCCGTTCCACACAGTTCGGTGAATGGTAGATAACTAATTTCTCTGATGTGCCTATTTCTGTTGAGCTGAGCATCATTTACCGATTGACTTGAGCAAGACCTATTGGATGGTGCCCTGTGTGAGGCACTTCGTGAAGCCTGGAGTAAGAGAAAGGCATGTGTTGGCATTTGTGCCAGCTTCTAGGGGCCAAGACTTGTGGGAGTAGCCAGGAATGAGGAGCCGTGAGGGACGTTGGAGTGGAGGAGCAGAGGTCAGTCAGACACTGCTGAAAGCTGAGGCTGATGCGTAGTCCGAGCCAGCCAGCCATGGGCAGCAGTGCCCACAATGAGCGTAAGAGTGACACCATTTTAAAAGATGGATTGATCGATCTTGCCCATTGTGTCCAAGGAAAAGTTCAGAAATCTTTGAGGTGCCTTTTGAACTTGGCATGGAATTGCTGTGTTAGCATTGCAGCCATCCCTCCTCCTCCTGAGGCTTTGAGTTCTGTCATTTTAGTTGCCTGTGGTCAACTAAAATCTGAAAATACAGCATAATGCAGTAAGATATCGAGAGAGGGACCACATTCTCCATAATGTTTTGTCATAACACATTATTATAATTGCTCTATTTTTACCTACCTTTTTATCCATCTCTTGCTGTGCCTAATTTAGACATGATCGCTCATGGGTATGTAAAGACAAGGTGGATAATGTCCAGAGGCTTTAGTGCTCGCTCAGGTTGCAGGCACCCACGAGGGCAGGGGAGTCTGAGGACCCCCCTGCATAGGGGGGGCCCTGTGTAGATGTTAACTCCCTCTTCCCCGCCCTGAACACGGCAATCTGTGACAATTACTTCAAGTAGGAGAGCTCACGTGGATGGATCCTTCTAATGAAGACAAATCGTCTTGCCCCTAATTTATCAGCTCTATCAGTTGTCACTGACTTTGGAAGGGGATGTGTCTCTAAGAGACCGCTCTTCATTTTTGATAAGGGTTATAAGGTGATGTTTCTCTTGGCTTCTCTGGGCCACCCAGGTGTCTTTGAGTCTAGATGAAAGGAAAGGATTAACCTTGTGTCTTCTGTGTTTTATTTCCTTACTGCTCTGCCTTCAGATTCCATACCTAGGCTTTTGTTCTTGTGAAGAATTGGGAGAAACTGGAATATGGCAGCTCACAGACCCTCCCATCCTTCCCCTGACCCATGGACCGACTGGGGGCTTCAACTGGAGAGAGACCCTGCTGCAGGAGTAAAGCCACTCGCGGTCGGAAGAGCAGAAACTCCGTGGAAAAGCGTGTTTGGAGTGTTCCGTCACCCAAATCATTTAGCATAGTCTCTTTCACGCTTAAGGTTCTCCTGAGACTGTACATGAGAAAGGCATGCTTCAGGGGGAAATCCTGGACGCTTGCCTAGCCAACAGAGCTTTGGAGAACTGTCTTCCTAAACCGGGGCCCCTGTTACAGCACAGGCTGCCTTCCTCCTTGCAGCTATGCATGGCTTCGGAGTCTCACCCCTCCCCATGGGAGCTGTCCCCCCTCTCCACAGGGCGGGAGAGGGAGCTGACCAGGTCCAGAATCCACACTGTGGGGATGGGGTTTTCTTCTGATCGCCATTGTCTTCAAATTAGGCAAAGCCAAGCTGGGAGATGCTTGTAGCCTACACAGTTGTCTTTAGGTTGTGCATCAAATCCTACCTGCAGTAGACCCCAGACAGCAGAATGTTCCTGAGTCAGCCTGCTGGCTCAAGACACCTGCTAAGGACTCGACATTGACCCTGGTACCAACACACCTTTCCCAGAGCAGCTGGTCCTTCTTGCTTCTCTCTATGAAATGGAGAGAGAAAGCCCTTTGGCTTCCCAGAGGCATTTTTAGATACTCAGGAGGCTGGCAAGGTACAGGCGACATCTTCACTGGTAGGTGCAGAAAATCTGCAAAATCTATTGCGAATTAGACTTCTCCACCTTATAAGCCAGTGAGCATTAGCAGCTCTGCATCACCATGATTGGCCGGTCTTTGACCCCTCAACTGCCCACAGTGCTACCTGATTGGTGATGAGGGTGCTCTGAGAGGAGGCGGGGACAGCACCATGTGGGAATCATCCAGACGCTCGCTCCACACAATACAAATGCTTCTCTAACGCGTACCAGGGTCAGGCTGTGGTACACACACAGTACACAGGAGCCATCACACAGTACCCGTGAAGGCACCAACTCCTCCAGGGACCCCAGTGACGTCAGGGAGCTAATGTCAGCAGCCACAGTTGTGACCACACTGTACTTTGGCTGTCCTCCTTTTGTCTTGTTTGTCTGTGATAATTTAAAGTAGATAGGAGGTAGGACCACTTGACGGAACTGGAGGGCCACATTCTATCCTTACCCATGGTCCCCACTTCCTGTATTTAGAAGGAGGATTATTTAAAAGGACAATAAATGACAATCAAACCAAAACGTCCGTTATCAATGTCTATTTAATAGTCTGGCTAGCTGGCCGTGTGGGCCCTCGGCAGTGGTCTGCTGTGATGTCATTGGCACAATGACATCCCAGCCCTTTCAAGGCAGCATTGGTGTAAAACAAATCTATGTCGGAGCCACACGAAGGTTTGTTGTTCTTTTTTCCAACATGAAGATTTTTTAAAACCCAGAAGTGGCAAACCTATGGGCTAGAACAGAGAGCTGTGCTTGTGTGTGAGATCGTAATTTGATGATCTCTAGAAAGAAGAGAAAGTTAAAGGTCTATGGAGACTAATCTGCACAACTGAGATGATGCTTATCTTTTTTTTTGAAGCCACTTTCAGAAACATGTCATGAGTTTTCCATGTTAGGACAGCAACTGTGACTTCTAGCATTGCACAAGCTTCATCCAACTGCTGGATATACAAGTAACCATGTGCTGTGCTGGCTCGCTCCTGTCTCTGGGAGGGAAGTCCTCCTGTGAAAGTCACCCGCAGGGACACCACAGTGCAGCCAAGAGATTGTCCCCACCGTTCGTTCCTCTGGTGTTGGTGTCAATGTGAACCCACTGTCTGGTGAGATCTAGAATGTGTGTTCGAGCCCCCTGCATTGTCGTGGGCTTGCACACTTGACAGATTTCCTTGAAGCTATGTGGGAATGTGTTGTGTGTAGACTTCTACAAAACCGGGTTCAGCGTAGATTAACTTCTCTGCTCCTCCCCATTGTCCCAGTCCACTGGTGGCCTGGCAAACGAAGCCAATTGGCTGGGTACACTCCTGGGTCCTTAGTGCAAGAAGGACAGAGCCCTAGGCTCTAGGAGCCAAAAGAGGCAAAGATCTGACTTTAGTTCCTGAATCACTTAGGTGGAAAGCCCTGAGTACAAAGCGGGAAAGGAAAAAACAAGTTTGCTCCTCAGCTTGACGTATCCAAATGGCTTCTCAGAGCAACTGCATGGTGTGACCTGACTTTACAATCTCCGTGCACATTCACTTACTTAGAAAATTGAATGTGCACTCTAGCTGGGAAATCATGTTGAATCAATGTGTAATAAGAAAAGACAACTATGATAACAGATTTCATATCACAAAAAAAACTATATGACATTACAACCTGATGTTTAAGATGATCCAAGTCTAATTACATCAAATGATATATAGAGGGAAGTACAGAAAAAAGGGGGAGGGGAGGAGGAAGGAAAGCAGCTCAAATGGTTTATACAGAGGAAATTCTCTCCCTCCCCCTCTCCCTCTCCCTCCCCCTCCACCTCTCCTCCTCTCTCTCTCCCACTATCCCTCCCTCTCCCTCTCCTCCCCACCCCCCTAAGCTATTTGAAATAAACCAGGTGAAATGAAGCTTCAACCTGGGGTCCCAAGTCTGCACCTGCTCCCTTCTTCCCTGAGTATTCCCCACCAAGCTCCAGTGCCCTGCCACAGCCCAGTGGGACTTGGTTTTCTGTACTTTCCAGTGTCATGTCTCTCCCTCGAAGGACACATTTTAATGCATTGGGGCCATTCGTTTCCCCAGGCTTCCCCGCCACCATGCCTGAGAGCCAGGAATCCGTTCCTGCTCTGCCCTGCCTGGAGTTCAGGTCCCAGTGTTCCTCCCTTTACATTTAGCTTCATTGAATCTGAATCACTGGTTCTTCGGTGGCCATCCTGTGGCTGAAAGCAAGGGTATTTTTCATCCTGTAGTAAGAGGTTTGGAGGCCTTTCTACTTTTTATTTTAATTCTACTATAACCAAAGAATTGTTTTCAAGTAACCTTATATTTAAAAGATAGATTTGCCAAAAAAAATTAATAAAAATAAAATCTATGCCACCTGGCATCCATTTGTCAGGTGGCTGTTGGTTTTCTTCTTGTCGGTGGTGTCGGGACGCATGTAGACTGTCTCCCTGTCTGTGTCAGGTGACCATAGATGTTCTGTGCCCCACCTCACTGGATTCATAATCAGAATGAAGTCTCTTACTGCAAATACCTAGTGCCTCTGGGAAACTCCCTGACTGGCTAGCTACAGGAAGAGAAGCTCCTAGCCCTCGTTGCTTTTGCAGAAAGCCTCCCTATGGGGTCAAATAAGACATTCCTCCGCAACCTGGATACTGGGATACTGGGCGACACCAGGGTTTTGTCTCTAGGCAGTGATGAATCGCTCTTTTGAGTTGAAGTAATGCGTGTGGCGGAATACAGATGAGCCTCGGCTTACTGTGAGCAGGCAGCCGAGGGCCCACCGTGCTGGGTCTGCACCAGCTAGAAGAGGCTGGGGCAATTTGCATTTAAATTGTAATCCTGCACACGTGAGAGAAAGGTGATGCATTGGTCTGGGTGCTGGGAGGGAGGGGAAGGGGCTGCGGAGGGTGGGAGCAATTCAGCATCCAGGACAGATGTTTTTCATTCTTAAGAATAGAATGAAGATTGGGCCTACCTCCCTTTCCTACGTCAACATATCAAGGAAGGTGATTGTCTATCATGAAAATTCAAGGGAAAAGAGTGTCTCTAACTTCAGAGGAAATAACTTGATTTTTAAATATGTGCAACACTCCATTTAATGTGTCTAGGCTTAAAGTTGCAATGCTGAGTAGTCCAACTGATGTGTAGTCTGTTCTTTCAAATATTTTACCCAGTATCACGGATCTGCCATTACACAAACATGAGAATTTTAAGCTGAGCATGATAGCACATGCCTGTAACCTTAGCTACTTGGGAGGCAGAGGCTGGGAGGAATGCTGTTGGAGGCCATCCTGGGCAGAAACTTCTCTAAGACCCACATCTCAACAACAGCCACAGCCTCATGCTGTGGCCTGTGCTGTCATCCTAGCTACACAGGAGGAGGAGGAAGAGGAGCAAGGTCTAGGCCAGAAAGCCAGTACCCAGCCTAAAAAAAATGACTAAAGCAAAAAGGGCTAAGGGCATGCGTGACTCAAGTGACAGAGAACCTTCCCAGCAAGTACAAAGTCTTGAGGTCAAATCCCAGCATTGCTGTTATTTTTTTTTTAAGGGAATGTTGTAGCTGATTGACTTTAGCTATTCACAGACTGTGTGTAAAGACAAATGCGTACTGGTCTGGTCTTTGGTATGGAGATGGACACTGCATCCCGTAGCCTGTCCGTTCAGCAAAGGCCATTTGAAACCTGCTATTTGGGGGTGGAATGTTGTTTTCTTTCTCATTTGTTAAATGGCTGTATCTTTATGTGATGGGGGTGTATTTATTTGGAACAAAAGAGTTATAATTATATTTTTTAAAAAAAGAAAAAGCAGCATGTGCCGGTGGCTCACACCTGTAATCTTAGCTACTGAGGAGGCTGAGATCTGAGGATCATGGTTCAAAGCCAGCCTGGGCAGAAAAGTCGGTGAGACTCTTATCTCCAATAAA
This sequence comes from Dipodomys ordii, assembly GCF_000151885.1. Taxonomy (NCBI): domain Eukaryota; kingdom Metazoa; phylum Chordata; class Mammalia; order Rodentia; family Heteromyidae; genus Dipodomys; species Dipodomys ordii. The sequence goes on from NW_012267226.1 coordinate 22,909,760, forward strand.
CCACTAGAAAACCAGAAGTGGCACTGTGGCTCAAGTGGTAGAGCGCTCACCTTGAGCTGAAGAGCTGAGGGACAGCGCCCAAGCCCAGAGTTCAAGCCCCATGACTGACAAAAAAGCAAAGAAGAAAAGAAAAAGCAAGCGAGCACACCTAACTGTATCGCCAAATGCCTTGTGCACTCCCTGTAACTGTGCTTTTCTGGCTGAGAGCCGGCCCCTCCCCCCCCCTGCAGCTCCGGCACCGTTGTAATTAGTTTATTTCATTCCAGGAGCATCTTCCATTGAAATGACTCATCGATGACTTAATAAAGAGAAATTGTCCTCAGTTCACCCCGAGCCGCGGTCTATTCAACGCTTGAGTGATGTCTGCTCCCACAATCTATTTCTCAGAAGTTGCTCTGGTCATTACGGTTTCCTAAGTATCCATTAAGCCTGTGGTTCTTCTCTCAGAAAGCCAGAGTGGCTGCAAACTGAAGCCAGAAGATGTTGCAGAAACTCCCTTGGGTCTCCAATCCTTTCTGATCAGGAATCGAGCCTTGGAGCCACTAGAGAATGGAATGGACACAATGTATCATGCAATGAAGCCACAATGGATACAATGTATCTTTCCTCCCGTTCTTCCCAGGCAATTAGAAATTAACAAGAAAATGCCAACAGTGAAGTTTTGTGTGACCTGGAAAACATCCTAATGAAATGATCAAGCCTAGAGGGTTTTTTGCTTTGGTTTGGTTTGGTTTTTGTCCGTTGTGAGGCTTGAAATCAGGGCCTGGGCGCTGTCCCTCAGCTCTTCAGCTCAAGGTAAATGCTCTACCACTTGAGCCACAGCTCCATTTCCGGTTTTCTAGTGCTTTAGTGGAGATAAGAGCCTCACGGACTTTCCTGCCCAGGCTGGCTTTGAACCATGATCCTCAGATCTCAACCTCCTGAGTAGCTAGGATTACAGGCGTGACCACCGATGCCTGGCTAAGCCTGGAGGTTTTGGTGCTAAGTGTGATAAAGAGTGGACAACCAGGGAGGGTTGCAACAGCAAAGAGAGTGATTAATGGTAGTTAGCAGTGGGGGGACAGTGAGGCTCACTGGGGTCCACTCGGGCGCCTGTCTTTGGAGACAAGTGTCCCTCTCATCCAGGCTTAGGGAGGTCACCTCTTGGGTGAGAGTCCTGACCTGCTTCGGAGGAGGGTGGGGTCAGGGAGTGGCAGGGCCTGCGCTGGTCACTGCGGCGGCGGGGGCCTGCCCTGGTCACTGCGGCAGGGGCCTGCCCTGGTCACTGCGGCGGTGGGGGCCTGCGCTGGTCACTGCGGGGGCCTGCCCTGGTCACTGCGGGGACTTGCCCTGGTCACTGCGGGGGCCTGCCCTGGTCACTGCGGCGGTGGGGGCCTGCCCTGGTCACTGCGGGGACTTGCCCTGGTCACTGCGGGAGCCTGCCCTGGTCACTGCGGCGGTGGGGGCCTGCGCTGGTCACTGCGGGAGCCTGCCCTGGTCACTGCGGGGACTTGCCCTGGTCACTGCGGGGGCCTGCGCTGGTCACTGCGGGGACTTGCCCTGGTCACTGCGGGGACCTGCCCTGGTCACTGCGGGGGCCTGACCTGGTCACTGCGGCGGGCCTGTGCTGGTCACTGTGGCGGCGGGGGCCTGCCCTGGTCACTGCGGGGGCCTGACCTGGTCACTGCGGCGGGGGCCTGCCCTGGTCACTGCGGCGGGGGCCTGTGCTGGTCACTGCGGGGACTTGCCCTGGTCACTGTGGGGGCCTGCCCTGTCACTGCAGTGGCGGGGGCCTGCGCTGGTCACTGTGGGGGCCTGACCTGGTCACTGCAGCAGCGGGGGCCTGCGCTGGTCACGGCGGCCTGGCAGTGGCATTGGGAGCACAAGTCCTGAACCCCCGATGGTCGTCTGCCACCAAGACCCACCTGCGCTGGCCCTGGGTCGGGTGCACAGCATTAGGAAGAGGGGGCAGAGCCAGCTCCGACCCATTCCATCCCCCCGGGGCCAGAGAGGCCAGCCTCAGCACAAAGACAGGTGAAGCTCATGGGCTCTCCCAGTGTGGAGTTGGGAGAGATGGGGGGGGGGGAATGGAAGGGGAAAATGGGGGATGGAAGGGGAGGGGGAATGGAAGGGGAAAATGGGGGATGGAAGGGGAAGGGGGGAATGGAAGGGGAAAATGGGGGATGGAAGGGGGAGGGGGAATGGAAGGGGTGGCATGGTCCAGATGCATTGGACTCCAAAACTGACATGTTGGATTGAAACCCTTGGGGGGTTGGGAAGGTGGCTCAATGGTAGAGTGCTTACCTAGCATGCATGAAGCCCTGGGTTCGAATCCTCAGCATCACAAACACAGAAAAACCTGGAAGTGGCACTGTGGCTAAAGTGGTAGAGTGCTAGCCTTGAGCAAAAGAAGCTCAGGGACAGCGCCTGGGCCCTGAGTTCAAGCCCCAGGACTGAGAAAGAAGGAAAGAAAGAAGGAAAGAAGAAAAGAAAGAAAGAAAGAAAGAAAGAAAGAAAGAAAGAAAGAAAGAAAGAAAGAAAGGAAGGAAGGAAGGAAGGGAGGGAGGAAGGGATGGAAAGAAACCCTTTTGTACAATGACTTAAAGCTTAATAATAATCGGGGCTGGGAAGGTGGCTCAAGTGGTAGAGCGCTTGCCTTGAGCTGAAGAGCTGAAGGATAGCTCCCAGGCCTAGAGTTCAAGCCCATGACTGACAAAAAAAAAGACTCAATTCTACTTTACCTGAAACATCTTCTGTGGGAATGTACTTCATATTCTTTTCCACTAAATGGAGAGAACACACAGAAAGCATCACTGTTTCACCTACTACCTACTGGATGGCGGGGACCCCACCCCAGCTATGCATCACATTTAGGCTTAGACAATTAAAGACGCCAGTATTTTAAAATAAGTGTAATATATAGATTGTAGTTTGTTAACTGGATTTATTTTGCTAATAAAGAGATGACCAGGGCTGGGAAGGTGGCTCAGTGGTAGAGCGCTTGCCTTGCATGCATGAGGCCCTGGGTTCGATTCCCCAGCACCACATAAGCAAAAAGAAAAAAAGCCAGAAGTGGCGCTGTGGCTCAAGTGGTAGAGCGCTAGCCTTGAGCTGAAGAGCTGAGGGACAGCGCCCAGGCCCCATGACCAAACCCAAAAAAAGAAAAAAAAAAGCTTAATAATAATAATACACAAACTTGTGCCCAGGAGTAGGAGTTTTCCGCTGAGACCACCTCCTGCTGCCTTGGGGTCTGCCTGCTGAGGGCCGCAGTACTCTGCGCTCTGCGCTCTGCGGGGAGGAGGCTGCTGGCCGAGCCTTCTGGCTGCCTTCCGCACCCAGCAGATCCCAAGATCAGTTCACCTTCTGTCTGCACATCCAGAGAAAATCAGCCCAAGTACTTTGGACGGAAGTGTAAATCGGCAAAACGCAGTGTGCGGGTGGGGAGGCATTGTTTGTATGTCTTGTTTTGTTTTACAGGTTTGATTTTTTTTTTAATTTGGAGGATGTTTTTTAAGCTTGACTTTATTTTTTTAATTTGGAGGCTTTAGTAAGTGACACTGAGAAGTTGCAACCCCTGGATCTGGCCCTTTGTCTGGGAGGTCTTGAAGAATGAGGCCATGGACACAGAGGATGAAGTAAAATTGCCAAGATTTATTGAAGGAAAATGTCAGCAGCGCTCCCGCTGGACGGGAGGACTGGGGGGAGGGGAGCACTGCTGGGGGGGAGGGGCGGTGGTGTAAGGGGGGAGGGGGTCTCTAAGAGGGAGCTAGGTGACTTGTGACCCTCCAGACCATCGGACAGAGGCTGGGCACAGCCGGCACACGGCCCCGCATCCCCTTTAGCCTCTCTGGCTGAGCGCCCGTCTGATGCACACCAGTTGGTCGCTCGTGCACAAGTGTTCCTGGGGCAGTGGGCCACGGTGATGTGGTGTCCAGGACCAACACCCAGGACTGCGCAAGGCCACAGTGAAGGACAGAACCTCTGTGCTGGGGGAGAGGGGGAGGGAGGCTTTGCCCTGATTACCTAGCCAGGCTCCTCTGCTCTCAAAAGTTGATGGAGGACCAACCATAATCTTCTTTGTGAAGAAATAACACTCCATTTTGCCAAAACACACTTGGAATATCATGTTAAATATAGACCTTGGACTGCAAATATCCTCCCCATATAACGGACAAGGAAATGGATTCTAAGGCACAAGTCCTGAGCACCACAGGCCCCATAGCTGCCACTGGCAAAGTCATCTGTCTTCCACTACATGCGAGCGCTCCTAGAACCCAACAACAACAACAATAATAATAACTTCTAGCTTAGGACCCAATGAATTGCACCCTAAGTGTGAGATCGCGGTGACCTGTGTGGGAAGTAAAGCCAGTCCACTGCTTTCCCTGGCCTGGGGAAAGGTCATGGTTCTCAACAGAAAGGTCTAGAAGCAAGTGTGGGCATACCTGTAATTCAACAAAAACCCCAGGGCTTCCACATGTGGAAAACCCCTTGTTTGCTCTGACCTTAAGTCCATCCCGCTCAGCCTTTTCAAATAAATGTTTTCCTACACAAGCCAGTGTGGTCATGGGAAATAGACATCTCAAGTGGAGAGTACATTCGTTCTTCCCTTCACTCACTCATTGACAACCCATTTCAAATGTGCCCAGTGAACAAGAATGAAATAAACCAGTCCATCTTCTTCTTAAAAAGAAGGGATAGATGTGTGTTTCATATCTGATCATGTCTTGGGGAGATAGGTATATACAAGATGGCTGAATCATGAAAAACAGAAGGAAGGGTAGCTGGATGGATGGATGAATGGGTACATGGGTAAGTTGGCAGATGGGTTGATGGGAAAAAAGATGGCTGGGTGGATGGATAGCTGGATGAGAAGATAGATAGATGGATCGATGGATGGACAGAAGATGGAGATGACTAGTGGACAGGTGGATGGATAGTCATCATGAATAGATAATGCTACAAATTTCAAAAATGAATAAATGCTTGGATGACTGAATTTTGATCTCCACCAGGAACTGTTTCCAGAGTTGGAAATATAAAATGCTTGTGAAAACTAGACAGACAGGTATTACCAAATTATAAGCACCTAGACACTAGAGAAGTCAAGATAGAGCTGGCAGGCAGCACACAGGACATCAGTAACTCTCCCCTCTCCTCCCCCGCCCTGCCCTGCGCTCAGTCACCAGCACCCCACTTGTGGTAGAACAACTTCCATCACCAACGCAGAGCTCACACTTCTCCATGATCAAAGGGACACTTGTGGTCCCCAAAACGTTCCACCAGGAGGTGTTTGGGGGCAGCTAAGTAAGAGGGGGCTCTCCTAGCAGAGGGAGGAGTTGTCCCACGTGGTGGGACCGAGAGACTGGGTCCCCCTTCAAAAGGAAGGGCTCTCGCTTTCCTTCAGGGTCTACAGGAAGCTGGCCACGTCCCCTCCCCTCCCACCATGTGGCTGGTAGTCCTCAGCGCGCTGTTTTGGTTTCCCTTACAAGGTAAGCGCTCAGAGCCAATGTTTTTCTTGCTCAGCTGAATCTACCTGTGGGTCAGGCAGCAGCATTCACACAGCTGGAGTCGCCTTTTTCATTAATGTGCTTAGAACCATGTCCAGACCACGTATCAAAGGGAAGTTACTGCCTTTGTGTCTCCTCTGGTTCAACTGCTAACGGACACAGGGAGGAAAGAACAGTGTGTGTGTGTGTGTGTGTGTGTGTATGTGTGTGTGTCTGTGTGTGTGTGTGTGTATGTGTGTGTGTCTCTGCGTGTGTGTCTCTGTGTGTGTGTGTGTCTGTCTCTGTGTGTGTCTGTGTCTGTGTCTGTCTGTGTGTCTGTCTGTGTGTCTGTGTGTGTGTCTGTGTGTCTGTGTAATCTATGGTGGCAAACGGTAAAAGGTTTCCTAGGGGTTCTTGTTAGGATTTACCAATTAAGAGCTCCAATTTACCAATTAAAAGATTTTAAAACTTCTTTCTGTGTATGTCTTAGCTAAATAATTTGTGGGGGGTTCCCCCTAAAAACCAATTTTTGTATCTTAAAGAAGATGGTAACAAATATGATTTACTCAAGCAAACATCCGGATTATGATAAGGATCAAGTTTCAGATGTGAAAGTGCTTTCAAAATGTTAACATTCTTACTGTGTTCTTCCTTCCTTCCTGTTTTCTTTTTTCTGCCAGTAATGGGACTTGAACTTGGGGCCTGGGCTCTGTCCCTTAGTTTTTCTGCTCAAGGGTGGCACTCTACCACTTGGGCCACAGCTCCACTTCTGACCTATTGGTGGTTAATTGGAATAATAGCTTCATAGCCTTTCCTGTCTGGATGGCTTCCAACTGCAGTCCTCAGATCTCAGTCTCCTGAGTAGCGATGACTACAGCTATGAACCACAAGTGCCCACTGGGGCGTTTTCTGATTTCTAGAAGAAATATGTAATAAATGGTTGAATGAGTGAAGTTGCGTTGAGAGCAAGTCCCTGCCACCTCGTCCACAGGACTCAGCCCCAGCAGGCTGACCACCACCGCCGTGCTCTTTCTCCACAGAGGCCCTGATGATTCACCACATGGGCACCGTCACTGTGGAGGAAGGCCAGCCGCTCACCCTCAAGTGCTCCACCTCTCTCCAGAAGAATGCCTCCCTCCAGTGGCAGGCCCCCTCGGGGTTCACCATCTTCTTCAATGAGCATCCTGGTAAGAGGAAAAAGCAGGAAGGAAGGAAGGAAAGAAGGAAGGAAGGAAGGGAGGAAGGGAGGGAGGGAGGGAGGGA
>NW_012267226.1:22916540-22928283 GCF_000151885.1 Dipodomys ordii
AGGGAGGGAGGGAGGGAGGGAGGGAGGGAAAGAAATAAAGAAAGAGAGAAAGAACGGGAGAGAAAGAAAGAAGAGAAAGGGGCTGGGAGGGTGGCTCAGTGGGAGCTATGTAAAACAGCAGAAATCAAATATGCTTGCTCTTAAAAGGATTTTCATTTAGTTTGATACATAGTTTTTGAAAACTAAAACTTCAAACTTCACTTTGTTCTTTTTTGTACAATTATCAAAGATCTGGATTGAGAGGGCTGGGCAGGTGGCTCAGTGGTAGAGTGCTTGCCTCGCATGCATGAGGCCCAGGGTTCGATTCCTCAGCACCACAGAAACAGAGAAAGCCAGAAGAGGCTCTGTGGCTCAAGTGGTAGAGTGCTAGCCTTGAGTTGAAGAGCTGAGGAACAGTGTCCAGGCCCACAATTCAAGCCCCACAACTGACAAAAGAAAAAAGAAAAGAAAAGAAAGGGAGAGAGACAGAGACAGAGACAGAGAGACAGACAGAGACAGAGAGAGCGGGCGAGCGCTGGGGACTTCCAGCCAGGCAGGTAGTGGACGGAGAGTCCGTGTGAGTCACACAAAGGTGGGCTCAGCCACCTACCACCACACATGAGTCAGCCTGGTGAAGCCTGGTTGTTCTCGGGGGGCAAACAGTCTGGAATGGAAACCCCAACAGGAGTATTAAAGGGGACTCAAAATACACTTTCCATGGCCCCACCCCACCCCCACATCGCCTTTTGACGCTCTGTGGCCAAGAAACAGCCTAGAGCAAAAGGGGGAGTAGGTAGCAGGCTGACCTGGGGGGGCTTTGTCCTTGTGCAGCCAGTGACACCCCACAGCCACAGCCAGCTGCTGAGCTGGCCACCTGAGCCATCCCAAGTCACATGACAGAGCTCCTTCCTGGATATTGAATCTTTCTCCACTGCTCTTCATATCAAGTCAGAATTTCTAAATGACAGAAATTGACAGGATGTATTTATTCCTTAAAGAAAGAAGACAATCCTTCCTCGCCTCATGATTGCACAGGAAGGAATTGTCTGATGTCTGAGATGGAAAGAAACTCTCAAACGTCTATTTCATTCATGTTGGACACTGGACAAGATTTTTACTAAGCATCTCCTTCATGATGAAACCATTTTACATCTCTAGTTAAAAAATTCCTAATTGCTAAATGCTTAAAAAAGTCCAAGTCAGCATTTTCTATTCCGGTTTACAAAGCAGAGCCCCTAAACCATTGATAAGCTTTGCAAACATTATTAAATATTGATAGGTTACATATGAGATAATGCAATGCATTATTTCAAACTATGTCAAAGGGTGTTGGGGAGAAAGGCTATTGGCTGATACTCTTTGGAGCTTGCTTTTATGTTTGCTCATCACTAAAAATCTGGAAAGACTCCGTCATACTCTATCTTCAACTAATCATAAAAAATTAAAAATCAAAACCATCTAATAGATGCATTCATCAACGCATTCTTGACATTTATGGTAACAAGATGACCTCAGAGAAATCCAATTTCAAAGAGGTAACTCACAGGGGGACTTACCTAGAGAAAATACAATTTTAAATCCTCTGTGGCTTGACTGTGTCTCCAGTGGCGCCATCTCTGTTTCCTACAAGGACAAGCAAAGGCCAGGTGCTCATTTCACAGATGCCAGGATGCAAATAGTCCCTTCCTTAAGCCGCCTGCAGGCGCTGCCCCCTGCCGGCACCTGCTTTTGGAAGGCAGTGCCGCTGAGGACGTGGCAAGCATTTCTTCCAAGCGTGGAGAGTGAAAGCGAGGCTTGTGGGTGAGCAGCCCGCACTTGCGGGGTCGCTCTCCTCCTCACCCTTTGATTTCCCCCTTGGCAGCTTTGAAAGATTCCAGATACCAACTTCTTCACCACTCGGCCACGCAGCTGTACATCCGGGTGCCCCGCGCCAGCCTGCAGGATGAGGGCGTGTACACCTGTCTGTGCTACAGCCACACCGTGAGCACTCGGCACGTGCAGGTGGTGGTGCGTGGTAGGTATCCAGCAACATCGCCTCTGGCGAGGGCCGTATGGTTCGGTGCACGCGGCGCCAGTTTTGAAACCTGACATTTGGTTTTCAAATGTTACCTATCACGAGGCCATTTCTTCAGGTTATCTCTACTCGCTTTTATTCAAAGAAAACAGAACACAGCATTCTATGTGGTGAGCTCTAGATTCAAATGTAAACTTGTGAATGTGCCTTTGGCATCAGTTAAATTTCTTTCCAAGAAACTAAGAGGAAAGAGGGGTGCAGGTGTGTGTGTGTGTGTGTGCGCGCGCGCACGTGTGCATGCGTGCACACTAGGACTTGAATCCAGGGCCTAGGCTCTATCCCTTAGCTTTTTCAACTTGAGGCTGACATTCTAGCACTTGAGCCACAGCTCCACTTCTGACTTTTTGGCGTTTAATTGGAGATGAAAGTCTCACGGACTTTCTCGCCCATGTGGCTTTGAGCTTCTATCCTCAGATCTCAGCCTCCTCAGTAGCTAGGATTAGGGATGTAAGACACTGGTGCCTGGCTCAAGGAAAGAGAATCAGTATGTGATAAGCAAATAGTATACACCTAGAACTAAGAGTTCAGAGCAGAAGCAGGCATTATCCATCGCAGGGTGCACATTGCTGAGGGAGGCAAAGCACGGGTAAGAATAAAATAGCCCCTGTGACAGCATGCCCAGGGCAGGGCACCACGGATCAGCTCCCTTCCCGCATCCAGCAACAGCTCCCTTCCCACACCCTGTGGCACGCTTGGCCCCTGCGCGCCCCGCCTCCTGTGGGAGGTGGAATCAGGCAGCGAGTGCTCTGACTGACAGCCTCTGATCATCAGGGACCCGCTCTGCTCCAGTGTGCTCTGACTGACAGCCTCTGATACACAGCCTCTGATCATCAGGGACCCGCTCCGCTCCATAGCTGGGCAGTGATGTCCAGCCTCCGTCTTAATGTCTTGTTTTGCTTTTTATGGCAGAATAGATTGATTTAAAAAATGCTTTTTATTGATCGTTAAATGACATAATTGCATGAATGTTTCTCCTGGTTGCTGCACTGAAGTCAGCACTGAAGGCATGATGGGAAAGTGGCTGAGAGGGAGGGGCTCTGAGGACCAACATGACTCACCCGGGCCTGTCTGCTCTGTCTGCCTGGTCCTCTGAGGACCTACATGGCTTCACCCGGGCCTGTCTGCTCTGTCTGCTTGGTCCTCTCCCATTGTCTATCTCTACCACACCACTCAACACATGATCTTTTCTTTGTTTGTTTATGCCAGTATTGAGACTTCAACTCAGGGCCTGGGCACTGTCCTTTAGCTTTTTCTATTCGAGACTAGTGCTCTACCATGCGAGCCACAGCTTGACTTCCAGCTTTTTGCTGGTTAATTGGAGATAAGAGTCTCCCAGACTTCCCTGCCCAGGCTGGCTTTGAACAGTGATCCTCAAGACTCAGCTTTCCAATGTGTTGCCAATGCCTGGAAACACATGATTTTGGGGGGATTGTGTGTGTGTGTGTATGTATGTGTGTGTGTGTATGTGTGGTACTAACGATTGAACCCAGGGCCTTAAGCATGCTCAGCGCAGACTCTACCACTAAGCTCCACCACCAGTCCTAATATGATATTTAACAGTTTGAGACTAAATATAGCACCAGTTGATTAGCTCCTAGCAGGGCCTAATCTTTTTTATGTTTATGTTGCCAAAGTAATGCATCTAGTCATACTTGAAGCTAGTAAACATGTTTCTGATATCTTGGCAGCACACAGCTGGGCTAATAGATATTAAAGAGTGTGGTTGTGGACTTGTATCAGGGAAGAATGGGGGGAAAGATGTATTTCCAAGACAGAACTACAAAGGAAAAGAAGACCAACAGGCCATTTACACCCTCTTGGTATTAGAGAGGGACAAATGTAACTGACTTGAGGTGAGCCAGACTTAAAAGTCTGGAATCTGAAAAAGGCCACTTTATTGCCCACTCCTCCTTAGCATGGAAGAGGAAGCCCTGGCTATCCCAAGAAGCAGAAGGCTCCCCAGAGGTCCCCCAGCTAGGCCGCAGCAGCGGTGAGACTGGGAAGTCAGGTTTCTCCTAGGCCTAGCGCTCTACCAAAGAATCGCCATACGCCAAGTCAAGCCACTGCTGGGAGACTGGCTGCTCAGGCATTTTCAAAGACTGATCACACAGCAGTCATGGCCATTCTGACTTCAGCCGGAGTATCTTTGCAAGTATATGTAAGTCATTAACAACCCAGGATTCTGGGCAAAGTCGGGTCACAAACGACACCCACTCATTAGGCTGTGTGTGCCACTGAGCCCACGTGCTCTGAGCTTTGCTGAGCTGTGCAGCCCAACACAGGAAAAAAATAATCATTTTCTTCTAGCAACTCCTTTCAAGCCAACCCTGGAAGCGTCCATTATCAGAAGGCCAAATGGAGACTCCCATCTGGTGCTCAGGTGCTCCACCAAGGGCAGCAAGCCCCCTCCGCAGATCACCTGGCTGCTGGGGAACCACCTGGAAATCTATGGTAGGAAAACGGCTCTTTGTTTCGGTCTTAAATTTTCAAGGGATTTTTTAAGTGTTCTGGCGCCCTCTGGTGACAGGAAGTACCCAAAACACCACCAAATAACATCTTCTGCAGAGAACTTATCCATATAGACCATCAATACTATTTCTCATATTGAAAGGATAATCGCAAATAATGACAGTTGAAACACAGCTACTACACCTGGACATAAACTTTTTCATGGCATAAGAGTGAAAATACATTTTATATAGGAATATACACTGTGTAGTTGGTCATGTGTTACCTTGCAATGAGCTTACCAAAAAATTGAAGAGATCTCGACTATTATGCATTCTATATACCTAATAGTAAGTATCCAAACAGCTTCACCTCCACTTAACACGCTTCAAGGATTTACACTAGCCTATAGTTAAACTAACCCATATAACAGAATGATATGTGTGTGTGTGCGTGCGTAATGTATTGGATTTTGTACTGTCTGTGAACAACACTCATGTGAACACATTTCCACATTGTTGTAAGCCATAAGACTGTAAGGGAAGAGATGAGATCTTCCTTAGATGATGTAAGACTGTGTCACCCCCAGGAGGACAAATTTTAAACATGGTAGGAATAAAGATACATTTTGAGGTTTTGCTTGAAACAATGTAACAAATATGACGGTTGCTTCCATCTCACCAGGAATGCCTTCCATATCTGTAGAATCACACATCTTTGAGAGCTGCAAGAGGCCATATAGAGTTGAGAAAACTGAGGGCCAAATGGAGTTGTAGAGAGAAAAGTCTATGCCTGAAACCCAGCCCAGCACCAATTGTACTTGAAGAGCAAGACTCCTATGTCAGGAGCAAGTAGCTCACGCTTGTAAGTCTAGCTACTCAGGAGGCTGAGACCTGAGGATCACAGTTCTAAGCCAGCTAACGCAGGAAAGTCTCTGAGGCTTTTTTCTTCAATTAATCATGAAAACACCAGAATTAGAGCTATGGCTCAAGTGGTAAAGCACCAGCCTTGAGTGAAAAAGCTAAGACACAATACCCAGGCCCTGAGTTCAAGCCCAATACTGGCACTAAATAAAAGTGAACAAACAAAATAAAAATAAGATTCCTTTAACCTATCTAATTCATATAACCTGGGCAAGTTCCTGGTTCCAGTTATATGGATATAATCCAAGCCCTCCTTGCGGGCCCCGCTACAAGCTTTGAATTTTGTCCCAATAACAAAGGATTTGAAGAAACCTAGCCATTCTCTCCTTCACCCACTTGCTTTTATGGCCACATCCTGCATAGGAGAGGCCGCCGGCTGAGGTCAGAGAAACTCAGAAAACTATTCTTTGCCATGATGTCAAAGCCCTGGGTGACTAAAAGAGCCGAGACCACAGGATATCACCAAGGAGCCGAACCCTTTTTGATCTCCTTGTATTGCTCCCTAGGGGGGACCCACCATGAATTTGGCCCGGACAGGAAGAAGTGTAACACCACCAGCACACTGGTAATCCACGCTGCAGACAAAAGCTCACAGGTGAGCTGCGTTGTCCAACATGAAGGGCTGCAGGGGAGAAAGCTGGTCACACCCTTCCGGTTTGAAGACTGGGGTAAGAACCCGCCATTGTCTCTGTTTTTAATTGACCTTAATCCTGCGCTATCAGATGAAATCCAGTGACATGGGTAAAGTCCTTCAGGGGGTGATTACAGGGAAGCCAGCTTTCCCTAACAGCACGTCCCTGCAGTGCGTTCCAGTGGCAGTGCAGTGGTAGAGCAGGGCTGCAGCCACAGCCAGTCGGGAGTGAGGCCTAGCAGAATGCCAGAGCCTGGTGCCGGGCTTTCTTCTGGATGAAGACTGCCAGCGTCACTTGACTGCAAACAGCTCTGCCTGGGAGGCTATCAAATCAAGCACACTACCCCAAAGGAAACAACATGACCTGAAATACCTTTCAAGGTGTCGACATTATTTTAGGTCCTTAAAAAAAAAAAAAGAAAACTCATGCAATTGCATTAGACGTGATTGCTCTTTGGATCTGCTTTGTTGTGACTGTTTTGAAGATTCCCCCCCCCCCAGAGCCCAAGCTATAATTTAAAAACTATAAATAACTCTTCGAGTCAAGATGGATCTTTAAGAAGCTGCGTGAACCATGGGTCTAATTAGCAGAGCCGTGAGTCTCGTTTTCCAAAGAATGTCTGGGTGTAAAACAGTACAAGGGTATCACCTCAGCAGAAAGGTTGGATGACAGAATTAACTGGAAACCTTTTATCAAAGGAGAGACTTCTGCAAAGGGTGAGCTGGCCCAGGAAACTCTGGCCACAAGGGCAGCAGCTGTGGCGGTCGGGGTCCCTGGCACTGCCAAATGCTTTCCATAGGACCCTCCCTCAGCCAACCAAAAGAAGTTTATGGAGACGCTGCCCTCAGTAGAAGACACGGGGTCCCAGAGAGTGGTGTGCCTTGTAATGTCTCCCGCACACATCCCACACCACACCTCCACCTGCCCGGGAGAGACAGGAACGCAGGGCAGGCGAGGATGAGACCTGAGACGGAGGCTTACTAGAGACAGAGGGCCACCAGCCAGAGGCCCACGCCTACCATCCTAGCTACTCAGGCAGCTGAGATCTGAAGATTGTGGTTCAAAACCAGCCCAGGCAGGAAAGTCCTTGGGACTCTTCACCTCCAATGAACCGCCAGAAAACCAGAAGTGGCGCTGAAGTTCAAAATGGTAGAGTGCTAGCGAAAATGCTCAGGGACAGCATCCAGGCCCTGAGTTCAAGCCCCATGACCAACAAAAAACAAAAAAACATAGAGGGGTGGGCACTGTGCTCACCTAGCTAGTTGGTAGGAAGTCTCATTTTATTGTTTTTCTTCTCTTTCTTTTTTTCTTTCTTCCTTTCTTCCTTCCTTTCTTTCTTTTTTCCTTTCTTTCTTTCTCTCTTTCTTTCTTTCTTTTGAGACAAAGTCTCATAGCCCAGGCTGGCCTTGAACTCTCAACCCTCTTGCCTCACTGCTGGGATTACTGGCATGTACCACCCAACTAGCTTGATAATCAGATCCTTAACTAAGAAAACCAACCATGTTAAAGGAAATCTGCTTTTTTTATTGTTGGGTTATTTTTTGTTTTTGTTGTTGTTGTTTACAGTGCTTCTGTGGCTATAGATCTACATCTCATGTTTAGTAACAAGACAGATAGAAATAAGTTAAAACACCTGTGGGCTGTTTAGCATTTATTAACTTTTTTTTTCTGTTGAGCAGCTAGGTTGATGTAACACATTGCAAAAATTGTGTTCATCCACTGGGTTTACAGTGTTGATTATCTGAGGTGGCTGTGACACACATTTACAAGTAAGAGCTCTAACCCTTTGTGGGTACACTCTGTGGGGCAGGATCCCAAGACTCTCCCCAAAGGGGGGCCAAGACTAGGACAGGGAAGGGAGAGGAAGAGCAGGGGAGTCTGCTGTTATTGGGGTGATGGATTGCATTCTCTAGTCTCTCAATGAGAAAGAGCCATGTCCTGTTACTAACCTGTGGCTGGGAGTTTCACAAAGTTGAGCAACAGTTCTCAAGCTTTTTGATTTTAGTGAACACACACACACACACTCACGCACACACACACACACACACACACCACTTATTTAAGTTTACATGGACCATGTGAATTCATGGATCCCATTCTGACCACCAGGGAGATGCATCTCAGACTGGCCGGCATCCATCCATCCAGAGTAGTATGCAGTCTAAATATGACTACTTAGCAGCTGGTTGGGAGGATAAATTAAAGTATGTGCAAACTCTAGTTTTAACCATACGTAATTAGTATAAATGCATACAACTGGTTTTGTACTTAAACAAGTAATTATCTGAATTCATGTGAACGTGATGGTGGAAGGCTTTCATCGTTCAGGAGCTCTCAATATCCCCCAGATTCTGCACCTCATTATTTCTATGTGATTCACTTTTGAGGTTTTCTCTCTTTCCGTTACCACTAGCCATTCCTCTTCCTTCAACTTTCTCTGTGGTCACTAGCCTTTGTGTTTTTAAAAACAAAATCTGGGCTGGGAACGTGGCTCAGTGGTAGAGCGCTTGCCTTGCATGCCTGAGGCCCAGGGTTCGATTCCCCAGCACCACATAAGCAAAAAGAAAAAAGCCGGAAGTGGCGCTGTGGCTCAAGTGGAAGAGCGCTAGCCTTGAGCTGAAGAGCTGAGGGACAGTGCCCAGGCCCAGAGTTCACGCCCTACAACCGGACCCAAAAAAAAAAAAAACAAAAAAAACAAAATCTTTTTGTTTTTCCTTTTCTTTTTTTTGGGGGGGTCTGGTTGTGGGGCCTGAACTCTGGGCCTGGGCGCTGTCCCTCAGCTCTTCAGCTCAAGGCTAACGCTCTACCACCTGAGCCACAGCACCACTTCCGGCTTTTTTCTTTTTGCTTATGTGGTACTGAGGAATCGAACCCAGGGCCTCAGGCATGCAAGGCAAGCGCTCTACCACTGAGCCACCTTCCCAACCCCAACTTTTTAAAATTATTCATTATTTTTACCAGTCCTGGGGCTTGAACACAGGGCACTATTCCTGGACTCCTTTTGCTCAAGTCCAGCACTCTATCACTTGAGCCACAGTGGCTCACATGACTGGCTTTTTCAGTGGCTAATTGGAGATAAGAGTGTCACTGACTTTCCTGCCTTGGCCGGCTTTGGATCACAATCCTCAGATCTCAGCC
Source organism: Dipodomys ordii (assembly GCF_000151885.1). Lineage (NCBI taxonomy): Eukaryota > Metazoa > Chordata > Mammalia > Rodentia > Heteromyidae > Dipodomys > Dipodomys ordii. The sequence continues at coordinate 22,925,735 of NW_012267226.1, forward strand.
TCCTGGGTAGCTAGGATGACAGGCGTGAGCCACCGGCACCTGGGTAACTTTGACTTTTATATTGTTGTGATTTTATCAGCACTTTTTCTTGTTCATCTCTTACTGCACCTAATTTATTCATTTAACTTTACCAAGCAGAGCTGTGTGCACGCAGCAGTTAATAAGCTGTAGAGGTGAGGCTGCTGGGGCCGAAACGCACCTGAGCGTGTGAGCTTCTCCTAACGCTTCCTGTGATCCTTCCTCCTCTCCTCAGCGTTTTTACCCACAATTCAGGCATATTCCTTTGTACTTTTCAAATTGCTCATGTTCAATGAGTAAAAAAAGGTTTTGCTTAATTAGGTAAGAGAAATCTCTCATTAAAGGGGTGCCAGGCAGCCCTTGGCATCTTGGCATGTCCCAAAGCCCCAGGCACATTCCCAGGCCCAGCCGCCCCGCTCCCCACGGCTGGCCTTGTCTCAGGCGGTGATCGCTGCTCGGGTCTCCATGCCATGACATTTTGTCAGCCCTGTGCTGAATAACCAGCCAGGCACTATGCTAAACATTCTCTGAATAAACTCATTCGTGTGCTCTCCAAAAGAAACACAAAGAAGAAAATGCCATCAGTGCCTCCATTCCACAGACAAGGAAACGCATGAGGTTGGATGAGTCAGGCCTCTTGCGCAGGCCCGAGCAAAGAGCGTCACTGGAACTCAGCATCACCCAAGGCTGGCTCTAGAGCCGCCTGGCTGACAGACAGATGGGCAGGGTGGACGGATCTGGAAAGGAACGGTGAGTGGCTTTTGCCCACGACCGCAGAGGCCCAGCCTGCAGGCCTGTCACGCTGGCCGGCGGCAGATGGCGGTCTGCAGGATGCCAATACAAACGCCAGGCTGGGAGCTGCACACGCGGCATTCTGGAGATTCACACACAGTCTCCACAAACCACCAAATGCCCCACCACCGAGCCGATGTGGAGAAAACTGCTCTCCACCATTGCAGAATTTTGTCTTTCCCTTTCCTAGTTGCTGACCAAGGGACAACAGCAGAGACCCTGCAGAGCAAGCCCCTCTCCTCCCACACGTCCCAGCGCACCACGGCTGCCGGTCAGTGCGCAGCTCCTCTAATACTACAGTTTAAGAGTATTTTTTTAATGTTATTGTTCTGTGTGCGTGCATACACACGCTGACACTGAGGCTTGAACTCAGGGCCTGGGCACTGTCCCTTAGCTTCTTCTACACTTGAGACACGGCTCCACTTCTGGATGTTTTGGTGGTTAATTGGAGAGTCGTTTTATGGACTTTCCTGCCCAAGCTGGCTTCAAATTGTGATCCTCAGATCTCAGCCTCCTGAGTAGCGAGGAGGGCAGGCGTGAGCCTCTGGTGCCTGGTGCTGAGCACCTCTGAAAGGTCCCACCCCTCAGCACCATCCCCTGGAAAGTTGCTATCAGCCAGAGTTTGGGGGTGACCAGAGGTGACCCATGAGTCATGTGCACGTGATATCTCATTTCCTTTCACTTTAGTCTCCGTGATGGAAAATTCCACTACACCAGAGCCCACCCAGGAAGAGGAAGAGCAACCCACTCTGGACTCCGGCTTGACCACCGGTAAGCGTCACCTACTGAAATGAAATCAAACGCTTGACATTATAACCTCTTAGTCGATAAAAAACCAGTGACCTTTTTCGGCTCTCCTTTTTCTTGACCTTTCTTCCTTTTCTGACATGATTGGCTAATTGCTCCCTTGCCCCCTTGACGTCCTTTGCCGGCTGCTCTCCTTGACCTACTTTGCCTGGTCCTGTTATTTTTCTCTAACCGCTGCTTCTCTATATCCATTAGCTAATTACACGTCCTCCCTGACTTCTTAAATGAGATGTACTTCTGATTTCACTGCCTTACCTCCCTCCCTCCCATCCTTTCCTCTTTGCCTCCTTCCTTCTTTCCTCCTCTCCCCCTTCCTTCCTTCCTTTATTCCTTCTTTCCTCCCTCCCTCCTCCCCTCTCTCTCACATTCCCTTCCTCTTCCCTCCTTTTCTCTGTCTTTCCTCTCTTTCGCTTTGCTTTTCTCTTTTCCTTTTTGTTAGTGCTGAATATCGTACCCCAGCTTCCCATGTTAGGCAAGGACTTTCCCATGGAGCTGCCTCCCCGGCCCAGGGCACCTCAATTCAAACAAACAAACAAGTTTAACCCGCTTCCTACATTGTTCTGGCTGTCCTAGCCATGCCAGGATAGCTCTAGAATATCTCACTGTTTCCAGGATGTTCTGTGAGCATTAGAATATCCTACTTACTGCTCATTCCACTTTCTACTTATTCCTAGCAGAATTTCCTGCCAACTCTTCAACCTGACACTGCTTGAAACAAGAGCTCCTCCCCCCACAAAATCCGCTCTCCCAGAATTGGGCACCCTCGGCAGCATGCACCTGCAGACCACCCCCATCCACAGGCACCCGCAGACACCCCTCATCCACACGCACCCGCAGACCACCCCCCATCCACACGCACCCGCAGACACCCCCATCCACACGCACCCGCAGACACCCCCCATCCACACGCACCCGCAGACACCCATCCACAC
>NW_012267226.1:22929519-22934871 GCF_000151885.1 Dipodomys ordii
CAGACACCCCCCATCCACACGCACCCACAGACACCCCCCATCCACACGCACCCACAGACCACCCTCATCCACACGCACCCGCAGACACCCCCATCCACACGCACCCGTAGACACCCCCATCCACACGCACCCACAGCCTCTATGTGGAAAGGCATGCGACCTCGCAGCTCCGGTTCCTCTCTGTCAGGCGCTTGTCCAGCTCTGGAGTCACCCACCTGATGCAGACCCGCCACCTCCCATGTGCAACATCGTAACTCCGGTCCTCCTTTCTGGTCCACTTTAGCATCTGCCAATCAAAGTATCCCTTTGCACACTGCACTCTTAGGAAAGCTTCCTGCCTCCCATGGTCCACAACTAAGGACAGGACCCCCCCATTACTCCCTTCCCATGAGGTGCAGCTCACCCCTCCCTCGTCTGCCCTACCTCTAAAAAGTCCCCATGAAATTCCAGATCTCCACGGAAAACATAGTGGACAAACTCAGCCCTCAGGGACCCCTGTGTCTGAGTCCCTCTGTGTCAGTGTATAAATACGTGTGGTTCTAGAATTCAACATCCTGTCTCTTGCTTCTGTTTGCCTTTATTAGTATGTTGCTTTTCTCAGTTTTCTTGCTCAGCTGGTGCTCTACCACCTGAGTCATGCCTCCAGCCCCACTTTTGGTTGGCCACTTTGAAGATGGAGTCTCACACACGTTCCTGGCCTGAGCTAGCTTTGATCCACAGTTCTCTGGATCTCAGCCTCCTGGATAGGTAGGGTTACAGGTGTGAGCCACTGGGACCCAGCAAGAAATACGTGTAAGCTCATTTCGTTTATGCCTTCCCATTAAAGCCACTGTGAACCAAGTCGAGATCGGTGAATTTTCATGTTATTTGTATATTTTCCAAACTCCTTGGCCATTTCTTTTACTACTTGAACCACATGTTGCTAAAAGGCATGGCTTACAGCTAACTTGGATCCCCTGACTATAACTGAGTATTTATGATTCAATATTCATGCTTTCTCTAGCAATGAATAATAACGGCTTTCATATCTCTATCATTAGAAAAATAGCCTTTTCGATTTTTTTCTGCCAAGGTTCTCGCTTTGGTTGTTTCTATGCTTATCTCGTTTTCAGAGAAGGGACTTGGAGGAGTGACCTCTGGCCCTTTCCTTCCCAAGGGCCATGTCTGAGCCCGACCGAGCGCGGCTGTGTAGTACATGTCCTCACCAGAGCCTCCCCATTCTCCCTCCAGAGACAGACCCTCAGCAGGCGGGGCTGATGCGGAGAAAAAGTGGGATTCTGCTGCTCAGCCTTGTGTCTCTCCTCATCTTCATCCTCTTCGTCATCGTCCAGCTCTTCATCATGAAGCTGCGCAAGGCCCACGTCATCTGGAAAAGGGGTGAGCGGGGAGCCACGCCATCCGCTGGACCACCATTCCCACACACGGCTGCACAAGCTAGACAATCCAGGCGACTGGTCACCCTCATAACCACTGGCCTTCGAGTCATGTGGGTTGTGTCTCTCCAGACACTGTGACCCAAAGACAAGTGAGCAGCACAAAACAGAGCAGCTCTTGGTTTTTGTTTTGGTTTTTTTGGGGGGTCCAGTCGTGGGGCCTGAACTCTGGGCCTGGGCGCTGGCCCTCAGCTCTTCAGCTCAAGGCTAGTGCTCTACCACTTGAGCCACAGCGCCACTTCCGGCTTTTTTCTTTTTGCTTATGTGGTGCTGAGGAATCGAACCCAGGGTCTCAGGCATGCAAGGCAAGCGCTCTACCACTGAGCCATCTTCCCAGCCCCCATTTTATCTATTTTGGTAACAGCGTCTCCCCACGTAGCTCCGGCTGGCTTCAGACTTGCTGTGACCAAAGCAGGTCTCCATCATGCAACCCTCCTGTTGCTAGCTCTTGATTGCTGAGATTACAGGTCTGTACCACCATGCTCAACGAGGCCACAATTTTTAGTTCAGACAGGAAACAGATTTGAATTAGGTTTTGATTTGTGGGACAAAGTGTGTCCCCGTAGAAAAAGGAAAATTCCCAGTAGTGACAAGCTATATGTAACTTCCCTTCACACATTGTGTGAGGGAGACCAGTAAGCCTAGAGATCCAGACCCAAATTTCAACCTGTTACCCCACTTTGCAAAAATACAAACGTAAAACACATATACAAACTACGCACAACAGTGGTTTTCCTCCCTGATTGAGTTGTGTTGGTCTTGTTCACAGAATAACCTCTCAGTTTCCTCATTTGTAAAATGAGAATAACGCCCCTCACCACACAGGATTAGCATGTGGGTTAAAATGCATTCATAGTAATAAGTGGATAGTATTCTTGCATAAGTATGTAAACAATGGTAGTGTTTCTTTCCTCCACCTGGACCAGCCTCAGGGTGACTGGATTTATTTATTGAGAATTGCCTGATCATTGCATATGCTGAATTTTTAACTTCAAAATTAGTAGAGCATACGCTAGGCATAGTGATACACACCCGTAGTCCCAGCACTTGAGAAGAAGGGCTGTGAGTTGAAGGGCAGCCTGGGCTCGATAGTCATTTCAAGGACATAAAATAAGCTTTTCATAGAAAATAAAATCCAAAAACTTCAAAGACAAATAGAAAAGATGAAAGCTTTTTTTAAAAAAGATGCTAGGAAAAAAATATTTGGAAATTTTACTAGTGATAAGCAGGAACTCATATTTTAGTGTAACTGTAATTTTGTTAACTTTTCCTTCTTTTTTTACTGTTAACAACTTTAAGAGCTGTATTTTTTCCTGTCTTTTTCCATGATCTTTCTTCTTCATTTTAACGCATCTTGCATATGTTAGAGACTTGACCCTTTGAGATTTAAGTTGAAATCTGGACATTTCTATTGTACTGGCGAGTCCCTGGCAACGGGAGCAAGATTAGCAGTTGCCAAGGCCTGAAGGTCGCCGGGAATGGAGATGAAGACCGGTGTTCACTGGCGCCCAGGAGGCGGAGAGGACCGATCCCACAGGAATGGTTACACGACCTCACCCATGTACTGCGTGCCACTTATGTCTTTTTGTTACTGTTTATTAATTCAGTAGATATTTATCTAATAAGCAGCTTTGAGTAATGGGGGGTGGAGGTTATGTAATGTGAAAGAGCAAATTGTGTGACATGAAAAATTATTCTCAGTAAGGCTGTTTTGTTGTTGTTTTGGATACTAGGCCACTGGGGCTTGAACTCAGGGCCTGGGCACTGCCTTTCACACTTTTTTGCTCGAGGTGGGAGCTCTACCATTTGAGCCACAGCTCCACTTCCAGCTTTTTGGTAGTTAGTTGTAGGTAAGAATTTCACATACTTTCCTGCCTAGGCTGACTTGGACCCCAGATCCGCACCTCTCAGCCTCCTGAGTAGCTAGGCTTACAGGTGTGAGCCTGTAGGACTAACCTATGTGTTTTTATGGTTGTTGTTTAAAAAACAAAGCTTTTCCTCATTCTTTTGTGTGTTTGTGTTAAATCAGGGTCAGGCTGAACTCCCAACACATAATATATGCAAAAGCATTCTGCAAATCCTGAGAGGTGCTATTCATATGTAAAGTATCTGGTATTTCCATGACATCAGGTGGAAACAAAGCTCTTGATAGCTTTTTCTGTGCACTCTCTCTACCCTGCCAGGATGCTAAAGAACAGAGCATGACAGCATCACTGACTAAACTACAATCTCTGCTTTAAACACATGCTCCTCCGGGGCTGACAGACTGAGCTCGGCCTCCTTCGCCTGCGCCAGCCGGCTCTGCCAGTGGGGGGCAGTAGAGGGAGACAGTGAGGCCTGGGAAGGAGAAGGGCTTGCTCCTTCCTCTGCTTCCCACTCCTCTCAGGGTCCCTTGGCAATGCTTCCTCATCCCAGCAGCGAAATTTGGTTCCTAGCTGCAACTGATTTCAGTTTTTCTAACACTCCCAGAACCAGCACCTTCAGACTGTTTTCAAGGACACAGCGGCCCCAGGCCTGGGCTCTCACACTCCTCAGCGGCCTGGATTCTAGCTCTGAGGGTCCCTGCTCAGAGCTTAAGAATTGCAGATTCCCCCGTGTTCTGCCATATCAGGCAAGGGTCCTTGCCACCGAAAGGGTGTTGTTTACATCCAACACTACTGAAAATCAGAAAGAAAATGACCAAGGGAGTAGTGAGGAAATGTTCTGTGTGTCTTATCATTCCAGAAGCAACTGGTATGGAAGCATTCTTGTGCTTTTAATGATGTCATAATGTGCATATAATTCCCAATGATTTGCTCCTCCTCTTCTTTTTTCTTGAACTCAAGGTCTGGGTGCTGTCCCTTCGCTTTTTCTCTCAAGACTAGTGTTCCATTGGAGATGGGAGTCTTATAAACATTCCTGTCCCAGCTGACTTCCAACCACGACCCTCAGACCTCAGCCTGCTGAGAAGCTAGGATTACATGTGTGGGAGTCATTGCACCCAGCTCTCTTTGCTCGTCATAAAAAATCTTACGATAGTGAATTAACCTATACATATATAACTGTCCACCTTAATGACATCTTGTGCAATGAACACGTGGGTAGCTGTGCTTAAGATCAAACCGTCTAGCCTTCTTCCCCACAGTCTCCCCGAGCTGCCAGAGCAGCCACACGCCCACTGCAGCAGCGCTGACCCTTTTCTGTTCTTTTTTTCATAGTTCCCTCCACTAAGTGCATCTACAAACACCGTCTTTCATTGTTCCACACACCGTGTTTGTCTGGGTTGCTGTGTTCTTGTTTTCCCTGGAAGAAGGCACTGCGATCGGTCCACCGTGTACAGCGCCAGCCCGGGGCCGCGCGGGGGTTGCATTTCGCTCCTCTTTCCTGCGCTCTGGTTGTCCGGGCCGTGCAAGACCACGCTTAGTGGCGATCCCCATTTCCTTCGGTCGGCCCGCGTGGGGCACGCCCCCCAGCGGCCCGGCCTGCGCCTCCCGGGCAGGGGGACCCCGGACCGTGCCGCCTGCGGACTGACGGAACCCCGGCGGTCTCCACCTCTCCCCTGAGTGCTGACCACACGCCTTTCCAATAAGCCACGCGTTGGTCGGCCACTACCCGCCCTGAGGGCCTGCCTTTCCTTGGCCCTCCACCTCTAGGAGATCGGGGTGGCGGACTGCACCCTCTGTGAGCCCCGGGGGCCGTGGACGCGGCCGTTTCCAGCCTCGGCATCGTCCCCACGCGGGACTGAGCCGGGAGACAGCGGCTCGCGTTGGCCTCGGGTCTCCGGGCAACGCGGAGTGGGCGGGGCTTTGGGGCGCGGTGTCGTGGGCGGGGCCGATGGTGGGCGTGGCGCTGTTTGTGGGCGTGGTCGGTGTAGTGGGCGTGGCGAGGGTCGTGAGCGGGGCCTTGGTGTGGGGCGGGGCCGGTGTTCCAGGAGCGGCGT
>NW_012267226.1:22935077-22958019 GCF_000151885.1 Dipodomys ordii
CGTGCTGAGGCGGATGCGGGGCCGGGGTCACGGCCGGGAGCGCCGGGCAGGTGACGGAAGCCGCGTCCGGGGAGGGCAGAGGACGGTCAGGACCGCGGGGAGGGCCGCGGGGAGGGCCGCGGGAAGCCACCTGCAGGACCTGGATCGGGGCCGAGCCCTCAGGCAGGCGGGAGGACCGGGAGGCCGAGGCGGGGCCGGGGCCCGGGGGCCGGGCCGGTGCGGCCGGTGAGGACCGCGGACTCCCGGCCCGTCGTTTTCGTGGACGTTAAAACAGTCCCCGGGGACGGCGGGGAGGGAAACCGAGCGTCGCTCCTGGCAGCTGCCTCCCGGCAACTCGCCCTTGCCCGGCGTCCTGTGAGCGGGCCCGGCTCCTCGTCACCCGGAGTGGGCCCGGGGCCGAGGACGGGCCGGACCCGAGGCCCGGGGCCGGAGGGTCGGGGTCCCCGGGGTCCCCGGGGCCGAGGACGGGCCGGACCCGAGGCCCGGGGCCGGAGGTCGGGGTCCCCGGGGTCCCCGGGGCCGAGGCCGTCACAGCCGTTTCTTGGTCCCCAGACACTATTAGGTGGCAGGAAGGAGCCGAATTATTTTATGAAAGGACAGGCGAAGCCACGAGTTCGTTTTCGTTCTTTGTGGTGCTGGGAATTGAACCCAGAGCCCCCGATGCTCTACCACTGAACCACATACACCTCACTCTCCAAGCTGATTATTTTACGCTTGTTTTTCAAGACCTCTACGGCAGTGGCATTTAATTTTTATGGTAAAACTGGTGTGTATGGAGACTTTCAGTTAAAACGTGTTTGTATTTACCCCTTTCTAAAAAAACACCCTAAAAGGCAAGTTAATCAGCTTATTGGTATTAAAATAAATCGGCGGAGTGTAATATGTGTTTTTTAAAATGAGAGACTACAGCAAACCAGCTTGCAAAATTAGGCAATGATGTGTTAATCTATTAACAGCTCATGTGTGCTTGTGAACATTCCCTTTTGTCTGTGTTCCTTAGCATCCTTAGCAACAAGGTCAACATACCAAGTAATGCTAGGGAAAGTTAGGCTTTGCCAATAGTATATGAGCAAGCCAATGAAACCAATTTTATAGTAATCTCTAATGGTAAAGTTTCTGTGACCTGATTTATGGGGGAGGGGGAATTGGCATAAAGGTGATGAGATAAAAATAAACGGAAGTAGAAATATTAGGTAGACGTACAAGGACACACGATCTAAACAATCATCTTTCAATCCTATGTGAACCCAAAGCATCTTTTCCATAAAGCATCTCAGGGGTCATGGCAATAACCCTTTGAAACATATAGTAAGGATTTACTAGGAACCAAGCTCTTAATTTAGGGGGTCCAATTAACTCTTAGGTTTGACTCAAGCCAAATCTCCCCCACTCCAGTTTTCCCAAGATGGCATCCGTTAGGTGGTCAGCTAGCCTTGCTGTGAGTTGCTCGGTGGCAAGATTCAGATTGCCACCAAATCTTTTGTTGACCGGTTTTTATTCTTGTTCTTGTGCTGTTGTTTAGTACTGAGCAAAGATTGGTCTTCCTATAATGTCAACTAAAATATGTTCCTCTTCCAGTAGCACTCTTTGTATCAAAGAAGTCATTTGTCTTTTTATTTTTTTCAGTAGTAGGGCTTGAACTCAGGGCCTGGGTGCTGTCCCTGAGCTCTTTGAGCCACAGCACCACTTCCAGTTTTCTGGTGGTTAATTGGAGTCTCATGGACTTTCCTGCGCAGGCTGGCTTTGAACTGCAATCTTCACGTCTCAGCCTCCCAAGAATCTAGGATGACAGGTGTGAGCCACGAGCACCTGGCAAAGAAGTCATTTTTCAAATTTTATAGCTGCCCAAGATAAGATCTAGGAACAAACACAACCCCCATTTATAATTCTAGCTCTGAAAAACACTCTCTTCTCTCTCCTTCCCTTACTTTCCAAAAGGTGGACTCTGAACCTGTTTTACTCTACCCATGGCTCCTACTGAACAGGATAATAGGAGGCAGGTAGGTAGGTAGATAGATAGGTAGGTAGGTGGATATTCAGAGGAATGGACAGAAAGATAGACGATAGATAGATAGGTAGATCCATCCATCCCTGCACATCTGAAATACAGCCATCAAAGTACTGTCCATAATTATCCCCTATTTGGCTTTATCCTGGCTTGTTTATAACAAGCCCTTGGAACCTGGAAATAAGAATCTGCTTTCAAGCAGCCATTTGATTTCCTCAATAAGCTGCATTCAATTACTCAGGCTGTTTATGAGCTCTAAATCAGATGTATTTCTGTACAGAGAAAAGCAATCATTTGTCCAATTGGCCTTGCTCATACACACAAAAGGATGCAGTAAGAGCCTGCAGATACTATAACAAGGTTCTTACTTGTTGAAATTTTTGATAAACAGCAATGTCAAGATTTCAGTAGTCACAAAAATAACAGAAATGTAATTTTTTTAGGTCATGCTTTTGCTAGTCACACATGTAAATATCAGCCAACTGGTTCTATTAACAAGAGTATCCCCTGTTAACTTTTATATTTTTTCAAGATGAATAATAATAAACTAATTCCCAAGCTTTCCGTTCACTCTCCTGTCCATCATGCCAACTTAAGCATCCAGTCTTCAGATCCACCTTTTAAGAAAGACTTAAATCAGATTTCAAAAGACTCCTTAGAATCAGATTCAGAAAGCCTCACCCAAGAGATTAAGTCCCAGTCTGAAGTTGAGGGCCAAGACCAGAACAAAGATATGGAGCCTGACAGCTTAGAGGAAGACAACCCTGACCAGGAAAGCCTGAGTGAGACAGAAGAGGAAGCAAGCAGAAAAGCAGCTCAGATGGCCAAAGAGAGAGACTTCCGCCTTGGGGACAGGTAAGGAACTGGCTTGTGTTCGGCACTGTTGCTGATGCTCTCCCAGAGTGTGTGACACAGCTCTCTGAGCATCTAGGGACAATGTGGCTCTTCTTAAATTAAAAAGTAGAAGCTGGGCGCTGGTGGCTCAAGCCTATACTCCTAGCTACTCAGGAGGCTGAGATCTGAGGATTGAGGTTCAAAACCAGCTTAGGCAGAAAATTCTTATCTCCAACTGACCACCAAAAAAAAAAAAATCCAAAGGTGGAGCCATGGCTCAGGTGGTAGAACACATTGCTGTGGATGTCAAAAAGTACAAATAATTGGGGGCAGAATCCTACCTCACTCCCTTCTTCAGGCTAGTGGAAGTCCATCTCCAGGTCTTGTCTGATCATACACAGATTTATTTTAATAATCAAGATGCATGTATGAGACTTAACTGTATGCCATGAGCTGCCTAACAATGGAAGGGAATATAAAATAACGCAGCAATATCTCTTTGTTTTAATAAAGTGCTAGATGATTTGATAACGTGCAGAAGGTATTAAAAACTATTGGCTAGAAAAGGGGAGAGAAGTGGGGAAGAGAGAGAGGCATACCTTATGAGTTTGAATACTGCTTCTGCAACTTACTAGCTGTGTGGCCTTAGCCAACAACACGTAATGCCATTGGGTCTCAGGTTCCTTGTCAGTAAATATGGGGTCCTGATTACCTTACTGTAACCCCTCTGTACATCACCTTTACAATAAAAAATGGGAACAATAATAATAATAACATTTATAGAGATACCATAAGGACACACACACACACAGAGTTGTGCTTGGGTCATCTCCAGTTGCCATTTTGCCCCATGCCCTGTGCACACCTTATGTGGCCCTTAGAAACAGAGTTTCATTAAGGTGTGTGCATCCAGATGTTTGCAGGCTGATTCCCAGGAGAATAAGCATCTTCCACAGCACCCACAGGGCCTGGGAGCTCCCAGGCCTCACAGTCCCCCAGACTTTTTGACATCTGCTACTCTGTCAAGCTCATGTGTATAGCCAGAGGAGATCAATATATCCACATTCTTTGGCTACTGGTTCATTTTAGTTAACAAAATATTGTGGGTTTATTTCTGTATTTGTAAGTGTGAATTTGCATTGTGCTACAGTATTCCACTGCCTAGAATATGCCATGATGTGATCATCCAGTTGCCCAGGCTGGACATTGTAATATTGGAATACCCCCAGTTGTGTTTTGTGGGGTATGCTTTAACTTTGGTACTCATGAAGAGCTTGGCAGAGCCTGATTAAATGTGAAAGTTAAAGGAATAAACCAAAGAAGGCATGGGCCTAGCCTGGCGCCTGTGGCTCACGCCTGTCATCCTCGCTACTCGGGAGGCTGAGATCTGAGGATTGAGGTATAAAGCCAGCCCAGGCAGGAAAGTCCATGAGACTCTTATCTCCAGTTAACCTCCAGAAAACTGGAAGTGGCGCTGTGGCTCAAGTGGTAGAGCACTTGCCTTGAGCTGAAGAGCTGAGGGGCAGTGCCCAGGCCCAGAGTTCAAGCCCCAAGATCAACCAACAACAATAACAGAATGTCTGTCAGGATGTCATCTCTGTGCTGAACACCACAGGTATTATCTCATTTAATCCTTATGCCCCAGCCTGGGAAGGAAGATACTGCAACAATCCCATCTGAGAGGTTTCAAATGAGGTTTCAAGAGGTTGTATTAATGCCCACCCCTTGTGTCTACTGAGGGCCCAGGCAGAAAGCTCAGGTGGTCTGACTCATGCTCTCAACCTGTTTTCATCCTGGCTCTAACCAAAGAGCTTCATCATCTCCTCGGTAGTAAATGGTAGTCGCTTTATTTACAGAAATGGGAGCATGAGAAAGAAAAAAAAATCCCCTGCCTTGTACAAAGTATTTCTTATCTGTACTTTTAAAATGAAGAAACCAAAGCAGGAATCCATTAAATGACTTTACTTCCCCAGGAGTTCAGAATGGTTTTCTTTTGTGTATTGCTAAGGGACCCGACTTTAGTCCTGTTCTTTACCAAAGGACAATTTACTACTTAATGTTTCCAAAATAGAGAATAATGCTTACAGAAATAAAATTTCCAATTAGATTCTTAGTCTTGTGATTCAGAGGTCCTTGGATAATGCTGTTTTCTTCCTCCTGACTTGCCTTGGAAGTGTTTAATGATAGCCTTTACGACACAGGGCAGGGTTAAAGTGGATTTTTAACTCTAGTCATTGTTAAAGGGTTGTGCTTTATTCATTGGACTTGGGAGGGTCAGCTCCATATGAGGAAGGGACACAGAGGCAAAGCATTTGGCCAAATACTGAACGTCTCACAAATGTAATTCAGATGCAGTTGGATATTGGCCTTTTTCTCTGCCTTAAGTCTAAGGAACCTTAGGTGTATTGTTCATGTCTGAGTAGTTATGAGCTGTGATACAAATAAATTGATCTCAAGCTCTCAACGTGAAATTCAAGTAGGCTTTCATTTCTGTGAGGGTAGGTGGCATTCTGGGGATTGTAGTTCAAAAAGAATTAGTCAAAGCCTGGCCTTAAACCCAACAAATCTCTTTCTTCTTGCTTTTATAAGCAATAATTTTAAAAGCTGCCTGGCAATTCACTTAGCCCTACTCTTGTGTTTTGATGTTACCAGAACCTCCCAAAGTGAAAGCTATAGTTCGGTGTATATGGATTATAGAAAACCTTTTACTTAATAGAAATTGGATCAGCCTGGACAGTACTGAATGAGGGAAGAGTGGAGAGAGGATCTTCATGTGACAGTCCTTAACCCACTCCAGAACAAGCCTTATGACACTCAGCACTCATGAAGAAAGAGCTCCATGTAATGCCTAGGGCACCAAAATAACCTCTTCAGACCTGGAGCCATCTGAAGGCTTCTACTTCGGGTTCTTGGTTGTTTGTTTTTTTTGGGGGGGTCTGGTCATGGGGCCTGAACTCTGGGCCTGGGCACTGTCCCTCAGCTCTTCAGCTCAAGGCTAGCGCTCTATCACTTGAGCCACAGCGCCACTTCTGGAATTTTTTGCTGATGTGGTGCTGAGGAATCGAACCCAGGGCCTCAGGCATGCAAGGCAAGTGCTCTACCACTGAGCCACCTTCCCAGCCCCCCTTGGTTTCTTTTTATCAGCAGCAGCTCACTGCCCAGGGTGTGTCTAAGGCATCTTGTCAATAGGAATACATATACAATTACTAATATTTGTAAGACAGTTTATACTACGTATACAATCTTGTTCTCCTTCCACAAGTCTCTGAGAAAGGTACATGCAGAGTATGCACTCTACCACTGAGCCCTGAGCCATTATTAACCCCTTTCTATACATAATGAACTAAGACTTCAATATGATGTAGTACATGTAGTTGCAAAGTGGCAAAGTCAGACATTGAATTGAATTCTGTCCTAACCCCAAAGCCTAAACTTCTAAGTATCAAAGTAGGTAGTCGTGGATTGAGCTCATAAAGGATTTTTTTTTTTTTTTGGCCACTCAGGGCCTGGGCACATTCCGTGAGCTTCTTTTGCTCAAGCCTAATGCTCTACCACTTGAGCCACAGCACCACTTCCGGTTTTTTCTGTGTGTATGGTACTGAGGAATCGAACCCAGGGCTTCACACATGCTAGACAAGCACTCTACCACTAAGCCACATTCCCAGCGTAAAGGATTCTTGTGCTCTCTTGTAAAGATTAAAGCTACAACAACCCCAGTACCAACTAAATATGCATGTGATATTAAATCTTGGTGAGGAAATACAATTGTTTGAAGGATACCATGTCCTCACAGTAGACACTCACGCCGTTTCACATGAGTGCTGCCGTCCTGCTAGCCTTTGTCCTTCAGCCCCTCCCACAGGAAGCAAACCCATTGGCTTCCAGGGGGCTCTGCCAGGGTCCACAGAGGGCCATATCCTTTCCAATAAACCTCCTCGTGCTAGAAATTGATGGGAGAGGGGACGGGAGAGGGGACAGGAAGGAAGAGAAGGAAATTATGGAAGGTGAATGATACCTAAACTCAATGCATCTGTGTATGTGAAACAAATGAAACAGTGAAGAATTGTTTGCTAAATTGAATCTATGAGCATTGTCTGAAAGTAAAAAAAAAAGACGGTAACAATAATTTGCATTTTTATTGTTTTATTTGTTCCTCTCAGATGCTTTTAGAATGTGTTTCTGATGAATCATGTGAGATGATTTATGGGCCTTGAAGAGGAGTGCTGGAGAATAAACTCTGGCGCAGTGATTCTGAGCAGGGCTTCCTGAGCACTGAAGCTCAAGGGTTACATTCCTTCCCAAGTTTCCCAGGAAATCTAGTAGAACATTGTGAACATTTAACAGTTAAACCCAGGATAGCTCACTACCCTTTACAGGTATTGTAGATTTGTCTTTGTTTCATTTTTGTTTTGAGAGAGAGCGAATAAGGAAAGGCAGTTGAGGCCAATTCTAATAGTCTAGGCAATATTATTACCTTGAGAAAATTATTATATCTGTTGTTGTTATGAAGAACACTCTAGTAACTTCCAGAAGTCAGCTTTCATTCTTGTTGATTCTTCCATGTTGATCTCTCATTCCTGTTACTGCCTGTAGATTTTCGACTTAAGGCCATTGTTGGCTAAGCTTTTCTAATACATGAGGTGCCATGTTCCAGGAGATTCCATACAGTATTTGGGGAATAGCTGCTAGCATGTAGATTATCTATTCATGTCACAGGAAAATACTCAAAGTGACTTTTGGCCTAGGTTTTGGGTGTTTCTGCTTTATGTTCCTTGTAAACATGCCTTAGTTAAACCCTGGCACCTCCTTGGGGCAGGCGTGGTGCCACTGTGACAGATGAGCAGTCGTGGGGAGGGAAACCGTGTGCCTGGGCATGAGCTGAGTCTATTAAAGGCAGAGTCCCAGCCAGAAATGCTAAGGCCGTGGTGACTCCTGGGGCTTGCTGCCCCCAGGGACAGCCACTCGCTCCTTATTTATTGCAAAACTAGGTTGCTTTTTTTTTCCTTTCCTGTTCCTGAGGCTTAGACTAGGCGTGGGTGCTGTCCCTGAGCTCCTTTTACTCAAGGCTAGCACTCTACCACTTGAGCTACAGTACTACTTCCAGATTTGTCTGTGGTTAATTGTAGATAAGAGTCTCCTGGACTTTCTTGCCAAGGCTGGCTTTGAACCACGATCCTTAGATCTCAGCCACCTGAGTGGCCAGGATTACAGGCATGAGCCACTAGTGCCCAGCAGGTTGCATTTTGTGTGTGTGTTAAAATAAGAAAACAGTACTGAACCTCACAAACTATAAATTTATTTCACCTATGGATTGGAAGAACGCCTAACAAACACAAGGTTGTGAGTTAAACCCCACTGCAGCCAAAACAAAAACAAACACCCACAATTTACCCACAACACCGCGAGTTTACTAGAGGAAAGAGAAGATTGTAAAGAAGTTCCTAAAGGAATCATTTAATGTATGATCTTTACATCTTTATTTAGTTTCATACCCTGACAAGTTAGAAAAACTGGACTGGTATAATTTTTTTTATGTGTTCAATTTAACCTGAATGACTTTCTAAACATATACTGACATTGAGGAGTTTTTCATGAAGGACCCAATCCAGTTAATAAAGTAGGGGTTTCTTAGAGTGGGTCAGGCCTTTCCAGGTCAGCCCACATCCTTATGGCCCAGACCTGTCCATTGCATTTCCCATGGTGTTGCAGTGGAGTTCCAAAGCCATTCATCTGACCTTTAAAGCATGAGAAACTCTAATGAAAGGGAGTGTGACCACCTGTAAGTTTTAGAAATGGAAATCTCCATGTCTTTGCCATTGCTTAGTAGAGCAAAGGGAACTCCAGAGCCTTCTGGGTGTGGAATGAGAGGGATTCTACCGTAAAAACCGGGCTACCCTGTACTTCTTCATGAAGACACAGCCTTGGGGTCGCAGCACGTAACTTTATACAAGCGCAGCATTAAGTTTTTCATTTGCCATAACTAACACATGCTCTTTTTGTTGTTGTTGTTGTTTTGTTGTTTTGTAAATCACACATTGTCCTTGAATCAAGTCTGATCCTAAAGAGAATTTGGGACAAATATCTCATTATTTTGCAGTCAAAATTCTGTTGTTGAAGAAAAAGAAAGGATTTTTGTTGCAATTTTCACCAAGATGTAACTACTGTAAACAAAATTCACTAAGTAACGGTTCAGTCCCTTCACTGCAGTGTGCCTCTGTAGGCAGGCTTTGCTCTCCAGTTCATTAAACCATCTTTTTTTCTATTAAACTGTTTTAATTTTTAAATCAAAACACATGCCTTCATTAAATGAAATTTTCTTTCTAGATTGCAAATAATTTCCACAAAGCATTTCAGTACACTTTTGGAACTGTTTTATTTCACACTTATAAAAGTGAATTTTTAATCTTTTGGATGTATTGCATTTTATTTACTTAAAAAGCCATTGATTAGAAGATTAAGATGAGCATAGAATTCAGAAATCCTTGGAAACAATTGTCAGTTTTCTTGTTTCTTAGGGAAACACTAAAAACTTTACACTTAAACAGAAATTGAGTTTGCTGCTCATATGCATAAAAGATTTAATGGCATATAAATTAAGAATAATTGTTCTGTTTAAAAGGATTAAATTAAACCTAAATCAGTAATAACATGTGCAGTTTCAATCTAACTGCCTACTTAAAATAAAGTGGCAAATAAATAACAGCTAAATGATTAATAGCAATGCTTTTATTCACCTCCTCAACAGGCAAAATGGCCAGTTATTGAATATTTTATCGTGAGTGCAAAGGATGTTAATTGTACGAGAAACATGCTCTAATTTTACTAATTTTTTGATTGCATACAAAACTGAGTATGAGGCTCTTCATTAAGCGGAGATTTGATTTTATTTTGTTTGAAGTTATCACAGTGAGTACTCAACTCGGGTCCATTAAAGCCAGCAAATATCCTGGCGTGGGCTTGTGAGACTGCCCCCTCCCAGCCCACACCCTCACTCTCTACATCCATTTCTAACCCAGGCCTCTGAAGAGGATACCCGGCATCTGTTGTCTGAGCCGTAACAAAAGGGTTGTGGACGCATTGTCTGGGTAACCTTTCTATCAAATGGGGAGGAAAGAGGCGCGTGCTTTGTGTGTGGATGATTACGGATGAAAGGGCTCTTCACACGCATTGTGTCCCCGAGGGTTGACCTGGACCACACAACACAATTGAGCTGCTTAGCACACAAGCCCAGGACAATGGGGTTCTTTAGTATCATGTTCTGTTTCAACCCTTAGATTTGTTCCTGTGAAGTGTTACAGTTTTCCATACTCACAGTTTTGCAAAACACCACCTCCCATTTGCTCCAAGTCTTCCATATAGACAGGATTATGGAAGGTTTTAAGACAGTCATCTTACTTAGAGTCCAGCATTGTTAAAGCCTTCCTAAAAGCCATGTTTTCAAACTCTGTCCTTGTATGTACTCATTTATAGGCCTTCTCTTCCAGCAATCCATTCAAAAACTCTTTTTTTTTTTTTTTTTTTGGTTGTGGGGGCTGAACTCTGGGCCTGGGAACTGTCCCTCAGCTCTACCATTTGAGCCACAGTACCACTTCCGTTTGTTTGTTTTTCGGCTTATGTGGTGCTGAGGAATCAAACCCAGGGCCTCATGCATGCAAGGCAAGCACTCTACCACTGAGCCACCTTCCCAGCCCACAAAAACTTTTTTTTTTTTTGCCAGTCCTGGGGCTTGAACTCAGGGCTTAGGTGCTATCCCTGAGCTTCTTTTGCTCAAGGCTAGCATTCTACCACATGAACCACAGCACCACTTCCAGCTTTTTCTGCTTTTGTGGTACAGAGGAATCGAACCTAGGGTTTCATGCATGCTAGGCAAGCACTCTACCACTGAGCCACATTCCCAGCCCTCAAAAAACATTTTTTCCTCAGCCAAAAGCAACTCATGGTGTTTGGTTTGTTTTCAAATCTTCTCTTTTATCTAGTTTCCACTCAAACTGTCATTCTATGTAATATGTGAATGTTTCAGAAGCTACGTAAGAAAGGATATTGGTTGAGGCTAGGTAGTACAGTTTTTGGTGTTTGTTTGTTTTTGAAGATCTAAAGTAATTTAATTCCCCCAATTATATCTTCCTCATCCTTTTCCAACAGTTGTTAAACTACTTGAACAGGTAGGAATGCTGACATTTCTCAGCTCCATCCCCTAAATTATGGCCCAGAGATTCCTCACACAGGCCAAGTCAAGATTCAAATTGAGGGTTCGGAAAATGGGCCTCTAGGTTACCATTCAGATCACCACAAAGCAGCTCAGTGCCCTTGAAATAACTTCAGCCCTGGGGAGAGAGGAATCTCCTGAGTTCTCTCAGCAGGAAGCATGGTCCACACAGTCCACACATGGGAGGGCAAGCCATGACAACGGAGTAACACAGCAGGCAGAGACTGGGACAGAGCTGCTGACTACCTCCACCTTAGGTCCCTATTCTGAGGCCTAGTATTCCATTCTAGGACACTAACCTGGGCTTGCCTGGAACTACTGCCCTTCCTTGTAGCAGGGTCAACAGTTGTGCTACTAGTTGAGATGTGGGTCTCACTAACCTCTTGCCCAAGCCAGCATCAAACTACGATCCTTCTGATTTCCTCTTCCCAAGTAGCAGGAATTGTAAGCATGAGCTTCATGAGTCGTGATTTGTTTTGTGCTCTGTTGGTTTGTTCTTTATTTTCAATACTAGGGATTGATCTCGGTGCCTCACAAACACTGTACCACTTGAACAACTACCCCCCCAACACCAGTCCTTAGTATTGGTTTTAATAAATACCTAATACTATGTTTGTGTTGACGGGTTGTTGGTTTCTTTTTTAGAAATATAGTTATTTTCTAGAAGCATCTATTCATGTGTTGCTTCTTGTGCCTATGGCAGGCACATTGCAGAGTTTGGAACATGGCCTGGTGCTGGGGCCCAGTCAGGAGCGATCACAGCACAAAGTTAAGTAAGTGTGAAAGCAGGTCCCTAAGACATGCTGCCTTGTGTGGGTCGTCGTGCAGCCTTAAGAAACAAGCAGCGCCAATCAAGATGCACGCACTCACCAACTCCCGAGCTGAAGCTCTGTACAGCTATTTAAAGATAACTTAAAAAAAGAAAACGCATTTGAGCTACTCTATGCAAATGAGATGAACTGGTTCAGAGAGAACATGATTGGCCAACTGAGGCCGCATGTAGAGTGACAGGTCCTCGGCAAGAGCCCAGGAGTGTCCATCCAGTGTAGATTGTACCCTGCCAGCCATGCCTGGTGTCCCTTGGCTTTTTTTTTAATGTTTTTATTTATTGTAAAGATGCTGTACAGAGAGGTTATAGTTACATGAGTAAGGTCATGAGTACATTTCTTGTGGAACATTGTTACCCCCTCCCATTATCTCATTATCCCCCCGCCACACACACACACCATCCCTTGGCTCTTAGAGTTCCTGGGGTTGGTGACATGCAGGAGAATCCTCCTGACCAAAACCCTGAAGGCAAGTCACCCGGGTGCCAGGCCGTCCGGGTGCCAGGGCGGGTTATCCAGGGTGCCAGGGCAGGTTATCCAGGGTGCCAGGCCATCCGGGTGCCAGGGCAGGTTATCCAGGGTGCCAGGGCAGGTTATCCAGGGTGCCAGGGCAGGTTATCCAGGGTGCCAGGGCAGGCCGTCCGGGTGCCAGGGCAGGTTATCCAGGGGGTGGTAGGGCAGGTTATCCAGGGTGCCAGGGCAGGTTATCCAGGGTGCCAGGGCGGGTTATCCAGGGGGTAGGGCAGGTTATCCAGGGTGCCAGGGCAGGCCATCCGGGTGCCAGGGCAGGTTATCCAGGGTGGTAGGGCAGGTTATCCAGGGTGCCAGGGCAGGTTATCCAGGGTGCCAGGGCGGGTTATCCAGGGTGCCAGGGCAGGGCGGGGCTCAGCTTGATGTCCTATTTCCTGACCATTCTCCTCCAGACATTTTGATGTTGAAAAACAGCATCTCAAAAAGTTTTCCATTTTAATATGCAAACTAAAATAATTCACAATAGCAATTTAGCAAGGCCTGGGACTTTTGGCTTTTTCTCCAGTTTTTTCTTTCTCTCAAATCAAAGAAATCCAAGGGCCACATTAAGATGAGTAAATTAGCATTATGGGGACCATTAGTTTGTTTACCGGGCATAAAATTATGTCCTCTGCAAACAGGAATACCAAATAGCATAAAAAGCCAGGGGTGATTTACATTTTCTTTTTGATTAGAAGATTTCATCCACTGTAGTCAGGAAGGAAAATCTCTCCCATTTAGCTTTTGAAGATCAAAGAGGCTATTAAATATGCTATATTACCAGCATTTTTTTCTTCCTTCCTTTTTTTTTTTGTAAAGACTAGGGGATGCCACTTTTCAAATTGAAATTGTCGTGGGGGAAAAGGAGAGATCTGATTGGGGGTCATGAGGACAGGACTATATGTTTAACCTTTTATTCAAACAGGTCTTTCCTGTAGCTCTCATGTCACAGTAGCCTGTCTAGTGAGTTTTATATGCATAGACTTGATGACCAGCAAACTAGGAATCATTCAGTGAACCACGGTCTGATTCTAAGCCTTGGGATCTTTCTGTAGCACATTTGATAACCTTTGATAACCTCTTCAAAGACAAAATAAAGTGAAAAAAAATTACTGGAAAGAAGGATGAGCCTATGTAGGCATTCAGCTGGGCTAGAGCCTGGCTTTCCTCCCAAAAGGAGCAGGCTGAGGTGAACGTTGCCTAGGCAACAGACCCCACTTCCCTTCCGAGATAAATAAGCAAATGTGCATATTACTGGCTATACTTTCTTTCCTAGATAAATAAGCAAATGTGCATATTACCAGCTGGCATGGGAATTGCACTTCTATTTTCCCCAGCTGAAAGCCTGGGCCTTTGCTGATGGCAAGTACTAACAGTCTTTGAACCACAGTGCTTCACTGGATTAATGTTGCAAACATCCATCCTCATCTGTTTTCTGGCATTTAGAATTCAACTGTCCAGCCAGGCACCGGTGGCTCACGCCTGTAACCCTAGCTACTCAGGAGGCTGAGATCTGAGGATTGCAGTTCAAAGCCAGCCCTGGCAGGGAAGTCGGTGAGACTCTTAATTCCAATAAACCACTCAGAAAACCAGAAGTGGCGCTGTGGCTCAAGTGGTAGAGCGCTATTCTTGAGCTGAAGAGCTTAGGGGCAGCGCCCAGGCCCAGAGTTCAAGTCCCACAACCAACAACAACAACAACAAAAGAATTCAACTGTCCTCTGTCTTATGGCATATTTCAAATGAACTTGAGGAATTAAGACTTACTCTGTATCTGTAGTGCATGGGTCTCCTTTGAGTCTGAGATAGGCCCTTAGCCTGTAGATGGTAGGAAGAGTGAAGTCAGCAGCTGAATACAGTCAGTGGATTGCTTTTGATTGAGGACTTGCCATTTCTTTTCTGCTTTGAGCAGTCAACAACCGACAGATGACAAATATTCAGACTTGCGATATGATCCGAATTGGAAGAAGAGGAAAGAGGAGGTGCGGTTGTTGGCAGTGGAGGGACTGCCCCGGTCTGCAGGCAGTTCTTCGGAAACCCTGCCCTCGGCTCCCCTCTACCCTTCCAAGGAGCCGTCCATGGAACTTTCGGGTGGAACCGACAAAGAGAAGAGAAGCTCTCAGAGCGCAGTCTCCTTACTTGGAAGTGAATTTTTAAGCCCAAACTATGAGCAGGGAGACCATCGCAATGAGTCCTTTTTAGAGCTAAGTGACAGTGACCGGGAGGAATCCAGCAACCTCTCTCAGAACCTGAAGAGTTCAAGTTCACATAACGAGGTTTTCCTGCCAGGGACACGACATGGCCGTCGGAGAAGGAAGTCCAAACAATACTTCGTGGAAAAGAACAAGCTGACTTTGGGGTTACCCATTCCTAAAACAGATTCCTACCTTCAACTTCACAATAAGAAAATGGGGGAGCTTCACCTAGAGCAGGTAAGTCATGGCTACTTACACATCTCTTCCCAAATGCTGGACCTGAATTTGCCTTTGTTTGGAATGGCTTTCTGTTGGGATGATGTCATGGCAACCGCACTTCACTGCAGTCTTTATGTTGCTCCTGCTTGTACGACAAAATAAAAACTATCAACGGCTTCAGTGCTGAAACCAGTATCTCCCCACTCAGAAAAAAATCATAGAGTTTGTCAGTGTTAAGATTTGAACTCAGGGTCTTGGACTGAGCTTGAGCCAGGCCCCAGATCTTTTTGCTTTAGTTATATTTGGAATAAACACATTTCTCAAGTTTATGACAGGACCAGCCTGGGTGGTGACGCTGCTAGGTACACTTCTGAACAGCTGGGTAACAGGTTCAGGACACCATAGCCAGCTTTTTAAATTGGCTGATGTGGAATCTCGAGAGAACTCTTTACCCAAGCTGGCTTCAAATTATGATCCTCTTGCTCTCTTCCTCACAAGTGGCTAGGATTACAGGAGTAACCAGTACACTCACCTATTTATTTAGGCAGTACTGAGATTTGCACTCAGGGCACCTAAGTTGCATATTTTTGCTTGTATGTGTGTGGACCACAGTGGAATCGTTTGGTTCTGTGTTCAATAGTTGCACAGTCTTTTTGCTGTTCTTCATAGCTCTGTTGATTATACATGAAAAAGTCCTTGGAATAAATATGATGCCAGTCTCATGATGTGTGAAGCCAGGAACTGATGTTCAAGGCAAAACCACTAGAGGGCAGCTGATCATCGCGGTCGGACCCAGCCTTGCTCTTATTGTTGGTTGGGGAGCCAAAAGTATTTGTCTGGACTCATTAGCATTTGAGTCAAACTTATGATCTGCCATTAAAGGAAATTGTATTTTGAAAAATGAGCCACCCTTCTATCTTTATTGTAACATTTCTTTGAAGATGAAATTTAGTTTGGGTTCAGAAGAGCTTTAAGTGCTTTATACATGTTATTCTGCTCCTTCCTAGTAATTTCTTGGAAAGAAATTGCAGATATTTTGCAAATATAAATATAGAAAAGGTTATTCAATCATCTATAGAGACAAGAGAAGGCTCTAAATGGAGTCCACCATCTACCCAGGGGGTCCTGAGTAGACAGCCACCATGTGGCTCTTACAGAGACACTAGACCAACCAGGAATCAAGTATGATTGGGCACTACCCTTGTGCGGGGTGCCCTGCTCTACAGCCAGGATTTAACAACATAAGACAGCCTGAGCTCCCTCTAGGCATGTACCTTCCAGACCTGGGGTGCAGACAAGAAGCAGGTAACAATTTCAGATGCTGATCAATACTTCAAAGGAGAATGAGAAACTTGATTCACTAAATTACTATGAAATATAACTAAGTAGCTAAGTTCCTGGGGAAGGTCTCTTTGGAAGTATCCTTTCAAGTTGAGATGTGAATGGTTGAGAAGAGAAACGCACAATCTGGCAGAGCTTTGGCCCAGCCCACCGTGGTGGCTGCACTCTACAGGAAGCATGGCAGTATGGGGCGGGTGGGGAGAAAAAGCCAAGCCAAGTACTGGCTGGGGAGTCAGATGATCTGGGGTCAACTCTGCCTCTTCCACATAGATATTTGATATTTCACTAGATATTTGAGCAAGTGGCTTCCTAACCTTATCTTCCTCGTCTATTATATGCACCAACTTCTGTCTTGGAAACTGCTTGTAGAATTTACACAAAGCTCCTGACAGGTATCAGACCCTAGGGAAAGGGAAGCTATGACCACAAGGATGTCTTAAGCCATGAGAAATGAGAGGAATCTACCAAATGACGAGGCCCTTCTGAGCAGCTTGTCTGTCTGTCCCTGTACAGTGGCCTGCGGTGTCACTCCCACCCCGGGGCATGGCTCCTCAGAGACTGTACGAACAGGATCGCTTCCTCAGCTTTCATCATTGTGATCAAACACCTAGCAAAGCCCTTGAGGGAGGGGAGGAGAAGCTCATGGTGGCTCATCCTTTCAGCCCTCTCAGCCTACCACAGTGTGGGGAAGAACAGCAGCTCACCTCCTGGTCACCTGGGAGAAAGAGAGAGAGAGAGACCCACAGGGACAGGGACAGGGAGAGACAGGCCTATGCTGGTTGCCTGCACTTATGGCTTCTTTTTCTGTCTGGGCCTACAGCCTGTGGTTCAGGCAGAGATTATCTGGGTTAAGCTCTACAGATGCCCTCAAAGATATGCCTAAAGAGACACCAAATGGGCTTTTTACTGGTCCCAGGTGTTTGACTCCAAGTTGGCAAGATTCACTAAGCACACTTCCCATTGGTGCTGCTGTCCAGGGTTACCATATGCCAACTAGTTGACATATTTGTTTCAACGTCTGTTCAGGTGCTGTAATCAAGCCTGTAATCCTAGCTACTCAGGAGGCTGAGATCTGAGGATGGCAGTTTGAAGCCAGCCCAGGCAGAAGAGTCTATGAGACTCATCTGCATTTTAACCACTGAAAGATAGAAGTAGAACTGTGGCTAAGTAGTAGAGCACTAGTCTTGAGCATAAAAACTCAGGTACAGCACCTCAGCCCTGAGTTCAGGTCTCAGGACCAGCACCCCAGTCCCCCCCACAAAAAAAAAAACAGTTATTCAGATACAGCTTTAAACATTTGTAATTCATAATTAAGTTACTTATATGTAACTTGGATTGCACACACACAGAATTTGGTGCTTTGGTTTTGAAGTACAATTAGAGAGTCTCAGCTCAAATGTCTCTAGTTTATGAAGATGTAAAGTTTACCTCTTTCATACTTGAACATCTGCCATGGAACCTAAATACTTGATGAAGAAATGTCATTTAAAATATTTTTCTTTAGTCCAGAAATAAAAAAGATCTTGTGCTATTAATTTAAACAATGGAATTTGTAGTCAAAGACTTTGTTTTGAGCCTCATTCATTAGAACTATATATTAGAACTCACACAATCTGCTAGATAGTGGTGGCTCACAGTTAACAATCCTTAGATCTCAGGAGGCTGAGATCTGAGAATCGAAGTTGAAGGACAGCCTGGGAAGACAAATCCATGAGGCTTTTCTCCAAATAGCCAGCAAAAACAAAATTGGAAATAGAGATATAGCTCAACTGATGAGCAGAAAAAGGCCAGCGATAGAATGAGGACCCAAGTTCAGGCCCAGGTACTGTTACACACACACACACACAAACACACACACACACAGACAAGTCATATAATCCTAAGCCTTATATTTCCTTATTTAAGTAAACATTTGCTTCAGAATTACTAAGAAGATCACAGGAGATGCTATATGTAGAAGCTTTTCATACTCATCCAGCTTTATTTAAGTATGCATTACATTCATCGTTGAATGTTTGGTTTGAATTTGTAGCCTCTTACTGGATAAGATTAGTTTCTAAGTAGCTATTCTTTCTCATCATTTTGAATTTACTAGAACTTTGGATGGTCCATAAGTTAAGCTGTACCTTTATTTAAATTATCATCCTTTTGTAATTATATTTGATTAGAAACAGAGTTCCTTTTTATGTAGATCTTCCAGCTTGATGGTGCTTTTCAGTTCTACCTTTATTACACTTGTAAAAATTATTCTTCACCAGAGTGGGAACTCCGTAGATGCTCATTGATTGATAGATTTTCTTATTTTGTTCAGTGCTACCACAAGAGCACTTATGATAGTGTAATTTCAATTGAACTTTATGGTTTTTTCAATACCAGACATTTCTTAAGGCATCTTTATGAGCACTGTCTGGTACTTATTTGCTTCAACTACCCATTTGTATGACTTACAGACTTAGAGAGGGACACTTCGTTAAATCCCCATTACTGAAGAGGGTTCCATGGAAAGAAAACTTCCCATGAAACTAAAGCATGCCCTTTCACAAACTGGACATTTCACATCATTGATCACTTTTCTTCTGTGCTGGTCCTGAGGCCTGAACTCAGGGCATGGTCTCTGTCCCTAAGCTTTTCTGCTCAAGGCTAGTACTCCACCCCTTGAGCCACAGCTCTACTTTTGGCTTTTGGGGGCAGTTAATTGGAGATAAGAATCTCATGGACTTTCTTATCTTCAAACCATAGTCCTTACTCAGCCAGCTGAATAGCTAGGATTACAGGTGTGAGTCACTGGCACCAGCAAAAGGAAGTATTTTTAAGAAGGTAACTGCTGTTATTATGGGAGGGAGGTTGTGAAATGCTTAGGATTCTTAGGCTGAAAACAAATTGTGTGTGTGTGTGTGTGTGTGTGTGTGTGTGTAGGGAGGTTGTGAAATGCTTAGGATTCTTAGGCTGAAAACAAATTGTGTGTGTGTGTGTGTGTGTGTGTGAGTGTGTGTGTGTGTGTGTACCTTGAGCCTCCAAAGGTTCCACTGTTCTCAACTTCTTACTGAGCTCACACAGGCTAATTACATTCTTAGTAGCTAGTCATAGAGTCAAATAGGTCATGTGTGTTGTCCCCAAACATCTGTGTGATACAAACCCATCAATAATTAGGACAGCTGAGCTTGCTGGGCACCAGTGGCTCACACCTGTAATCCTAGCTATTCAGAAAGCTGAGGATCACAGTTCAAAGCCAGCCCGGGCAGAAAGTCCATGAGACTCTTATCTCCAATAAAGCACCAGAAGACTGGAAGTGGCGCTGTGGCTCAAGTGGTAGAGTGTTAGTTAGCCTTGAGCTGAAGAGCTGAGGGACAGTGCCCAGGCCCAGAGTTCACGCCTGATGACATAAATAAATAAATACAGCTGAGCTCAATATCAGCAGTGGTAGAATAATTTTTTGAAAGGTTTAGGAATGATTTATCTTAGTCTAACAGGATTAACGTGGGGAAAATTTTCCTGTGCAGGAAAAGGGAGTTAAAGACTCAACATGGCTGCTCCTACCTGGCTTTTACACTCTCTGACTGGAGATTACCGGAGGCCGGGCCTGTTTAGTGACTGCCAGTCTGTAGGCCTCGGTTGGTGGGGGTGAAGGGAGGGCGGGTGAAGGGGGATAGGTGAGTTCCACCCAGCCCCAAGTAACCGGTAGGACTTCCTTCCCCCTGCTGTGTCTTTCTTTCATTCTGCCTTTGCCCATTCAGGAAGTTCCCAGGATTTTACCATTTCAAAGGTGATGGTAAATTGAGATGACACTCATCCTTTTGTGTTGGCTCTTTTTTGCTGACCCTGTATAAATACAACTGGCAGGTTAGCTGATACTGACGAGCATAAAGGTATTAGAGAGATGTACTAGAAAATAACACAGATAGGGGCTGGGAAGGTGGCTCAGTGGCAGAGTGCTTGCCTTGCATGCCTGAGGCCCTGGTTCGATTCCTCAGCACTACATAAGCAGAAAAAGCCAAAAGTGGTGCTGTGACTCACTCAAGTGGTAGAGTGCTAGCCTTGAGCTGAAGAGCTCAGTGACAGTGCCCAGGCCCAGGCCGACAAAAAAAAAAAAAAATAGCAAAATGTATTAGAAATAAGTGGCTCATGCCTGTAATCCTAGCTACTCAGGAGGCTGAGATCTGAGGATCCAGGTTCAAAGCCAGCCTAGACAGGAAAGTCCCTGAAACTCTTATCTCCAATAAACCACCAAAAAACCAGAAGTGGCGCCATAGCTCAAGTGGTAGAGTGCTCACCTTAAGCTGAAGAGCTGAGGGACAGCGCCCAGGCCCAGAGTTCAAGCCCCACGACCAACAAAAAAGAAATAAGAAAAATAAATACTTTCTATCACTCATTAGCCAAGTGAATAAAGAAGCGCTCATTGTATCCACTGACTGTCCCAGAGAGAGAGAGAGACTACCTTGGGCATGTGTAAGTGGTCAATGCATACCATCAAGGAATAACATCAAGCCTAACAAAGAACCTACATAAAGTCAGGAATAAAACCAAAATGTAGGGAAAAATGGGGGCCAGACACACACACACACACACACACACACACACACACACACAGTAAGTTTGAGTGTGTACACCTAACTCACTTGCATGACAGCTCTGGGGAAAACATGAACTGTTTTCTGTGGCTCTGTCTGATTCTCTAAGAACCCGAGTTTCTTTGAGAGAAGTGGGAGCCCAGTCTAGCTCAGCTGTACTCAATCTGAGTTGCTTTTCCTACCTACAAACCCTCACTTCAAAGCAAGGAACATAATGTACAATTTTTTAATGGCTCTAGACCCAGGCACTCCGACTCTCTGCTCTGCGCCTTACCTCAGTGTAAACACCTAATCAAGATTGCCTGCGCTTCAACAATAGCAGCCAAATGCAATTCGAGAACCGCAAGCCTTTGAAGTCCTCCCGGCAAAGGCCGGTTTTCTAGTCTGGGATAATGGCATGCCATGATTGCTGTCTTTGTTGTATCTTTTCAGTAGAGAAGCAATTATAGGCCCCAATTTAACAGAATAGACATTACACAGCTTATGATGCTCAAAATGCAATTTCATTTGATCATTTTCTCGATTTGATTGGTATTAATAGAATGGTTCACAAAAAAAAAAGTATATAGCTGGCAGAGGTTGTGTCCCATTCCACTTTCAAAGAGATAATGTAGAAGTATGCTTTACCTGCCCAGCAAGTCCCCTGGGGGAGATTCAGCTACAAGTTCCACCAAAACAGCCTGTGGATGGAAATATCCAACTTCCTCCGTCCCCAGCAAAGGACATGTCAGATACTCCATTTTTAATCTGTAAACTTTATGGCAGAACTATATGAGATCTCACGGTTGTGAGTGTACAAATTTACGGCACTACTGAAAGACTGAATTAATAAACCAAACCCCCTTTCTTTCTATGGCATAGCGGCAGATCTGTAGAAGAGCTCAACTTCTCCCCCCTCCCTTCCTCTCTTTCTCTCCCCCTCTCTCTTCTTTCTCTTTCACCACTTCTTTAAGGTTGGAAAGGGATTTTTCCTGGCCTTCTTAGTTAGCCTAGTTATATTTTTTCACTCTCTTGACCTTCATTTCTCCTCCAGGGCACGGCTGATTTTTCTTTCTTTTTTCTTTTTCTTTTTTTTTTTTAGTTAAGGGGTAGGTTTATTCATCGTTCTGGCTGGCACCAGGCCATCTTGGTCCTGATTTTTCTTTGAAGTGAATGATGTGTCTGTTGTAACATTGTGTCAGGAATTGGACCAAACCTTTGCAACTCCCGTGAAACCTAGGGTTTGGTAACGGTAGGTTTTTCTAGGACTGCTGAGAGGCAGTTCCTAGCCTGGAGCACCAGCATCCATTGTAAAATTTCTTCTCAGCACAAGTTAGACAGTTGAGTGGTGTGAGGTCTTCCATTTGCAGAGGAGGCTGTGCATTGCAAACCTAGTGATTCCCTCTGCTCAATTTCAGAATAAGTCCATGATCAAATAGTACTTTCTTGCTTCCTTCTTTTAGCAGTGAAAACTCAAGCAAAACCCCTTTTTTCCTCCCACATTCAGTCCAACTTTTAAATCTTGAAACATCTGCCAGATCTACCTGTAGTACCTCCATGTGTGCAGTAACAGTGAGTTATCTCAGCAGTTGTTCTCAGACAGATAAGGTAGCACTTGAGATTAAGGCCAGACAACTTGTCTGTTTTGTGCCAGGGAAGCTGTGTTGAATGGTAAGTATTTACTTATCACTTCGTATTTAAAATACTTTTTGCCCTTTCTGTATTGAACACCAGGCTCCATTACTAAAAGTAAACAGTAGAGGGAAAATGTGAGCAAAAGCGTAACAGAGTCCAAATTCCAGATTCTTTCCAGTTACACAACTGGCTGCTTCTCATCCTACCCAGAAATTTAACAAAACAAGAGCAAAGCCCTAAAGCTATACTTACAAACTAATTTCACCAGTTCAAAAAAAAAAGTGACTAGACTGAGTCACACATCACAGGAAGGATGGTAGAGAAACCTTGAATAGGCCCTCTCAGTAAGAGAAGGGCTAGAAGAGACCCCAAGTCAGAAGCTGCAGGTGTTTCCTGTTGTGTGGTTCTCCAGAGAGCAAAGAGACAGGGAATGTGGGGAGACACACTCATGTTCCCACAGGAAGAACTTTCTGGCATTTAGGTTGCTCAGTGGTGGGACACTGCACATGGTGCATGAAACAGAGATCCTTTCTCTCTCTTTTTTTTTGGGGGGGGGTCCAGTCGTGGGGCCTGAACTCTGGGCCTGGGCGCTGTCCCTCAGCTCTTCAGCTCAAGGCTAGCAC
>NW_012267226.1:22961024-22976402 GCF_000151885.1 Dipodomys ordii
GGAAGGAAAGAAAGAAAGAGGGAGAGAGAGGGAAAGAGGAAGGAAGGAAGGGAAGAAGGAAGGAAGGAAAGAGGGAGGGAGGGAGGGAAGGAAGGAAGGAAAGCAAAGAAAGGGCAACAGAAACGTCTTCCTATCGGAGCTGACCCTGGAGCTCAGGGCCAAGTCTGGGTAGCTGAAAGCAAGGTGGCTTTTGTGTTGAAGCCAGGGAGCGCCTGCTTAGGATCAGAGCGTGAAGTCTGCCTTCGCCTTGTGATTTGTAAGCAGGAGAGCTGCAAGAGAGAAGCAGCCAGCCCCTACCTTTCACAGGGATGGCGCAGACATCCTTGGATGGCGCAGTATGAATGAACATTAATGACTAAGGACGGGCCTTGCTGAGAAATTGTCACCCCGGCATTAGGCACGAAGACTCCCCAGGGCTAACACACCGCATGTGACGTGAAAACCTATTGCCATTAAGCAGTGTGGGTAACAAAAGAACCCCAGCGAGAGCAGGATGAAATAGCGGATTTCGGTGCTGATGCAGGAGATTAAACAGCCTGAGAATGGCTTTGTATATTAACTTCTGGGAACTCAGATCTTGCCACCTAAAGCGTGACACCTGAGGCCTCAATTGTAGGGTAATAAATCTTCCATAAACCACAGATCTCAAGTAGGCTGCCTGCAAGGTGAGAGAAATCACATCAAGCCCCATAAATGTCCTTTCTGGGGACTGAAATGCCATCTCCAGGCACTCGGGTTTGGGTGAATGGCGGATTTAACACTTGAGACAATTGAAGTTTCATCAAATGATGAGTCCTTGCCCTGTTGACAAAGCCCCCTGTGAGGGCCATTGTGAACACAATTGTTGGGCAGCAGAGGTAAGGACACAGCGGAAATCAAGTGCTAACCGAGGACTTCGGGATTTGTTTCTTCTTTCTTTGGTGAGGAAGAGGAGAGGAAAGGAGGAAGATCAGTCAGCAGAAAAAGTGTCTTGTCACTTTTTCTGCCAAGAGTTAATGGTGGGACTGAGGGGGATGACCTTGTCAGCACTGATCACGGTCGCAGATTATAGCAAAGGGCACACTCGCTTGACCTTCCTGCTCAGTAACAGCAGCCAGGCAGACAGCAATTTCTTCCCCCTTTCCTCCAAAGGGGGAGGCTTCAGGCCTAACTCAATATACTGCATGGAACAAAGAACCTTTTCTTACCTCAAGATAGACAAGTTTTGTTGTTGTTGCTTTGCTTTGTTGGCTTGTTTTTGTTTTTGAGGGGGGACTATTTTGGCAGGAGTGGAGTGTGAACTTGATAGGGTCTCAGCTTTTTGCCTGGCCCAGCCCCGCCCGTGATCCTCTTCTCTAACCCTCCAGTGTGGCTGTGCTCCCAGGTGGGCCCATCATGCCCACTTGTTGATCAGGATAGGATCTCATTAACCTTTCCCAGGCTGGCCTCAAACCCTGATCCTCTCTATATCTACTCTCTAAATAGCTGAGATTACCTACCGATGGGCACCACGGTTCCCAGACAAGAAAGATTTTTTTTTCTTTTTTTCAGAGCAAAGTAAAAAAATAAAAGTTGAGCAAAACTAATCTTGGCACAGCCTCCGTAGCCCCAGAAAATCCAAATTCCAGAGAGAACATAGTCTACCTTTCAAATTAGAATGATGCTTTACTTAAAAGTCTGAAACAAGGAATACTAAACCATTTCTGTTTTAATTTCAACACCCCCAACCTTATTATAATGCAGTTTCATTAGAAATAGAATAGCACTTCCCATTATGTAGGAATACAATGCAGCTTGGGGATCACATCAGAAAAAAGCAAAATAAAAGCTGATACTTTTTCCTTCATAACAAGGTGAAACAAACATACTCTTCCAGGTATTTTTCTCTCCAGTGATCTAGCTAATTGTTGCATTTTTCAATTAATGTTGCATAGATACTGGATGTAGGAAGGTTTTAGCTTTATTTATTTTTTTGTAATCTGTGAGCTTAGAAAAGGAGAAATACCTTGCCATTATTGATGCATATGTCACTGTTTTCAGTAAGCACTTAATCATTCTTTCCAAAAGCCTCTTAACTCAGCCAGGTTTTCACAAAGTAATGAGTGTGCTTTTTCCTTGGAAAATATTCCTAAATGGCTCTAGCACAAGATAGTTACATCGTGTATCTATTATACAGGGAGTACATCTTGTTGTTACTAGACTCTGAAAAGCATAAAGACTGCTCTGAAATTGAAATCTTCCCCCCCCCCCCACCTTTTGATTGCCTTCAGTCCAGGCTGTATTAAGGAGCAGAAGGAAAACAGCCCTTTGGTTTTGTGATGTCTATCACAGCTCTGGCTCTCTCAGGATCTGCTGAATAAAATCTAATTTGTTTCATCTGGTGAAGAGGTCATCCCTAGCTTCTAACCTGTATGAGCAGGAAGAGCTGGTGCTCTGAACTGTATTTCATATTAAACTTGTACTTGGTTGGGAAAGCAATTCATCAATGTTTTCTGGTTAGGGTTTTGTTGTTGTTTTTTTTTAATAGCAATTTAGTTAAAGTAAGATTGTGTGCTCTGAGGTAGATCTTTGGTCCCTTTTCCTGTGTACTACCTTGGAGGTGAAGCTGGCCTCTGCCCCACCTGCCGTGT
The DNA here is from genome assembly GCF_000151885.1 of Dipodomys ordii. Lineage (NCBI taxonomy): Eukaryota > Metazoa > Chordata > Mammalia > Rodentia > Heteromyidae > Dipodomys > Dipodomys ordii. Next base: position 22,963,634 of record NW_012267226.1, read on the forward strand.
GGGGCCGCTTCCCCTTCCAGACTGTAAAAAGGTTTGTCTTTAACACAAAGCAAGTTGGAGCTCGCCACCTCTTTCTAAGCTCACAATCTAAAGCCTTTCACCCAGACTTCCCCCAGGTGTCTGGAGTGAGGAAAGGCCTCCCTGGCATTCCAGTCCTTGATCACCTTTCTAGCTTCAACTCACAGTTGAAAATAAAGAAAACACTAATGTATAACCATCATATCTTTTCAGGATTACCAGGAACGCTGGTCTCAGCAGTCCAGCAGCGTCCCAAGAGGTCAGTCCTCTGAAACAACCGAGGGACAACAGCCCTGGCGAAGGCCAGCTAGACCCAAGGTTCGCAAGGAGCACAAACGCCAGGGCCTCCTGCCTCCTTTCAGGGAAGAGGAGCTCAGAGTCAGTCACGGAAGCCAGAGCGCCCCCTGGCAGCAGCAACACCCAGACAGCGACCTGCCAGACAGGCGGGCACCTAGGGGCCAGAGCCCCAGAGCCACTTCCAACGTCTTTGTCCCACCAAGTCAGGCTTTTGACAAGGTGTTACATAAAAACTCTACTGGCGATCACTCCATGCTGAACCTTAATAGAGAAAGAGGACTCAGACATGAGGAAAAGAAAAGATTTTCCTACCAACAGCTACCCAGCTACACTCTTGCTGCTATGGATCTGAACAACCTGAGTGAACTGTCTAAGAGACACGGGCCCCTAAGCCAGAAAGGGCCTTCAGCCGTTCATGACACGAACGTCCACAGGCCAACAAAGCATAAGAAAGCACCCAAACAGCCTTCTCCAGAGATGAAATATAAGAACTTAGAAATGTTATGGTAAGAATTCCTTTTGCTCAGCTAGTTTTCCCGAGAAGACAGGAGAGGGAGAAGGAAATGGAGGAGACACTGGGTATGGTCAGCTGCAAGGGAAAATCCAATGTAAGGCTCTCATCTGACTAACGTAGACCACTCTTAATGTGTTTCTTTTCTTCTTCCCTGTCCTCTCTCCTTTTCCTGCTGTAGTTAAACTAGCAATCAGAGGGAGAGAAGGACATGGAATCCAATGTGCTGCAAGGATGTAATGAATGGAGAGAACCAATTATCTCCAACACTGTCACGGCCTAGCCTAAGAAAATAACCTAAAGTATAGAAGAAATGCGTACATAAAAAGAGTCATTTCCAGACAGGACCTAGAAATCTAACAGTGGGGAAAGGTCTGGGTAAATTACGATATTTAATGTCGTATAACCACTACAAATTATGATAACAAGAAAGAGTGTCTATAAAAAGAAACCAGTAAGGTGCAAGATTCTGTTCAACAATTATGAGCTCTGCTAAGATACCAATCATGTCATCTGGCCAGGGAGAGTGAGGTGATTGTAATTCCTCCTCTCTAGTTTCTAAATTATCCAGGAGACCTGCATTGTAGACATATTGCCTCTACCTTTATAGACAGGGAAAAGGAAGTTATTTTTAAAACCACTTCTGGGAGCTGGGAAGGTGGTTCAGTGGTAGAGCGCTTGCCTTGCATGCATGAGGCCCTGGGTTCGATTCCTCAGCACCTCATAAGCAAAAAGAAAAAAGCCGTAAGTGGCGCTGCGGCTCAAGTGGTAGAGCGCTAGCCTTGAGCTGAAGAGCTGAGGGACAGCGCCCAGGCCCAGAGTTAGTTCAGGCCCCACGACCAGACCCAAAAAATAATAATAATTAAAAAAAAATAAAACCACTTCCGGGGACCTTTGCGAAAGGCTTGTGTTTTCCTGGCTGTCACCAACTTTGTCTGGATGTTATACAGGCCTACATCCACCCTGGGAAGTGAGTTGAGGACTGCTCTCTTTTTACATCCTCTGGGGCACTTCATAGACAGCTGCAGTTCAATCTTACTTAAAGTTCAGTAGAAAACCAGGCGCTGGTGGCTCACACCTGTGGTCCTAGTTACTGGAGAGGTTGAGATATGGAGGATCTCAATTTGAGGCCAGTGCAGGCAGCAAAAATTGACTCAATTCCATCTCCAAAATAACCAGAGAATCACTAGGATTTGCTCTAATAATTCTAAGTCTTCCCAGTCTGTTTTTCGTCAGTCTGATAAATTATACTTATTAGGAAAGAAATTAACATTTTGCTAAGTTTTAAAATGTACTGTCATAAAACTTTTCACAGTATCTACATATACTTTTGTATTATTCAAGTTCTGTAATCATGCTTTCATTTTTAATATTGTATATGCTATCTTTCTTGTTTTTAATTTATTTTTTTCAATTAAGGTGTTGGTATATATATATATGTGTATATATATATATATATATATATATATATATATCCCACAAGCCTTGATTATGAATAATAATCTGTTGGCATAAGGATTCTGAGTAGGGGGTTGGAGGCATGGCTCAGTTGGTAGAGCACCATCCAGTGAGCGAAAGGGCCAGGTACTAAATTCAAATTCCAGTTTCCAACCTAAAAATAAAAGGAATTCTGGGTAGCAACAACCTCTTTTTTGGCATTTTTACACTTTTCTGTATTTGTTATGATTCTTGGTTATATTGGTCTGCTGCAGTATTTTGCTGCATCAGTGTTAGCTATTTTATTGACTTCCTATTCTAGGAAGATGAGAATTTACCTCCTCTCCCTCACCGTCACCGCAGCCGTTAACCCTCCAAAAGTCATAGGTAGGTTTCCATTGAAAAAAAGAACAATACTCAGTAACTTTTATGATCATGTCAATGCAACCATAATTCATACTCTAGCATTGAAGACTATAGCTGTGCTTTATGATTATTTCCCAAAAGTTTAGATTGCCTTGCTATTTTTTTTTTCTTTTTGTACTTGTGGCTATTTTTACCCCATATTTCCCAGTGGCCTCTGAGTACAGCATTTCACCAGGACAAAAACCCCAGGCTCTTCTTTCTTAGGAAGACCTTCCGTGTCTTCCTCTTGCTAGACCCACTCCACAGCCGGTCTGAGGACTCCCTTCTCCAGACACTCACACTTCGTCTTGTTGGAGCGCAGCCTCTGATACCTCCTCAGACTGGAAGCAAGGCATAATGGCAGAGGTGGGGCAGCAGGCGGTCCTCAACCTGCTGTGCTCCTGCTCGTGGTTGCCCGGGGTTGACCTTCATTCCACCATGGAAGTTCCCTTCTCCGCCCCACCTCCCCTCCACCCCGTATCCCCTCTCTCATCTTGGTAGAGAACATCCCACCAACAGGAGGAAGATTGTTTTGAGACACTGCATGACTGGACGTGGCCCCTGACTGACAGCTGACCAACTATTGCCGAATTCTAGCCTGGAAATCTTTTCCCTCCGACTTCTATCCTTGCTATCCTTCTATCCTTGTTAAGAGGTCAGAGGCTTCCTCTTTCTGCATCCTTTGTACAAGGCCCTTTTTTGTTTCTGAAGCTGTAGGGTCTTTTCTTTTTCTCCAACAAAATGAGGAGATACCACAATGTGCTTTCGTGTGGGTCTGTTTTCGTAGGTTGTGCTGAGCCTTTTAACCTGGGAATATGCGCCCTTCATTTCTGGGAAACTGTCTTGAATCGTCTCCTGGCTTCTGGCTTCCAGCCATCTTGTCTGTCTGCCCTTCCTTAAACCTCCTGTTATTCACATGTGTTCTTTCTTCTTATGATTTTTTCTCTCTTGTTCTTTATTCCTTTGTGATTTTGTCCTACTTTCTGTGAGATTTTGTATCCAACCTTTCCACTGCTCTTTTTTTACATTTATTTCCAAGAGCATTTTTTTTTTTGCTTCTGTGATTTTTCTGAATGTTCCTTTTGCCATGGATGTGACATCATTTCTTCTAAGCATCTTACATCTCTGTAAGTGAGAATGGAGAGTCAGGGCCATGGTGCATGGTTAAGTATCTTTGATTTCCTATTTAGGTTCTCTTTCCTCAAGTTATTGGTGGTGGTGGTGTGTTCAGTTTCCCTTCACTTGCTTTCCTATTTCCTCTGTGAGGCTGGTCTCACCCATCTGGCACTTGAGTTCCTGTTCGTAATTACCTGGGAGGGACTGGCCATCTCACTGGGTGCTGAGAGACAAGCTTTGTTGAAGTTCAGTTTGTGTAGGAAGTGCCTCTTGTCTGTTCGGGATCATCTTCTCCATGTGGTCCGATGATTTCTATACCTTCCCTAGGATACAAGTCCCCAGGGTACTGTGGAGGTGGAGAAGAGACACGTACCTCATGGTACAAAATGGGGAAGAAAATAGGTAGATTTCCCCACTTCCCAAACAGATTTTCAACCGCTTTTCAACTAACATAGATGTCCCCTTTCAGACAGGAATCCATTCTGCCTGCTCACCCCACAAGTACCCATTAGAGTTCACTGGCATTTTCTCGTGTTTGTTTTGTTAAGCAGTGTTTCACTTGTCATCTTGAAAACAATTTGGGGTATATTACTCCTCTCTGTTTTTCTCTTCTATTTCATCAATCTGTGTATTTGTGTTGCTGTCTGGAAGCTTCACTATAAGATATGCAGGCATGATATTTTCAGTTCTACTTGACACTCCTCTGTGATTCCTAGATCCCGACTGTTACAAGTTCAGAAAAATTGGCATTTGCTTTTCCCATTGGATAGTATGCTTGCTTCTTTCTCATGGCTACAGATCCTCATCCAGGTCATTTTAACCTTAATTTCTTGGTTGGATTTCCATGATTGTATGGAAATTCAGAGCAAAGACCAAGTTAGACTTGTTCTGCTGTTGCTAGAAGCCAGTGAATGCATTTTCTTAATCCATTATTATACTGAGGATTTGCCCTTGAAGTGTGGTCATCCTCATCCGTGGATCTCAGTCAGATCCCCTGCCAGGTAAAGCCACGGTCTCCCATGTCCTGGGCCAGCGTTAACTTAAACCTCACAGTCTTAGAGCCAGACTTCCCCCAAGGAAAGTCATAGCTGCAGCTAAAACAAAAGCCGCTTTGGCTTTAGTTCCATGTTGATTTTCATCCCTAGAGATTTTTTGCTTCTCTTAAGAATTTAGCTATATATTTGGCTATAATTAAAAGCAACATTTGAAGCCAGGCGCTGGTGGCTCATGCCTATAATCCTCGCTACTCAGGAGGCTGAGATCTGAGGATTGTGGTTCAAAACCAGCCCAGGCAGGTGGAAGTAGAGCTATGGCAGAAGTGGTAGAGCACTAGCCATGAGCAACAAAGCTCAGGGACAGCATCCAGGCTCTTGAGTTCAAGCCCCAGCCCCAGCACCAAAAAAAAACAAAAAACAAAAAACAAAACCATTCTCAGATGTTTGGATTTTCTAAATGGTGTTTCCCTGTTCTGGATGCACTAAGTTAAAGTTGCAAAGAAGAATAATTAGAATGTCCTAAGGAAGAAAAAGAAGATTTGAAGATAGGAGAAGTTTATGCTGAAGGCCATTCACTTGATTTGGGAACTGATTCGTCATTATTTGTATGCTAGAAGTCTTGTTTGTGTAAGTTTTATTGACGCATTTGGTTTCCCCCCCAGGAAGTTCCACTCTTCCGCGGAGAGTGAACCTAACAGAGCCTCCCCGGACTCCCGGCTCACACACATCATGGATCAGCACCAGCAGGCCCTGGTGCAGCTGGCCGAGGTGCAGCCCCGCAAGGGGTCCCTACCCAGCCTCCTCACCTTCCCTCCCATCCTACCCAGGGTGGAGAGCGAATCCCAGCTCAGCTCAAAGCGAAGCCCCAGGCACCAGATGATGAAACTCAACCGTAGCAATTCAGAAGGCTATCTGTCTCAGCTGGAGAGGGCGGGGAAGCCCAGGAAAAGGAACAGCATTAAGGTAATACACGCGTCATGTTCTGTCAGCTCACATTCTTGCTTTGGCAAGACAGACGGACCTGCATCCCCCACCCCTTGTGAGTCAGAGCCCAGGGATAGGAGCACTGGTTACCAAGCCCTTGTGATTCAGCTGCCACCGCTGCGTGCCCTGGGAGCCCAGGAATGCCCACTGCTACATCTTTCTAGCTGTAGTTGCTGCCATTTGCTTTCCAAGTCGTCTGGGGAAGGGAGTGCCAGTGTGGAGAGTAGATGATAATTCTCCTCCATCCCCAGCTGGGGCATCATCGCTTCCTGGGAGAGGCTTGCCCACACAGTCCCCTCCTCCCCCACGTTAAGCTGGGCCTCCACACCCATTGTCCTGTCCAGAAGAGAAGAACATAGGGTTGAGTCTCTCAAAGCCCTGTTGCTGCTCGTCCTCACCACCCACCAGGGGCTCCTCAGAACTGAAACAGCCCCTTGGTGCTCACCTCAGCTCCTGTAGCCAAATACCCAGGCTGGCCAGCAGCTGAACTTTCCCCAGCAGTTGTGCCAGTCTATACTGAGCTCCTTATCTGTAGTAAGATTTGCCCTCACTGGACCTTTGTGCACCACCTTCTATGTCCTGTGTGTTTCTCCACTATTAAAAAGCAATAAAAAAAAAACTCCTTAGGAGGGCTGGGAAGATAGCTCAGTGGTAGCATGCTTGTCTTGCATGCATGAAGTCCTGGGTTCAATTCCTCAGTACCACATAAGCAGGAAGTGGCATTGTGTAGCTCAAGTGGTAGAGCACTAGCCTTGAGCTGAAGAGCTGAGGGACAGCACCCAGGCCCAGAGTTCAGGCCCCACAACTGACCAAAAAAAAAAAAAAACTCCTTAGGAAAGATCTCTTGCTTCTAGTGCCAAACTTTTTTTTTTAATTAGTGTAATGAAATACTCATAGCAGACAACTTTACAAAGAAGAAAAGAGGTTTTTTTAATTTTTTAACTTAGTTAATATGCATCATTGTTTTTTGTTTGTTTTTTGAGATGTTTTTGCCTTTTCTTTTCTGGCACTGGGGATTGAACCCAGGATGTTGCGCTTGCTAGGCAAGTGCTTTGCCACTGAGTGACATCCTAGTCCATATACATTCATTGTACAAAGATGTTTCCTTATGGTATCTCCATAAACATATATAATATACTTTGGTCAAATTCCTCCCTCTGTTAGTCCTTCTTGTCCTCCTTACCCTTTGAGATCAATGTGGCTCAAAATTCTAAACATTCAAGAGCATGTGGGCGTCGGTGGCTCATGCCTATAATCCTTGCTACTCAAGAGACTAAGATCTAAGGATCCTGGCTCAAAGCCAGCCCAAACAGAGAGCCCATAAGTCTCTTATCTCCAATGAACCACCAGAAAACTGGAAGTAGAGCTGTGGCTCACAGTGGTAGAGGGCTAGACTTACGTGAAGGGTTGAGGGACAGTGCCCCACAACAGGCCAAAACTAACCAAAACAATCATCAAATGGTCTTTACTCCTCTGGCCTTCACAATTAAGTCTTGCTTCTCTGAATGAAAAACAAGCTTCTCTAAGATTGTCCCACCTTCCTCTCTACCACATGTCTGCACACCCTGTGCCTCCCTGGTCTAGTCCTGGCACTGTGAGGAGCTGTTTCATTGCTAGCATGTGCTGTAGCGGTCCTCCTGAGGCTCAGCTCCATCGGTGCCCACCCACAGTGCTCCCGCAGCCCATCAGACCTCCACTGTCCTGTGCACACACACTCAGAAGAGAGCTTTGCTGCATGGTTCTGACCAACTCTGGACCTCTGTTAAACATTCGGACTTTCTGGGCTGGGAAGGTGGCTCAGGGGTAGAGTGCTTGCCTAGCATGCATGAAGCCCTGGGTTCGATTTCTCAGTACCACATACACAGAAAAAGCCCGAAGTGGCACTGTGTGGCTCAAGTGGTAGAGTGCTAACCTTGAGCAAAAGAAGCTCAGGGACAGGGCCCAGGCCTGAGTTCAGGTCCCAGGACTGGAAAAACAAAACAAAAAAACCAAACAAACAAAAGCAACATTCAGCCTTGAAGCGGAGCGGCCCGTCTGCAGGGCTCAGCCGCTCATTCCTGCGCGCCGACCTCAGCCAGCGCCTGCCGGCTCTGTGACTTGGGCAAGAATGGGTGAACCATCAGAATTACGCTCTTTGGAGACTCAGTATGATAGTAAATGAAATAATGCATTAAAACTTTAGCTTATTCCCTATAAATTGTTATTTTCCTTTTCCTTCTTCCTTCTCTTACTAATTTGAATTCCTGTCTTACTGAGAAAAGATAGAGGAAAATGCATTACCAAGGCCCAAAGTTATGGGAAAGTGAGGAAGAGGAGGGAGAGCTTCAGGCCCCTGCTTCCCAACTGGGAAAGTCCCTCCCCTGCTGCCTTCCTGTCAGGACCGTTCCAATCCAGTCCACCTCCCACAAACACGCAGAGGCGCTCTGTCCAGAAGCTAAAGTGACTGAGAGCTGCGCTGTTTGCAGAGCACCGTGGGTTCAAATCCTGCAGTCTCCTGAACCATATTTTTAAAAGAAAAAAAATTGAGCCAGGCATCAGTGGCTCACGCCTGTAACAATAGTTACTCAGGAGGCTGAGATATGAGGATCGATGTTCAAAGCCAGCCCAGGCAGGAAAGTCCGTGAGACTCTTTTTTTTGTTCCAGTTGTGGGGCCTGAATTCTGGGCCTGGGCGCTGTCCCTCAGCTCTTCAGCTCAAGGCTAGCGCTCTACCACTTGAGCCACAGTGCCACTTCCGGCTTTTTTCTTTTTGCTTATGTGTATTTGGTGCTGAGGAATCGAACCCAGGGCCTCAGGCATGCAAGGCAAGTGCTCTACCACTGAGCCACCTTCCCAGCCCTGTCCATGAGACTGTTATCTCCAATTAATCACAGAAAGATCTGGAAGTGGTGCTGTGGCTCAAGTGGTAGAGTGCTTAGACTTGAGCTAAAGAAGCTTAGGGACAGTGCCCAGGCCCAGAGTTAAAGCTCCATGACTCAGCTCCAGGACTGGCAAAAAGAAAAAAAGAGGAAGAAAGAGAGAAAGAGAGGAAGGAAGGAAGGAAGGAAGGAAGCAAGGAAGGAAGGAAAAAAATGAGGATGTGTGAAAGAGAATAGTCCTCGGCCCTTTCCTCATCTGACCAGTTCAGGAATACTGGGCATTGTCCAGCCATTAAATCAGACGGGGGCGTGGAGCAGTGGAAAGCCCACACACTTGTGATGTCCGCTCCCCACACGTGACCAGAGCGCAGTCATTAAGTGGTGTGTTTGCGAGGCTAGCGGGAGGCAGGTTTCCTTCACTCGCTGTTCTGCAACGTGTGAAGGGCTGCTTCCTGTTCTTCAGTAACTTTCTCACACTTACCGCATCTGAGGACTGTTCTGGAACATCTCTGAGCACGCCCCACACCCCAGTTCAGCCCTGCCCTGCACTTGAGATGAGCGCTTTGCAGAGCAGTCAGTGTCCTCTCCATCCAGGCACGCTGTGTTCCAAGTTGACAGCACAAATGGGCTGTGTGGCTTGAGAAGGATCGTGCTTAATTACTGATGGAAACCTGCTGTCCGCAGTCCTTTGCCACGGCCTGCTGAGCCAGCGGAGGGGCCTGGCAGCACCGGGCTGGGTAGATGGCAGTGGACGAGTGGCTAATGTAAGACCAGCAGAGATGCAGGGCCCCGGAATGGGGACAGGGAGGCGGGCGGGGAGGCGGGGCTTGGGCAAGGGCATGCTTGTATTTTCTAATTCATTTTCCTTGATCTCAGAGGCATAATAGGAAGATCACTGTTGGTTTATGATTGTTGTTATTACTATTACATTTTTTACATTGTGGTACTACAACCTTTTAGTCTGGTAATAAGAACCAAAGGAAGGTAGACCAAAGTCGATTGCGGGGATTACTCTACTAGAAAGGACTTTGGAAGAGTGAGAAAGTGGATTAGTGGTTGCCTGGAGCTGGGAGCTGGGGGAGGTTGGAGCGTCTATTTGCAGGGTGATAAATTGGATCATGGTAATGTTTACACACTCTGAATATCCAAAAGGACCAAAAGACATTAAATGATACAACCTCAAGTAGGTGAGTTTGGCATATGTGAATGATAAATAACTTGGTAATGCAGTAATAATGCTGTCTTTAAAAAGACTCCAGATGGAGAGACCTCCGACAGAATGGCAGGGCTGAGGAGCAGCACACAATGACGTGAGCCAACCTTGAGCCGGTTCAGATTTTCATCTCCAGTCACCCAGAACAAACTCCGTTAGGAGCTAGGGCTATTCCTGGAGAAATGTGGCTTTGCCGGAAGCAGCTTCTCCCGAGAAGAGCCTTCCGGAGCTGGCCTTCGGGCCGCAAGCTCTCTCTTCACTCTGAGATGCTAGGCCCTTCACTCTAGTTTTTTTTCTGTGCTGACCAAGGTGTTTATTTGAGGCAATTGTGAGAACTGTGGCCAGAGACCAATGAGCAATTATTCATGTCTTTTGTGAGTCAGTGGGATGATGAGAAGTTAAGCTGCTTCAGGCTAAGGATGAGATTTCTGGGCGCTGATCATTTCTTTCTCATCATCTTTGGCAAATTGGATTTATGACTTAGATATGAGTAAGGCTTGATTTTTTATCCCTTCCTTTTCATTATTGATTTATGCTGGCAAACAGACTATAATTTGGTGATTGTGAGACAAAAACAAATTTGTTTTTGCAAGTTGTCTGAGTTCACTCACCTATTCAAAATGATTGCAAGTTTTTAAATGTGATGAGAGCCAGTGCGCCCCATCGCTAGGAGAAAGGCTGACTGAGGACCTTTGTTCTCAGTAGCTGGTACATGAAGAAATCAGCGGAGCAACTCACAAATAATGCTTATCCCAGAGCATCTTGAGCATTCCACATTTAGAGAAATAGCTAGAAGTTGAACTATAACTAGATAATACAACACCGGGCTCTAAGAAAGTCACAATTCTAATATTTGTATTGAAATGAACCCCAAGAATGGACCCAAGAGTTCTCTCTTTTGTAGCTGTTGTTGGTTCTGTTTTCTTTTCTCTCTGCGGGGTTCACTCCTGCATCTGTCTTTGGGAGGGAAAAGCTGGGCACAGAACTCAAGAAGAAAAGGGTGAAAAAGTGAAGCAGTGGCACTCACTAGACACTGATGAACGCGAACTTCACAACTCGTGAGTGGAGACGGGAGGGTGAGGGAGGGAGAGACACTTAGACTGATCACCTGACTCACATCGCTGTAATCCCTCTGTACGTCACCTTTATAATAATAAAATAATTGTTTTACAATCACATTAAAAAAACAGTTATAAGAGAAGAGGATGTAATGTTAAAACGTTTATTGAAAAAATAAAGTAACTTGGATGGATAATTTTTACAAAAGTATGAACAGCCTGACAGAAGAGACCGGAAGCCACTGCTATGGTGGCTTTGCTTGGTGCTGACTTCTGGGTTTTTCTTTTAAAAGAGACGTATGGTTTTGAAATGTCCTTCATGGGCACTGTTGCGTCTACCTTAGGGTTATTATTTGTGATTTTAGTCTAAAGGTTGCCTTTAGACCAGATGCCCTGAAGAGGTTTTTTTGTTTGTTTTTGTTTTTTGGGGGGTGGTCTGGTCATGGGGCCTGAACTCTGGGCCTGGGCGCTGTCCCTCAGCTCTTCAGCTCAAGGCTAGCGCTCTACCACTTGAGCCACAGTGCCACTTCCAGCTTTTTTCTTTTTGCTTATGTGGTGCTGGGGAATTGAACCCAGGGCCTCAAGCATGCAAGGCAAGCGCTCTACCACTGAGCCACCTTCCCAGCCCCGCCCTGGAGAGTTTTGACCCTAGGTGTTCAGCTTTGTAATGTAGCCGGTTCCAGGGACAGAATGGTTCATCCTCGTGGTGTGTGATGCCACGCCTGTGGCCCTCTTGAATTAGGACACTGAGACAGAGGTGTTAGAAGCATTGCCTTCCACGGCAAGAAGCACAGACCAGCGGCGTCAAACATCCAATGAAGCCACACGCGCGCAGGTGGCGCTTGGCCAGGCTGGGCCTCCCGCAGCTCTGTGCATCAGTGACCTGCTCCTCTCACTCTGCCAGCTGCACCTTGGCTGCTGCTGCTGTATGAGTCAATCTACTTTCCAGAAAGGGAAAAAGGGAAAGGGAGAACCCATGCTGGTTGAATGAAGACACATCCTCTGCTCGGCAAACCTTCAGTTACCCCAACCGGGCTGGAGCTCCCGGCCACAAGTCTGGAAGTCCTCCCTCAACAACCCCAGCTTCGGCACCCACAGATTTAACCAACATGGGTCCAACAATATTCTAAAGATACTACTTCTAAGTCAGGCAGCAGTGGCTCACGCCTGTAACCCTAGCCACTGAGGAGGCTTGAGATCCTGAGGATCATAATTCAAAGCCTCTTTTTACCAAAAGAACTAGCAAAAAGCATGGCTCATGTGGTAGAGCACCAGTCAAGCAAGCAGAAGACTCTGAGTTCTAATCTCAGTACTGCCACAAAAAAATCATTTACTACATCTGTACTGAACATGCACAGACTTTTATTTTTGTTCTTGTCATCATTCTCTGAAGAATCTCAAAAACTATTTCCATAGCATTCCTGTTGGATTAGGTATTCTAAACAATAGGGCGATTTAAGGCATAAAAAGTGATGTGTAACCTATCGGCAAATGCAACTGCAGATTTTGTTATCTTCAGGGTGTCCTGGAACCCTGATGTCCGTGGACAACAGGGACCCGTGATTTTGACTTCTGAGCCTCTATCTGGGGAGCCATCCGTGTCCTGTGAGCAGGACACACCGTGGTTGTGGTTGGTACAGAAGGCAGGTGTAAGTGCATTCTTAAGCTTGTAAGAGCTTTACTCAAGAGTTATGGTTAAAGCCGGGCGCTGGTGGCTCATGCCTGTAATCCTAGCTACTCAGGAGGCTGAGATCTGAGGATCGCGGTTCAAAGCCAGCCCAGGCAAGAGAGACCGTGAGACTCCTATCTCCAATAAACCACCAGAAAACCGGAAGTGGCGCTGTAGCTCAAGTGGTAGAGTGCTCGCCTTGAGCTGAA
>NW_012267226.1:22976452-22994204 GCF_000151885.1 Dipodomys ordii
AAACCGGAAGTGGCGCTGTAGCTCAAGTGGTAGAGTGCTCGCCTTGAGCTGAAGAGCTGAGGGACAGCGCCCAGGCCCAGGGTTCAAGCCCCACGACTGACAAAAAAAAAAAAAAGAGTTATGGTTAATATGCCAAGAATCCCTCTTTCATCTGGACCCCCTTTGCCAAATTCGATGTGAGAAGAGGGCTAGGTAGAGGACAGAAGCTCTCAAAATGGGTGAAAACATGGTGCCTTGAGTAGGCTTGGTAGTGCCCACCTGCAGTCACATCCACCGCTAGGCAGAAGCAGGAGCACTGGAAATTCAAGAGTAGCCCAGGCAAAGTTAGGAAAATCCCAGCTCAGAAACGAACTATAAACAAAAGGGATGGGGTCATCCCTTATTTAGCAAGCTAGAAGACCTGGGTGTATTCCCCAGTACTGAAAACAACAACAACAACAACCCATACTGTCTTGACACTAACAGCCCTCGACACAAACGGAGCACCATCCTGGTGTTCCTATACCAGGGCTCTTTCTCCACTCCAAGCACGAACGTAGATGCGTGCTAACACGATTACTCTCCTCCTAGCTCTTTGCTTGGTATTTGTCTTTTCTCCTTCTCCCGGTAAAGGGGACCACATTAATTAAGACATCGAAAGGTAAAAGGATTTGGTGTCTTCACAATGGGAAATGGTGTGTCTGAACTCAAGTTTTAATGCTGAAAGCCGCCATTTGGAGAGTGTCTTAATCTGGCCTGTGATCAGCAGAGGATTAGGGTTTCTTCCTGTGGACTATTTTGGCTCAAGTGTCATAATCTAATAAACTTCCTCACTATTGCTTGGTAATACCCATACTAATAAATCACACTGACTGAACAAAACCAATTTCTCAGTGGATTTTGTCAAGACTCTTCAATGCTTGCTTTCTTTTGAGTATTATGAATGGATTACAGTTGAATTGTTATTTATTTTGCTTTACTTTGCTTGAAGTTACCTTTTTTTTTCCTCCCCAACAATCAAGAGCAAAAGTTTTTGTGCCTGTACTGGAAATAGAACTAGAACTTAAGACCTTTATTTTTGCTCATCGGGTGCTCTACTTCTGGCTTTTTATTGGTTAATTAGAGATAAGAGTCTCACAGACTTTTCTACCTGGGCTAGCTTCAAACCATGATCCTCAAATCACAGCCTCTCGAGTAGCAAGGATTACAGGCATGAGCTACCAGTGCCCCGCCAAGAGCAAAATTTTAAAGTTACTATCTTCTGATTCTTTTCTGTTTTGTGATGTCTCTAAAAGGCACCATTATACCTCACTGGACCTTTTGGAACACTGTGCTCAGATTGCCTCTTTAAAAGAAGTCATTTCAGTTAGCAAACTTCACAAAGTTGACCCTCATAGCCCACAGCATGGACAATGTGGCAAGGTCTATGTTATCGTGGAAGTGTTCATAGCAACACAGCACATTGTTAACTTGAAAATTTTAATTTGCAATTTTCAGAATTTCCATTTCTCTTATTACAGAAGTGGAGAAGTCAGAATGTGTTAGCTAACTACTCACGCACACACACAAACAGATGGACCGTTATCAATATTGCCACTGGACTGGGAGAATGGCCAGTCAGGAAATGCACCCCCCAGGCTTCCCTTCCTCTTTCTCTGCCTGTGCTTGGGCACGTGTGACTACCTGTGGGCCCACAGGGTCCTGAGCGACGACGTTTCTCTGCTTGTTCTTTCAGAGCTCTAAGCTGAAAGGCTATCAGAAAAGGGACGTGACACTGGGTGGCCTGGGACCCGACCTGGAGTCCGTCAGAGACAAAGTGAGTGAAATGCACACGGTGTTTTCATTCCTGACTCGGCCCATCTGCCCTGTAGGGACACTGACCCAAGGTGGCCCTCAGCGTCAAGCTCCCTGTCACCGTCCTCCCTGAACAGACCCTCAGTGATTCCTACTGCAAATAATCATGCCTGGCCAGTATTCTTTCATGCACGCACCTTTCCGTGACACGTGAGAGCCTGCAGTAGAGAGTCGGCACACGCAGGTGGCCTCGGATGCGTGCGTTCGTGCGGTCTGGGTCTCTCCTGATAGTGTTCTTGATGGGTCTGAAGTAGCCACAGAGTGGACCTTTCCGGAGCAAGTTCCCCAGCCCCTGAGCGGGGCAGCCTCTTCACCACTCTGCTCGAGCGGAAGGAGACCCCCCTTTAATGTGTTCTCACTGCAGCTGCCTCAGGCATACAGAGTGTGCAAGCAAACATGGAAATAAATTGAGTAAATACAACCGCAAAAGGGAGGTGAATGGGATTCAGCTTCGGTTCAGGGGACACGGCGCACGCCCCGGGGTGCGGCCCTCAGCACAGGGGACCACGCTGTCACCTCACTCCCGGCCAGGCCACCTCTCCTGAGCCGTTGATGTAGCCTCAGAGAGAGCCGAGCAGGCCCTGTGACTCCTCGTAGCTGTGTTTCCCTGAACAGATGCAGAAGTTGGTGCAGCAGAAGGAGTATGCGAGGCAAGTGAAGGAGTACAACATGAAGACATTCCCTGCTCCGTCCAAACCGCAGACCGCGAAGACGGAAAACAAGCCAGCTCCCCCCAGGCACAAGGTCAGTCATTGCGAGCGGGAGGTGGCTGTCACCTCTTACCCCACGTATTTGGAAGGCAGGAGATACTTCAGTAACTGCCATGTCTGTGCTCACTATCACCAGATGGTGAGGGAATTGCCCCCCCCACACACACACACTATTCTGCAAAGTTAACTTGCTTGTTTTCCCCAAGTTCATTATCAGCACATCTTTTCTTCCAAGTACAGAATTTTAGGATATCACACATAAAAAAGCAACAGAGTGATTTCTTAGAAGAAACTAGCAATCCTGATTGACTACCCATTCCATTCCCCATCATTCACTAAGTTTCAAGGAAGTTAATGTCTCCTGGCGGTTCACGTCCAGAAGGTCATTGCTGTTCCACTCACGTTCACCCCGCCTTCCCGGTAGAGCTCGCGGTATAAAGGCTTCTCTAGTGAAGATAAGATCTCAAGAAATACAGAATGTTCTTCCTCTCAGATGTCATCTATCCTACCCGGGGAGGTGAAGGAAACATGTCCTGTCCAAACCACGGTGGGCACAGGAGTCTCTCCGTCAGGATGAGTGGCCCTGGGGTCTCTCCGTCAGGGATGAGTGGCCCTGGGGTCTCGGAGTGTGGGCTCCGCATCCCTCTCACAGCCACGCACATCTTCTTCCTCAGACCTGAAGACCTCAGTCCTCCCCGCTGAGTTTCCATCCTGTCACTTTTTCTTTTTCCCTCTATTCCATTATATTTTCGGAAGAACATCAAGGCAACAAGTATACTATTAGAAATTACTATACAGGGCTGGGAAGGTGGCTCAGTGGTAGAGCACTTGCCTTGCATTCATGAGACCCTGGGTTCCATTCCTCAGCACCACATAAGCAGAACAAGCTGGAAGTGGCGCTGTGGCTCAAGTGGTAGAGCGCTAGCCTTGAGCTGAAGAGTTGAGGGACAGCGCCCAGGCCCAGAGTTCAGGCCCCATGACTGACAAAAAAAAAAGAAAGAAAGAAAGAAATTACTATACATTTCACCTATGCACTGAAAAGTGAAAAGTTTGGACTCTTTCCCTATGTTTTAGAGGTTTTTTTTCTATCTATTTATTCTATTTACTCTCTATTTACTATCTAGTCCTACTTCAGCTATAGACAAATGCTTATTAAAATATAAAACTCAGCTGGGCATTGGTAGCTCATGCCTGTGATCCTAGCTACTCAGGAGGCTGAGATCTGAGGATCGCAGTTCAAAGCCAGGCCAACAGAAAAGTCCCCATGAGACTCATCTCCAGTTAACCACTCAAAGAACCAGGAGTGGCACTGTGGCTCAAGTGGTAGAGTGCTAGCCTTGAGCACAGAGAGGCTCAGGGACAGTGCCCAGGCCCCGAGTTCAACTGCCAAAATATTATATATATACAATAAACATAAATATTTATGTTTAGCACATATAAATATATATATATATATATCTCATATAAAGGCAGATTAGACATCATATTTAGTGGTCCTGATAGCATGCATACACATTGTTGAGAGCCGGAGTCTCAGGAACAGGAGGTGAGCACTGTCCAGCCCAGCTGGTCTTGTTCTGTCATGAATGAGACAGCCCTACCACTTGAACCACAGCGCCACTTCCAGCTTTTTTCTTTTTTTTGCCTATGTGGTGCTGAGGAATGGAACCCAGGGCCTCATGCATGCAAGGCAAGCGCTCTACCACTGAGCCACCTTCCCAGCCCCCATGAGTACATTTCTTATCCAGCATTGTTGCCTCCTGCTTTGTTTTTCCCCTACCATCCCATCCCTCCCACCCCTCAACTACACCCCCTACCCCCACCCCCAGCATTTAGGTTTCTATAGATAGACTAAAGAAGAAAAAAAAATCAACTTCTTTTTCTGGAGTTCTAAGAGCTTGGGAACAATAAAACACAAGGTTCACCCATTGCAGTGATGTCTTCCATCTCCAGCTATCCCAAGTCCTCTTTGGGTAAAAATGTCTGTTGATAGCTCATCAGAACAAGTGTGGCTTTAATAAGACTGTCAAAGACTAAGTAAATACGTAAGAAATCTACTTCCTAACAATGAAGGAAATTCAGTCTTACGAAGAAGATATCCAAAGGGCCTATCTATCATTCTGACTCCTTTTTCTCCACAATGTATTGTCTAGAGGCTAGTCAATTCTGTTCAAACTGTGCACTGTACCTCACTATTTGCATTTTCCATTTGACTTGTTTCCACCCTCATCCCAGCACCATCTCCATTTATATTCTAAACGTTTCCTAAGACCAGCTTTAGCTTGAGGAATCCAAGACTTGGTTGCCATTTTCAATGAAAGTTTCTCTGTACGCTTCTAGGCTCTGGAATATGCAAAGACCATCCCCAAACCCAAACCTCCAAATCTGACAGACCAGGGAAGCAAGAAAAAGACGAAAGCAACCCATGGCGAGAAAGAAGAAGGCCTCCCTGAAATCTCACTGCTGGAGATCTTGCAGAGCAGGCATGAGAGAGAGAAGCAGGCCGTGGCTGCCTTCAAAGTCCTCCACATTGTCTAGACACCATTTGGTGGGAACCAAAGGTGCTCTGAGCCCGACATGGAGAGAGGAAGTGCCAGCCACGCCCCTGCAGTGAGAGTGGCCATCGGTCCTGTCCTCCACCCCGCCGCAGCCCTGCGTGCTTTGTGTAGGATTTCATTCTGGGGTCTGGTCAGAGAATGGTACCATGCTTTATTTCCTGGGGAAAGAGCGTTTTTATTTATTTTTCAGGCCAGTTTAAATTTAGGCTGATAACCAGAAAATAAAGCCATTGATTTCATACTGGATCTGTCAATGTCTTAAATTATCTCCACCCTTTCTTAGTCCCTGAAAAATAAATTTACCTACTTGTGTCCCTTTCCTACATCCCTGCTAAACACTTCTATTTCCCTTAAGATGATCTCATCTGGGACCAACCACCAATGAATTCTGAGATAACATTTCAAAATTATTACTTGAATCTCCAAGTTCAGCAAGAAACATATATGTACAATTGAAAGAATTGAAAATGCATCTAGATGTCCCTTCTGAAATGGAACACATCAAATGTTGCTCTAATAGAGCATCAAGACATTTGTTACGCATCCTCCAACACACCAAGAAACTCTCACCACA
This sequence comes from Dipodomys ordii, assembly GCF_000151885.1. Classification (NCBI taxonomy): domain Eukaryota; kingdom Metazoa; phylum Chordata; class Mammalia; order Rodentia; family Heteromyidae; genus Dipodomys; species Dipodomys ordii. Next base: position 22,982,128 of record NW_012267226.1, read on the forward strand.
GACAGCCGTGAGAGACGGCTCCACAAAGCCTCGCGCCAGTGTGTGTGCTGACTGGCATCTCCCATCACCACAAACAGCCTAACACAAACAAAATGTTACGTAAGATAAGCCTATATCATGGTGTATTACTATGTTTAAATGTGAATCAAAATTTTTCTCATTACCTTTAGAAATATTATTACAACTCCCAGTCTTCATTACCAGAAGACTTCCTTCTATGGGCGTATCCAGAAATGGTTCATTTTAACAATGATTTGTGGCATATCTGCTTCTCTTTGTACATGCGGCAGGAGACCTTGCTTTGGAAACTCACTTGTGTGTTGTGTACCTTCGTCGTGATGTGATAGAAAGCTCCCTGCACCTAACTTTGTCTGAAAATTAGAAGCCGTGAGAACTGGTGGTCTGGGAACTGTTTGGTCATTTGTCTGTGGAATGAGGATGTTCTTATTTCTCCGGGCTGGTAAGGAACATGGAATTATAGTGGATTTCAACGTGGGACCTACATTTCCACTGTTTAATTTTTGGAAGTATGTGTGGCCATGTGCCTGACACATGCCTTCACACACTGATAAAGTTGGACTAGACGTAGGAAGAAGAATGTTCAGCAATAAAACATTTTTTTACAGGATACTTGCCATCGCAAGCTTTTTGGCAAGCCTGTACCAGGTAAATCTTCCCAGCTCTGTGACACGCAGTACCTTCAACGCCCAGCACTCAGCTGAAGCAGTTGAAGTGAGCTGATGTCACACAACTCTTCGCAGAATCCTTCCCCCAAGCCACACCCAGACATGAAATCCTAAGCGTCCCCATTCCTTATACAGTGCCAGGTGGTATCTAAAAGGACTTTAGCTAAAGAAAGACAAGACACTTACTAGTTGAGAGCCTGGGGTTTATAGGCTGACACCTGGATACATACAGTTGGTAGCCAGCCCAGATAGAAAAGTCCAAGAGACACCATTTCCAATTAACCAACAAAATGCTAGACTAGAGGCAGGGCCCAAGTGGTAGAGCACCATCTATGAGCAAGAAAATTGAGCAAGCACAAGTGCCATAAGTTGAAGCCTACATATTGGCATATGCTTGCATGTGTGCATGCATCTGCACACACACACACACACACACACAAATTGCTCTAACTTAGGGATTGAAATTGAAGAATGAATCAAAATGGCCCTTTGTGAGGCTCCAAGACATTTTACAATAGAATGATCTTTTTCTTTTTTCTTTCTTTTTTTTTTTTTGCCAGTCCTGGGGCTTTGAACTCAGGGCCTGGGCCCTGTCTCTGAGCTCCTTTTGCTCAAGGTTAGCACTCTACCACTTGAGTCACACAGTGCCACTTCTGGCTTTTTCTGTTTATGTGGTACTGAGGAATTGAACCCAGGGCCTCATGCATGCTAGGCAAGCACTCTACCACTAAGCTACCTTCCCAGCCCCAATACAATGATCTTGAATAATGTCACAAGCTACCATAGATATCCCCAAGATCAGGATATTCTGCATAGCAAATGGAAAATACTTTTTTGCTTCTTTAAATTGTACTTAATGACAACAACATGGATCTGTTAGAAACCCAGCTTTATGACATTTCTGTTTGCGATACTCAGCAAAGTATGATGAGGAAAGGCTTGCCTCTGGCCCAATGTTATCTAAGCCATTGAAAGCCATGGGATAAAGTCCCCCTAATCTCTGAGTTGGTACAAATAAAGGTCCTTTAAGCCATGTATGCTCTCTTATTACCGTCTCCTTTTACAGTGATGTTTCTATCTTGAGTTTTCAACAAGAGCATCCTCTTAAAAGGAGCTTTTATTTCCCTTTTTTACAAGTAGCTGAATTTAATGACAGCTGTCTTCTTGATTTTGTTTTCTATAGTAAGGAGTCTCTTGGGAGTTATCCAGAAACCAAGTCAAGCAAAGACAATATTGAGGAACAAAATAAAAGGTAAGCCTAGCAAAGGCAGAGATGCCTAATGGTTCCAATTGGGGCCTTATTATTGGTTAATGAATCATTGTCAAAACATCACGGCAAGCACGAGCGTGCCCAGTCCAGTCTATAGTGAGAAAATGACTCTTCATCCCAACAGTTATTAACTGGGAGTTGTTTGAAAACACGTCCAGTAATTATAACAACACTGTAGCTAATTGAGAACTTGGAGTTGATAGCAAATGGCTTACAATAGCAGACTACATCAACTCAGGAGGGGATTCTTTTCTAATTACTTATTGAAAAATAGCAGAAAAATGAAATTGAATTTGAGTGATAGTCTTCAGGTATCAAGACAAGTATAGCTAGTATAAAATATCTTGGAGAGATTTAGCATATTTTTTACCATATTAAAAGTGACATTTAACAATTAAAAAGGTTTTAAGGTTTGTTTGGGTTTTTTTAATGCTGGTCCTGGAGCTTGAACTCAGGTCCTGGGCACTGTCCTTGAGCCTCTCTGTGCTCAAGGCTAGCACTTATCCTGGAGCCACAGCACCACTTCCAGCTTTTTCTGAGTATGCAGTACTGAGGAATGGAACCCAGGGCTTCATGCATGCTAGGAAAGCACTCTACCCCGAAGCCACATTCCCAGCCCCAAATGTCTCAATTTCTTAAGCGAATAGCTGGCCAATGGGAAACCAAAGGCTTTTGATGCCAAACTTTCCTTCTTTCCCTCACTTATTCACTCCCTAAATCACTCCCTGGTTTGAAAGGATCCCATTATTCATGTTAGGTTATGTAATTTTGGCTCAGTAATATAAGTAGAAAGTTGGTAGGCCTTCCTAAAATGTTATAAAGGCAATACAGTGCAAAATGCAATACGAAGCGAAATGCGTAGTGTTTTCCCCAGACCTCTTTCTTTGGCCATACCGAGGCTCCATGGAGAGCATGGATGGGTGGTCAGGCTCACCTCCCCTGCCGCCTCTCCGTAGCTGCTTCATCTCCCCCCGGCAAACCCGGGTAACATAAGCAATTAATTTTCAATAAGCTTGAATAAATGGTCCTCTGCTATTAAATAACTCTAACGGGTTGTGAGGATCAGAGCCATGTGTACATTCCAGGCACACGGGAGTCTCGGAGACCTGGAAATGTCTGATAAGATTTCACCATGCCTTCTATTAAAGTGGCGAATCACAGAGCAGCCTGGTCCTCAGGCACCCTTGCTCACCCGGCTCCAGACTTCCACAACAGGTGTTTCAAGAACTCGCTGTACCTAGGGTACAGACGGGATAGTCAGGAAAACCACTGCCAGGAAATTAAAGTGCAGAATGTATAATTATTAGTCCTTCGGGAAGCTATCCACACAGAAAACCACCATGGAAAAAACCAGTAGAGGTCTCTGGATAGTACATAATAATCTTTTGGACCTTAAATGTACTTTCTCTCTTGATGGTCAGCTCACCAAACAGCTCCCATATTTTCCAGCAACCCTACATTTATCAAAACTAATATGAGGAAGCCCGTCCATTCCTCCTCCTACCTGCCCCACGCCGGCCCCGCAGCGAGGCCTGCCCCATCTCCCCTGAATCCACACAATAGTGACACTTTGAAGTCGGACAGATGAGGTCCCTAAATTTGTTGCCTCTGCTTAAAATTGATCATCCTTGTGTTACAAACCTCGAGCACCTATTTTGAATAAAAGCTTTAGATGAATATCAAAGAATTATTTAGCCACATCTAATATTTTAATTAGATTATAGTCTCAATTTAACCCATTAAGTCTCCTTTGATGATCCTGTTCTTAGTGGTTAGCCTCAGATGCACGAGGTAATGAATACTGGACCTTTTGATTTAATGAGAATTTCGGCTGTTCCAGCCTGCACCTCTTTGTGTACCTTTTATTTTGCTGGCCATAGAATCCTGTTAATTGAAGGGGTCTCTCACCGTCACGCATTAAGGAGTATAAATTAGCATCCCTATTCTAATTGGAAAATGCAAGCAGACGGTTCTGCTTTGATGTGAGGATTGAGCTGAGGAAGGCAGCAGCCCCCTGAAAATGAGCTGATGGCCTTGTTATGGGGCAAAATACAACTGTGTCCATGTGTCACAAAACGCTTAATGTCTTAATTGGTCACCTTCCAGTTCTGCCCTTCCTGCTCGCGTCCTGTCTCTGCCAGCCCGTCTATAATGTGCGTATGTAAATGTCGGGGGGGGGGCACAGAGCAGGGGCGTTGGCTGCTTGTCTGTTTTTCCTTTCTCTGTTTCTCTCCATGCCTCCATCAGGTGCCCTGGTTTTAAATTCATCTGAGTCCAAGGAAAATGAAATGTAGCTACCCCTCAGAACCAAAGAGGGGGGTGGGTTCCAGACCACCCACATACGTGCACTAGCTACGCAAGTCCTTCCCGTACATGGCCAAGTATTCATGTACAGCCACTGCACAGCCTCTAGATCACTATAACACCAACCGCAAGGCGGGTGCTCTGTGAACAGTTGCTACATTGTGTTGTTTAGAGAACAATGGCAAGAAAATAAGGCATGTGTAGTACAGAAGCCCTGCGTGTGTTCGTTTGTTTCCCATTATTTTCAGTAGGCAGTTAGTTGAATTCGTAGATACAAAACACTGGCCTGCTCTGGCCAATGGAGAGCCAGTGATAACCTCAGTTCCCTCACCTGGAAATTCTTGTTGAGGGCCCCGTGCAGATAAAGACGCTTAAAGACCAAACCTGACCACCCACGCCCTCGACCAGGAGCGCCACTGGGTGCTGGACCTGTTCTGTGGCCCTCTCCTCTGCTAGGAAGGGGAGAAGGCGCTCGTGGAGCCAGCGGGGTCTCTGCTGTGTTCTTTGGGTCTCATATGTACTCTTTCCCTGGGGGCAAATTCATCTTCCAAACCAATCTTGCACTTTATTTTTGCCACTCAATTATCAAGCTCACTCTACAAAGAAGGCATAGCTGACCCTCCCGCTGGCCTGCCCACCGCACCTCTCCACTTCCCGTTTTATTTTTATTTTTTTCTTTTTGGGTCCGGTCGTGGGGCCTGAACTCTGGGTCTGGGTGCTGTCCCTCAGCTCTTCAGCTCAAGGCTAGTGCTCTACCACCTGAGCCACAGTGCCACTTCCGGCTTTTTTTCTTTTTGCTTATGTGGTGCTGAGGAATGGAACCCAGGGCCTCAGGCATGCAAGGCAAGCGCTCTACCACTGAGCCACCTTCCCAGCCCCCACTTCCCGTTTTAATCTGTTCTGATGATAATGAGTCCTACTGAACTCAACCGCTTCCGTTTCATAAAAGTAAATGTGAAACTAACTCAACACCTCCATTGTTCACTATAAATGTCAGCTTAAATTAGGAGCTCTGCTCTTCTCGCACTTCACTGTCAGGTTGCTGGGACTTGTTGGACAAGCAGGAGTTTGGAGAAGCAGGGAGGAGGAAGAGTGGCAGGAGGAAGGGCCATGACAGAGGCTGTGGCTGATCAAGGCACGCCGTGTGCACACAGGGGCTCGGCAAAACGTGACCGCTGTAGACAACTAATGGCTGCTAGCTAAAAGACCAGAGACAGAGAGATGGAGACAGAGAGTCTGGAAATTTCTGAGGAATTTGGCCAGCCTAAAATAGAAGACTTAAAAATTCTGACTTCAGAATTTATTGAGTTCTTCCGCCATGGTATCATACCCACAGTAAAGCTTACAGTTAGCAGACTTCTAGTTTCCTTCAAGACTTATTTTTTTTTCATTTCTCACTTAAACATAACCAGACAAATGGAATTTCCAAACAGCTGAGCAAATTAAACAAGATGACTTTAAAAAGAAGAAGGCAACTGAAGAGTTCCTGAGAATTCGAATTGTGATCAAGAAAAATTAAAATCTCAAAAATAAGTTCTGAAACTAACAAAGGAATTGTCATAGAAACGAGCAAAACCAAAAGGATAAAGGATAGGAAAAAATGAGAAGAAAAATGAGAAGTTTAAAGAATCAACCTAGTAGGCTAAAAAAAAAACCCAAGGAATAGTAGTCTCACAATGCACACAGAGACAGGCTCATCAAGGAACTAATTCAAGAAAATTGACTACAAGTGGGGAAAAATGAGTTTTCCAACTAAAAGGCCTATTGAGTATCCAGAACAACAGGCAAAAGTGGACCTAAAGCAAGGCACATAATTGTACATTTTCAGTACACTGGCTACAAAAAAAAAAGCATTCTACTAGCTGCCAAAAAGGATAAGTAAATGCATAAATAAAATAGCACACAACAATCATGAATCAAAGTAGGTTGAGACTTCCCAGTTGAAATTGGAAGCTAAAAATGGAGTGGAACATTCAAAATTATTCATAAATGATTTCCAATTTAGAATTCTATACTTAGCCAATAAAGCATGAGATTAGAATAAAGATTTGCTTGAGCAAAGGGTGATCACATGACATCGTCAGGCATCAATGCTCAGAAAGCACAATCAACTGTGAGCCCTTGGACAGGAGGGGAAAACTGAGCTGGCCGTGGAGCTTAGTGGCAGAGCTTCTGCACAAAGACCTGGGTTTGATCCCTGGTATTACACGTGTGCGTGTGCGCACACGTGCACACACACACACACACACACACATGCATGGGGGGGGGAGATATAGGGAAGAAGAATAAAAGAAAAGAAAAGGAATCCCGGGGATGGCAGCAATGCACTGACAGGAAATCCAGAGTGTGGAGCAGATCAGGAACATGTTCCAGATCCTCTTTTATTCTGGGCTTATCAATCCTTCCTCAGCACAAAAGATAAGGAAGCCACATAAAGAAACACTTCTTCTGAGACATGAGGATGAGATGAAGCCCACACATCACCTTGTAGTTAACCTGTGATACCAGCTGCAGGTCCCATGATGCTCAGGGTGAGGATGCTCTGACCCTCGCTGCAGGTCCCATGATGCTCTGGGTGAGGATGCTCTGACCCTCGCTGCAGGTCCCAGGATGCTCAGGGTGAGGATGCTCTGACCCTCGCTGCAGGTTCTTACCTTCCTCCATCCTCTAGTTGTTTGCACCCAAAGCATCACCATAGGTACATCTGTAGCTCTTATCTCACATTCCTTGCCTTTCTTACCTGATTTATTGGACACACACATTTGTAGTGGCCAAGTAAGCAATAATTTTAATATTGGCAAAACCAAACTTAGAATGTAAACCTCTATGGTGAGCCACCTAGCCAACAGCTGTGACGCAAGATCTGACTGGGTTCTTCTGTACTACAGAGTGTCCCACTGGAAGGGAAGGATCATGGGATGCTTATAACGGAAATCATGGAGGAAAGGTGTACACAGCAGGAATTCTGAGAAGGAAGGAAGGAAGAAAATGAAGGAGAAAAGGAACTACAACCAGAATATACTTGGGAGCAGGCATGGTGGCTCACCTGTAATCTCAGAACTAGAGAAGGGGGACGAACGGGAGGGTAGCAAGTTCAAGGCCATCCTGGGCTACATAGGAAGATTCTACTTGTGAATAAATGAATGTGTAAGTAAAATGAAATGAAGAGAGTACATGGGAATGACTTTGAATTTTCATCCCTACATATTTACTGGAATTATCTCTGACCACCAGATGTACAAATTCTGTAATCCTTCTAAAGTAACAGGCCATGAAACACAGACACCCATGTTATCTGAGACTTGATTTCTTCCAGGTATAAAATGAAGGGCATCCATTTTATCTAATGTTTCTTCTTAAGACTCTTTGTCCTTCATGTATTACACCACTCTGTTTCCACTTACTTTCTAAAACCGAGTGCTGGGATTTCTCCTTTCTTCCTTCCTTCCTTCCTCCCTCCCTTCCTTTCTTTTCTTTTTCTTTCTTCCTTCCTTCCTTTCTTCCTTTCCCTCCCTCCCTCCATCTCTTCCTTCTTTCCATCCCATCTTCCCTTCCTTCCTCTCTCCCTCCCTTCTTTCCTCCCTTCCTTCCTTCTTCCCTCCCTCCCTCCCTTTTCTTTCTTTCCCTTCCTTCCTTCTTTCCTCCCTTCCTTCTTTCCTCCCTTCCTTCTTCCCTCCCTTCCTTCCTTCCTTCTTCCCTCCCTCCCTCCCTTTTCTTTCTTTCCCTTCCTTCCTTCCTTCTTTCCTCCCTTCCTTCTTCCCTCCCTTCTTTCCTTCCTTCTTCCCTCCCTCCCTCCCTTTTCTTTCTTTCCCTTCCTTCCTTCCTTCTTTCCTCCCTTCCGTCTTCCCTCCCTTCTTTCCTTCCTTCCTTCCTTCCTTCCTCCCTCCCTCCCTCCCTTTTCTTTCTTTCCCTTCCTTCCTTCCTTCCTTCCTCCCTCCCTCCCTCCCTTTTCTTTCTTTCCCTTCCTTCCTTCCTTCCTTCCTTCCTCCCTCCCTCCCTCCCTCCCTTCCTTCCTTCCTTCCTCCCTCCCTCCCCCTTCCTTCCTCTTTCTTTCCCTTCCTTCCTTCCTCTCTCTCTCTCTCCCTCTCATTATTATTATCATTGTTGTTTCTGAGACAAGGTTTCACCATGCAGCGTGTTCTGGCCACTAAGCCACGGGTCCTCCACTGCAGCCTCGGGAGCTGGGATTGCAGGTGAACTTTGACACTTAATCCCACTGCAGCCATCCAAATGACTCCTGTGACTGCCTTCCTCTCCACTCATTCCAGAGCTTTCCTCCTCTAAAATTAAAAGCTCCCAATCCTTTATTTGTTCTTTTCCACACTCATAACTGTCCAGCTTTCTGCACACAAGGTGACTTTTAGGTGGTCAACTCCTCTTTAAAACACGATGCCAAAAATATATACTACACACAAAGTTCAACTAACTCATTGTTTTTCTGTGTAAATTTAGGAAGGCCAAGGAACCACCGACTCAACTAAGCCTGTATATTGCAGGATTCTCTTAGTACCAGAAAGCATTTTGCTTGCTCTGTCTCTCCAATCACCACATCCATCCCAAGACAAAGCTCCTCTCTCATGGAGCGGGGTCGTGGATTCTAGTGAGGTACTCCTTAATGGCTGGCTGGTGTATTGTTTATTTCTTATTTCTTATGTCATGATCAGACAATTACCAAAACTCTCTCTCAAAAGTCTATGGAATCCATGTTTTGTGATGTTTCTTTTGTCAATAACATTTTTTCAAAAAAAAATCTATGGAGGGCTGGGAAGGTGGCTCAGTGGTAGAGTGCTTGCCTTGCATGCCTGAGGCCCTGGGTTCGATTCCTCAGCACCACATAAGCAAAAAGAAAAAAGCCAGAAGTGGTGCTGTGGCTCAAGTGGTAGAGCACTAGCCTTGAGCTGAAGAGCTGAGGGACAGCGCCCAGGCCCAGAGTTCAGGCCCCACGACCGGACCCCCAAAAAAAAATCTATGGAATCTAAACCATCTGAAATAGAGCATTGGGGACAAACATGAAAAATGAAATTATGACATTTGGGGTTAGAAGTGGTATGACTTGCCTACCCTGGTTATTTGAAGATGCCTTAGTTCCTTTCCAAACCAGACCTGCATGTGTCTTTCTGTAGTACGTCATCACGAGCTTACTTTGGTCAGACCTTCAATCTGAGTGAAACTGAGTTGAGGCAAAGCCTGGGACATTCTCGGCCTATGGAGGCTTTGATCAAAGCCAAAAAGTGCTATCACGTGACATTGAATTGAGACTAAATTGTGTCTATTCCCCAGCTCCACCAATCTTAAGGGTGTGTGTGTGTGTGTGTATTGTGTCACGGTCAGCAAGTCTGGTGTTGCAGTGGAAGCTTTTCCCTCCCATTCATTCGAGCGAGGAACTGCCACTAAGGGAAGAGCAAGGTGAGCAGGAACTGGCATCTCACCGTGCTTTGTGTTCTGCGATGGAGCCCAGCACTGCTCATGCTGCTGCGGCTCCTGTTTACTTGAAGCTCGGGAGATGCACCTGCGGGGCTCCTTGCAGGCTTAGACTAAACCCTGGCATCTTGGGAAGGCAGGAGAAGGAGATCAACGCCAGGTGGTTTTGCGTTTGTGTTCACCCTCCCAAATACACACTATTTCGATGTTAAAGATTCTTTCCAAATCCTTTTAGCAGTTCTTCCCGAGATTAGAAAAATGTGAACATTTCCCCTTAGCTCCACGTTCTTGTGTGATAGTTTCAACTTTCCCTTCTAGGACATTCCTATTCACAAATCACATTTTTCTCTCTAATCAAACCATTTGTTCTGCTGTAGAGCATTTGCTGTCAATTCTTTTCTTGAAGTGATACTGAGGATGGGTAGGGTTCAGTGGCAGATTACTTGCCTAGCATTCAAGGAGCCCTGGGTTTGATCTCCAGAACAGGGAAGAGGAAGAGGGGGGGGGGGAGAAGGAGGAGGAAGAGGAGGAGGGGAGGAGGGGGGAAGGGGGAAAGAGAGGGGCTGTCATTCTGAACAGATGAGAAATCTGGGCCTGGATTTTGTGTGTGTGCCAGTCCTGGAGCTTGAACTCGAGGCCTGGGTGCTGTCCCTGAGCATTTTTGCTCCAGGCTAGCCCTCTACCACTTGAACCACAGCTATGCTTCTAGCTTTTTGGTGGTTAATTGGAGATAAGAATCTCACAGATTTTCCTGCCCAAGCTGGCTTTGAACCCTGATCATCAAATCTCAGCCTCCTGAGTAGCTAGGATTGCAAGTGTGAGCCACCAGCACCCAGCTTGTAATTGTTTTTAAATAAACACATCTACCAATCTAAAGAAATGAGATGTTGGTACCCTGTGTCTTGTATATACATTTATCTGATTTGGGGAAAGGAAAGGGAACAAGAAAATGATTAAACAAAGGAAAAAGGGTGAATGGATGCAACAGTGATAGTCACAAGACACTATGTTGGAAGGGGGAGGGAAAGTGGGAGAAAATGAGGGAGGGGGTAACAATGGTTGATCAGAAATGTACTCATTACCTTACTTATGTAACTGTAACCCTTCATACATCTCCCTTACAATAAAATAAAATTAAAAGAAGAAATGAGAGCAATGTGTACAAAGTGAGAAGTAAAAATACCAAAAGGAAAAAAAAAACCGCTTACGAAAAACAAAGTGACCAAGCAGTGATTTTTTAAAAACTCCACCTTGGTGTTATTAGCTAGCCTGGACTTGGTGAGTACGGGCATCAGCCATCGCAGCCTCGGTTTCCTGTCTGTGAATGGGAAGAAGTAGCATTTCTCAGCCGGACTCACAATCTCTCCCATTATGAATCAAATCCTTCGGAAAATCCCAAAGGCTCTACGATGCTGGTGTTTTGAAAGCAGTGGTTTGTTGTTTTCTTTTTGTTTTTGTTTTGTTGGGTTTTTTGCCTCTGAAAGATAAAATTAAGTGGCGCGCTCTCACTGACATTTAGGTTCGTCTTAGAAACCCCAAAAGCCTCTTGTTTTGTTTGGGGGGATCTAGGCTACAAATATAAAACTCATAAACCTTAGACCTAGAAGGATCTTTCCCATCGGCGCCCTTACTAGGGGGGCAAGGGCACGGAAAGATGGCGCGCAGCCCAAGCCCCAAGCCCTGTGTGCCTGCTGAGGCTGCGGGTTGAGCTTTTCCAATCTTCCAGAAAGAGGGGGGGAGAGGGCACGAGGGGGAGGGGCCGAGGGGATCGGGAATGGGGGGCAGAGGGGATGGGGGCACACCCCCCGCGGCTCTTTGCTACGTGTCCGGAGGAGGAAGTGTTCATTTCCAATTCCAAACGTCAGAAAAGAGCCCTTCCGCCTTGGGAAGCCCCGAGGCACCGTTTGCGGTGACCCTTTCCCGGCCCTCGGTGCGAGGCCGGCTCCCGGGACGGCCAAGGTCACGGCCAAGGTCACCGCCCGGGCCCCGCCTGCGACGCGCGAGCGGAAACAAACGGCCGGAGACGCAGGGTCCGTCCCGGCTCTGCCCGGCGAGCCCTTTATTCGCCTGCGTCCGCGAGCCCAGTTAGGGGCTAGAAGATGGGGGCAGGGAGGGCGCTGGGCCCCGCCCTGCCGCCGCGCCGCCCCACCGAGCCGCCCGCGCCCGCGCGCCGCGTCGTTGGATTGAATCCGTCCTTCGGCCTCGTCTGTTGCTAAAACTTTGCTTCCAGCAGGCGGGGGCCGGGGCCGCTTCCACGCGCGGCGGCTCACGCGACGCCGGAGCCTCGGGACGGAGGCGCCTCACGTCTGGGGAAAGCGCTCCCGTGGGTTTTCCGCGCCCGCATCTGCCTCCCCGCCACCGCGTGCGCTCCGGCGCGAGCGCGCGCCTGGACTGCG
>NW_012267226.1:22994821-23000626 GCF_000151885.1 Dipodomys ordii
CCGCGCCGCCTCCGCGCCCCGCGGGCTGCCCCCGGGGCTCTCGGGCCCGTCCGGGGCCTTGGGCTCGTCCTGGCTCTTCCTCAGCTGCTTTTTGTGCTTCATCCGCCGGTTCTGGAACCACGTTTTCACCTGATTTCCGGGGTCGGGGATGGGGGCAGGGAGAGGGGGAGAGGGGGATAAAAACAAAATCAAGTCGGTTCTCGGGACAGTGACCCAGCTGAGGTCCGAGCCGGGAACCAAACCCGCTGCGATCCGTGGAACCGTTGGGTCGGGGCGCAGGTGCTCAGGGCGCAGAGAACCCCGCGCGTCCCAGAGCTCACTGTCCCCCAAGAACCTGAGGCTGGAGCGGTGCGGCCAGCCGTGCCCGGCGCGGTGACCGGTCCGCCGCGGGCGGCTGGGCGGGTGGAGGGGGCGCCGCGGCGCGCTGTCCCTTCCTCCGACTCCCACCCCGGCCTCTAAAGACCCGCGCCGCGCGCCCGGCCCGCCGCGCAAGGAGACTGCGAGCGAGCGAGCTGAGTTTTCGTCGGGGAGGAAAACCAGGGCCAGGACAGGCAGGGAAAGAAATTCCCTGGAGCTCCAGACAGACAGACAGACAGACACGGCCTCGGAGCCGAGGTCGGAGGCGTCCTGCCCCGACCGGAGGAGCTGGCGCTGCAGGTGACTTGGAGCAAGAAGAGATGGAAACTAATTTTTTCCACCCTGGATAGGAGAATGAGAGGGAGTTTTAGCCTCTCTCTCTCTCTCTCTCTCTCTCTCTCTCTCTCTCTCTCTCTCTCTTGACGGTGGGATGTGACACTCAGGAAGAAGACTGGGGACTGTAAGAATGAAATCAGGGAAGCAAACCACACATCTCCCGCGAGTGTCTCCGCGCCGGACCCGGCGTCCATCTGCCTGGCCACCGGTTCACCCCGAGCCCGCCAGCCCCGGCCCGGAGGGGGGTCTGGGAACTTGGAGGGGGAGGACCGCGGGGAGGGGTCGGGCCTCTCGGGGGAGCGTCTCCTTTTTGTAGAGCCCGCTGGAGGAGGCTCGTCTGCCTCCGTCTGACATCGTATCATGTTGGCCGTGCGCATTTCTTGCAGGAAAAATACGCCCACTAGCTTTTGAGCTGACGTCTGGAGCGCGTGGGGGACTGGCGTGAAGCGTGAAGTGAGCAGGGCTCATCGTGACGAAAGTCTCTCGTTTGACCTCAAAGGGAACCCTAAATCGGCCTGGCATGAACTCGGGGTGTCGGTGGTTTTAGTAAGATTCCTAGGGAAAGCTTGGGGGGGGAGGAGGGAGCCCGCACATTGCCTCGCGACGCCCTCCTCCCTGGGCCCGGGGTGTTGGAGTGGTGGGACCCCGCGCGCGGGCATCGCCGCCGCCCCCGCCCCGCACCTGCGTCTCGGACAGGCTGAGCGCCGTGGCCAGCTCCACGCGCTCCGGCGTGGACAGGTAGCGCTGGATCTCGAACCTCTTCTCCAAGCCGGACAGCTGCGAGTCAGAAAACACCGTGCGAGCTTTGCGGCGACGGCAGTGCTTCCCGGGCAGCTCGGCGTGCTGGGCGTGCGGGAAGAGCGCGGGGACCGGGACGCCTGCGGAGAGAAGAGCGGAGCGGCCTGCTGGGCACCGCCCGGGGACGCGCGTGCGCCGGTCTCCTGCGTGGCCCCCAAAACCACCCGCCCCCTTCCCCCGGGAATCCTAGGGTCCAGGACGCACGGAGGAAGCGTGGCGCTCGGAGATAGTCTCTAAGGCCCCAAATGATAGTGGAGGACTTTTTTTGGGGGGGGGGCTCCGAGCGGCCCCCTGCAAGCACCAGACCCCGGCGACGCAGCGCTGCCTGGGAGAGAGGGGCGATTTGACCTCGCTTTCTAAACTCGCTTCTCTTTCCGGGGTCATCCCCATCCTCCAAAAGAAAGGAGCAAAAACTCTCACCGAGACGCCCCGGCCTCGCACTTTTCCTTGTCAGTTTCCAGACAGCACTGGAGACCCGCCCCCCCCCCTCCTGCTCCCCTCTCTCCCCTCCGACTCTAAGTCTGGAGAAGCGGAGAGCTCCCGTTGCTCCTTCCTCGCCCTGTCAGGGGAGACTTCTCTGTCCCGCCCGACGCTGGGTTTTATCCTGTGACCCGGCAGAGCAGAGCTGGGCGGACACCAAATCTGCCCACCCCAGGGAGGAAAAAAGGAAAGGGAAAGCAAGCAGCACAGAACGCAGGAGGGAGCAGCACCGGGCGGAGACGAGAACGTTGCCAGAATGTTCAGCCCGAGGTGAAGCGGGTGTGTGGTGCAGCCCCTGAGCAGATCACCCACACCCCCGCCCGGCCCCGCGCCAGGACGCCCGGGTCCGTCTCTTTGCTAGCGCTTTTAGCTTTTGTCCCAGGCTTCAGAGCCCACACTGCACGACCTGCCCCGTCTCCCCGGTCAGCGCTTTGCCTGTGTGCGCTGCTGAAACTCAGCAAGTGGACTAGAGCAATTCTTCCATGTTGTTTTGAAAACATACGCCTGTGGCCTCTCCCCCAAAGATAGGAACGCATCTAGGCATTTCCCCCACGTTTTTCCGTCCAGATCAGTTTGCCAGTCCGCACTTCCTGCCACGCTGTGGAAATCAAATTCCTCGCGTGCCCTGATGCAGCCACTCCAACAGCGAGCCAAGGAAGAGCCTCAGTCCCGCGCGGAATGGTGCGGGTGGAGAGGGGAAAGGCCCGCATCGCTCTCCCTTTCCTTCTTACCCCTCTTTGCCCTTCTTTGGGCCAATCCAAACCTTTCTTCCTCACAGTATTGCAAACCCTTGTCCATTCATGTCTGTGCTCTCGCAGAGTCTGCCACAGCCAAGGAGAGCGCGGGTGTTAACAGTTTCTGAGCTGCAAAGTTGAGTTCAGCTCCAAGGGACTGGGGTGCCCGGGGTCCCCCTCTGAGGGGGGTGGGGGAGAGGCTATGGACCCCTTGGGATTGGGAAATGGACCAAAATGGCCAGGAAGAGCCGGTGCGGTTGAGCACTGCCCCACAGAAATACCAGCTCTTGGCCACCTCCGCCTGCCTGGTGGTTAGACAGACATCTCCCCGTTATAAAACGGTGCAGAGCGGGCGCGAGCCAGCCCCATGGGGTGCAAACTGGGGTGCCTAGAGGAAGATGTTCGTGCTCTCTACTGTATCCCCAGCCCTCCCCTGTCCCTTAGCGAGGGACGCCCCAGCCAGGCCGAGTCTGATGCAGCTTTCCCTTCGCTCCATCAGTCTTGGAGGCTGAGCGCCCAAGCCTTGAGGCCCCTGCTACTTACCCGAAGCGGTGAGGAAGTAAGGCTGGTGGTGGTCTCCCTTGTGCAGAGGGTGGTGGGCGTGCGGGGCGAGGAGGGTGGGGGTGGGCATGAGGGGGTAGCCATAGTCTAGCAGAGGCACGCGCGAGGCCAGGGAGCCGGCGAAGTGGTCGGGAGCCACCTCCCTCAGTGGCTTGGGCTTGTGCAGCAGGATGTCCTCGATGAAGAAGGACGTGGGCCTCTGAGAAGACGCAGGGTGCAGAGGTGAGGTGAAATTGAGATTCATCTCGAGGCGAGGGCTGAGGGCGTGAGAAGCAGGCAGCTCTTCGGGCAAATCTGGTGGAGAGGCGAAAGCCCCTCTCCACGGCTCCAATTCCCGCCGCTTCCTCCTGGACCTGGGCTATCCCGGCGCTGGAGAGGCGAGGAGACGAGCGCACGCCCGGGTAGGTTGAGTCTGTGTGGGGGGAACGGGCGGCTTGGAGAGGGTGGCCGAGGGAGCCAATGGCGAGGCTGCCAGAGGCAGGGGGAGGGTGCGGTGGGCTCTGGGCGGGGCGGGGATCTGTCCGCGGTGCTGAAGACGCCTGGAAAGAGCGGAGCCCAATGGGTTTAAGTTCCTACCAGGCTCCTGCGTCTCCACGTCTGCCTTTTGGCTGCACGCGCCGCTTTCTTCAGCCCTGTTTTCTTTTCAAGAACGCTAAAGGGAGGGGCAAACTCCTTTTGAAAGAGAAGACATCAAAAGGGACCCAGTGCAGTAGACATAAAGTACTTTCTCCCTCGGTTGGGCCTGGGTTTAATAGGTGACCCAGAAGGAGAGAGTGTCCACCGCTTTAAAGTTGCTAGACTTAACGTCCATTCGTGGGAGGAAGAACTGGATTCTTGAAGTAAGTAAAGAAAACGACGACCGTCCAAATCACATCCTTTATCCTAGCTGCAGGGAGCGGGTGGGTAGAAGTGTAGATGAGCATTGAATGCCTCGGTCACTTTAAATACTGTCTACAGCCATCCCTTGCTGTGGCCCTCCGTCCTCCCTCCTATTTACCTTCTCTTCGAGTCTCTCCTAGGGATGATTGCTTCTGCCCTGCCACTGTTTCCCACATCAGCCTCCCGAATAATTGACCTAGCTTTGGTCTCCTGGTCCTTTGCCCTGCCCCTTTTCTTTCTCCGTCCCAATCTTTTGTTTTTGTTTTCTGTTTGTTTCTGTTTTCTGTTTGTCTTCCCCTCCCCTCAATCTGTCACATTTATTTCCCTGGAGTCAATTTGCTAAAATTAAGGTGACCGTCTACCACACAGCAGGGATCATTTTGGCTCGCTTCTCCGAAAATTGCTCTAATTATTGATGTTAAACTCGGGGAAATTAAAAGAAGCCACTTCTCTTCCATCTCCCCATTTTTAAGCTCTAATTTGTTGAAATCTAGTCATCATCACAATTCCAATCACTACTGCTAATAGCAAAAGTGTTTTAATAGAGACTGAGTCCTTGCAACCCATGCTATTAGATAATTAGAGGAGGCGTTAGGAAGCCGGGCGCTCATCCTTAGGCACTGGGGTAGGATTTCCATCTGATCCAGCAGGTAGTACAAATTAATTACCAGAATCAATTAGGCCCCAAACAACAGAGCTCTGAGAAGTGGGACACACACACACACACACACACACACACACACACACACGCTGGGAGATGCTAAAGAGAGGTGCAGAGGAAGAAGTATAGTGGAGAGTTTAAAATAAGGTCTTGCCAAGTAGGCGTCGAAGAGAAGTCAGAACTCTTTGTCTTGGAGTCTGAAAGGCACGTTTTATTCTTAAAGTTGATAGCAGTAAGAACTGAAGACAGGAGAGCAGGTGGCCACCAGGAGGGAGACAGTGCTTCCCCAAAGTTGTTCCTTGCCAGCCAGGAGTCCCCGGCCAGCTGCAGGGAGACAGAGACGTGGCCGCTGGAGGATGCCCACACTGGGGTCGGCCGCTCCACCTCGGGGCCACTATGGCCTCCATCTGCAGCTTTCTGTCTCCAGGTGCCAGGCTCTGTCCTGTATGTGAACATGCCCTGCGCTTCATTCCACAGAGTGCATAGAGAGCTGCTGGCTCACGCCTGTTAAATCCTAGCTACACCGGAGGCTGAGATGTGAGGATCGTGGTTCAAAGCCAGCCCAGGCTGAAAAGTCCATGAGACTCTTGTCTCCAGTGAACCAGCAGCCTCCCTAACCGCCCCCCCAAAGAAAAGCCAGAAGTGGAGGTGTGGCTCAAATGGTAGAGTGCCAGCCGTGGGCAAAAAGCCAAAGAGTGTGAGGCCCTGAATTCAAGCCCCATTACTGTCCCGCGCCTCCCCCCAGTAAAAAAGAAAAAGGAAAGAGGAAAAAAGGGAAGGCGCACGGATTGCACCCCGCCGCCGGGGCGGGATTTCCTCTTCCTTGAGGGCGGAGACTAACTCCACTGCAGAAGCAAAATTGATTATTGGACGACCCTTTGGAGCAGGGCAGTCCGAACGCATTTGGAGTCCAGTCCTCGAGCCAAGGCCGGCCAATCCTCGCCTGCGAGGTCGCAGGGGGGAAGGCGGGGACGGGGAGCGGGTGTCGGGGGGGAGGGA
>NW_012267226.1:23000745-23007403 GCF_000151885.1 Dipodomys ordii
CGGGTCTCTCGGGGGGGGGGACCAGCCGCGCCGCCCGCAGTTTCCGGGGACGGGGCCCCGCCTTTGGGGCGCAGCAGGAGCCGTCCCGGGACGGGAAGGACCGGGGGCCCGAGCGCGTTTCCTCTCCTCCGTCCCCCCCCCCCGGGCCCTTCCACCCCGAGAAGACGAGGGGGGCGGCGCCCTCCGGGGCGCGCGGGCCCCGAAACGACCCCGGCGCCGTCTCGGCTCGCGCTCCCGTCAGACCCCCGGGGAGGCTGCGGCCTCCGGGAGGTTCCTCCGCCTCGGCCGGTACTCCGGAGCGCGGAGACCGCGAGGAAAACGCGAGCGCCTGGGACCCGCAGAGCCGGCCGGTCGGAGTGCGCACCCGGGAGAGCCGGCCCGGCCGTCGGGGCGCGCACAGCGGGAGAGCCGATCTGACTGTTGGGGTGCGCACCCGGGAGAGCCGATATGACCGTCGAGGTGCGCACCCGGGAGAGCTGGCCCGGCCGTCGGGGCGCGCACAGCGGGAGAGCCGATCTGACTGTTGGGGTGCGCACCCGGGAGAGCCTGCCCGGCCGTCGGGGCGCGCACTCGGCCTCCCGGCCCAGGGTCGGTGTTCTAATTCTGCATCTTGCTGGGAGATGGTGAGCGGCAGGCGAGAAGGGAGACGTGCCCTTGACCAGAGCCGGCCGGTCACCGCTCTCAGTTCTCGTTGGCAATGTTAAATTTTCTATCGATCAATTTTAAAACCAAAGATGTCACGTCTTTAAACGTAGGAAGAATCAGGTGATGTGTTGACCGACATGGTTCTTAGTTCGGTAAGAAACAGGCCTATTGTGCACGGATGTTTTAGTACTAAATCTCCAAGCACAAGTGCCCAGTGTTCCCCGCTGTGCTTCCCAACGCACACCAGCAGCGGCTCAAGCGCTCCATGACTACCCACCCCAGGGCACAGCACATGGACCACACCTCTAGTTGACTGTCATAGTCTCTACCCTTCAGATGTAACCCACAGTGGAAAATGGAAAGGGTTTTTGGACACCAGCTCAGGTCTTCCCAGTCCAAGCCCCAGCCAAGTGCTGCATTGATTGAAGCGTTCACTGATCACGTACTATATGCTAGAACCCTGGCCACACACTTTGCTAGGTTTTATTCATACACTCACGGTCCATTTAGTTTTGATTTTCACTTAGCTAACGATCTGCCACCCAGAGCCAGAGCCCATACATCCTTAATGCTGACACCTGAAGCTAGATCCTACACAAAACCAGGCAAAATAAAACAGAAATAAAGATCAAATGAGTTCTCTCCCTGTGCAGGCCTGGAAGACGGATGCCACGCCTGCTTGTGCTTCAGAGAGAGAATTATGAATTTAAAGAGAGAGAAGACATGGTTTTCAGGGAGCTGGTAATTAAACAGCTCCTCTCTCTTTTATGTCAGCTTCAACGAAACCTGTCATCTGAGCTGGGACTTAGTTTCCCAAAAAGATAACCATACTGATGATCAAAGGAAGGGACACTGTTCCATTAGCCACCTTGCTTATACCCTGGTTTTCAAAATAAAGGGAGAGTGTGTTTTAGAAGGATCTGAGCGACACTCTTTACTCATAGCATTCCGTATTATATTGCTTGTTGTCTGCTTCAACTTGCCTTCTATCTGAGTACTTTATTTTAAGCACTGCCGAAGTGGAGACATGTCTCTAGGAAGAATAGGAGTTGCTGGTTGCTGCGAGCAAATGCATCTTCAAAAAGTAATCCCTTTGCCCTGGAAATTAGGCTGGGGTCGCTCCACAAGGATGCACTCAAGGATGTGATGTTTGAACCAGAGTGCCCAACACAGAGTGGACTGAACCCTCCCACATGCGCATTTCAAGCTGAGTCAGTCTGTAGAGTGAAGTTTGTTTGTTTTGGGTACAGTTCTGGGGGTTGAACTCAGGGTCTGGGAACTGTCCCTGAGTTGTTGTTGTTTTTCACCCAAGACTAATGCTCAAACTGTGACCCTCAGATCTCAGCCTCCTGAATATCTAGGATTACAGGGACATGCCACACGCACCCAAGCTCAATTCTTTCCAAAACTGCTTTCATCTGTCTCCTTTCCAGAAGCTTCTTCCTTACCACCTCTCTGCCTACATAGATCATCTTTCCTTTTTCTTTTTTGTGGTACTGAGAGTTGAACTCAGGGCCTCAGGCTTGCTAGGCAAGCTGTCTGCTTCTGGAACCATGCTTCTAGCCCAGAATAGATAATCTTCATACAAATCTCAACCCCGTTTGTTTCTTTCTTCCCAAGGAAAAAAAATGCACCTGTCCACAGTAGCCACAGAGAGGTGAGCTTTCACGGTTGGATGTTAGGGGTGACTTATACTTTATTTTTTTTAGAAATTTCCATTATGATAAAAAAAAAGGAATGAAATAATAGTCAATCTCAGAAAGCTGAATGAGGGTAAAAGATAGTTTATGCTGAGTACTTAAGTGCCCAGAAAGTATTATAGAACAAAAACCCTGTAGAAGTCTTGGATATAGATATACATATATATGTACAGGAAGCTGGGCACTGGTGGCCTACACCTGTAAAAGTGAATTAAATCAGGAAGAACCATGGTCCCGGAACAAAAACTTCTCAAGATCCCATCTTAATGGAAGACACTGGATGTGGTGCTTCATCTCTGTCACCCAAGCTAAATAAGCATTCCACTGTCCAGACTCACCCTGGGCAAAGGTGAGACCTTGCCTTAAAGAAAAAGAAAAAAGAGAGAAAGAAAGAAAAGACCTCGAGGTGTGGCTCAGCGGCAGCGCTCCTGTCTAACAAATACCAAGTCCTGAGTTCAAACCCAGGTACTACAAAAGAAAAGAAGAAATCTCTTGGCTAGAGGCAGGAGAGGAGCGGTCCTCGAGGAGGTGGGCTTTGAAGGATTGAACTCTAATGAGCCTTGGCAGACCCAGGCCGTAGCTGTCACAGAGTCACGTGTTAAAGAACTCCCGCCCCCACCCCAGTGGGCCGTGGTAAATCTAACCGTAGGCCTCTTTGCCTAATTTGATATTGAAAGTCTCCTCACCATCAGCCCGCACAAACCCAGCGCCTGACCTCCCATGATGCACAGCTATAAGCTCCCAGATGAATAATCAAAGCTAATCAGGAACACAAAGCGATGCTCATTTGCAAAGACCTGGCCCTCCACTACTTGTTGCACCCGCCGGGGGTCAACTCAGTACAACCCAATTAGTACTTTCCCAGGGGATTCCTGTGACCCCTGTTTGGGTCGCTGCCACTGCCACCAAATCACCTAGAAGGGTCTGACAGCAGGAGACTGCCTTTCCTCTCAAGCCCAGGGCGGATTCTCTTGAAGCACAGATCCAGCGAGTCCACATTAAACAACTCAACAGCCCCGCGGATGAGGCGGCCATTTAGAAGCTCGAACTAAATGTAGCTCTGGATTTCCCTTCCAAATTAAATGCACTGCGCTTAGTACATTTTCAACAGACGTTGCTCATCTGCTCGGTTAATGAGTTCGCCGCGAGTGTGTACTTTGGTAGCTATTTGAAACAAAAGAGCCTCCATGTGACTTGGCTTGCCAGCCTTCCGCCTCCCAGCCTCACCTCCTCCCTCGGCCTCCCCACTCCCCAGGATAAATGCATCCCACAGCCAGCCGAGGGTTCTCTTCTGTGTCACTACACTACATTAGGAATAAAACCTTCCACTTAAACACTTAAATGAAAACATCGAGAAACTAATTGACTATTTGCAATCACATGATTTAAAGCCGAAGCTGCCTTAATTTCCTTCCCATTTTGCTTCATCTTCAATGCAAGCGCACCCTAGATTGGTCTATGAAAAGGCAGTCTTGGAAGTACAACACTTAAGACCTCTTTCATTTTCTTTTTGATTAAATAATTGAAATTCCTGTCAGGGCCTGCACTTTGCGGCTGCACAGATTTGGTGTGTGAGGACCAAGACCCTCCCCCCTTCTTTTTTTTTATAGTTTATTTTTTTTATCTTTTTCTTTCTCACTAACTCACTGGGTCTTAAAAGCCTGTGGGCTTTACTTCATTAAGGGGCTGGAGAAATGGATTCATGCTATTCACCCATTTCGCAGAAATTTCCTGTGCCCATTAAGTGATTGTTGGAGACAAATGGTGGGAAGCGTGGCTTTTCACTTAGCTGTCCTCGGTCATCTGGAAGCTTCTGCCTGCTGGAAGGAGGCCAGCTTCCCCACTGCCAACAGCCTCCATTAGGAAAATAAGACTACCGCAAGTACACATACACACGCACACATGCGCACAACACAGAACATACCAATACCACTCACATGTGGCGAGTGGCTTTGGGCACTCAACAATCTGAAGTTGTTTCCAGTGCTCTGCAGGCCTTGGGCAGGAAGCCCTGGGTCTGCTCATGCCTCATCATGGCTCAAGGCCCTTTGGGGCTAAGCCAAGTGGATTCCAAAGGAAAAAGAGAGCACCCAGTGTGGTGACTCATGACTGTAATCCCAGCTACTCAGGAGACAGCTATCAGGAAGATCTACATTTGAGGACAGCCTGGAGGAAAAAATTGGCAAGGTGATGAACAATCTGAGCAGGGTTGATCATGTTTACAATCTCAGCCACTTTGGCTCCACTTGAGAGACAAAGATAAGAGGATCACCTTCCGAGGCTGGCCTGGAAATGTGAGACCTTATCTGAAACAGCAGCTCACACCTGCAAGCCTACTCACACCTATAATCCTACTCACACCTGTAATCCTCCTCAGGAGGCTGATATCTGAGGACTGGGAGTCAACACCAACCTGGGCAGGAAAGTCTCTGAGACTTTTATCTCCAATTTACTACCAAAAAGTCAGAAGTAGAGCCATGGCACAGTGGTAGAGTGCTAGCTTTGAGCAAAAAAAGCTAAATGACAGCACCCAGGCTCCAAGTTCAAGCCCCACTACACACACACACACACACACACACACACACAAATGGTGGGTCAAGTGGTAGAGTCCCAACAGTGAGTGGGAAAAAACTGAGCTAGAGATAAAATCTTTGAATTCTAGCCTCAATACCAACACAAAAAATAGAACGAAATAGAATTAAAGGCAAGCTAATAGGCTCAGTAGAATAGCTATTTAGGGCAACCTCTATTATTATTGTTGTTGTTGCTGTTGTTGCGATTTTTTATCAGACTTCCTTGTTGTGAGTCTGTGCAGGAGACAGCAAGGCCCTGTGGAGGACGCTTACGTTCACGCCGTGCCTGCCTGTGATCTGTAGCTCAATCGAAATGAAAACCAGTGTCCCCAGTCCCTTCTCCCCGCTGACAGCGAAGCTGGATGTACTGCAGAAGCCAACTCACAGTCCATCTGGGGGTGGGGGGAGATGAATCGTATGATTGCCAGGCAGAGTTTGGTTGTTTTTTTTCTTCTTCTGAGTTTGTGTGTATAAGAATGCACAAGTTGCAATTAATTTCCAGCAAAGTCACTCCTCGAGTTAATTAGAAATGCAAAGTGTGAGTCTAAATGCTATGAGATTATAAAATGGCTTAATAATGGGAACAATGAGATTGAAGCATATGCATTCTGGCCATGTAAATATTTCATAACAGTGCCAATCTGATTTCATTTGCCTAATCATGCCATTGATATGCAGCCATCAGCCTGCAAATAGAAAAGCTGAGTCGCAGCAGATCACCCGTCTAATGTCATAATTATTAATATTGGAGGGAAATGGAGCTGCCACCTCCCATGGAGGCTTCTGGGCCTTTTGAATTGAGATGGGAGGGGGAGGAAGGCCACACGCCAGCCCCACCACCCCACATGCTTGTTGGCCAGGAGTATTTAGGTAATTAGGCAGCTCAACAAATTAAAGAGATGCGGATGCTGGAGAGAAGAGTTTCAGGGTCTCAATTCCCCAGCCGCGGTGGAAAGCGTAATGAAGCCACGCCATGGGGGAGGCGCCGAGGAAGGGATTTTTGCAGCCACAAGGGACTCCACGCGCAAGAGTTGGGCTGCAGCTGGAGGGGTGAGAGGCTGGGGACCCCAGCACCCTCTCCACTCGGGCCAGCTCCACCGGGTCCATATGGTCCAGACCCCCAGTGCACAAAGCCTTCATTTTCTACACAGAATCTGACTTCCCTCCCTTTCCATCTGCCCCGCGTCCCACGGTCAAGACATTTCCCCTGTGTGTCCTGTCTCTCTGCTGCTGGCGTAAGAGGCCTGGGGTCTCTGTGTCCTGTGCGGCCACACATACAGTGACCTGATCCATCCAGCCGCTGGACGCCGGAGCTTGCCAGGCAGCACAGCGAGGGGCAGATGTCCAGATAGGACATTTAGAATGTCGAGAACAAGTTGTGGGTTTGCGTTCTGGCCCTGTACCTGGCTGTGTCACCCTGGCAAGCCTCAGTTTCCCCTTTCGTAAAAGGAGGGTCACCACGCTTACCTCGCCATTTTATTAGAGAGGATTATTGAAGTAAAAGGATTATCTGAGTTACTATTTAGTCGGTTACAAGCCACACTTACTTGTTAACAAAAGGACCTGGAACAGCCAGAAATGACTGCGGACACTGCCAAATGCGAGGCGATATTTAAAATGTTTATTTATTTATTTATTCATTTATTTGGTCCAGTCGTGGGGCCTGAACTCTGGGCCTGGGTGCTGTCCCTCAGCTCTTCAGCTCAAGGCTAGCGCTCTACCACTTGAGCCACAGCGCCA
>NW_012267226.1:23009883-23012915 GCF_000151885.1 Dipodomys ordii
CAGCACCACATAAGCAAAAAGAAAAAAGCCAGAAGTGGCGCTGTGGCTCAAGTGGTAGAGCGCTAGCCTTGAGCTGAAGAGCTGAGGGACAGCGTTCAGGTCCAGAGTTCAGGCCCCACGACCGGACCCCTGCCAAAAAAAACTCCAAACCCTCAAAATGCAAATGTCATCTGCCACCTGCAGTGCAGTTCAGGGTTAAGTTCCTGAACTTGAGACCTACCTCCTCCACTTTAAAATAAGGGTAAGCCAGGCACTGGTGGCTCACACCTGTCATCCTAGCTTCTGGGGAGGCTGAGATCTGAGGATCATGGTTCAAAACCAGCCAGGGCAAGAAAGTCTGTGAGACTCTTATCTCCAGTAAGCTACTTAGGAAAAGCTGGAGGTGGTGCTGTGGCTCCAACTGGTAAAGCACTAGCCTTGAGCCAACAGAGCTCAGGGATAGAGCCTAAGCCCTGAGTTCAAGCCCCACAACCGACAAAACAATAAATAAATAAATAAACAAATAAAGGGCGATGTGACGGCATATGCTCTGCTGAGGACACTGTGGAGACGACATAGTAGACACTCTCGATGCTGCCTTCTCTGTGGGTAAATGCTCAATAAATATTAGAATTAGCCGGGCATCAGTGGATCACGCCTGTAATCCTAGCTACTCAGGAGGCTGAGATCTGAGGATCACAGTTCAAAGCCAGCCCAGGCAGGAAACTCTGTGAGACTCTTATCTCCTGTAAACCACTTAGAAAGCTGGAAGTAGCGCTGTGGCTCAAGTGGTAGAGTGTTCGCCTTGAGCTGAAGAGCTGAGGGACAGCGCCCAGGCCCAGAGTTCAGACCCCGTGACCAACAAAATAATAAATAAATAAAAATGTTAGAATTAGGGCTATAGCCACCACTGCTTCATCCCACTGCCAAAGGTTGTGGTTTTTGTTGTTTATTTTTCCAGATCAATGGAAATCCTAGCTACTCGGGAGGTTGAGATCTGTAGAGCAAGGTTCAAAGCCAGTTGTGAGCAGGAAAATCCATAAGACTCTCCTCTCCAATCAGCCACAAAAAGATGGTAACAGGGGCTGGGAAGGTGGCTCCGTGGTAGAGCGCTTGCCTCACATGCATGAGGCCCTGGGTTCAATTCCTCAGCACCACGCAAGCAGAAAAAGCCAGAAGTGGCGCTGTGGCTCAAGTGGTAGAGTACTAACCTTGAGCTGAAGAGCTGAAAGACAGTGCCCAGACCTAGAGTTCAAGCCCCACAACTGATTAAAAAAAAAAAAAAGATGGTAACAGAGATGTGGCTGAAGGGCCAGGAGCCAGTGGCTCACGCCTGTAATCCTAGCTACTGAGGAGGCTGAGATCTGAGGATCGAGGTTCAAAGCCAGCCCGGGCAGGAAAGTCCGTGAAACTCTTATCTCCAATAAACCACCAGAAAACCGAAAGTGGTGCTGTAGCTCAAGTGGTAGAGCGCTCGCCTTGAGCTGAAGAGCTGAGGAACAGCACCCAGGCCCAGAGTTCAAGCCCCATAACCGACAAAAAAAAGACAGCTGAAGGACAGTGCCCAGGCCCTTGGTGCAAGTCCCAGTGCCAGCAAAAAAGAAGCAAGTGAAACTTACAAGTAAATAAATAAAACTTAAGTAAATATGAGTTATAAATTACTTAGTTTCGACATTTCCTGTACAATATTTTTAAACAAAAGATACCACAGGGGCTGGGAAGGTGGCTCAGTGGTAGAGTGCTTGCCTCACATGCATGAGGCCCTGGGTTCAATTCCTCAGAACCACATAAGCAGAAAAAAGCCAGAAGTGGTGCTGTGACTCAAATGGTAGAGTGCTAGCTTTGAGCTGAAGAGCTGAGGGACAGCGCCCAGAGTTCAGGCCCCACGACTGACAAAATAAAAATTAAAAAAAATTAAATAAAAAAAAAGATACCACAGGTCAGGAAGTACAGCACACTTGAACACATGCACAAGTGTGGTGCAATTGTACCACATTGTACCACATTTGACCACACAACCCCCATGTGCCAAGACAACATGCATCCAGCTCACTCAATGACACCAACTGCCTGTTCCTGACCCGCGTGCAGTGCCACACTGAATGCGTGTGCAGACTGAGTGTGTGTGTGCGCACACACATACACATGCTTTGAGCCACCCTTACCTCGACCCTCTCCCGTGCTCACTTCCCGTATGCACACACCTGGGTGGATGTTCCCTAATTACAAGTCAAAATGGGTTAAAAGTATTCTATTCAAGAGCACTAAATGGGCCTAATTGTAGGTGCCTGTAAAACTCTAATTAGAGAGAGACTCATTAGCTGCTAAATGGGGGAAGAAAATGCAGACCTGAAATTCAAAGACCCCAATGACAAGTGCAGGCTTCCCGGCCAGTGAAAGCGACTGAATTGCCTTTTGAGAAAACTAGAGGAGGGAAAGCAGGGAGAGGAGGCGGCCAGTGCCAAGAAAGGGAGCCCCACCCCCACAGCCCCTCCAGCAGCAGGGTCGCTTGGCTCCCACTGCTGGCCTGGTGGGAGAGGACAGACTGTTCACCCCACTCTTGAGGGGCCTCTGATGTCCCCAGGAATCACGGATCCTTGGCCTTCTCCTGCCAGTCAGAACCCATTCTGAGCAGTCTCAAGCATCTCCTGGGCAAGAGGACTCAGCCACAGCCCAGCAGGGCCACGAGTGTGCTCACACACCAGCAGTGTGTGCTCAGCGGCTGCTGGCCCGGCACGCCCCACTCCCAGAGCCGCTTTTGGGCTGAATATTGCTGGAATGACAGGTGCGCTCCTCTGTGTCCAGTTGAAGAGCATGCATTTCTTAAAGTCCATGCAGGTGCAACTGGACTCTCAGCATCTTCCAGGCCAACACCAAGCTGTCTGCTTATCTGAGCTTCCATCTGGAGGCTCTTGGGAAGACTGCATCTGCACCCATTCCAACTCTTGGCAGAACTGCTTGGTGAGGGGCTGGGAAGGTGGCTCAGTGGTAGAGCGCTTGCCTTGCATGCCTGAAGCCCTGGGTTCGATTCCTCAGCACCACATAAGCAAAAA
>NW_012267226.1:23015043-23031800 GCF_000151885.1 Dipodomys ordii
CCTCTGCCCCTCCCACTGACACCCCCTCCTTTCCTCCCCTCTGCCCCTCCCACTGACACCCCCTCCTTTCCTCCCCTCTGCTCCCTCCCACTGACACCATGCCCCAACCAGACCATTACATTCATGCCTCTGCATTGACATTACTACACAGTCACGGTTGTCCTTTAAGTTTAGGTACCACAACTGAGAGGTACTTGGCTTATACCTCTTATCTCTTGTCTCTTTCAACAGGATGATCTCCAGTTCCTTCACTAAAGTTACAAAGAAGAAAATCTCTGGCCTTCTCAGGAAGGCAGCTGCTCCTGAGTGGATGGAATTCATAGCCCTGCTTTTACAATGGGGGCACAGTAGACTCTGGCACGCCACCTGGTGGTCTTCTTCAGTACATGCCCAAAGAGAAGGGGATTGAAGATGGTCAGAGGGGCCGATTGCTGACTTTCTGGCTTTCTCTCTCTCTCTCTCTCTTTCTCTCTCTCTCTCTCTCTCACACACACACACACACCAAGAGGAAAGTGGCATTAGTGGCAGCAGAGTTTTAAACTTGATCTGGGGACAGAGTAGGGAGCAGTGGGAAGTCCAGTGAAACAAGATGGCAGAGGTCAAGCCCTGGTACCTTAAAAAAAAAAAAGAAAGAAGGGCTGGGAAGGTGGTTCAGTGGTAGAGTGCTTGCCCTGCATGCAAGAGGCCCTGGGTTCAATACCTCAGCACCACATAAGTAGAAAAAGCCAGAAGTGGCACTGTGCCTCAAGTGGTAGAGTGCTCGCCTTGAGCTGAAGAGCTGAGGACTGGCAAAAAAAAAAAAAAGAAAGAAAGAAATGTTAACACTGTGAAAATGAAAAGAAACAGATACTGGCCCCATTTTAAAAAGATTAAGAGATAAGAAAAGAAATGCAGTGTGTAATCCTGATTTGGACCAGATATTATTGCCACAGATAGAAGAGATCAAGTGATGTCTACAACTAATCATAGAATTTCCTAGTTTTCTGGGGTTTTGTTTTTGTTTTTTGCCTGTCCTAGGGTTTGAACTCAGGGCCTGGGCTCTTTTTGCTCAAGGCTAGTGCTCTACCATTTGAGCCAAAGCACCACTCCCAGCTTTTTTGAGTATTTTGTTGGAGATAAGAGTCTCACAGACTTTCCTGCCCGGGCTGGTTTTGAATGGAGATCCTCACACTTCTGAGTGGCTAGGATTACAGGCGTGACCACTGGTGGCTGGCTAATTTCCCAGTTTAAACCTTACACTGTGGTAAGATACTAGGGTATGTTAACATTTAGCAAAAAATTAAGTAAAGAGTGGATGCAACTTCTTTGTAATTATTATTATTAGTAGTAGTAGTAGTATCAGTCATGGAGCTTGAACTCTGGGCCTGAGCGCTGTCCCTCAGCTCTACAGCTCAAGGCTAGCGTTCTACTACTTGCGCTATGGCGCCACTTTCTGGTTTTTCTGGTGATTTATTGGAGATGAGTCTCAAGGTCTTTCCTATGGGGTGGGGGGGAGCTGGCTTTGAACCATGATCCTCAAATCTCAGCCTCCTGAATTGCTAGCATTATAGGCGTGAGCCACCAGCACCCAGCTTGTAATTATTTTTTTAATGGGTTGTAATTCTTATATTAATTCAAAAATGAAGTTAAAAAAGAACTGAGCAGGAATTACTGATCATTGCCAGTCATTGTAATATTAGCTACTCAGGAATTTAAGACCTGGAAGATTGAAATTTGAAGCCAGTCTGGGAAGAAAATTCTTCCAGATTGTATCCAAAATAAACAGCAAAAAGTAAGACTGGATGTGTGGCTCAGGTGGTGGTAGAGCACCAGCCAAGCAAATTAAACCAAGCAAGCATGAGGCCCTGACTTCAAGCTCTAGTACTGGGGGAAAACAAAAAGACCCCTTAACATGTAGAAGGCACTTTATCAGGGCATAACTTCTCAACGAACATTAGACCTACTATCAAATTGTTCATCAGAATCGTGTCATGTCACCAGCTGGAAACCAACACCTCGCCACGTATGCCTCACATATCTGTGTCCTAATTAGTTAATTAAATAAATGGCTCATTCATTCCTTGTTGATTGTTTGTTTATTTAAAGGACGGTGGGCCTCAGGCAGAAGAGCTGGCATATCCAGTGCCATTACTCTGTGCCTGGACCTTCTATAACTGTTCTTTCATTGATTCTCCTCACCCTAACCTCTCTGTTCATTGACTCTCCTCACCCTAACCTCTCTGCGTTTATGGTGCTTCCAGTGTCTCTTGACAGTAATACCTGTGTCTGTGGCTCTACCTTGATGAGCCAGTTTGACAAGTCAAAATGGAAATTACCCCTGGCTCTTAGTGAACCTTAAGATCTTTCAAAGGCTCACAAGACATTCTTTATTTTTTCTTTGTCGGTCATAGGGCTTGAACTCCGGACCTGGGCGCTGTCCCTCAGCTCTTCAGCTCAAGGCTAGCGCTCTACCACTTGAGCCACAGTGCCACTTCCAGTTTTCTGGTGGTTTATTGGAGATAAGAGTCTCACAGACTTTGCTGCCCAGGCTGGCTTTGAACCGTGATCCTCAGATCTCAGCCTCCTGAGTAGCTAGGATGACAGGCGTGAGCCACCAGTGCCTGGCAGACAAGACATTTTTTTCATAACTTATTTGAGTCTTATCATGATCTACTTCAGGACTGCAGTCTACTGAACAGGATTTTCCTTCACCCTCTCATATTTACCTGGTGTTTTGTTTTGTGATGACAATTTTGTTCATGGTTCTTTAGCTAGGCCTAAGAGTCCTTAAAGGATCAGGAGAATTCGATAGCTGCACCAGAAATACACACAACCAAAGCTGGGCACCAGTGGCTCATGCCTACAATCCTAGCTACTCTGGAGGCTGAGCTATGAGGTTCACGGTTCAAAACCAACCACTCTGAGCAGGAAAATCCATGAGACTCTTTCTCCAATTAACCACCAAAAAGCCAGAAGTGAATTTGTATGGCTCAAGTGGTAGAGTCTCATCCTCGAGCAAAAAAGCTCAGGAAAAGTGCCCAGGCTCTAAATTCAAGCCCCAAATACCCCCCCACACACACAGACACACATAAACGAATACTTGCAACCCCGAATAAATGACTGTGTCCTGTTCCCCATTCTTTGCTGGCTGCTCATCTACTGCACAATGTCATTTCACAGCCCAGCAGAGGCTCCCGAGTTCTCCTTCCAATGCTGATGACAGCTACCCATAAGGCTGAAATGGAATAAACGTTCTTACTTGTTTTTATCCATCCCCTGAGTCACATTTCTTGATTGTTAAGTGGGGCCAACTCTGAGTACTTTAGGCCTACAGGCCCAGGACTGATTTTCTGAACTTATTTTCAGCACAATAAAGCATTCTCCTTTCCAACAACAATCTGGAGGGGGGGGGAGGAAGAAAAACCATCATGCTTGCTTCACCTGCTCAAAGATGCAGCCCCACCACCATTCCCATTTCCCTAAAAGCTTTCTCCAGCCCACTAAAAATATCCAATGTTGACAGATGCAAGCTATCAATACAGAGACTCAAGATCCTAGGGTGAGAAGTAGCCAGAGGCAAAGTCTTGATAAACAGCTCAAATTGGCTCTTACTCCACAGGTGACTCCTAGTTTATCTGGGTAATTGTAAAGGGCATTTTACTGCAAATCAATTAAATGAAAATCTTTTTCAATCCTTTTTAACTGTGGAAAAGGGAGAGGGTAGAGAGGGCCAACCTTTGTAAGCTAACAGGTGATTTTAATTGGAACTAGCGGCTTTATACCATGTTTTTGACCCATTCAGGAAAGGCTGAAAAAAGAAATCAATAAATTTCCATCAGCATTTGCCCTCCTGGAGTCTTATAAATAGAATGGAGACACGAAACCCAGTTAATGGCTTCATCAAGCACCTTACAGATTCTCTAACAGAATTAAATAGGTTGCAGGTCTAGCACGGCTATCCTTCAGACTGAGCCTCAAAAGGTCTCAGTCTACCAGGTCCTTCTAGGTGCCACGTCTGCTCTCATCCTTTCCTTCTCAATCCCAGCCCGGCCCCAACCATAAACAGTGCTAGCTCAGCAATGTGAACCCAGTTATTGAGAGCAGAGCATAGACATGGGCCGGGTTTGTGCCCTTAACATGGATCCATGGCGAATCCACAGGGTCCAACCGTCAGGGAGCTTCATTTCAGCCACACATCAGTTGTGTAATCTTGGACAGATGATTTTACCTTTGCGTGTGTGTGCGCACACGTCCGTGCATGCGTGCTGGTACTGGGGCTTCACTTCAAGGGCTCTTGCTCTTGCTTGGCTTTTTCTAAGTGGCACTCTATCACTTGAGCCGCAGCTCCACTTTTCTGCCATTTTCCCAAATCTCACAGATTTTCCTGTCCAGGCTGCCTTCCAACTGTGATCCTCAGACCTCAGCTTCCAGAGTATCTTGGATTACAGGCGTGAGCCATGGGAGCAAATAGAAAATGATTATGTAATAAATTCCAGCTTCCTTTTTTGTGTTTTGGGAAAGAGGTATTTATTTGCACTTGAGGAGGGGTGGACTAATAGGCCTAGAATACCCTGAGTTTCTTTTTTGTGCTTTGGACTCTTTTACTAAGTATTAGTGAAAAGCAACAGTAAGACCCTCAACTTTTTTTGTTGTTTTCATCCTGGTACTGGGGCTTGAACTCAGGGCCTTGAACCCTTGCTCAGCCTTTTTACTCACAGTGACTCTACCGCTTAAGCCAAGCCTCTGTTCTCCAGGGCTTTCAAGTGTTCCATAATAAGTAAAATAGAATCCAGCAGAGGATAGGATGGTGGTTGGGGGCGGGCATTTGGGAAAGTTGGCTAAAGTTGCAATTTAATTTATAGGCTTGTTAATTTGACATAATCCCCCATACTGCCTAGATAGATTATTGTACCCTTCATAATCATACGACTATAATTCACAAAATGAATTAATAATTTAAGATAATCCCCACAAGCCAGAGAAGACATTTCTCCTTTCTTGCTTCTCTGTAACACAGCTGAAAAATGCTAAAACTTTGGGGACAAAATGTTTGACAAAAATCTCAAAAGCAAAAGTCCAAAGAAGAAATAAGTAGAAATAATTTAACTTCTAAGACCTCACACGGTACAATACTAGGAAATAACCTGGCAGGCAGACTGATGTTAATCACAAGTTATAAATTAGAAATCTGAACCATGTTAGCAGTAATCACCAATAAACAGAATGGCTTGAATTTGAAATTAAAAAGAAAGAAAATAATGTAACCAACTAGCTGTGTGTCGGGTAGGCAATGATGGCAGAAGAAATGAATTTTACTGGTCTTCGCCTCTCATTACTGAAAACATTTTGCTTCTCTTCCAGTCCACTGATAAACCCCACAAGCTAAGATCTTGAATGTACACACCCATACACAAACACACACGTGCACACTTCTCATTCACAAATCCCACTAGGGGCTATGGGGAGACTGGACTGCACACTGCTTACTATTATGAATGTAAGAGTCACATAAACCACCCAAGAGGGTAAGATAGGAGGGTCATGAGTTCGAGGGCAGTCTGGGCTACATAGTGAGATCTTGGAGAGAGAGAGAGAGAGAGAGAGAGGAGAGAGAGACTATTGTCCCCATTTGTGTGATGGGAATAAAATAATAAAATGTAGACTAGTTCATAGGTTATAGTGTGAATTCAATGAAAAACAAAAACATTAGCTGGGCACTGGTGGCTCATGCCTATAATCCTAACTACACAGGAAACTAGATCAGAGGATCTCAGTTCAAAACTAGCCCAGGCAGGAAAGTCTGCTGAAATTCTTCCCTTCAATTAACCAAACAAAAAAGCTGGAAGTGGGGCTGTGGGATGGCTCAAGTGGTAGAATGCCAGCCTTATGCAAAGGAGCTCAAGGACAACACCAAAGCTGTCTGACACACACACACACACACACACACACACACACCCCAAACCTCACATCCATATTCATCATATTTGCAAGTACATGATGTTTGGTAACTGTCTGTCACTAACACACTGAGAACACCTTTAAGGAAAGCCACAGCTCACCGTCTCTGTGAACCTCAGATTGTACCAGGATGCCTAGCCTCTGTGAGGCATTCCAGAAATGACTGCTAGATAATTCACCATGTGCAGGGCTGGGGTGGAGTGGGCTGGGGGGGCGTCAGGGAGCACGGGGACACCCAGCAATAAAGTCATTTGCCCAGGGTCACTGATGCCACACAGCCACTTCAAAGCAGAGCTGACAACTCTTGCCGGTGTGGGTGCCCTTTAAGTGTCTCGCTCCCTAAGTGTGTAGATTGTACCTGACTGAGCATAAGTCTGGGGGAGAAAGATTCAATCAAAGTTCCAAGCCTGATTTCATTCCTGCCAGAGCAGAGTGAGTGTCTGTTCCTCCCTTTCTCTGGGCCTGCCACAATCCCAGCAAATAGGCTTTTAAATTAAGTAGTGATTTGGAATGTAAGTGAGTGCATTTAAGATGCTAAGAGACGGAGAGATCCTAATGGCTGAAATATTTGTCATATCACAAGTAAACGGAGTGTTTCGGGGAGTCACTAATATAACTAATTTTTTCCAGATCCTCCTCTGCTCTGTGTGAGAAGATGAGGTCAATGCAGGTTGAGCCAGCCCGGAGTGAGCAGCTGTCGGGGGACTGAAGAGAATACTGATGGATGGCTGAGGCATCCACACTGTTTTTCTTGAGCAACCACAGCCCAATTGTGCAAATTAACCAGCCGCAGGTTGCTACAAATGAAAAGGAGGCGGGGGGGGGCGTGCAGCCCCCATCCTTTCCTCCCCCGGAGAGCAGCGATGTGCTGAAGGGAAGATGGAAATAGTTAAATGCGACTCCCTCCTCCCTCTCCGTGTCCCATTCTCTAATCTCCTCCGCAGAGAGCCTCAATCATGTCCCTCAAACCCCTTCTGAGCAGGCCCAGAGCCTGGGCCTCACCCCCACAGAGGTCAGCACACAACCTCTGCTATAGCCATAAAGGCCATTCTGCCCATGAACTGAAAGCTGTCAAATACATGGGTATGGCAGAGCATGGTGGAACACGCCTGTAATCTCAGCACTTGGGAGGATGGCATGTTTGAGGACAACCGTAGCATATGACCCTATGATTTTACAAAGAGAATAAGCAAATAAAGCCAGGTGCCAGTCTTACAACTGTAATCCTAGTAACTCAGGAGGCTGAGATCTGAGGATTGAGGTTCGAAGCTAGCTGGGCGGGAAAGGCAGAAATGTCTGCAAGACTCCATTTCCAATTAACCAGCAAAATGCCAGACTAGAGACTATGGCTCAAGTGGTAAAGCACCAACCGTAATAAGCAAGGAGCCAAGTGAGAGTTCAAGGCCCTGAATTGAAGCCCTGGTACTGGTGCGCACACTCACGTGCCTCACACACACATACACATACACACACATATAACGACACAAACGAGACAGCTGGTGAAACAATGTTACGCCATCTGAGCTTTTCTAAGTCTCTTGAGAGGATTCCCCAGTGAGCAGAGTGGGGTGGGATTGCAGGGAGGCTGGGTGTGGGGAGGGGTCTTCCCTACCTCATAAAAATGTTAGCCCGGCGCCGGTGGCTCACACTTGTAATCCTAGCTACTCAGGAGGCTGAGAACTGAGGATCGCGGTTCAAAGCCAGCCTGGGCAGGAAAGTTCATGAGACTCTTATCCCCAATAAACCACCAGAAACAGGAAGTGGCGCTGTGGCTCAAGTGGTAGAGCGCTTGTTTTGAGCTGAAGAGCTGAGGGTCAGTGTCCAGGCTGACTTCGAGCCCCACAACCGACACACACACAAAGGAGCAGGGCTTCCTCAGCTGGATGAGAGCCGGTTCACACGCCTGCTCGCCTTAGCGTCCAGGCCTTTAATCACGCTCTCCCCTTGCCTCACCTGCCCTTTCCTGTGGCTTTCTCCTGCTCATTCCTCAGGACGGGCTTGCCTCTTCCAGGAAGCCTTCCTTGATCAAGCCTGGGTCCATGCCCTCCAGAGGATGTCCTCTCTCATTGCTCACCAGTGTCTCTCTCTCTCTGCTGTCTTCCTCATCCCTTTGCTCGAGCTGCTGGAGGGGATGAGGCAGGGAGGACTTAGTCCTCCTTTGTGTGCCTAGCACCCTAATAGCTGACCATTGAGTGAGATGCAAAGCCACGGGGTGGGGGGGGGGCGGCTGCAGAGCTCCTCTCTTGGTCCCCAGCTCTCCTGCAAACCTAGGCTAGGCTAGGCTAGGGGGTCTGAGGGAGTGATTAGCTAGTCCCTTAGTGTGAATCACCAATGCTGCGACCCGTTCAGCCGCAGCCACCCCTCCAGCTCCTCCAAACCAGCCAAGTGCTCTTCCAAGTTCCTCTCTGGGAGTACATCGACCTGCTTCTCACGAAAACCTTAGACGTGATAATAGCAGGGGGACAGAGAGAGAGAGAGAGAGAAAGACAGGAGGGAGGAGGGAGGAGAGAGAGGGAGAAAGGGAGAGAGAAAGAAATAACAAGGGTCGAGAGTAGACAATTGGTGGCAACAAGATGAACACTGATTAATGAGGTGGGCCTTGCCCTGGCCTGGCCTGGGGAAGGTTTGTGGCTGATACCCATTAAAGAGCTTAATGAAATAATTATAATTCCCTCCCAGAGCACGGGGGAATCAATAGCGGGGACTCTGAGCCACTCTGGGGGTGGCGCCCCACCAGCCTCACAGTTCAGGGCAGCAGGCAGAACGGGTAGAAGCAAATGCAATTGACACAGAAGTTGCATTAAAAGAGGGCAATAATAGATTAAAAGCTGCCGGGATCCTGGCGACTGGACGTCAATATCCTTTATTCTGTGCCTCGCCCCAAGTCTGCCCCTTCATGCACTATTAGCCCAAATCGATGGGCTGTCAGTTGACATCACCAGCTACAGCATTAATGCGAGCTCACAAAGGAAGCCTCGCTCTGTATTATCACTCTCTCCCTTCCAAATTACCACATAATGCAGGCTGCAGGCAGCTTGTGACATGTTAGCACCATACACGATTTGTTGGGATTGGACTAAACATTTCATAGCTAAAGATTTCATCAGAGACTTGATGACAGAAATAAACTGCTATCCACGGGGAAATCTTGGGAAATAATAGAATTAAGCATTGCTTGAGAATCTGGAGGA
Source organism: Dipodomys ordii (assembly GCF_000151885.1). Lineage (NCBI taxonomy): Eukaryota > Metazoa > Chordata > Mammalia > Rodentia > Heteromyidae > Dipodomys > Dipodomys ordii. The sequence goes on from NW_012267226.1 coordinate 23,024,172, forward strand.
ACGGTGGAAGGGGAGAAATGAAACCTGCAGCTGGTGGCCCGCTCTGGAAGCAACTCCAGGAGAAAGCTGTCATTAGAAGGCTTTTTGTGGGTCCTATTTGTTTAGTGGGTTGTCTAGGGTTCAGTTTGTACCTTTTGTAAGACTGGGGAAGGGGTCCCTCCTCAGTACAAGAATATGTGGTTTATGCCGGGCGCTGGGTGGCTCATGCCTGTAATCCTAGCTACTCAGGAGGCTGAGATCTGAGGATCGAGGTTCAAAGCCAGCCCAGGCAGGAGAAACCGTGAGACTCCTATCTCCAATAAACCACCAGAAAACCGGAAGTGGCGCTGTAGCTCAAGTGGTAGAGCGCTCGCCTTGAGCTGAAGAACTGAGGGACAGGGCCCAGGCCCAGAGTTCAAGCCCCACGACTGACAAAAAAAAATATGTGGTTTAGCCAGGCACCGGTGGCTCACGCCTATAATCCCAGCTACTCAGGAGGCTGAGATCTGAGGATCTCGGTTCAAAGCCAGCCCAGGCAGGAAAGTCCGTGAGACTCTTATCTCCAATAAACCACCAGAAAACCAGAAGTGGCGCTGTAGCTCAAGTGGAAGAGTGCTAGCCTTGAGCTGAAGAGCTGAGGGACAGCGCTCAGACCCAGAGTTCAAGCCCCACGACCAACAAACAAACAAAAAAAAGAGTATGTGGTTTATGGGGCTGGGGATTTAGCTCAGTGGAAGAGCATTTGCCTGGCAAGTGCAAGGCTCTGAGTTTGGTCCTCAGTTCCGGAAAAAAAAAAAAGAAAGAAAGAAAAACAATGTGATTTGTTTATGTCCTTCTGGCATAAATATAAGACTTATATCCCCAAAATGACCAGAGCAAGTTGGGCACCTATGGATTACACCTATAATTCTATTCGGGAGGCTGAGATATGAAGATCCAGATTCGAAGCTAGCCTGGGGCAAGACAGTCTGGGAGATTTATTTCCAGTTAACCAGCAGAAAGCCTGAAGCAGAGCTCTGGCTCCAGTGGCAGAGCTAAGGGACAGCACTCAGGCCCTCAGTCCAAGCCCCAACACCAGCAGAAAAAAAGAGCAAAAATCCCACAAAGACTAGAGGTATGATTCAAAGCACCTGCCTAGCAAGAAGGAATCTCTTAAGTTCAAACCCCAGGACATTAGCAAGGCAATCAGGAAAGGCTGACCCAGGGAAATTTTTCTCTCCTGGTTTCCCACCTCCACGTTTCAAAGCTCTGTATTCCCCCAGAGGGTTCTGTGAACCCTCACCAAGCCAGGCACTTTGACATCCATTCAAATCATATGGTGCCACATTCTCACAGGGTGTTTGTCAGCTAGAAATGCTTTGTTTGCAACATTCCGGGCTGATTTCCTTCCTTATAGTTCACTGCACAATCTGTGAGAATTTTGTCAGCTTGGCAGCGAAGGTGTGGCTCAAGTGGCAGAGCAACACGTAGAGCTTCTAAAGCCAAGAGAGCAAGGTCAGTGGTGAGGCCCAGTACCAAAAGTCCAATAGCTTCCTCCAGGTAAACGGGTGGCAGCTTTACAATTAGCTACTGCCATCTAGTGTGCAAAAATATCCTCACACTAGTAGGTAAACTTAACAGAAGCCAAAGTTAAAAACTAAAAGAAAATTCTCTTACCCTGTTCCTTCACAGAACCCTAAAGGCCACTTTTCTATTAAAGCTCAGGGATGCAAACATTACCCCACCTGCAAAGGATTATTAAAAGGCCCCTTTTTCCTTAAGTATACAAATATAGTAACATTGAGGATCTTACCCCTGTAGTAAGAGCTGAGGAAGTACTATTCAGGAAATCCTGAGAACCATAGTAATCAAAAACATTTTAACAAGCTAAATATGCAGAAGCCAGTCACACCTTCTTAAAACTGACTTAGGGATTCTGATTTCTCTCTTGCCCAAATTCAGTGGTGCACTATAAAAAGCAAATAAAGGGGCTGGGAAGGTGGCTCAGTGGTGTCCCTGGGTTTGATTCCTCAGCACCACATAAGCAGAAAAAGCCAGAAGTGGTGCTGTGGCTCAAGTGGTAGAGCGCTAGCCTTGAGCTGAAAAGCTGAGTTCAAACCCCATAACGGACAAAAAAAAAAAAAAAGGTAAATTAAACCAGCCATCTCTGCCAACATTCCTATACAACCAGCTCTATACAACCTTATATATAAAACAATTACTCCTGCCCCCGTATCTGTACATACAGATGATCCAGACATTCTCCAACATGTGGCATTTTCTATCTCTGAACTGGATCTCTCCATTTTCTTTGTGCCCATAATGAGGCTTGAATTCAGGGACTGGCCTGGGTGCTACTGTCTTTTGCTAGTTCAGTGCTCTACCACAGCTACCACTTTTGGCCTTTTTGGTTTATTGGAAACTGTTTTCATGCCTGGGTTGCCTCTGAATTACAATCCTCAACTCTCAGCCTCCTGAGTAGCTCAGATTACAGGTATGTATGAGTTTCCTGTGTTGTTTTGCTCTCTCGGACATCTCTACTTCTGACATGAATCCTGTGTCGGCCCTGCCGGTTTGGTCTCAAGTATCTAGGATTGTAAGGCCTCAGTCACTATTTCCCCTTATTAATACTCTTGGTTTTCCATCAATATTTCGTGTGGGGTGGGAATGTGGCTGTGGTAGTGCTTGTCCAGCATGCATGAAGCCATGGGTTCCATTCCTCAGTACCAAACAGAAAAAAGCCAAGTGGCACTGTGGGGCTCAAGTGGTAGAGTGCTAGGCTTGAGCAAAAGGTCAGGGGCAGTGCCCAGGGCCCCAGTTCAAGCCCCAGGACTGGCAAAAAGAGGTATCTCCTGCCACTATCCTCAGCTTCAGTGTGTATACCCTCCAACTAGCCTGCAGAACAAACATTTACTGGGAGTCATATTCACATTGCTATTCAAAAACACCTGTTTTCAATAACCAATGTGACAGGGCCATCAGATGACTTCCAAGATACTAAGCTGCCAACTACAAGTTACCTGTTTGCCATTATCCACCCTCAAATACCAACTCTAAAATAAGTTGAAACTTGGTTACACCATGAATCCTAATGTTGGGTATGGGACACCTGTATTGTACTTAAGGTTAAATTGCTAAGGGTACCTAACCAGATGACTCATACCTGAAATCCTAGTTCAGGAAAATGAGATGCCTGAACCGCTGATCAAAGTCCATGAGTACTCTTCAATTAGCTAACAAAAATCATGGAGCTACTGAAATGCGAGTGAGAGCTAAGGACTGAAGCCCCAAGCCCTAATACTAGCATAGTAAAAAGCACCAGCTACACAGGCCAGCAACCTTGCTACTTTGACCTGTACAGGGGAATTAATCCCTACCACCTATTGTCATAGCAAGGTTTTATTCTGAAGCTTACTTTACTATCAAGCATGGCCTCTAGGCATTAAAGACTTGACAACTTCCCTTTACCTTTCTTGGCTTAGAAAGGGTATGGTGACTCAATTCCCCTTTCACCCCATCTGCCCCATCTCATTTGGCAGTACTCAGCTGCCCTCAACAGGATCAACCAATGTCAGTTGTGAAATTAACTTCATCTATTGGTGCTTAATAGAAAGGTCTCAGACATGCCTGCCTGGGTTGGTTTTGAACTGTGATCCCCAGGTTATTAGCCTACTATGTAGATTTAGTAGCTAGGATCACTAGTTGCAAACAGCCAGTGGATTGTTGAGCCACTATAGCCCAGCTGTGTCAAATTAGAGGCTTTTTAATCTGCAGTTGCATTACCTAGCTCTAAATTGACAAGTTGACCCAAACAGCCCACATTGGTCATTAATACCTATTACCAAATCCACCCTTAACTATGCATCAAGGCAACTCAGGAAACATGACAATTGTGTGCCAATTTTAAATATATTTATTTAAGACATTGCATTTTCCACTTACAATACAGTGCTTTATAAAGTGCAATGTTTATATTTTTCCCTGTGTACATGTTCCATATTCAAGTATTGAGAATGCCCAGTAATTTACTACAGCAGCTCAACTTTTAAAAGCTGCTATAGAAGTTGCTAAATTTGGGTCTTTAAATGTTTTCTTGTGTGGAACAATGCTACATGTATGTTTAGGTTGCCTTAATCAACCTCTTCAATGGTGGGCCCAGAGGAAGCACCGCCGGAAGGAGGAGCTCCTCCACCAGGGAAGCCTCCAGGCATGCCTCCTGGCATGCCACCGGCACTCTGGTACAGCTTGGTGATGATGGGGTTGCACACTTTCTCCAGCTCTTTCTGCTGATGTTCAAACTCTTCCTTTTCTGCAGTCTGTGCAAAGCGAGAAATATTGCTAATTACTTACACAGAAAATGGTATGGAAAAAGCTACAATTCTAACGATGCCAATCTATTATTCTTCACACATGTTCTAGCTGTTAGGATCCTTCTGATAAGGGATAAAGCCAGCACATAAAACTCATTCTGGCCTTTACTTGACCAGGTCACTCAGACATCCAAGGAAGGTAAATTACCAACATGGCTTTCAATTCTGGTGGAAACCGCGAATGTTTTGGACCATTCATCCTTGTGACCCTTTCCTCCAAACCCAAGCTCAAAAACCTGGTAAACACCATCATCTTTCAGAGCACTAACCTGATTCTTATCCAACCAATTGATGATCTCGTTACACTTGTCAAGGATTTTCTGTTTATCCTCATCGTTGATCTTGCCCTGGAGTTTCTCATCTTCAACAGTTGCTTTCATGTTGAATGCATAGGATTCCAGTGAATTCTTAGATGATACCTTGTCCCTCTGTTTCTCATCTTCAGCTTTGTATTTCTCAGCTTCCTGAACCATGCGTTCAATGTCCTCCTTGCTAAGACGACCTAAAATATTTAAAGCACATTGTCTCAGAGTTCAAGACATTGCTGTTTCAGCAAAGTGAAATATACCCTACATTCTCCATTAATTACTCCTCAGTATTACTACTGCAATAGATCACTGCCCACTTACCTTTGTCATTGGTGATAGTGATCTTGTTCTCCTTTCCTGTGCTCTTATCTACAGCAGAGACATTGAGGATACCATTGGCATCAATGTCAAAAGTGACCTCAATCTGAGGAACACCTCGTGGTGCAGGAGGTATGCCTGTGAGTTCAAACTTTCCAAGAAGGTTGTTATCCTTAGTCATGGCACGTTCACCTTCATATACCTTTAAGCAAAAGGTACAACTTTAATAGACTTGTATTAAAGGTTTGTGCAACAAAATTAACTTTAGATTGGTCGCTCAGACATCCAAGGAAGGAACTGACCAACACAGCTAGTGTTTCTGGTGGAAACTACGAATGGTTGTGGAATCAATCATCACAGCAGACCAGTTCCCTTATTTATGTGTTATGTCAATACTATCTGAAGATTGTGAACACATACCTGAATGAGCACACCGGGCTGGTTGTCAGAATAGGTGGTGAAGGTCTGAGTCTGCTTGGTAGGAATGGTTGTATTGCGTTTAATAAGGACTGTCATGACTCCACCAGCAGTCTCAATACCCAGGGACAGAGGGGTGACATCCAAAAGCAGCAAATCTTGAACATTTTCAGACTTGTCTCCAGAGAGAATGGCTGCCTGGACAGCTGAAGGGAAAAGTCAAGTGTTAGAAAGAAGTACACAGAATTTATGCTCAGAAATTATAGATCTCATTCGCTCAGACATCCAAGGAAGGAACTAGCCAACACAGTATTTCTGGTGGAAACTACGAATGGTTTTGGAATCCATCATCACAGCGAATGGTTTGAGCGACTTAGGGAGGCTGCTGACCCAAGAACGTATTAGGGACAATGAGATTACCTGCACCATAGGCAACAGCCTCATCGGGATTAATGCTCTTATTCAGCTCCTTCCCGTTGAAGAAATCTTGCAGAAGCTTCTGGATCTTGGGAATACGGGTGGAACCACCCACCAAGACAATGTCATGGATCTGTGACTTGTCTAGTTTGGCATCACGGAGAGCTTTTTCTACAGGATCCAGAGTGCCACGGAAGAGGTCAGCATTCAACTCTTCAAATCGAGCCCGGGTGATAGAAGTATAGAAGTCAATGCCTTCGTACAGGGAGTCAATCTCGATACTGGCCTGTGTGCTGGAGGAGAGGGTACGCTTGGCCCGCTCACAAGCAGTGCGGAGACGGCGGACAGCTCTTTTGTTCTCACTGATGTCCTTCTTATGCTTTCGTTTGAATTCAGCAATGAAATGGTTTACCATTCGGTTGTCAAAGTCTTCTCCACCCAAGTGGGTGTCTCCTGCTGTAGATTTGACCTCAAAGATGCCATCCTCAATAGTGAGGATAGAAACATCGAAAGTGCCACCTCCTAAATCAAAAATCAGCACATTTCGTTCGGCCCCAACCTGTCATAAGGGGGAAAAAACAATAAGCGAATGCACTTGAATCTAACAAATAAAACCTAACAGATTAGCACCCACGAGACATACCTTCTTGTCTAAGCCATAAGCAATAGCAGCAGCAGTTGGCTCATTGATAATTCTCAGAACATTCAGACCAGCAATGGTTCCAGCATCTTTTGTTGCCTGGCGCTGAGAGTCGTTGAAGTATGCTGGGACAGTAACCACAGCATTTGTAACAGTCTAAAAGCAAAGGTAAGGGAAAATGATAGTAAGCTACTGTACTTAGGTGACTAAAAATTGCCAGACTAATACCAAATGGTCATGTGCTAATGCCAGGGACTTGCTACTTAAGACTAACCCCTATTTGAAGCTCTTACCTTCCCAAGATAGGCCTCTGCAATTTCCTTCATCTTTGTGAGAACCATGGAGGAGACTTCCTCTGGGTAGAAACTTTTTGTTTCGCCTTTATATTCAACTTGAACCTTGGGCCTGCCTGCATCATTCACCACCATGAAGGGCCAGTGCTTCATGTCAGACTGGACAACAGCATCATCAAACCTACGTCCAATCAAACGTTTGGCATCTGTAAAAGACATTAAGATTCAATTATTTCAGGGCATCTCCGCTCAACAGCCAGGCATAATAAGTGTTACACCGAAAGCCCAACACAGCCAGCACTGAAAGGAAAAGCCCAACCCACAACTAATGCTACATCCAGATTTTCATCTCTGAGCAGCAGTGGTGCATCCGTTTAAACTTGTTTGGAAAGGAAGCTACTACCTATGTTCATTCTGCTAGCAAACTAGTGGCTCACCAAAAACAGTGTTGGTGGGGTTCATCGCCACCTGGTTCTTTGCGGCATCACCGATCAAACGTTCGGTGTCCGTGAAGGCAACGTAGCTTGGCGTGGTTCGGTTGCCCTGATCGTTAGCAATGATCTCCACTTTCCCATGTTGGAAGACACCCACGCAGGAGTAGGTGGTGCCGAGATCAATGCCAACTGCAGGTCCCTTCGACATGGTTGCTGTGGGGGAAAGAGAACAGAATCACCATGAGGCCTTCATCCTGGACACCCTTTTCTCCCAGAGCACCTTGGGCAGCGGCAATGGCCGCCGGGCCCGGACTCGCTCCCGAGGCTGACCACGTGGCAGGGACGGGCGGACGCCGCAGCCCCGACAGCAGTGCCAAGCCAGAGGAGCGCGGGCCCGCCCGCCTGCGCCCCCTACAGCCCCGTCTCGCCGCCACTCCGCCCGCGCCTGGCGCGCGGCCCCTTTAAGAGCCGGAG
>NW_012267226.1:23032090-23032952 GCF_000151885.1 Dipodomys ordii
CCCCGCCGCCGCCGCCGACGGCGGCCTCACCTTGTGTGTAGGCCCGGTTCCGCCGAGGAAGAAAGCACCCGCCACCAGAGAGCTGCCACCGCGTTCAATGAGACCGGTTTCCGCCCGCCACCCCGGCTCTTATACCCTGTCTCAGAACCTTCCAGAAGGATCCCGCCCCGTCGGCTGTCTGTCACGGCGCCCTGAACCAGTAGGCACCGCTTTCCTTCCGAGAGCCCCAATCACGACCCAGATCTCACTCCCGGGCCCCGCCCCCTCCCGCCTCCGCCCCGCCCCGTTCCGCCTCACCTTGCGATGACGCACCACCTCAGCGTTCTCGAACTTTCACGCTCGCCCCCGCTCTCGGAACGGCCCCGGGGAAAGCGAGGGTGGGGCCGAGAGCCCGCGCGCGGGAGTCCTCTGTCACTCCAGGCGGGGGAGGGGAAGCGCATTTGCTCCTACGCATGCGCCACGCCAGGGCACACGCGGGAGGGAGCGGAAGGAGCAGGTGGGGAGGGGGCGGGCACTGCTGGAACGAACCAATGACAGCGCGACTTTTGGCCGCACGGAACCCGGGCAGGGGGTGCGCCGGGGCCTGAAGGGAAGAGAAGACGGAAGTGGAGCCAGGACAAAATGGCCGCGAAGGTTGTTGCTCCCCTCCCCCACAGGAGGCTGCGTTCCCCCTCCCCACCCCCACCGCAGTGTTGGCACCGGGCCTCCGCCCCCCCAGGTCCCGGCGCCCCCCCTCGTCTCGTAGGTAGTGTGGCTTTGGGTCAGGGTCGGCCCCGGGGTCTGAGGTGAGGGTCCCGGCCGCATGGCGGGGCCGCCCGGGTGTGGGGTTCGCGGGAGCCGGCGCGGGGTCCCGGCAGCCCCC
>NW_012267226.1:23033317-23053928 GCF_000151885.1 Dipodomys ordii
CAGACGGGGCCGGCCACGCAGCCGGGCCGGGGCCGCGCGCCCCACGCGGAGGCTGACCCGCCCCGCGGGCTGAGAAGCGGCTCTTTGGTTAGGCTTTCCCCGCGGTCAGTAGCAGGCCTGGCGCTGGCGGGCCTCCGACCCCGCGCGGCAGGACGTCCGCAGACGGAGGACACGTCGTCCTCGTCGCGTCCCTGGAGCCTCCCACAGACGCCGGGCACCGAAAGGGACGCTTCCCCCCTGGGTGGAGGCTGTTGGCTTGGAGTCCCACGAAGGGCACACGGCTTCTGCCCACCCCCCAGGCCCGTCTCACCATTGTAACCAGCCACTGGGGTACATATTGTTCGTCTGCGTTACAATTTGAGCTAAAACCCTTTACTTGTGTGTGGTGAGTTGGAAACGGGAAGTTCAGAGATGTTTTTCATGGGAAAACACACAGCTGGTTAAAAGAAAATGTCCAACCTAGCTCGGGTTTTTTTTTTTTCTTCTGCATTGTAATTTCCTTTCTAGAAACTTCCAGAAATGTGCCTAAGGTCACTTTCGGTTTCCTTTAACAAGTACACATTAGGAACTACAACTGCATGGAAAAAAAAATTACCATTTGACGCTGAACCGTGAACTGTTTCTTTCTACTGTTTCTGTAGAAAAACAGAACTGGGGCCCAAATCCATAGGTTTGGAAGATCCCACCCAATAGAAAAGATAAGAAAATGTAATAAAATGCTTGACTAGCAAACTTGAAGCTCAGGCCTAGGTTTAATCACCAGCAGACCAAGCTGTTTCTAGTTACTGAGAAGATCCATCACATCCATACCAGGGGACCACGCAGGCACAGGAGAAAGATTACCAGGTTTATTAGAGGAACCATATTTCCCCTGGAGAGAAAGCACGTGGCACCCTCCACTATCTAGGTAGCAGCAGGGTCTGGGGGTAGAAGTGAGGTAGATGGGAGCTCAGGGGTCTGGGCGGAGAGATGGAGGCAAGCTGTATGGCTGGAGCTCCAGGGCTGGGAGGAGCTCAGGTCTGGGTGGAACAGTGGACTAAAGGTGGGCCAAATGCTTAACGTTACTCATATGTGTTCTAGGACTTGGAATATGTTCTTATGACTCAGAGTTTATATATGAAAAGGTCAGACTATGATGACTGTCCTTTTTCCACACCTAGAGGTACAGGGTTTCAAACAGTACATTTATTCAAAATCTCTGTAAGTTTGGTGCATGGGGCTTCAGTGGAGGAGTTGGGACTACTGACTAAGGAATAATTAACATTGTTACATCTCTACTACATGCTAAGCAGCGCTCTAAGTAGATTGCATATATTCCCTCATTTAAAACACAAATCTTAAAAGGTAACCACTTACATATTTTTATTTTGTTTGGTAGGTTGTAGGGCTTGAACTCAGGACCTGGGGGCTGTCCCTGAGTGTTCAAGGCTAGCATTCTACCACTTGAGCCAAAGCCCCACTTCTGCTTTTTGAGTGGTTAATTGGAGATGAGTCTCACAGGGACTTTTCTACCTGGCCTTTCTTCAACCACAGTCCTCAGATCTCAGCCTCCTGAGTGTAAGGTCCGCTCCTGGATGGCGAGAAGACTCCACCCTCCTCACAGCAAAGTTTCCACCCAGTACTTGGGTTACCTAGGTCACTGGCACCCCTGGAAGAGGTCACATCTGCATCTGCTGAAGTCACATCTGAATTTGATGTGGCCACACCTTTCTCCGCCCATACCCTAATAAGGCCTAGCCCAGGCCCAGAAGCTCTCTTTTCTAGCTCTTTTCCAGCTCTTTCCCAGGCCTCTCCCAGCTGCGTGGAGGGTCAAGATGGCCTGGTGCCATAAACTTGCCCCTTACCCGAATACCGTGTGTGTGGTGCTGTTCGTACTTGGCTACCTTTTTTTAAAAACCTAACACTGAGTAAGGCTAGGGTTCCCAGCTTGATAATCCATTTTGTAGATGAGGAAACTGTGTCACTCGAGTCATAGGAATAAGCTAAAACACAAAATAAGACAATAGAACCTGTAATTCAAACACAGCCTAGCTAGTATCTTTTAAAATATCTAGGGCTGCAATATGTCTCCTTCATGCCAGTATCCTTGCCCAGGTGTGCCTAGGAAGATGTGGAAATGACATCTGAGAGTCTACCAATAGAGATGTGAAAACTTCTTTATCAAGCTTAAAGAATAAAGTATTAAACAATGTATGTGATGCGGGGGATTTACAAGATTGGTGAAGAATATGATAAAAAGCATAAAGAATTAGAAAAAAAAAGGAGAGGGCATGAGGTGTGGTGGTTCATGCCTGTAATCCCAGGAGACTGTAATAAAAGGACTGTGCTCCAAGCCCAATCCGGGCCAGGAGTGTGAATGGCTATCTGAAAAATAAACTTAAAAAAGAAAGAAAAAGACTTGGCTGAGGCTCAGGCAGTAGACTTTGAACCTCTGCATTGCTAAAAAGAAAAGAAAAAGAGTTGGAAAATGGAAACTAGATCAGTGTCTGGTTTTATTGACTTACACAGATGGCACATGGACCTTGGTTTTGTCCTCTATGAATCTACTTGAAGTGCATTTCTGAGGGAACTAGTTCAGACATATGTATCATATGTGTGTATATATATATGTATATATATATAATGGACTTCAATATAAAAAAAATAAAAAAATAAAATATCTAGGGCTGGGGGGCTGGGAAGGTGGCTCAGTGGTAGAGCGCTTGCCTTGCATGCCTGAGGCCCTGGGTTCGATTCCTCAGCACCACATAAGCAAAAAGAAAAAAGCCCTGTGGCTCAAGTAGTAGAGTGCTAGCCTTGAGCTGAAGAGCTGAGGGACAGCGCCCAGGCCCCCAGAGTTCAGGCCCCACGACTGGACCAAAAAAAAAAAAAAAAAAATCTAGGGCTGGGAAGCTGGCTCAGTGGTAGAGCGCTATCTGCTTTCTACCAACATTGCTGGAAATCACATTAAAATGAAGACAAAGTTGTGTGGCTTTTACAGCCTCATAATCCTTGATTCTATCAGACTAAATATTTAGTCTGTGAAATGCCTGGTTAGTGTTAAGCATACTTTTGTTTTTTTCCTACACTGGGGTTTGAAATCTCTTCTTTTTTTTTTTGTCGGCCATGGGGCTTGAACTCTGGGCCTGGACGCTGTCCCTCAGCTCTTCAGCTCAAGGCGAGAGCTCTACCACTTGAGCTACAGCACCACTTCCGGTTTTCTGGTGGTTTATTGGAGATAGGAGTCTCATGGTCTCTCCTGCCTGGCTAGCTTTGAACCGCGATCCTCAGATCTCAGCCTCCTGAGTAGCTAGGATTACAGGTGTGAGCCACCAGCGCCTGGCTGAAATCTCTTCTTTCTTCACTCAAGGTTGAAGCTCTACCCCTTGAGCCACAGTGCTTGTGGCTTTTTGCTGGTTAATTGGAGTTGTAGATTTGTCTGCTTGGGCTAGCTTTTAACTAAAATCCTGAGCAACCTCCTGAGTAACTAAGATTATAGGTGTTAGCCATCCCCTGATAAGTATATTTATTTGGGGGGGGGGTCGGGGAAGGTCTCGTTTTGTGCTAGGTTCTTGGTCTTGAACTCCCGGCTTGGGTGCTGTCCCTGAGCTTTATTGTTCCTTGCTAGGGCTCTGCCACTGGAGTTAGCCCACTTCTGGATTTTGGGTGGTTAATTGGAGAAAAGAGTCTCGTGGGCTTTCCTGCCTGGGCTGCCTTCCAACCGTAATCCTCAAATCTCAGCCTCCCTAATAACTAGGATTACAGCATGAGCCACCAGCATAGAACATTTAACTGGATAGTATGTTTTATAGCTATGTGGTATGTGGTGTTTCTAAACATACTTTTTTTTTTTTTGGTCAGTCATGGGGCTTGAACTCTGGGCCTGGGTGCTGTCCCTCAGCTCTTCAGCTCAAGGTGAGTGCTCTACTTCTCTGAGCCACAGCACCACTTCCAGTTCTCAAGTGGTTTATTGGAGATAAGAGTCTCATGGACTTTCCTGCCTGTACTGGCTTTGAACCTCAATCTTCAGATCTCAGCCTCCTGAGTAGCTAGTATTACAGGTGTGAGCCACTGGCACCAGGCTTAAACATTCAATTTTAAACTTTATTCAACATCAAAGAATAGTGAATTTATATGGTAATTCTTACTTTGAAATCTCAGATATTAAAAACAACCCATTTTGTGACTAAAAGATGAAATGTGTAAACTGATTTCCCAAAGAGTTCAGTATATTTACCAGAGACATTTAAAACCAGAATGACTCAAGATGTTAGTATTTCAACTTTCTAACTGTAGCTAGGTATAAATTACTGCTGTTGACACATAGGAATAATTCCACTATCTTTTTTCATCATTATATTTCACTTGCCTAACCAGATTATGTGTTCTAACACCTTCATGCCCAGTGTGGTGTTTAGCTGGTAGTTTTCATCTTTGCCAATACTATTTTATTACATGCTTGACATACATTTTCTGTATAACCCCTCTCATCATCTATTCTAAGCACCTATTCTTACTATGATCTTATCTTCAGATAGAGAAAGTCAGGCTCTCATAGATTCTAATAATTTGTCATAACTCAGCTTGAGTTTCTCTAAATCAGACATATCTGGCTTTTGGGAGTTAATTATGGATAAAAGTCTCAGGGGCTTTCCTGCCTGGGCTGGCTTTAAACCAGTCCTCAGATCTCAATTATTTATTTTGCTGGTCCTGGGCTTGAACTCAAGGCCTGGGCACTGTTCCTGAGCTGCTTTTGCTCAAGGATAGCACTGTACTGCTTGAGCCACAGTGCCACTTCCGGCTTTATCTGTTCATAGTACTGAGGAATTGAACCCAGGGCTTAAGGCATGCTAAACAAGCACTCTACCACTAAGCCACATTTTCAGCCCCAGATCTCAATTTTTTGAGTGGCTAGGATTACAGGCCTGAACCACAGCACTGGCATAATTTTTATAACTTCCATCTGAGAACAGTAATAAAAAGGTCATGCAAATCAAGACAGGGCTGAAGTTTAGAAGTAGAGCTAGCTCTTGCTTGGAATATGTAGGACCATGGGCCAACTCCTAGTACTGCTAAGTTAGTGGAGAAAGGAGGTAGGGGATAACAGAAAGAGGGAGAAAAAAGCCAGCCCTAAATTTTGTAAACTTAATTACTTTTTTTTTTTTTTTTGCCAGTCATGGGGCCTGAACTCTGGGTTTGGGCACTGTCCCTCAGCTCTTCAGCTCAAGGCTAGTACTCTACCACTGGAGCCACAGTGCCACTTCTGGCTTTTTCTGCTTAAGTGCTGGGGAATTGAACCCAGGGCCTCATGCATGCAAGGCAAACACTCTATTACTGAGCCACCTTCCCACCCCTAACTTAATTACTTCTAAGTATAGGGTTTCTGAAATATTTGACCTCTGTAAATATTTTTAATCATCTTTGGAAAAACTTTATTTTGTGATATTAATGTAGTTTTGTCCTTTTTGTCTCAGAAGACTACAAATTTAACCTTGATAAATTCAAGATATTCTGTGATTAACATTCAACTAAGGTTATGTATATGACCTAAACCTATTATTACTTTATTAACATGAAAACATAGGCAATTATAAAGTTGTAAATTTTATCCTAATTTTCAGAGCAAAGAAATTCTGAAAACAAATTCGATTTATGCATGAGCAATCTTTTTTTTTTCTTTTGGGTCCGGTCATGGGGCCTGAACTCTGGGCCTGGGCACTGTCCCTCAGCTCTTCAGCTCAAGGCTAGTGCTCTACCACTTGAGCCACAGCATCACTTCCGGCTTTTTTTCTTTTTGCATATGATGGTGCTGAGGAATCCAACCCAGGGCCTCATGCATGCAAGGCAAGCACTCTACCACTGAGCCACTTTCCCAGCCCATGCATGAGCAATCTTAAGTGTGTCCAGGCATCCTAAAAAGCCTTAGGACAAGGCAGAATGTAAAGAGAAGGGCAAACCTATAGTTTAGGGTAAAAGAGTGAAGACAATCTGTATCTCACAATTCTGATGGAATGCACATCCCAGTGGCAGTGCTTAAATCCTAGTTCTGCTAAGACCTGACCTTTCTAAACCTTAGTTTTGTAATTTATAAAATGAAAATATATAGTAGAGTGCCTAGTGCATGGTACTTCAGTGATAACTACTAGTATTGCTACTATATTTATAGACCTCTGTGACTTTCTGGGGTCGGGGTGGGGGTCTGCAAAGAGTTGGCCTTGCCTCATTGCAAATGCAGTAAGACTTACACTTGCTATATAGGAAAGCTGTTCTTTTTTTTCTTTTTTGGGGGTCTGGTCGTGGGGCCTGAACTCTGGGCCTGGGCACTGTCCCTCAGCTCTTCAGCTCAAGGCTAGCGCTCTACCGTTTGAGCCACACCACCACTTCCGGCTTTTTTTTTCTTTTTGCTTATGTGGTGCTGAGGAATTGAACCCAGGGCCTCATGCATGCAAGGCAAGCACTCTACCACTGAGCCACCTTCCCAGCCCAGGAAAGCTGTTCTTGAACTCAAGATCCCCCACTCTTAGCCTCTTAAGTGCTGGTATTACAGATGTAAGCCACCACACCCACCTTTCTATGAAGTTTTTCAGATTTATTTAAATCCTTTAGTATGTGCTTTTGTTGTTGTTGCCATTTTACCTTGGTACAAAATACTTTCTAAGTAATAATTATTTGTTGATTTTAAGAAAGTGCTTTAACAACAACTCTTGTCATTTCTGGATATCTTGCCTTGTGAGAATAAAGTACTTGGTATACTTGTGACTGAAATCAATAAATAATAGATCATATTCAGTCTGAGTTCCTTCGGCAGCAAGCTGATAAACAAATTTCCAGTGTGGGTTATATGAGCTTCAGCCTTCCTACAGTATTGCCTTTACTTATTTATTTTTTAATTGCTGATACAGATACATCTATAATAAATATTTGGTTTTGTGATGTTCACAGTCTCATCTGCAAAGCAATTTAGAAGTTAACATTGAAACATAAATAGCTTAATACCAGAAATGAAGCAAAATTATAAATAACTTTTTGGAAAAGCAATTCTGAAATTGTTTTTATACAATGTAACAACAAAAGTATCAACATTATTTTACAAATTTAGTTTTGATTTATATATTTTATTGAAATGGTCACTCTCCTGATATCCACATTATTCCATCTGCATTTTATTACTACGACATTTCGTCTTCTGAGTTTAAATTATATCCCCTTTCATAGTTTCATTTTGAAGGATCAATTTATTTGATTTAAAAAGTCAGCAGAATGTGGTCTAGAACCTAGTGTCTGTACCTTTGATCTTAAACTCAGAGCCAAAAGAAATGTGTTGACCTTGCTGAGACTTCAAGTCCTTAAAATTTCTCAGCTCTTAGTATAATCTGTTTTGTGTGTTTGTTGTAGATTTCCATTGTGAATAAATTTGTAAAACAGCTTGGATATTCAATGATACTAACTCTTCTACTTTCATAAGCAGGAAACCTTTAGTTCAAAAGTAGTAAATAAGAGAAAATTGTTAATGATGACACAGCTGACATCTCTATAGTATGCTTATTTGGCTCAAGTACTCTAGGAAAAAGAATTCTCAGAATTAGGAGCTGAAGAGATAGGTTGCCTGGATACTACCCTTGGAGAAGAATAAAACTGTAGTCCAAGTAAAGGTTTTAAATCTTACAATGAGGTAAGAGTTAGCATAAGAAGCATTCCAAATAGACCAGTTCTCTTAAAGTAATATCTTTATGGTTTTTTTTAAGGTCTCTCACTTTCTACCTTTTTTAGAGAAGACAAAATTGAGATTAGAATTTTCCTTCTAAAATTTGCCAGGCCACAAATTCAATAAAAAAAAACAAGATTTTCATCTAAATTCCTGAGGACTTCAGAAGTAAATGCAGTTTTACTCAGTGAAGACATTATTGTGAAAATCAAATGTAGGGAAGAAAAACGAGGTAAACTTTTTCTTGTAAGAATCTGATTCTCATTTTAAAGATAATGCTTTTTTCACCATTTTCATTAATACTTTTTCTTTTCTGTTGCATGTTGCCCTTTAATAATAAGAAATATTCTCCACCTATGGAGATAGGTGTCATTTAGTTAACTTCATTGAAAGGATAATTCAAGTGCAGCATTTGTGCCATAGACATCTGTCTTAATAGAAACTATTTAAAAAAATCCCAAGTTGCTATACTTTTTACCTTTCACAGTTACCTTTCCTCTCTGATGCATTAGCTCCTTCAATAGCTTTCCAGATAATTTTTTTTTCTTTTTCTGCAGTGGTAGAGATTAAATCCAGAGTCTTAAGGACTCTTTGAGCTACTTCCGCAGCAGCAATTTAAATGTCAATGGACACAAGCTGAGCCTTCTCTCGACACCCATTACTTTTTCTTCCCTTTTTCTTTTCTTCCAGCCCAGAGCTAGGCTTTCTTGGAAGTTGAAGCTGGGAAAATGTGGAGTTTCTGCTTTGGCCTCTCTAGAGGGAATGATTATGGCATGTCCTCGCAATACTACTAGGAAATGTTGGCAGCCTGATTTTTTTTTAATGATTTAAGGCCTAGAATCATTAAATATCCTAGATTCTTATCCATCTAAAATGAAAAATAGAGAAAGCTCAAAGTTTGGTGCAATACTACACTTATTTGTACCATTCCTGAACATATTAAGAGATAACTGATCTAATCACTCAGTCTTGAAGTTCTGGTTTCACACCCTTTCAGAAAGGGAAACTAATGTTGTGTCAGATGATCTTCAACATTCCCAGATCTTATTTCTCTAGAAGACTTTTTTTTTTAAATGACATTGTTAAATGACATGTAGAGAATATTTTTCTTCCAGAGATGTCCAGCAGGGAAGTCCTTAGAGGCATCTAATTTGAGGAAAAACTCACAATTGTT
The DNA here is from genome assembly GCF_000151885.1 of Dipodomys ordii. Classification (NCBI taxonomy): domain Eukaryota; kingdom Metazoa; phylum Chordata; class Mammalia; order Rodentia; family Heteromyidae; genus Dipodomys; species Dipodomys ordii. Next base: position 23,042,176 of record NW_012267226.1, read on the forward strand.
CCAGTATGTTGTTCTGATATATTTCAGTAATCCTTCCGAACATTAAGAGAAGCTGTTCACAGAACTTTGTCACACTTTTTAGACTTCTTTTTTAGGTTTTATTTTAGGGTTCAACTTAAGAAGATTAGTAGTACAGTGGGGAAATCTCACTCTTTTCCATCTCCTACTAGTTCATATCCTTCTGAAATCAATACTTAAACTTTATGACACATGAAGTCAAGTCAGACCAGAAGAGATATATTGCCTTTTTTTTTTTGAGTTCTTGGAAACAATTTGCCCAATACCTGGTGCAGATAGGTATCATATAAGGCCATGGGTTCTGTTTGACTGTCTGAATTATCACAGTAATCCAGTAGGTTCACGGAAATGAATACAAAATTCACAAACACCCCATTTCTTCTTGACAATGGTAACTTAGGTGGGGAAATGTGCCTCACCTTTCCCCAGCACCCTCACCACAGGACCTGGTCAGCAAACAGACAAATTTGGATCCCTGCTTTTTCTTCCTCTGGTCTAAAAGCAATATGAGATGCCTTACTGGAGATGATCACCCTACATCTTTTTGCTTCTCTGGTGTCATACTAAGAAAAGTGCCCATCTGAATCTGTTCCACTTGTTGTTCACAGCTGTTTAAATAACCTCTTATACGATTGAAGGGGTTGTGTGGCTGGTGACGAGTTTCAGTGACTAGAATAGTCCTAAGATCCTGACTCCTAGGAAAGCATGGAAGTCAAGTCCACTTTAATTCAGACAGTTTGGAAGGCTCCGCTCTGGCTGGGGATCATGCTGGATGTGGTTTCTGCTTTGGTCAGGGTAGCATGGTGGACTCTCTTTGGTTCAGATCCTCTCATGTCAGACCCAAGTAGGCTGTATGGCTGGGTGGCTATGCCTGGCTGAGGTGCTGCGTCAGTTGACAATGTCCGCTGGCTGCGTGAGGCACTATTTGCTGTGGAGCGAGTGGAGGAAGAACCAGAGTGAGAGCTCTGAGAGCCTGAGGAAGAAGAGCTAGGTTTCACAAGGCGGGCTTTTGGAGCTTCAGCATCTTCTCTAAAGAGGAAAAACAGCAAAGATAAACTTCAGAGCCGGCAGGATTATGATGGTTTCCACTATGCTTACTTCCTCCTTGCAAGGTCCACACAGGGACACCTCCCTCCCTTTTAGCTAAGTTGCCTCCCAGTATCTGTTACCTAAGTAACTGGCAGACCTGGAAGCAGTCACCTTCCCCTCCTGCTAGGTCACATCCTGGGCCACCACAGGTCACAAGCCTCCCCTCTGACTCTAGGAGAGTCCCAGACCCTGAGGTTACATCCAGATCCAGTGAGGCCACACCTTACCCCCACCTGGCCACACCTCTTCCTGTCCCTGGTCTAGATAAGTCTTGGCCCAGCGGTGGGTCACTCTTCTCCCCCCTTCCCCCCCCCAACCCTTTTCCTTTTCAGCCATGCTTCTCCACCATGCGGGGGGGGGGGGGCAGCAGTTTGGTAAATTAACTTCTTTTCCTGCTACCTAATGAAACCTACCTATTTAATATACCTTACACTCCTCAGGTTTCCCAATAAATTCCTCAACCTGTAAACTTCAAATATCATCAGAAGGCAGCCATTTACTGAACTAATCACCCATCATTTCTTAATACTTAATGCTGGGTTTAAGCAAATGTTTGTTTTGTTAGCCAAAGGATCCAGCCTACAATGAGAGGCTACAACTCACTGTGAGATAGTGTAGATAACATTTGTGCTGATTTAGAGTTCCTACACTAAACCCTCTCATTTTCTGTAGGTCATAGTCATTCCTTATTGAATGCCCTGTATAAATGGAAATGAATCAGAAATAATGTAAGGTTGAACTTAAAAGTCTATTGACAGTAGTTTCCAATAAAGTCTAGGTGTAAACCAAACCTTCTGTCCCTAGGCTGCAACTTCCTACTTATCAGGATCATTGTTTTATGATTCAGAGGAGTGGGGGGAGGGGGGGAGAGGGTATTTGTTTAGACTAGTTACTGTGGAACTAGCCCTAGAAAGGAAGGAAGCCCAGCCTAAGAATTTGTGAGGCTTACCGAATTTCATTAGGTCTCTCTTCCTCATATCTCTCTTTGTCTTTCCTTCGGATTAGCAGCCACACCAAGAGAAAAATCAGCAGGGCTCCAGCAACTATGCCTGTCACTGCTCCTGCAACCATGCCGATGCTTTGTACATCTGTTTTCTCAGAAGCACAATAAAACAAACATAAGATAGGAAATACATGAATTAAAAAACTATAGTTCCTGGACAGGATATTTCCTTCCTGTCTTGCAGAGTAGCTACCCATTACTCTCTTTGTCTGACACTTCTTATTGAGTGATAATTTAGGAGAATGAAGGAATACCACCTAAATTTTGTGGCAGTGAAGACTCTGATACTTTATATCTTAGCATTTGAGTTGAGATATAAATGATAGCAAACATTGTCTTGTGATGATCGTGATGTAGTCACAGAGTCAGGCCCAGGTCACATAGGGCCTTTGAAGCTAGGAGCAAGGTGTTTATTATAATGACTATGAGAGTTTGTTGTAATGGCTATGAAAGAGTAACTTGAGCTGGGCCCCAGGGTCTCACACCTGTAATCCTAGGTTCTCAGAAGGCTGAGATCTGAGGATCTCAGTTCAAAGCCAGCTCTGGCAGGAAAGTCCCTGAGATTCCTATCTCCAATTAACTACAAAAAGTGGAAGTGCTCCAGGGGAAGGTGGCTCAGTGGCAGAGCGCTCGCCTTGCATGCCTGAGGCCTTGGTTCGATTCCTCAGCACCACATAAGCAAAAAAGAAAAAAGCTGGAAGTGGCGCTGTGGCTCAAGTGGTAGAGCGCTAGCCTTGAGCTGAAGAGCTGAGGGACAGCGCCCAGGCCCAGAGTCCGGACCCCCCCCCCCAAAAAGAAAAGAATTTTGGGCTGGGAAGGTGGCTCAGTGGTAGAGTACTTGCCTTGCATGCTCGAGGCCCTGGGTTCGATTCCTCAGCACCACATAAGAAAAAAGCCAGAAGTGGCACTGTGGCTCAAGTGGTAGAGTGCTAGCCTTGAGCTGAAGAGCTGAGGGACAGTGCCCAGGCCCAGAGTTCAGACCCCACGACCGGACCCCCCAAAAAAAACAGAAAACAAAAAAGTGGAAGTGCAGCTGTGGTTTAAGTAGTAGAGCGTTAGCTTTGAGCACAAAAGCTTAGGGATGGAGCCCAAGCCCATGGTTCAAGTCCCAGGATGGTGAAAAGAAAAAAAAAAAAAGGAAGCTATAATGCCAGTTAGAATGCTTTCAATCAGTAGTATAGGGCTAGAGATGATGCTAGATTAGGCTATGGTAAAAATAATGTGCATAGAAGCAGATAGATGGCTATTGCTTATTATCAGAAATACTGCTTATTCTTTTATTGCCTTCATGAACTAAACTTACTATAAAATTTTATTAAAAAATTAACTTTTGGAAATGGTGCTGTGGCTTAAGTGGTAGAGTGCCTTGAGCTGAAGAGCTGAGGGACAGGGACCAGGCCCAGAGTTCAAGCCCACGACCCATAAGAAAAAAAAATTTTTTTTGATATCCTATTTAAAGTTTCAAAAGGCTGTAATGCAGTTTACAATTTCAGCTAAGGATGATGTTTTTCTTACTGCCCTACTCTCAACACAATCTACGTGGATTAGCTAGTAATAGAAATTGAGGCTGCTTTTTTTCACAATAGAAAATATGTAATTTCTGTATATTTGCACCTATATAGAATACCTCTAAAGGATAAATTCACAGAAGTAGTGCTAGATAAAATGCAATGAACTTTTCCATCTAAAATGAATCACGAGTTGGGCAGTCAAATACTATAAAACAATGAGAATGATAGTATAGTTACAAGCAACAAAATGATGAATTTCAAAAACAATGTAGAATAGAAAAAGCTAGACACCAAAAGTGATTCTGGAGCCAGGCCCCTGTGGCTGTAATCCTAGCTACTCAAGAGGCTGAGATCTGAGGATTGCAGTTCAAAGCCAGCTGGGCAGGAAAGTCTGTGAGACTCTTATCTTCAATAAACCTCCAGAAAAATGGAAGTGGGGCTGTGGCTCAAGTGGTAAAGCCCTTGCTTTGAGCTGAAGAGCTGAGGGAAAAAAAAAAGGGGGGGTGGGGCTGGGAAGGTGGCTCAGTAGTAGAGTGCTTGCCTTGCATGCATGAGGCCCTGGGCTCGATTCCTCAGCACCACATGAGCAAAAAAGCTGGAAGTGGTGCTATGGCTCAAGTGGTAGAGCACTAGCCTTGAGCTGAAGAGCTGAGGGACAGTGCCCAGGACCAAACTTCAGGCCCTATGACTGGCAAAAAAAAAAAAAAAAGTGATTCTGTCTCTTTCAGGTTTTGAAACAAAGAAAGCAGTCATAAATTTGGAATCTGAGTAATGGAGGGGTGGCAAGAGGTAATGACAGGTTCTTAATCACAGTGCTTATTGGTTACCCAGGTAGACGTACTTTTGAAAAATCTACCTAAGTGTACATTAAGCATTTATGAACTCCTCTGTGTAATTTTACTTTATTATATTTACTCCTCTCAAGTCTGTAGATCAACTTAGCTAAAAGCTGCTACCAGTTTATACTTCATTCAAAGATGTAAAAGTAGCCGGGAATAGGTGGCTCATGCCTGTAATCCTATCCTAGCTACTTAGGAAACTGAGATCTGAGGACCACAGTTCAAAGCCATCCCAGACAGGCAAGTCCCTGAAACTCTCCAATTAACCACCATAAAAGTGGAAGTGGTGCTGAGACTCAAGTGTAGAGTTCTAGCCTTGAGTACAAAAAGGCTCAGGGACCGTGCCCAGGCCCTGAGTTCAAGCCCCACAAATGACCCCCCCCCAAAAAAAAGTGTGTATATATGTGTGTGTGTATGTTGTATATATATGTGTTATATATATATGTGTTATATATATATATATAGTATGGATATGTTGTATATCTATCTATCTATATATATATGTTGTAGTCTTTTTTTATGGCCATAACATGCAATTTGCCGTATTTTTCCCCAGTGAAATGCCTATTGAATTTGTACAAAAAAATTACCTGAAACTTAAAAATAAACATTAGTATAGTACTGACCATTTACAACTTTGTAGGAGCAACTTGGCAACTTGTAGACCCTTGTCTAGTAGAGATGGAAATAATTACTGTTCCAGTTAAACACATGACTTCAGAAATTGCTGTGATTTTGTAGAACATTAACCAGTCTGATGCCTAACCTAGCAATCTTTTCATCTGTTCAACTGTTGCTGTCTGTAACTTCTCAAATGTACTTTGAATTAATTTTAAAGTCTTACCAGCTCCCTTATTAAGTAATAAAGCAGTTTTTTTTTTATTTCAGTACTGGAGGTTGAACCTAGTGCCTCCACATGTGCTAGATAAGCACTCTACCATCTGCATCTCTCTTGCTTGGCATCAAACCCAGGGACTTTGCACATGTTAAGCAAGTGGTCTAACACTAAGCCACACTCTCAGTCCCATAGTACATTTATTTAAGGGGCTGGTTAATTCACACACTTGTAAATATAGAGAGTCAAACCTAGATATTGAATGGTTGAACTTATTTTTGGTAATAGACATGTCCTTCTAGAAATAGAAAACTTTGACCTTGACCTTACTTTTACTGTTAGGCACTGGTGGCTCACGCCTGTAATCTCCTAGCTACTCAGGAGGCTGACATCTGAGGATCATGGTTCAAAGCCCATGCAGGCAGGAAAGCTCTGACACACTTATCTCCAATTAACTATCCAAAAAGATAGAAGTGGAGCTGTGGTTTAAGGGTAGAATGCTAGCTTTGAGCACAAAATCTCAGGGACAGCAGCCAGGCTCAAAGTTCAAGCCCCATGACTGGCATAAATAAATAAATAGTCTTATATTGAAACAATGTGCAAATAAAATTAAAATTTCTGGAAAGTTGGTTTTTCCTTTAGAATTGTATGATTAAGGAAGATCTTAATTGTTGCCTTTGTCCCAAAAAACAAAAAACTGTAACTTTACATTGCACTGTTTTCTCCAAAAGGCAAGAAGCAAAACACAGATGTTGAAGCACAAATAGAATTTTTCTTTCATTTTAATTGTTTACTATTAAAGTTGGTATAAACATTGATGTTTATCTTCTTGTAAAATGATTTATAAATTAATTTTCTATAAAAATGTTTTAAATGGTAAAATAAGTAAATTTGATTTAATTTAAAGATATAAAAATACTCCTTGCTGTCTGGTTGTTGTGCCTACCTTGTATACTTAATAAGGCCCTGGGTTCAATCCCTAGAAATAAACAAAGGTAAAACAATAACAACAAAAACAGAAGCCCGTCAGGTACTTACACTGTACGGTTACTCTCACCACGCAGCTTTCCTTCCCAGCCTCATTGCCCGCCGTGCACCTGTAGAGCCCAGAGGAGGCCATCGTGAGGTTCTGTAGGAGAACTCGCCCTGGGTTGTTGTAGTCTGTAAAAACAGAAAGAGTGATGCTAAAAAGTGACAGCATCTATATTTCTTGTTTTCTATCAGGGGTGGGTAACCTCTAGCCTGTGGGCCAAATGAAGCCCGTGGTATATGATGGGACAGACATGTATGCTTCTTATTGACTGCCTAAGCCTGTCTGTATTGATAATTTGCCTATTAAAAATACCCAGATAGTCCTTGCAGAAAAAATGTTCCCCATTCTTATGAGCATCCCTGCACTGATTCTCTACTATAGACTAATAAGAAAGAAATGATTGAAAATCTACCTCTTTGAAACAGGGAAAGGAAACAGGTAAATACACTCTTTATTTATTTATTTATTTTTGGTACGTCATGGAGCTTGAACTCAGGGCCTGGGTGCTGTCTCAGAGCACTAGTGCTCTACCACTTAGGGCCAAAGCACCAGTTCCAGTTTTCTGGTAGTTAACTGGAGGCAAGAATCTCACGGACTTTCCTTCCTGGGTTAGCTATGAACCATGATCCTTAGACTTTGGCCTACTGAGTAGCTAGGTTTATAAGTGTGAGCCACCAGCACCCATTGTAAATATGTTTTTAAATGGAACTGCATTCTCAAAAGTTACAAAATGCTTGTGAACTTTTAAGTGATCAACAAGATAGATGTAGTGATTTATGTAATACATTTATTCCCAATCTCTTAGCATTTCTTTGTGTCATTTTAAGAAAGATTTTTCTGTCCTCATTTATAAATGAACAAAAATGGAAGTTGAAGAGGTTCAGGAGTATATTCAAAGTGAGCTACTGTAGCTGGTGTAGAGTTCATGGATACCATATGTCTCATTGGCCCAGTAGAGTGGTAGGAAGATGACTTACCAATCCTAGATTTAGGAGGCAAATGTTCATCCTCTCCTTCTTTCTCCCGGACTCTCTGCCAGTAATACACAATGGGCTTTGTGCCAGAGGATGACTCACATTGCAGAGTCAGGTCACTTCCCTCTGTCAGCTCTCCTTCCAGTTCACACTTGGGCTTGGATGGTCTCACTGCAGATTCAGAAATTCTCCAAATATCACATTGAATGGAAAAAGTACGTCTTACTGAGTTATTTCTCCAGTCATCCCTTGCACTGTCCCTGAGTGTCTTTTGCTCAAGGGTAGCACTGTACCACTTGAGCCACAGCATCACTTCCCACTTTTTCTGTTTATGTGGTATTGAGGAATTGAACCCAGGGCTTTATGCATGCTAAGACAAGTACTCTACCACTAAGCCACATTCCTACCCCTTATGGTCCATTTTTGAATCAGGATTCCACTCACTCTGTCCCCTGCACACACACAATTCTAGCTGTTACTAGTGGATGTGTAATTTTCAGGTGTAGCCTCAGAAACTCCCATATCACTTCTCAAAAAATAAAAACTTATTTATTTGGAATTTAGGAAAGCATGGTTTCACTGATACTTAAATAGGATTAGAAGATCATTAATTTGGAACTGATTAGGTATAACTCAGTGGTTCTTGATGTCAAAAGGCAGAAATGGCCAGGTGCTGGTGGCTCACGCCTGTAATACTAGCTACTCAGGAGGCTGAGATCTGAGGATCATGCTTCAAAACCAGCCTGAGCAAAAAAGTTGGTGAGACTCTTCTCTTCGATTAACTATAAAAAAAGCTGCAAGTGGAGCTTTGGCTCAACTGGTAGAGTGCTATCCTTGAGTAAAAAAGCTCAGGGACAGGCCCTGAGTTCAAGTTCTAGGACCAGCACAAAGGAAAAAAAGATAGAGATGAATTTCAGTAATGTCTCAGAGATTATAGAAGAGGGCTGGGAATGGAGCTCAGTGGTATAGCACCTCTTAGCATGTTTAAGGCAATAGGTTAGATGCCTAGCATCATAGTAAGTTATAATAGTAAGTTAAATTTAGACAAGTGCTCTACCAGTGAGCTACATCCCCATCTCTTTAAATATAAGGTATTTAAATGTGGTAATGAGCTAACATGGAGAGTTGTAATTACATTTTCTTTTTTCATTATGTCCAAAATACAGAATATTATGTTCCTCTGCCAGGAATTGGACTAAATGACCTCTAAATGTAATATCTCTGCAGATACCTTATGAAGATGCAGGCATGGCCAGGCACTGGTGGCTGACACCTATAATCCTAGCTACTCAGGAGGCTGAGATCTGAGGATCTCAGTTTAAAGCCAGCCCAGACAGGAAAGGCCGTGAGACTTAACTTCAGAAAACTGGAAGTGGCGCAGTAGCTCTGTAGTAGAGCGCTAGCCTTGAGCTGAAGAGCTGAGGGACAGCGCAGGCCCAGAGTTCAAGCTCCATGACCGACAAAAAAAAAAAGATGTAGGCATGTAAACTGTGTGGTGTGCACCTAAAACTGCAGCACCCAGGAAACTGAGGCAGGAGGATCTCAATATGGACGCATGGACTCTACATAGTGAGACCCTGTCTCAAAAAAAAACAAAAAGCAAGATATAGGCAGCTCCTTGGCCCTATCTTACCTAGGACTTTTAAGATGACATAGTTCCACACGTAGCGTCCTGAATTCTTCACTTTACAGGTGTACTGGCCCTCATCACTGGGCTTCAGAGGCTCAATCTGCAATGAAGCATCTCCTTCCAGGAAATTAGAAGCAAAGGCTACCCGGCCATTCTGTTCCTCAGTTAGGTTATTGTAGACATGACGACTGGAATAGGTGATCACCTGCAGGACAGACCAAGACAGGGCCATGGTTAAAATTCAGGTCTGATATGAGGATTTCATTGTTTGCGTCTTCTTCTTTGCTGGCTTTACTGTAGATTAGTAAGAATAAGTTAGATGGGGAAAAGGGGCTACCCTTCAACATGTCAGTTTGTAAGTACAACACGCCACAATTGATATCGCCCTTTCACCATTCTCACAACCCATCCCGTCCCTTCAATTTATTACCTGTTTCTGATTGACTTTGAATGATGTAGTCACTCTTACTTTGAAACTTAGTTGTTTTTCCATCCTTCGAATTAGAAAAGAAAAGCTTCTGAGTTCTAGTAGGCTATGCTATCACTTTTGAGCTGAAATTCAAATGTTCCTGAGACTGCCTACCCACCCCCAGATGTTCTGTGCCTGCTCTGAGAAACCTAGACAAAGGCAAAGAAAATATTTCTTCTCAGATTGAAATGGGGAGCTAAACTTGGGATCTGCGTCATTGGTTAGCCTACTTTTAGCACCCCATGTATTCCAACCCTTCCTGTCTTTTCTGTCACCCCCCCCCAACAACACTGTTACCAACACGCTGGCAGTTATAAAGTCTTACCAACTTTACTATTTTTTGTAATCTCCTTTAGATTCCAAACTACCTATGGCTATTATTTAAGTTATTGTATGAAATTGTGCTTGCTTTTAGTTAAGGCTCCCTAAAATCAATATGCCAGTGTCAGGACCTAAGATATACTCTTGAAAGCCTTCATTGACATCATACAGGCAATTCTAAGTTCCATAACATGTATGGCACAGTAGGCCTTCTGGGTTCTGACCCTATAGCCACCACAGGCTCACATTTTGTATTGCACTTACACTAGCTTATGACTTCTCAAAATTTTCCAGCCGTTGTGTCTACACTCAGGGAAAGCTCTTGTATCAAGACTTAGATCAAAGCTGGCTGAGGTAGTACATGACTGTAATTCCAGTACTTAGGAGGCTGAGGCAGAAAGATGAGTTCTAGGTCAGTTTTGGCTACTTGAGGAGACCTTGTCTCAAAAGCAAACAAAACAGTCTTAGACCATCTGTGCTTTCCATCAGGAAACTGTCCTTGACCTGCTCTCCTCTGCTCCAACTATTCAGCCCATGGTTCTTCCTTGATATTGTAATTCCTCTTGAATACATGATTTTCCTTTCTGAGGTTTTATTACCAGCTATTAATCAAATATTAAGTAAAAAGTCCAGAAGTAGCCGGGCCCCGGTGGCTCATGCCTGTAATCCTAGCTACTCAGGAGGCTGAGATCTGAGGATCGAGGTTCAAAGCCAGCCCGGGCAGGAAAGTTCGTGAGACTCTTATCTCCAATAAGCCGCTAGTAAACCAGAAGTGGTGCTGTGGCTCAAGCAGTAGAGTGCTCGCCTTGAGCTGAAGAGCACAGGGACAGTGCCCAGGCCCAGAGTTCAAGCCCCACGACCAATTAAAAAAAAAGAAAAAAAGGAAGTCCAGAAGTAAACACTTCATAAGTTTGAAGTTGGCCACCATGCCAAGCATTGTGATTGTCTCTAAAATTCTGTTCTATCCTGCTTGGCACAGAATCATTCAGCCTTTCCATATTGTGCAGACGACTCACCTACTACTTACTCAGTAGTCATCTTATCAATTGTTGAAGTTTTGCTGTGCTTATGTTTAAATAGCTTTTATTTTACCCCAAACCATAGGTGTAGTGACCCTGGCAATTTGGATATGCCAAAAAGAAGCGATAGCCAGGCACTGCTGTCTCATGTCTATAACCCTAGCTACCCAGGAGGCTGAGATCTGGAGAAGTGAGATTTGAAGCCAGCCCAGGCAGAAAAATCTTTGAGACTTCATGTCTAATCAACAAGCAAAAATCTGGGCTGGAGATGTCGCTCGAGGGTTAGAATACCAGCTAAAATGTGAGACCTGAGTTCAAACTCCAGTACCAGAGAGAGAGAGAGAGAATAAAGTGCTTCTTTTAGTGAGACGGTAAAAGTTTTTGACTTAATAAAACAAAAATCATATGCTGAGATTGCTAAAATCTCTGGTAAGACAAATACTTTTTGAGGGGAAAGGAATGTGAGACGGGATCTCACCTCAAACTTTCGATCCTCCTGCTTCAGTCTCCTAAACACTGGGATTTGCCAAAAACCAAATATTTTGTCTGAAGTTTTGAAGAAGGAAAAAGAAAATCGTGAAAAATTTGCTCAAACTGCAAAAGTCATACCTCAGTGCCTGGTAAGTGCTTAGTTAAGATGTAAAAGGCATTAAATTTGTATATGTAAGGAAGGTGCTAGTGACTCCTGCCTGTAATCCTGGCTACTCAGAAAGCTGAGATCTGAGGATAGCGATTCAAAGCCAGTCTGGGAAGGAAAGTCTGTGAGACTTATATCCAATTAACCATCAGAAAACTGGAAGTGGAGCTGTAGCTCAATGTGGTAGAGAGCTATCCTTGAGCAAAAGAGTTCAGGGTCAGTGCCCAGGCCATGACAAAAAATAAACGAATAAATAAATGAATTAAAAAATTTGTACAAGTTGTCATGTCCAAAACGAGCTTTACAACGTCGGTGGGGGGGGGGGGAAGGGGAGGGTTTGGGATTGGGGGGGAGGGGGGAGGCTGGGAAGGGATG
>NW_012267226.1:23053978-23070957 GCF_000151885.1 Dipodomys ordii
CAAAAGGAGGAGGCTGCAATGCTTGGTAAGAAATGTACGCATTATCCTGCCCATGTAATTGTAACCCCTCTGTACAGTATGTTCACAAATAAAATAAAAAAAAATTTGTACATGTTGGGCTGAGAAGGTGGCTCAGTGGTAGAGCGCTTGCCTTGCACGCATGAGGCCCTGGGTTTGATTCCTCAGCACCACATAAGCAAAAAGATAAAAAGCGGAAGTGGCGCTGTGGCTCAAGTGGTAGAGTGCTAACCTTGAGCTGAAAGAGCTGAGGGACAGCACCCAGGCCCAGAGTTCAAGACCCACGACCAGACCCCCCCAAAAAAAATTTGTACATGTAAACATGGGCAAAAGTTAGGGATACATAGAGTTTGGTATTGTCTACTTTTAGGCATCCACAGAAAGAACTCAGGAACCTGACTCAAGTATGGTGAAAGGAAAGTCTATCATAGTCGCTTTTGGATTTTATCATAAGAACATGGGCTCTTATTTACTTATTCTGAACTGAGAATATCATGTCTAAGATTGTCCAACAAGTTGGAATAAACACATTCAGGTTAAGGTGACCTTGCTCTACAGAGAACAGATGCACTACTAGAACAAAACGATAAGGAGTATCAAAATAACAAGGTGATACAGACAACTCTTTAAGCATGTTAAACTCCAAACAATGATCTTGAACTTTAGTTTTTTGTGAAAATCTTAGCTTTCCCCAGAATAAACCAATTTATAAAATTAGCAGTGGAAACTGACTGATCAGAACAAAGGAGAAATTTTCACTTTTTAGCAGGAAAAGAAGTAAAGTTCTAGCAATAATTTGAAGACTTTTTAAGCCACAAAATAGTTTTTTACATTAAACAGTCAATACTTTATTATGTAATAAATACCATGGTAGATGATTTTGCCCAACTAGAGGCTAATATACATGATCTGAGCCTATTTCAGTTAGGTGAGGCTCAACTTTGATATTAGGGCCATTAAATACATTTTCAACTTACGAGATGTCTATTTTTACCATGGGTTTATGGAAATGTAACTTCATTCTAAGTTGAAGAGCATCTATGTTTACAAGAAAATTGTTTAGTACATTGTAGGAAATACTTCAGTGTTTCCTTAGTCATAAAGGCAAAATGGGTTCAGAAGACTGCAAGTGACCTCAAACACATAGCAAGGCCAATTTCAAGAAGAGACTTGTCACACACTGTTCAAAGGTTTTTTCCTCTATGACTAGAAGGGGTCAAGACAAACCAAAGAGATCCTATAAATGTGTCTCTAAAACTAAACAGGAGGGGCCGGGAAGGTGGCTTAGTAGCAGAGCACTTGCCTTGCATGCAGGAGGCTCTGGGTTCGATTCCCTAGCACCACATAAGCAAAAAGAAAAAAAAGCCGGAAGTGGCGCTGTGGCTCAAACGGTAGAGTGCTAGCCTTGAGCTGAGGGACAGCGCCCAGGCCCAGAGTTCAGGCCCCTCGACCAGGCCCCCCCCCAAAAAAAAAAAAAAAACTAAACAGGACACAATTTGGAATTTTAAAAATGAATCAGATTCCCATCTTCTCACTAATGTGACTTACTGGTACTTCTCATAAGTTAGGTTTCCCTTTGTCTCATCATTTTAGTCATCCTAAATCACAAAACCTTAGACAAGAACGTAAGTCTGAATAAAAACAAAAAACCCTGAGAATAATTATGCTTCCTCTACTAGAGGAAGACAAGGCAGGAAGGAGTACTTTAGAACATGTAGCTTCCTCTCTTCTGGCAGTTCTGGGGCTTGAACTCCGGGCTGGTGCTGGCCTTCAACCCTAAGCTTTTGTGTTCAAGACTGGTGCTCTATCACTTGAGTCACAGCTCTACTTCTGGCTTCTTGAGGTTCATTGCAGACTAGAGTCTCATAGACTTTCTGCCCCAACTAGCTTCAATTGTGATCCACAGATCTCCATCTCTTGAGTAGCTATGATTACATGCATGAACCATGGGTACCCAGCTCATAGTTGTCTTTTTTTTTTCTTTTTGCCAGTCATGGGGCTTGAACTTGGCCTGGGCACTGACCCTGAGCCTTCTTTTGCTCAAGGATAGCACTCTACCACTTGAGCCACAGCGTCACTTCTGACTTTTTCTGTGTGTGATACTGAGGAATGGAACCCAGGGCTTCATGCATGCATGCTAGGCAAGCATTCTACCACCAAGCCACATTCCCAGCCCTTGTAGTTGCCATTTCTAATATATAAAGATTTGGGGCCTGCTCCTTTTTTATTTTTTTCCAACTCTACAACCAGCATTATTTCCTTTGCAGGCTAGTTAATGTTTGTATGCAGTGTTTTGTTTTTTTTTCCCCCCAAACCCTTGTTTGTCTGCATCATACATGGTTTGGCATATTACATAATCTTTGGAACCTGTAAACTGATTTTGTGCAAAGGTGAGGCCTAGGCAGGTAGTAATAGTTCAAAAGTAGGAAAGGGAGCAGAGCTAGAGTTCTAGGCTTTGGGTCCTTCACACTGGATTATGGGATCAAGTTGCTGGATCTTAGGCCTCTTCCTAGGCAAAGATGTTAATAATTAAGATCCCTCCTTGGGCAAATGGTAGATAGCTTTCTAGTACTTCCAGTTTATCAAAGAACTTAGAATTTCTTAGCTTCACAATCCAAATATCCTTTCTTTCTAGCTTTGTATACAGAGTCAAGCATAAGCCAGATGAAAAAACAAAAACCCAACAAGAAAGGCTGGAAGATTAAGAAAACAAATGCATGGGCTGGGAAGGTGGCTCAGTGCCTTGCATGCCTGAGGCCCTGGGTGCGATTCCTCAGCACCACATAAGCAAAAAGAAAAAAGCCGGAAGTGGCGCTGTGGCTCAAGTGGTAGAGCGCTAGCCTTGAGCTGAAGAGCTGAGCGACAGTGCCCAGGCCCAGAGTTCAGGCCCCACAACCGGACCCAAAAAAAAAAAAAAAGAAAACAAATGCAAGAGAACAAGGAAGAGGGGTACTCTAGAATGACAGAAAAGTAAAACAGGCTCAGATGGCTACTAGTAGGAAAGGGTGAATGATGATGAATACAGGGTGAATGAGGTGAATATGGTTGACTTCTTGTTTGTTTCCTAGCTTATTTGCATGTATGAAAATAAAACAGTGAAACCTAGTGAAATTGTTTTAAGGAGGGGAAATGGAATAGAGGAATACATGTGTGGAAATGTCACACTAGATCCCTCTTTGAATACTAATGTATGATAATTTTTTTCATGGGCAGAATTTTAAAAGTGGGTTACTCAAGCCAAGTATATACTTACCACTTTTTGTTTCCCTTCATTATCTGTGAGCAGCCATTCGATATCCAGGGTGTCTTTTTCCTGAAGTCCCAGTTGATGGTGACAGGGCAAGGTGACCTTTTCCTCTGCTACTCTCTTGATCTCAGTGTGAGTTCCCAAGGTTCCAACATAGTAGGAAACTAGAAGAGGCAAACCTCTAATGAGCAATGTAGAAACTGGACAACAGTTTGGGGAACAAACATCACAACAAATACTTTGTGGGTGTTCACTTGAGCAAGGAGCAGCTTGTTTTGGAAAAATCTTACGCTAGAAGTACAAATAGTCCTGTTCGTCTCACACTAGCTCCCCATTAATGAAAGTCATCACATCTTTAACCTCTCTATCTTTTACTAGTCAACGGCTTCCAGAAGGATGATGATCATGGAAACCATGCATTAAGTTGCCCAGCAATTCGTGTTCTCCACATTACAATATCAAAGCCATTTGAAAGTGTAGAAAACCCTGCAGGTGAGCTTTCTTATTTTGCAAATTAGCTTCTTTCAATCTGTAACAATTGTTCCTGATCAGTAGCCTATTTAAGAGGATGAAAAGATGACTAAGAAAATACAGCTGGGCGCTGGTGGCTCACACCTGTAATCCTAGCTACTCAGGAGGCTGAGATCTGAGGAAAGCCAGCCGGGGCAGGAGAGACCGTAAGACTCCTATCTCCAATAACCACCAGAAAACCGGAAGTGGTGCTGTAGCTCAAGTGGTAGAGCGCTCGCCTTGAGCTGAAGAGCTGAGGGACAGCGCCCAGGCCCAGAGTTCAAGCCCCAGGACTGACCCCCCCCCACAAAACACAATAATAATATTATTCATGATCAAAAGACTATACAAATTTACAGAAGAGAAATTATAGGCAGGTAAGTATAGGGTTCAGGTTATCGCTTTCAAGGGTTTCGTGAATGTTAGAAATAGTGAATGTTAATCGTGTAGTATAGTGTTTAGCACATTATGGCTCTGAAAGAAAACAAGTGAGTGTTCTGGTTTGTTTTGGTTTTGTTGAGACTGGTGATTTGACTTAAGGCCTCCAGCTTGCTAGGCAAGTGTTCTACCACCTGAACTACACCCTCTAGTCCTTTTGATTTTTAGCTTGTTCTTCAGAAAAGGTCACGGTGCATTTTCCTGGGCCAGCTTCAGATCTTGATCCTCCTATCTTTACATCTACATAGCTGGAATTCCAGATGTGTCTCATCATGCCTAGCCTAAGACACCTGCTTTTACTGAGAAGGTGGTGGTGATGTTTCAGTGGGCACAGTAGTATATACTTGAAATCCTCACTACTCATGAGGCTGAGATGGGAAGATTGCTTGAGCCCAGAATTCCAGAGCAGTCTAGGCAAGATTATGAGACAGAGACTCAGAAAAGTAAACAAAACCAAATAAAAGTGAGACTCAGCCAGGCATTGGTGGTTCACGCCTATAATCCTAGCTACTCAGCAGCCTAACCAGAAAAAGCTATGAGATTCTTATTTCCAATTTACCAACAGAAAACTGGAAGTTTCACTGTAGCTCAACTGGTAAAGCACTAGCCTTGAGCTGAAGAGCTCAGGGACAGCGCCCAGACCTAGAGTCAAGCCCCATGACTGACCAGAAAAAAAAAAATTGAGAAAAGTTGGGTTTTGGTGTGGGCTTTGGAAAATAGAATTCTTATAAAGGTCAAGGAAAGATGTTAAGATGTGGGCAGGGGAAATGGCAGGAACAAAAGCCTAGTATAGGAATGTAGGGAAGGGGATATCAGTGAATGATAATAGTTCAGTATGGTTCTACTAGTCTCTGTGATTCATGGTCTGCCTCTCTTCGGTTTCTAATATGCTCAGATTTACATCATAATCCACATTTCTGTACTGTGTCACCTCTTGTAGTGTATACACCAAACACTGAATGCTGTAGTAATGAATGCAGTAAAAAGTGCAAGACCAGAAAAAGAATTCAATACATTAGAGTCAGATTTGACCAATTTATGTCATATAATTGAAATGGAAATGATACATTCAATTTCCTTTTACTATTCAGAACAATTTCTGTCAAGAGATACTATGTTTTACTTTTAGTTTTACATGGAAGGTTTGAATACATTGCAGATATTTGGTAAATATTTGCTGAATTGAGTTGAATCTAACTTATGTATCTGTTTATCGTTGAAGAAACCAAGGCACAAGTCAAGACACAGGAGTAAAAGAGTTATCATTTACTTAATAAATGATTTAGAGCAGAAATAACGTCTATTATTACCCATCTTCCTTCAGTTCCCATAGGGCCACTCTAAAACAGCTGAAAAAATTTGCCTATTTTTGTTTTGTTGGTCGTGGGGCTTGAACTCTGGGCCTGGGCGCTGTTCCTCAGCTCTTCAGCTCAAGGCTAGCGCTCTACCACTTGAGCCACAGCGCCACTTCCGGTTTTCGGAGTGCTTTATTGGAGATAAAAGTCTCATGGCCTTTCCTGCCCAGGCTGGCTTTAGAACCATGATCCTCAGATCTCAGTCTCCTAAATAGCTAGGATTATAGGTGTAAGCCACCGATACCCAGCTAATGTGCCTGTTTTTGTTGTCTTAAGAAGCCAGCCTTGGAGCTGGGAAGGTGGCTCAGTGGTAGAGCGCTTGCCTTGCATGCATGAGGCCCTGGGTTCAATTCCTCAGCACCACAGAAGCAAAAGGAAAAAAGCTAGAAGTGGCGCTATGGCTCAAGTGGTAGGGCACTAGCCTTGAGCTGAAGAGCTGAGGGATAGCGCCCAGGCCCAGAGTTCAGGCCCCATGACCGGACCCCCCCCCCCAAAAAAAAAAGCCAGCCTTATAAAAGTTCTGTCTTCTGTTTTGAACCTGACAATGCTCAAATGAAACCATGTATTTCCATACCACACAGAGCTAGAGAACCTAGTACCAACTTAGGAAGACAAGCAGGCATTTACTGAATACACTGAATAAATAAATAACTGCAGAATTAACTATGACCACTAGAGGGAATCAAAGGCTCAGATTTGGTTGATGTCCCCCAAAGACTAGAACATTGTGGTGGGCGGTGTGCTTTGACAGAGCACCAAGTTCTATTTATACATATCCAAAATTAAATACTGCAGTGAAAGGAGGTGCCATTGGTGAATATAAATGGATTTTCCCAAGGCAGGGAGCCCCAGCCATAGCTCATGAATCTGTAGTCTTCCCTGAATCTCAATTTCTTAGACTCTAAAGAGGACCACTAGGGTCTCTAGATTTCTGTGATTCTTTTTTTTTTTTTTTGTCTGTTGGAGGGCCTGAACTCTGGGTCTGGGCACTGTCCCTCAGCTCTTCAGCTCAAGGCTAGTGCTCTACCACCTGATACACAGCGCCACTTCCTGCTTTTTCTGCTTATGTAGTGCTGAGGAATCGAACCCAGGGCCTCATGCATGTAAGACAAGCTACTCTACCACTGAGCCACCTTCCCAGCCCCCAAAATTTCTGTGATTCTTTTGTAGCCTTTTTAAAAATTTTATTTTATTTTTTTATCTACACTCCTGTCCAATAGTCTTAGATGACAGGGGCATAGGTTCTGTTTTTAAACACCAACACTTGACAGTGTTCATAAGAATTACTCAAAACGTTTGCCAGGCGCCAGTGGCTCACGCCTGTAATCCTAGCTACTCAGGAGGCTGAGATCTGAGGATCACGGTTCAAAGCCAGCCCAGGCAAGGAAAGTCTGTGAGACTCTTATCTCCAATAAACCACCAGAAAACCAGAAGTGGCGCTGTAGCTCAAGTGGTAGAGTGCTAGCCTTGAGCTGAAGAGCTGAGGGACAACACCCAGGCCCAGAGTTCAAGCCCCACGACCGACAAAAATAAAATAAAATAAAAAGACTTTTAGAGATCATCAGTTTAATTTACAATAAAATCAGAGGCCAGAAAATTGAAATGGCAAGTCTCAAAGCTAGTAAGCGGCAGAATTGCAAGAAGAGAAATTGTTTCCACTAGACAACATCTATTTGTGGGAGGAGATATTGGAAGACAGCAGGGTTAGGACACACAAGGTGTGCCTCCTCGTGTATATGCAGAATTCCTTTATGCAAGCTACTGGCTTTCCCTGAGTGGAGTGCTTACTTGCATCTCAAGTGCTTCCAAAGGTGCTTAAGAGAATCATCATCTGAGTCTTGGTGTTCTTATTTGCACAACTGGAATTGAACAAGATACAGAGGTGAAACCTTTAGTCTAGTGATGTTACAGAGGAGTTTACTCATAAAATATTAGCTCTTCTCATGTTTACCTATACTAGAAGGGATTTTCTCCAGATGACTTGTCTATATTCACTTTTATTCTCTTAAATAAAAGTTAAGGAGTAGCATTGTGTGTGTGTGTGTGTGTGTGTGTGTACATATACTGGTACTGGGTGTGAAACTGAAGCTTCACACTCTTGCTTGCCTTTTTCTCTTGAGGCTGGCACTTTACCATTTGAGCTACACCTCCGTTTATGGCTTTTGGCTGGTTGATTGATTTTGTGCCTGGGCTGTCTTAAAACTGTACTCCTTACATCTTAGACTCTTGAGTAGCTAAGATTATAAGTATGAGCCACTGGCACCCAGCTGAGAGTATCATTTTTATTTTTATTAAAAATTATTTTGATCATTCCAGACCTCCAGAGAAATGAGGAAGAACGTTAGTTTTGCAGGGGAGATTTCATTGTAACACTTTTATGAATGTTTACAGTGTATTAGAATCAATCTCATTCCCTCTATTGCTTTCACTTCACAAATAAGTTTTATTTTTGTGTTTGTTTTGCTCAGAGCTAGTGCTTTACTCCGTGAGTCACAGTGTTTGGAGATAAGTGTCTCACAGACTTTCTTGCCTTGTCTGGCTTCAAACCTTAATCCTCATATCTTAGCCTCCTAAGTAAGCAAGGGCTACTGGCAATAAGCTCCTAACTTTTTTTTTTTTTTTTTTGGTCGTGGGGCCTGAACTCTGGGCCTGGGCACTATCCGTGAGCTCTTCAGCTCAAGGCTAGCGCTCTACCACTTGAGCCATAGCACCACTTCTGGCCTTTTCTGCTTATGTGGTGCTGAGGAATCAAACCCAGGGCCTGATGCATGTGAGGCAAGCACTCTACCACTGAGCCACCTTCCCAGCCCTCACAAGTAATTTTTAACAGAAACTAGGATACTGTGTTTAAAAAAAGAAAATCTATTTCGGTTTCCTAACAGCCAGTTCTTTTGCTTCTCAGATACTTACTGAATGCCTGCCTACAGCCATAACTTGGCCCCAATTCCCCAGCCTTACTTCCCTCCAGTGCTGCCACCATCAGCATGGCACACAATATTTTCTGAGGCTCTACCAGGAGAAACCACTGTGGTTTGGTATAGAGTCATGAATGAGTGGGTTTGTGTTTTAGATTTTAATTGTTCCCAAATAACAAAATCAGAGCCAAATTACTAGCCAATACAAAGTCTAAGAGCCGAACCATACATGCTGTGTACTACACTGCGGACTACTGCCCACCAGCAATTAGAACACGGAAGGCCCTTCTTCTGTTTGATGATTGTCTTTTCTCATGAATCTGGTACAGTCAACCATTGACTGAATAGAAAAAGTTTTCCTGTGTTTTGTTTTACACAGAATACTTGAGCAAACGTTGAGAGAATCAAAA
Organism: Dipodomys ordii; assembly: GCF_000151885.1. Lineage (NCBI taxonomy): Eukaryota > Metazoa > Chordata > Mammalia > Rodentia > Heteromyidae > Dipodomys > Dipodomys ordii. The sequence continues at coordinate 23,062,872 of NW_012267226.1, forward strand.
TCATCACATATCCATCAGTAAAATCAAAGGGACTTTGGAAATTTTCTGATCAGCTTCCCTTATTTTACAGATCAAGAACCAAGGCTTAGATGGAAGTGACTCATCCTAAGATCTCATATACATATGCCATATATTTATATAAAATCCTGTAGGAGTGTGTGTGTGTGTGTGTGTGTGTGTGTGTGACTTTCAGACTATTTCTGGTGCACTATCATTCAATAGATAACATAGTGGGCTGGAAAAGTGGCTTAGAGGGGCTGGGAAGGTGGCTCAGTGGTAGAGCGCTTGCCTTGCATGCCTGAGGCCCTGAGTTCAATTCCTCAGCACCACATAAGCAAAAACAAAAAAGCCAGAAGTGGCACTGTGGCTCAAGTGGTAGAGTGCTAGCCAGCCTTGAGCTGAAGAGCTGAGAGACAGCGCCCAGGCCGAGTTCAAGCCCCACGACCGGACCCAAAAAAAAAAAAAAGAAAAGTGGCTTAGAGGTAGAGTGTTTGCCTTGCAAGCATGAAGCCTTGGGTTCGATTCCTCAGTACCACATACACAGAAAAAGCCAGAAGTGGCGCGGTGGCTCAAGTGTTAGCCTTGAGCTAAAGAAGCTCAGGGACAGTGGCCCAGGTCCTGAATTCAAGCCCCAGGACTGGCAAGAAAGAGACAGAGACAGAGAGAGATAACATAATACAGTAGAAAGAGCATGAGCATTGCAGTCAGATAGATCTATATGTAAATAGTAGCTATAAGAGCAATTAATTCGCCGGGCGCTGGTGGCTCACACCTGTAATCCTAGCTACTCAGGAGGCTGAGATCTGAGGATCGCGGTTCAAAGCCAGCCCGGGCAGGAGAGACCGTGAGACTCCTATCTCCAATAAATCACCAGAAAACCGGAAGTGGCGCTGTAGCTCAAGTGGTAGAGTGCTCGCCTTGAGCTGAAGAGCTGAGGGACAGCGCCCAGGCCCAGAGTTCAAGCCCCACGCCGACCAAAAAAAAAAAAAAGAGCAATTAATTCTCTGGCCACTCCAAGCCTTTTGATTTTCTGTAAAAGGAAAATAAAGTCATGGAAAGGTTGTCATAAGGATCCAACAGGTATATAAAAGTTGTTTCCTTTTATAAAGTTTTTGTTTTATATTTTATGCCAATACTAGGGCTTGAATTCGGGGCCTTCAGCTCTTGATTGGCTTCATGCTTGAAATTAAAAACATACACTATCATCTGTCAGTATATTTTGTTACTACAATGTGCTCTTCCACAATTTGTACAAAAGGTTTAATTTTGCTTCATTGTTTGCATGTATGGTAAAGATTCTTGAAGAGAAATAGCCTTTGGAAAAAACTGAAAGGAGCTGACTCAGCTCAGCTGTATGTGGACATATCCACAAGGTGGCAGGATTTACTTAGCATTAGCAAATGCATCACAATTCATAAGTTATAAGGGACAAAAAAGTATAGCTTACCCTGGATTTTAGCTTGATAAGAACTTGGTTGCTATTGCTGCAATGTGCTAACTTTCCAGTTACATGCACTTGAATTTCAAGCACCCATGGAAAAAGTAGAAATCATAAACAATATCAGGTGTTTGAGAAGAATAATTTTATCCAGGAAATTGAAACATACACTGTTTTAATAACTTCTAACAATTTAATGTCACTGTTTTATCTTTATACAACTACAACAGATGCTTCCTTTATGTACTTAAGGACAAAAAACTTTAATTGTAAAATTTACCATGGCTGGGGGAACCTACTCAAATGTGAAGTGTCATCTCTGTGAAGCTAAAAAGAATAGGCAAAGAGCAGGGTGCCAGTGGCTTATGTCTGTAATCCTAGCAACTCAGGAGGCTAAGATCTGAGGATTGAGATTCAAAGCCAGCCTCGAAGGAAAGTCCATGAGACTCTTAATCTTCAATTAACCACCAAAAGCTGGAAGTAGAGCTGTGGCTCAAGTGGTAGAACACTAGCTTTAAGCAAAAAAAAAAAAAAAAAAAAAAGCTCAAGGACAGTGCCCAGGCCCTAAGTTCAAGGCCCAGGATAAGCACAAAAAACAAACAAATAATACCAACAAAAAAGAACAGGCAAAGCAAGGATAAGGAATCAGTTGAAGAAATCTCAGGAGCCTTTTAATCTTTTTTTTTGTTTTTGGTCAGTTGTGGGGCCTGAACTCTGGGCCTGGGTGCTGTCCCTCAGCTCTTCAGCTCAAGGCTAGCACTCCCCCACCTGATACACAGTGCCACTTCCTGCTTTTTCTGCTTACGTGGTGCTAAGGAATGGAACCCAGGGCCTCATGCATGCAAGGCAAGCACGCTACCACTGAGCCACCTTCCCAGCCTAGCCTTTCAATCTTAAAGTTCAGTCTTTGTTCTAGGCTAGTTGCTTACCTGAATCACAGAATACTGCAATACTCTAGTTGTGTGCAATTTAGAATCTCCAACTGAGGCAGGCTCACAGAACATCATCTCTATTGTGATCTTGGATTTAGGCCAATGTCCTATTAAAACTAGTCTGCTGGGATGTTATAGTGACGCATGCCTGAAGTGCTAGCACCTGAAAGGCCAAGTGAGGAGGAGGCCATAGCAGGAGGAACCCAACTTTGAGGCCAGCCTGGAAGACTCAGGGAGACCTTGTCTCAAAATTCCAAAATGACAACAACTAAGTCTGCTAAAATGCATCAAATTGTTAACATTCCTTTATTATTACTGAGTCTGAAATGACAACAAAACTGTTCTGAGATACCAACAGATCTGTTAGTGTCAATTTTTATTATTGTATATCATAAGATATTTAGGGATACTAATTGCTACATCATTTCCTTGAATCAACACCTTTTTCCCCATGCTTCCAATTCTCTGTTCCACAAACTAACAGGACATCCCCAGCATAGTTAGCATTCAGAGAGGAGTGACTAGGAGTCCACATATGTTCAACAACTATAAGCAGTACTCCTCTTATGATATTAGGTACTGCCAGGGGTACAAGATGAGTGTTACTGTCTTTTTGAAAGGGACCAGAGTCTAATAAACAAAACAGACACCCACTAAATATGGTTTAAGGCAGCCTATGACCCATGTTGTGTGAGAGTTCCAAAGTACTCTAGGAATTCAGAGGACAATCACTAGGTGATCAAGGTAGCACAGAAAAGGCAATAGTTACTCTGGGCCTTCAAGAATAGGTTGGGGGGGCTGGGAAGGTGGCTCAGTGGTAGAGCGCTTGCCTTGCATGCATGAGGCCCTGGGTTCGATTCCTCAGCACCACATAAGCAAAAAGAAAAAATGCCAGAAGTGGCTCTGTGGCTCAAGTGGTAGAGTGCTAGCCTTGAGCTGAAGAGCTGAGGGACAGCACTCAGGCCCAGAGTTCAAGCCCCACGACCGACAAAAAAAAAAAAAGAATAGGTTGGGAGCTGGGAAGGTGGCTCAGTGGTAGTATGCTTGCCTTGCATGCATGAGGCCCTGGGTTCGATTCCCCAGCACCACTTAAGCAGAAAAAGCCAGAAATGGCACTGTGGCTCCAGTGGTAGAACATTAGCCTTGAGCTGAAGAGCTGAGGGACAGCGCCCAGGCCCAGAGTTCAGGCCCCAAGACAGACAAAAAAAATAGGTTGGAATTTTAGCAGCTATCAGTGATAGGTGAAAATATGTCACAGACTGTGAACAGAAGCTGACTGACAAAGCAGTTACCAGGCTAACCTGAAAGCAGGCCAATTGGAGCATCACTATGGACCATTCATCAAGTTCTCAAAGTCCAGTGCCGGAAAGCAGCAAAGTCAATAACGTCACATACTTCAAAGCTTTGCTACTTTCTTACAGCCAGGGGTTGACTGTCTGGAATAAAGTTTTGTTTTTATTCTCTAGTAATAATAATCAAAGCAAGGAGACTGATGTGGTCTATAAGGACCAAGTATTCAGAAACATAGCTCTTAGGATTGTGTTCTCAGCGTATGTGTTCCATGCATGTGTTTACATTTACATATGCAGGAACATGTACATGCATACCCTTTTGTAGACACATCTGTGAACATGCTTGTGTCAGACCACAGATTAGACAATTTATGCCTCTGATTTGGAGACTCTGAGAAAACTAGATCTCATCCTAGCCTACTTCATTGACATATCTATTTTCAGCCTGTCTTGTCCTGTATGCTAAGACATTCTCTAAATCTAAATCTTTTATCACCTTCAGCAGAGATTTGAACAAAGAGAATAATTAAAATAGACAGTCATACTACTGAGTGAACAATAGTCAATTATTAGAGATACATGACAATGAAAGCTTGAGATTAGGTCAATAATTGAAATTCCTTAATAAGTGAAAGCCTCAACTTAGTCTTTAGCCTTTCTCCTCTACCTCCCTATCAAAGCTAATAACAAAGAGAAGGTTACTGTTTTGAACTTCATCTCTTCTCCCTTTTTCTAGAGGGACAGAAGAGGTACAAAACAAAAATAATAGAAGGAGTTAGTTACATTTTGTACCCACAGGGAAATCACCTCTGATGACACAGACCTGCTGTACTGTAAATTTTATCCTCCTCACGTGGATAAATTACACACATACACTCCAGGGAACTACTGCGATTTGAACCCCAGGCTTTGTGCTTGCTAGGCAGGAGCTCTTGTGGCTGGACCACACCTCCATTCCTTGGAAGTATTTCTTACTAACAGCTAACAATTTTTTCTTTAGAGGTAAGGTCCCCCAACGTAGCCAAGAACTCAAACTCATGGTCCTCCTTCCCAAATCTCTAAATTATGAGATTGCAGATATATGCCACCATGCCAGGTTAGCTAACAGGTTTTGAACAGTTAAAAGGCAACACATTACAGCTTGATTTCGATTCATTTGCTTTTCATTTTCACAACAATTCTCATCATATAGATGGACATTAAAGTGCAAAGATTAATTTGTTCAAATCATAAAAAAAGAGTAAAGCCAAAATTCTAATCTGGCCACTTTAACTCAGATCTCTACCCTTGACAGTATATTGTACTGCCTGCCAGTATATACAGTTAATGAAAAATTGATTGCTTTAGAATACCCTCAAAGCTTTTCATTGTCTTCTTTTCTACTCTGGGTCAAATATAGAGCTGTTCTAAATCTTTCTCTACTTACGATCTAATTTTTTTACATATATGTGAACTCACACACTTGCTATTATTTGCAAAAGGCTTTTAGTATGCTTTTTACATCAAGTATGTGAGCAAAACTATAATCAGATTTAGCTCATACTTTACAAGCAAAATCTGAGTTCCTTTTCTCCCAGAGACAGATAATGGCTATTAAGATCTGGACCCTGATCTGTATGTGACTTACTAATAGCACACAGATAAATGGACTAAATTTGATTTCCTCTTCTCACATTAAAGTAGCAAGAGTAGACCCAACATCGCAGTTTGGCTCCCCACATCAAGTGCATATTCTTGGAGAACAAGTCAAGTCTCAGCAAAGAAGGGTTTATAATGCTAAGCTATTTCCCCTAACTTTATTTCCTTCCTATCACTTACCCACACCCAAATGACTCAAGTGGCTGTTGTAAGACCATTTGTTCCCTCATTTACTCATGTATTTATTCAAATGCTGTAACTATGAGTCTTGGGTTTGTCTCCCCGGGGACTGTCTTCCCAGTAATCTTTGCATTTTCACCAGCACTGCAAACCAGCTCTGGCTGACAACCCTTCCTGCAGACCTGGTGTACTTCATTCTAGAGGTGGAGGTGAAGGGAAGAGCTCGAAATGGTCCAAGTGCTCTGTTATCCAAGATGAACAGTTCCCCAATTCAGTTAATTACTAGTATCTTGTAAAAAGGCTTAAAATTTAGTAATGTAAGCATATGGTAAACAATCAAACAACAAAAATGTATCTAGTGAAAAGTGAATCTTTTTTTTTTTTTGGTCCTGTCGTGGGGCCTGAGCTGTGGGCCTAGGTGCTGTCCCTCAGCTCTAGGCTAGCGCTCTACCACTTGAGCCACAGTGCCACTTCCAGCTTTTTTGTTTTTGCTTATGTGGTGCTGAGGAATTGAACCCAGGGCCTTGAGCATGCAAGGCAAGCGTTCTACCACTGAGCCACCTTCCCAGCCCCTGAAAAGTGAATCTTTTACACCTGTCTCTAAATTCCTGCCCTGCAGGTTACTCTTGCTGTAAATTTATGTGTGTTCTGTGGCTCTACCACTGAGCGCACCCAGTCCTGGATCTTTGCAAATTTTAATCTAAGAACTCTAAAGAGAAAAGGGTGTAGGGATCTTTGTTATGTTTTAAATTTTTCTTTTTCTTCTTTCCTTTCTTCTTTTCAACAGGTATATTGTATTTAAGCTATTAGTAAAGGATTCGGATTGGGGAACATGAACGCGGGTTTTTGGAACACAGTAAAGACACAGGAATGCTCAGAACCCGGCTATCAGTTCAGTGTAAATAAAGCCTATTCTGCCTAGCACAGCACTTTCTCTGCCCTCATCTCTTTTGCTGTGTTTGCAGCTTGGAAACCCTAGTTCTAGAGACAGGCCTTCCTAGGAAAAATATTTGTTTAAATCTTTCATTTTCTCTGTGGTCTTTAAAGCCACTATGGTTTTAAGTCCTGAAATCAGCTTTTCTGGGCATGTTTGCTTCCAGCTCTGAACTCTACCAAACTCTGGTAGAGAGCTGGTATTTTATGCATGAGACATTGCTGCCTTTCAGGTGGCCGATACTATAAGCCTGGACTTCCACGCTCAACCCATTACTTTTCTTCGTTTGTATTTGGAGGTGAGCTCAGTTTCCCTCTGCCGCTCCCCGGCTCCGTGGTAGTAGCCACTGATAAGGTCCAGGACACACTCCCTTGTACAGAATCCGCCTTACCACCCTGAACAAGTGTGGCGAATAGCTTTTCCTTTAGCAATAGCATTCTGAAGGCATTAGCTCATTCTTGGTGCGCGGGCCAAGGGCGCTCGTGGGTGTGTTCAAGTGTGCATGCTGGCATGCAGGCTGCCGGCCATGCGGCCGACCAGCGGCAGGGCACCGGGGCAGCCAGGAACCCATGAACTGGTTTGGGCCTGGAAGGTTTCGTTTCCCTCATTCCTGCCTCCCCTCCCGCCCCGCCCGAAGGGGTCCGAGTGCAGCGCAGTACAGTTGCCCCCAGAGTACATTATTTCTGTAGAATGTAACTCAGGGGCCAGGCCCAAGACTGCGGGGGATGCGGCGCACCCGGCCTTGGAGAGGCGCAGGCTGGGCCCAGAGCCTGGTGCTCACAGCCGGGTGCTCACAGCAAAGTGCTCAGAGTCCGGTGGTCAGAGCCGAGTGCTCAGAGCCGGGAGCTCACAGCCGGGTGAGCCGGGTGCTCACAGCCGGGTGCTCAGAGCCGAGTGCTCAGAGCCAAGTGCTCACAGCCGGCTGCTCACAGCAAAGTGCTCAGAGCCGGGTGCTCAGAGCCGGGTGCTCACAGCCGAGTGCTCAGAGCCGGTTGCTCAGAGCCGAGTGCTCACAGCCGGGTGCTCACAGCCGGGTGCTCAGAGCCGAGTGCTCACAGCCGGGTGCTCAGAGCCGAGTGCTCACAGCCTGGTGCTCAGAGCCGGGTGCTCAGAGCCAAATGCTCACAGCCGGCTGCTCACAGCAGAGTGCTCACAGCCGGGAGCTCAGAGCCGAGTGCTCACAGCCGGGTGCTCACAGCCGGGTGCTCAGAGCCAAGTGCTCACAGCCGGCTGCTCACAGCAGAGTGCTCACAGCCAAGTGCTCAGAGCCGGGTGCTCAGAGCCAAGTGCTCACAGCCGGCTGCTCACAGCAGAGTGCTCACAGCAGAGTGCTCACAGCCGGGAGCTCAGAGCCGGTTGCTCAGAGCCGGGTGCTCACAGCCTGGTGCTCAGAGCCGGGTGCTCAGAGCCGGCTGCTCACAGCCTGGTGCTCAGAGCCGGGTGCTCAGAGCCAAGTGCTCACAGCCGGCTGCTCACAGCAGAGTGCTCACAGCCAAGTGCTCAGAGCACTCGGCTGTTTCAGGGCTGAGGACTTGATCCTCGCCTTCTGGGGCGCAGGCCTAGAGAACCACCAGCTAGCGACCGACCTTAAAGGAACCTGACTTAGGGCCGGCCGCGTCTGGCTTTGGCTCCGTCAGACTGCTGCCCACCTGGGCCGGGCCGGGAGCCGGGG
>NW_012267226.1:23071908-23131449 GCF_000151885.1 Dipodomys ordii
TGCGGCTGGCCGGGCCAGGCGCGGTGCCGGCCCCGGAGCTCGGGACTAGTGAGGCCCGGAAGAGCTGCAGGCTGGCTTTCTAAGTTGAATCCGCGTTCTCCACGCCACCTCCCACCCCCGAAACCCCCCACTCAACGGACCAGAGCCAGAAGCCCAGGCCTGGGATCTGCGTCGGAATGGGCCGAACCGCAGCAGCCGGAGGAGAAGCCCGGCCCTTCTCAGGACACAGCACGAGGGGTGTGCGCAGCAAAAGCTAGACTTAGAGCGCAGAATGAGCCGTAAACGGATAGCACACCTCGGAGAAATCGGACTAAGCAGTCGGTGCCAAGAAGCGGGGGTGTTACTCATGAGACTACCCCTCCCTACCACACACACAATCCCAACTGTTAGATACCTGTCAACTCTTTGACTTAAAACTCTAGATCGTTGTAAAATGAACAAATATATTCACACATTAACAGGTGGAGGGGGAGGAGGGGGAGAGGGAGGAAGAGGGGGAGGAGGAGGAGGAGGAGGGGGAGGAAGAGGAGGGGGAGCCACCTTGCAAGGCCTTTCTTGACCCATTCCCTTCACCCCCTCCTTTGTTCTCCCAAGTAACTCCTTACTAGGTTAAAATTTTTTTTCTATTTATTTTATTTTTGCCAGTCCTGGGGTTTGAACTCAGGGCCTGGGCACTGTCCCTGAACTTCTTTTGCTCAAGGCTAGCTCTCTACTGCTTGAGCCACAGCACCACTTCTAGCTTTTTCTGTGTATGTGGTACTGAGGAATAGAACCCAGGGCTTCTGCATGCTAGACAAGCACTCTACCACTGACCCACCTTCCCAGCCCCATCTCTTACTAGTTTTTTTTTTTTTTTTGGTCCAGTGTGGGGCCTGAACTCTGGGCCTGGGTGCTGTCCCTCAGCTCTTCAGCTCAAGGCTAGTGCTCTACCACTTGAACCACAGCACCACATCTGGCTTTATTTCTTTTTGCTATGTGGTGCTGAGGAATCGAACCCAGGGTCTCAGGCATGCAAGGCAAGCGCTCTACCACTGAGCCACCTTCCCAGCCCTCTTGCTAGTTTTATAACTAGTCTTCTAGATCTTTTTTTTATGTAGTCATAGGTATATCATGTGTACACACTGAAATATAAAACTGTATTATGTTGAACTAAAATGGGATCTTTATTGTGTTGTTGGAAATTTACTTCACTTTTCAGTAGATCCTGAAAAAACTTTACATGCTCTATAATTTTACTTGCTCTTAAAACTCTTGTGGGAATTATAAAGAGGCAGAAAAGAAGACAGATGAGTCATAGGAGCCACTGTATCAGGATTTTCAGCCTGTGGGATAAACCTAGCAACACCTCCTTCTACTAGCCCCATACCCACATTTTTCATGGCTTGGGCCTAAGTAAGAATGGCTTTGACATTTTTATGTGTGTATGCTTTTGTAGTGCTGGGGAACCAACCCAGGGCCTTGCTCCTCCTAGGCAGACATTCTACCGCTGAGCCACACCTCTGGCCCTGTACATTTTTAACTATTTGGAATGAAAGGAAGCAAAAGTTTCCTGACACAAGATGGGCTGCGGGTGCTTTCATACTTCAGAGTGTTTGCATGGGCCTTCAAAGCCTGGGATATTTACTAGAGGGTTTTTTATAGCAAAGCAGTTGCAAACTTCTAACTATAGGATTCAACTCAGAAGGTACCACCATGGATGAGAAATGTTCAAAAGGTCATTGGACTGTTGGATATCAGAAGCAGAACAAAACAATGGACACTAACTTAGAGGTCTTGTGTTCATATAATTTGGCAAATTATGTGGCCTTGGGCAATCGAACTCCCTCCTTTTAGAGGTTGGATTAAATCTCTAGGTAAGATTTCAGTGGTAATACTCTGGATTCTAATTTTGGAATTCTTAGGTTTGTTTTCATTGCTGGTGACCCACATGTCAGAAGCCAGGCTATCATTAATTGGTTCAGAGAACCATCCAAGGGATCTTCTGCCAGATTACAGGGTGGGCTGGGGTGGTGGCCTGCTGATTTATTGTTCCTCTATCTGATTCCATCTTATGACTACCATCACCTCCCACCATTTGCTAAAAAGCTTCCAGTCTGGGCTGGGAAGGTGGCTCAGTAGTAGAGCGCTTGCCTTGCATGCATGCATGAGGCCCTGGGTTCGATTCCTCAGCACCACATAAGCAGAAGAAAAAAAAAGCCAGAAGTGGCGCTGTGGCTCAAGTGGTAGAGTGCTAGCCTTGAGCTGAAGAGTGGAGGGACAGTGCCCAGGTCCAGAGTTCAGGCCCCACGACCGGACCCCTCCCCCCCAAAAAAAGCTTCCAGTCTTTCAATCTCTCTTTTTTTGGGGGGGGGTCCAGTCACGGGGCCTGAACTTTGGGCTTGGGCACTGTCCCTCAGCTCTTCAGCCACTTACAGCTTTTTCCTTATGTGGTGCTGAGGGATCGGACCCAGGGCCTCAGGCATGCAAGGCAAGCGCTCTACCACTGAGCCACCTTCCCAGCCCCCAGTCTTTCAATCTCTAGACCAGAGTTCTTTAACTTCTGCCCAGCTGGCATCTCAAGCCAGATGATTCTTTGTGGTAGGAGGTTGTTCTGTATGTAGGTTAGGGCATCTAGCAGCACCGCTGGCCTCTGTTCACCACAAACTCTCCTCCTTTAGATGATGGCAATCATAATGTCTGCAGACATTGCTAGGTGTTTCCTTGTGCTCAACATTGCTTCCATTTGAAAACCACTGCTTTAAACCCAAGTCTCTTCATAAGCCACCAAGGTATTTGATTCTAGCTCACAATGGGCTCTTCCAACTAAATTGTTTATCATATGTCACTCATCTCTTAATGTTATACATTTATGACTTAATTAATTTTAATAATACTTATGAGGAGGTTTATGCAGTCTTACATTCACTGTTCCATCATGGCAGCTTGGGTAGAATATTTTTTGTTGTTGTTGGTCATGGGGCCTGAACTCTGGGCCTGGGCGCTGTCCCTCAGCTCTTCAGCTCAAGGCTAGCGCTCTACCACTTGAGCCACAGCACCACTTCCAGCTTTTTCTGCTTAATGTGATGCTGAGGAATTGAACTCAGGGCCTCATGCATGATAGGCAAGCACTGTGCCACTGAGCCACCTTCCCAGTCCTGGGTAGAATTTTTTAAAACAGGCCGTCTACTAAAGTTGTAACCCAACAATTTCTTGCTCCAAGCCCCTCTGTATTGCATCTGCTTAGAGGGGATAAGGCCCTGAATTGAATCCCCAGCACTGTATACACAGGAACAAAAATCATTAGGACTTCCCATAATTGTGGAGAAAAGTTCACATTTTTTATCTCAACAATTCACCGAGACACACTACCTGACCTCCCAGCTCCAGGAGGATTAACTTTGTGCTGATTTATTCTCCTGACAGCTAGCTGTGACTCACTGCTTGAGTATCCTGCCCAAGGCTGGATGTGGCAACTAAGGTAAGAGGAGACACCTTTCACTTACATATTCCTGACAGCCAGGGTTGGATCCATCACATGAATGGATTTCCACTGTGCTAGTGGTTTCAGTGCAATCGGCCCCTATTGCATTACCCCATCTGTCACTTTGCCTACCCCCCTCCTGCTCCTTGGCTCCTACTGTGCCCTCCCTGGGGTTGAAGATCCACATCAGCAGGAAGTGTGGTCTGGGCAAAGGCAGATAGCTCTTGGTTCTCCTTAGGGATAGCTGGGGTCTAGGGAGAGGCCGGCCATCCACAGTGACTGGTCAGGGACAAGCCGTCCAGCAAAGTTCTCATCCCAGGTCTATAGTGATGCTGGTGGTTCTGTTAGATACTTAATCATAAAGTTTTAATGATTTTTTTCCTCTTAAAATCCAGCTATCCCTGGGAGATGTGAAAGCTTTATCCAATATCTTTTATTTGTTGCAAGACATTACCATGTAGTGACTAAGGGCAAGTGTAGTGGGGTTAGACTGCCTGGAGTTGAAATCAAACCCGATTCTTAACAGACGTGTAACCTTGAGCACGTTGCTTCACATTCCTTGTATATCAAAGAGCATGTACTTGTGTTCTATTGTTTTGTGGTAAGAACACTTAACATGAGATCTTCCCCTCTTAAACTTTTTTTTTTTTGGTCGGCCGTCGGGGCTTGAACTCTGGCCTGGGCTCTGTCCCTCAGCTCTTCAGCTCAAGGCGAGCACTCTACCACTTGAGCTACAGTGCCACTTCCGGTTTTCTAGTGGTTTATTGAAGATAGGAGTCTCATGGTCTCTCCTGCCCGGGCTGGCTTTGAACCTCAATCCTCAGATCTCAGCCTCCTGAGTAGCTAGGATTACAGGCATGAGCCACCAGCGCCCGGTTTAAACTTTTTTTTTTTTGGCCAGTTCTGGAGCTTGAACTCAGGGCCTGGGCACTGTCCCTGAGCTTCATTTGCTCAAAGCTAGCACTCTACCACTTGAGCCACAGCGCCACTTCAGGCTTTTTCTGTTTATGTGGTACTGAGGAATTGAACCCAGGACTTCATGCATGCTAGACAAGCACTCTACCACCAGGCCACATTCCCAGCCCCCTCTTAAACTTTTAAGTGTACATTATGTTGTTTGATTATATCTATAACATGAGGCCAGGCACCAGTGTCTCGTGTCTAATATTTACTCAGGAGGCTGAGATCTGAGGATCATAGTTCAAAGCCTGCCTGTACAGGAAAGTCTGTAAGACTTATCTCCCATTAATCACCAAAAAAGCTGGAAGTGGAGCTGTGGCTCAAGTGAGAGAGCACTATCCTTTAGCACAAAAGCTCAGGGACTGCATCCAGGCCCTGAGTTCAAGCTCCAGGACTGGCACAAAATAAACAAGTCAAAAAAAGACCCACAAAATATAAGGTTGGATAGCAAATCTCTAGGACTTACTTAGCTTGCTTAACTGAAATTTCATACTAATTGATGAGCAGCTTTCCATTCCTCAACCCCCCCCCCCCCAATTCCTGGTCACTACCATTCTCTTCTGTAGTTGTAGAAAAACAGATGAGTCACAACTTTCAGGTCACAAGTAGAAATAGATCCACTTCTCAGCTTTGTGTTCCCAGACCATATGTTCTGTGATCTGTGTTCTCATGTCATATGTTTTCATTTTTGAAAATCTGGCCTTTGCTTGCATAGACCTATTTCTTTAGGATCTCCTTTCTTCACTGGCTCTTCCTCATGGATATGTTCCATGAATACTGATTCCAGCTTTGTCTCTCCTCCCTACTTTTCCTGGTGTTTTCATCACCCCAAAGACTTCCACACAAATGGATGCTGATAGCTTTCAAATCTTGCCCTAACACCCAGATCTTTTAGGACCAGAATATCCTGGAGCATCTACAGATACCTCATACTCAGCACTGTGCCTCCTGCATTCCTTAGTCAATGGGAAGAGCATCCCTACTTGTTTCTGAGCCCAAACCAGGGAATCAAAGTCTACCCATCCTACTTTCTTCCTTTGCTTTCCATTCAGCTCTCGGTGGCCCTGTGGATTCTTCTTCCTTAACACCTTTGACTCTGATCTTCCCCCATTCCCTGCTGCCTGCTTAGAGAAGACTGACATCTGCACTGAGTTATCTCCAAAGTCTTCTATGTAGCCTAGGCTGACCTCCTGATACTCTGCTCAGGCTCTTGAATGATAGGATTACAGGCACACACTACCACATCTGGCTCAGTTTATGCTGTTTCTTCTAGTCCATTGTGTTAGCCAGATATTTTTTGTCAGCTGTGGGGCTTGAACTCTGGGCCTGGGTGCTCTTCAGCTAAAGCAAGTACTCTACCACTTGAGCTACAATGCCACTTCCAGTTTTCTGGTGGTTCATTGGAGATAAGAGTCTCATGGACTTTCCTGCCTGGGTTGGCTTTGAACTGCCATCCTAAGCTCTCATCATCCTGAGTAGCTAGGATTACAGGTGTGAGCCACCAGTGCCCAGCATAGCCATATTGTCATCCCTACTTAAAATACCTGTGAAAAAGACTTACTTTGGCTCACAGTTTTAGAAGGTTCAGTTCATGGTCTGTGGGCCCTGTTGCTTTTGGACATGTGATCATTTAGAATTAGAGAGTGGTCGTTGGTTTGGAATCAAGAGGTCTAAGTTTGAGTTCTAATTCTTATCATTAACTAATCTGAGTGACTCTGGATAAATTCTTCTTGCCCTTTTCCTAAAGGTTTTCTCTAGGAACCAAAATCTTGCCACAAAACACATCTAGCTAAGAGAGGACAGAGCAGTGACATTAAGTGTAATTGACATTAAAGCATCACCCTAGACTGTGGTTGATGGGACTCCCAAGGTTTCAGGGCTTGTGTGGCAGCAAAGCCTGACATTCAAGCTTGCCAGTCATCTGGAACACTGAACTCCTCCCCTCGGGCACAGATAGAGATGGTCTCTAGAGATTTTCCTTCTAGGAGGAGGGCAAACTTTTATCTGAGATTTTTCTCTGAACTTTCTTTTCTCTCTCTCACTCAACTTTTCTCCTTTGAGTTCTGTGACCGTGATCACGTCAGATCCCAGAGATTTGTCTTGCTTGCTTAATATTTTGGCCCAAGTATGAAAAAATACAAATATCTACTTGCCTTGTGCTCTTTAACAAAGCTGAGGCAAGCTAGGGCATTCAAAAGAGTTCTATATGAGCTGAATTGGACACCTATAATGAGCATAAAAGCATTTACCAAGGTACTAGATTTTTTTTTTTTTTGGGTCCGGTCGTGGGGCCTGAACTCTGGGCCTGGGCGCTGTCCCTCAGTTCTTTAGCTCAAGGCTAGCGCTCTACCACGTGAGCCACAGTACCACTTCCGGTTTTCTGGTGGTTTATTGGAGATAGGAGTCTCATGGTCTCTCCTGCCCGGGCTGGCTTTGAACCTCGATCCTCAGATCTCAGCCTCCTGAGTAGTTAGGATTACAGGCGTGAGCCACCAGTGCCCGGCTTCTTTTTTCTTATGTGGTGCTGAGGAATCGAATCAGGGCCTCAGGCATGCAAGGCAAGCACTCTACCACTGAGCCACCTTCCCAGCCCCGAAGGTACTGGATTTTTTAAAAAAGAAAAACAACTAGTCCACTTAACTTGTTCACATACACTATTTCTAACCACTTTGAAGATGGAGAGATTTGCTTTATTTCCTGGGCTTTTCTTCCTGGGGCTCCTTTCTGTCCTTTCAGAGATCACAGTGGGATTAGATGCCATAATGATGGCTCAAACCCATGATTTTCCTGCTTCTGCTGAGATGACAGGCATGTGTCACCATACCTGGTTTAGTGTTAATATTTTAAAGTGCAGATTATTCAATTATCTCCCAGGAGTGGACAAGAGTGGGAAAACATTTTATTCTCTTAATGATATCCTGGAATTGATTCCATTGCTCTTCCTACACCCTGTCTTTATTAAATGAATCAATTCCTGCTTCTTTCTACTGGGTCCTATTTGTACAAAACGCCTAGGTTTGCTCTCCCAGGCTTTCTCACAGATTACTCTGTCTACCCAAAAGGCATGCTGCAAGGCTCAAATCTCACCCCCTGCCATCCAGGACAGGAAGACGGTGTGATGGAAAGTGGCCCAGACTGCAGGATCAGGCTGGGGCTGTGACACTGGCACTGCTCTGCTCTGGGATCTTGGGCTAGTCACGTATTGCTCCTCAGCCTCTAGGTGCCCTTCCAATTACCGTCTGCCATCTCATCAATCAGGAAAAGTAATCTCTTTTAATGAGCCAGCTAGCTAACTCTCAGGGTGCCTACATCATATAATGTTGTGAACCTGATAAAATGCTTTTCTCCTGGAAAAGACTATTCAACAGCAAGGACTGTGGTAGAAAATTCAGGCACTGTGAAAGATTTTAAGATTATTTGTTTATTTTACTTTTATTTATTATTTATTTGTTTATTTTATTTTTATTACTGTGTGTGTACATGAGTGTATGGTACTGGGGATTGAGCCCAGGATCTTGTATATGCTAAGAAAATGCTTTACTACTGAGCTACAACCTCAGACCTTTCTCTTGCCTGCCTGCCTGCCTGCCTGCTTGCCTGCCTGCCTTCTTTCCTTCCTTCCTTCCTTCCTTCCTTCCTTCCCTCCTTCTCTTCCTTCCTCCCTCCTTCCCTCCCTCCCTCCCTCTCTCCCTCTCTCTCCTTTCCATTTGACGGAGCTCAAGCTGACCTTGAACTTACCATCCTTCTGCCTCTCCTCCAGTGTAACTTGATGATGGGCAACTATGGAAGGTGTGAGCAGTTCTATCTGGATTTCATTGATTCTTCTTCTTCTTTTTTTTCCCCCTGGTTCTGGAGGTTGAACTCAGGGCCTGTGTTCTTTCCCTGAACTTCTTTGTGCTCAAGGCTAGTGCTTTACCACTTGAGCCACAGCCCCGCTTCCAGATTTTTCTGTGTATGTGGTGCTGAGGAAGCCAACCAGGGCTTCATGCATGCTAGGCAAGCGCTCTACCACTGAGCTGCCTTCCCGCCCCTCATTGCCTTCTTTAAAAGAATACGTACTGCACATTATTTCTCACATATTTTGTATTTCCGGGTGTACTTTTTAGTTTTGCAA
The DNA here is from genome assembly GCF_000151885.1 of Dipodomys ordii. Taxonomy (NCBI): domain Eukaryota; kingdom Metazoa; phylum Chordata; class Mammalia; order Rodentia; family Heteromyidae; genus Dipodomys; species Dipodomys ordii. The sequence goes on from NW_012267226.1 coordinate 23,080,443, forward strand.
TAAATCACAAAGCCAATGACCTCACTATTTACAGTACCTAAAATCAAGGTTAGCTCAACTATTGTCCTCATATTTTGTTGGGTCAAGCTTTCCAGAACCATGCAAATTTAGTTTCAAAATGTGTCATTGCTTCTAGTTGTTAAAAATGGGCAAGTTACTTTACCTCTTCAAGCTGAGGTTGACTTGATCTACAAAGTATGGCACTAGTAATACTTAGTGTAAAAGGTGGTCTATTAGTATTAAAGATCATGCATAAAAGGCTTCACAGATGTGTGGCAAAAAGGGAATGCTCAGTGTGTATTCACTATGTCTCCTGCTGTTCTCCATGGAGCATATGAACCCCCATTGTGTGCCAGATACTGCTCAAGGCACTAAGGTACAAATATAAAAGACAGACATTCCCGAAGCAGTTGCTGTGCAGGCTTTGTTCTAAGACTTTTGGGAAATGTGGAGAAGATTCAAGACCTGTCAAAGCATGAAGAAATGAATGTACTTCAATTTTAAAATGATTAAAGCAGTGTCTGGAAGGTCTACTAAAGCTCATTACTCCCTTTTGGTAAGAAGGTAAATATTAGCCTGTGGATCTTCCAGAATGTGTTTATTCCAGATTACCAGTGAACTCACCTAAGGGCATGCAGGCCATTGTGAAGACAGAGCTCATGGACAGCTATAGGGTGAGCCCGCACATAGCATTGAGGAAGAGGCAGGAACAGAGCCACCCAGGGTGAGGACAAACTGTGTTTGTTCCTGTATCATTGGGCCTCCATGCTGCAGGCAGCCAATGATACCATCCAGGCAGGTGTGGGAGGCATCTGACTGTGCGTAACACCCGTGTGAGAAAATGAGAACACAAGAATGTATTGGTTATTGGATGAAGTAAAAGGTGGCTGAAATTGGCTTACTGCATCCATTTTCATCTACTTTGGCTTCTCTCCACTGCTCCAATTATGGAGATAATTATCTCACACTTAACAGAATAGAGTGTGGGTAGTGACAATGATAAGGTAGTGAGGTAAGGGCTGTGATGGTGAGAACGCTCAGTCATATTAGGGGCACACAGGAGGACAAGTTCACCAGATGGCCATGATGCGCTGGGTGTGCAAAGGTGGGGAGGTGTGTTCCATAATCCCCTCGGAACACTCTTAGTCTATTCGTAATCGGTGCCTTAAACTCTGCTTTTTAATGTCTAGCACAAATAGGAGAAAGGTGAGGAACTTATTATGGTCTTTTAAAAAAAGATCTCCCAGGTTTGTTTGTTAACAAGAGTGCTCACGGGCTGGGAAGGTGGCTCAGTGGTAGAGTGCTTGCCTTGCATGAATGAGGCCCTGGGTTCGATTCCTCAGCACCACATAAACAAAAAAGAAAAAAGCCAGAAGCGGCGCTGTGGCTCAAGTGGTAGAGCGCTAGCCTTGAGCTGAAGAGCTGAGGGACAGTGCCCAGGCCCCACAACCCGACCCCCCCCCCAAAAAAATAAAAAAACAAGAGTGCTCACCTGATAATGATAAATTTATTTTTTTTGTAGCTATTTCCTAAGTGCTCAGAGAACTATAAATCAAACCCTGGTGATAACAGTTTTTTGCAATAATCTATATCATATCAACAATATTCCTGAGAAGGTAAATTACTGACATTTTGGAAAGGACAGTCTTTTTTTTTTGTCATATACTTAAACTCTAGGCCTGGGCGCTGTCCCTCACCTCTTCAGCTCAAGGTGAGCACTTAACCACTTGAGCCACAGTGCTACTTCGGTTTTCTGGTGGTTAACTGGAGAGAAGAGTCTCACAGACATTTCTGCCTGGGCTGCCTTTGAACTGTGATCCTCAGATCTCAACCTCCTAAGTAGCTAGGATTACAGGTGTGAGCCACCAGCACCCGGCTTGGAAAGGACAGTCTTTAGAAACAAATTTGCTAATTTTGCCTTAACTTCCCAAAGGCCAGCTACATGAACACTATTTAGAGGAAAAATCAGATAAGCAGCTTGAGATCATTGGGAGAAGAGGCTAGATTATGTGGAATTATTTGGGATGCTTGATGTTGGGGACAAGTGTTTTGATTTACTGGTATCCTAAGATGCATAGATGGCCTGATCCTACTTCACTTCTCTTCCTCTTGATACCTCCTCCTTTAAACATCTCAAGCTTAAATGCTTCAAAGAAGTTGATGTTATTGGCTGGAACAGGCAGCATTAGGCTTCTCTTTTGCCAGCAACCACTGCACAGGGAGCAGGAAAGGCAGTTACTTGACCAGAAGTGAGGACTGGGTGCCCACATCTGGAATTGGCACCAGGCTGGATTGTGGCATTTGCAAGAGCAGCGCTTGAAGATTTGGTCTCTAACCACAAGTTACTTACAGTCTATTTGGGGAGGTAGAACTAAGATAGATGGAGCAAATAATTTAACCTGTTAAATATTTATTAATGCCTTACCAAGCGCTAAGCTAGTTGTGCTCAGCCTGCATGTGAGAAACACTGATTTTATTTTATTTTATTTTTTAAAAAAATACATAATGGCTGGGGTTCAACCCTCAGAGTGGAAGTTTCCAAATGTAGATTTTTGGATGGGCTGTCAGTATTATCTGGGAACTTGTTACATATGCAAATTCTTGGCTTCAGATTCTTTGGAGGCAGGTTTTGTATGTTGAGCAATCTGTGCCTTAGAAGACCCTGTTGCAAGGAATGGAAGATGTATTTAGACTATTTTTGCTAAGACACTGTCTCCTTAGCTGGGCCATGAATAAAGGCTAGGCATACAGACCACTAGTCATTTTGTACTTATGACCTTTGCTCGAGCCATTCTCTCTTGAAATCGCTTAGGCAGTGAAGAAGGAGCTAATAGAAGTCTGGAATACCTGATAGCATCAATGATTTTTTGTTGTTGTTAGTGTGCGGCTTGAACTCAGGGTCTTGGTGCAGTCCCTGAGCTTTTTTGCTCAAGGCTAGCACTCTACCATGTTGAGCCACAGCTCCACTTCTGGTGTTCTGGTGGTTAATTGGAGATAAGAACGTCATGGACTTTCCTGCGTGGGCTGGCTTTGAAGTGAGTTGGTTGTGATCCTCAGGTCTCAGCCTCCTGAGTAGCTAGGATTACAGGCATGAGCCACTGGCCCCCACCCTTATCAATGACTCTTAACCAAAATCTCACTGATCAATCCTGAGACACAGAACAAGTATCTGACTGCCTCTAAACACCCTATGACTTGGGACTATTAACTACGCATACCTTCTCACTCCTGCCCCAATATTCCTGATTTGACCTAAGAAATGGCTACCCTAAACCTGTACCCTAAAGATGGCTGAGATGGGCTGAAGTACTGCCTTTTCATGACATGCCTGTGTCATGTGAAAATCTTTCTCTGTGGTTCTCTCTGCCTCTCCCCGCCTCCTTCTCCCTCTCTTTCCTCTGTCTCCCTTCTCTCTGTCAGTTGTGGGGCTTGAACTCAGGGCCTGCAGGCTATCCCTGAGCTTTTTCACTCAAAGCTATTGCTCTACCACTTTGAATCACAGCACCACTTCTGGTTTTCTGCTGGTTAATTGGAGATAAGATTCTCACTAATTTTCTTGCCCAGGCTGGCTTTGAACTGTTATCCTCAGATCTCAGCCCCCCTCCCCCTCCCTGCCCCCACCCAGCAGCTAGGATTACAGATGTGAGCTACCAGAGTCCAGCTCACCAAGTCTCTTTATTTGATTTGGCATACAAGGGTGAGTGAGTGGACCTGACATGCGGAACTCCTGGAGTTTGGACCTGTAACTCTGGAGTCTAAAACTCTGGTTTCATGCATGCCTATTCAAATTTAAGTACCTGCTTCAGGAGGCCTAGTGTGCAACATAGAGGTTTGAGCCCCTAAATATTTGCAAAGCTGCTCAGAATACACAGCTGTAGAGCCAGAGTTTGCCCCTACTGTGCGATAACACACAAGATAAGGATGGAGAAAACAAGGCCCCAGGCATGAAGGATCTCACAGTTTAGATGGCATTATACCTAATGCCACTAAACGCCATAGAACTTCCATCCAAGAAGAAGTTCCTGGAGGAGCTAGAGAGCACCCTAAAATTGAGCAAGAGTCCAAAGAGCTGCTACTTCAGGAAGACTAGTTTGGGGACAAACCAATTTGAGCAAAACAGCCAGAGGCAGCGGGAGTGAGAGCAGACAGCAACCTGCCCTTCACCCAGCCTTGAAGGCGTCCCTTTATTCATTCAACAAATACTTCCCGAGTGACTATCTACTCTAACAGCCGATTACTTATGACTTACAGCTCACCAATTTCCAAAAAGGATTTGAGGTGGTTTACAATGTTAACACACATCCCAAACAGGAACGTAAATAATTCAAGGAGAACAGAGACCCATTAAAAGAAGCTGGGAAATGTCTGCCATGCTCCTGGGATGAATGAATTTAGGGTTTGATGGGAGCAAGCCACCGCAAGAGGTGCTTTGGGGTTCACTGAGAGAGAGGAGGGAGCTTGGCGTCCACAGGGAAGATAGGAGTGCACATAAATAACCACAATTAGACAAAGGGCTAGTGGCAGTTTCAGGGCAGCAAGCATCGTTTCCAGCTGTGGAAGTGGCGCGTCTGAGCACTTTAGGACGGGGAGGTTAGCACCATAGTTGGATGCAGGAAGGAGCATCCGTGAGAAGAAAATTCACCAAGTCCCCAGCACACAGGAACAGTGGGAATGAAGAGCAGGATAATGAATGGAGGGGTTCAATAGAGGCAAAACTTCTATTGGATGAGAGCCAGCAAGGAGAGAGAGAAGGTATTTCATCAGGGGAGTAAAGTGGGAAGGTTATACTTGATAATTCAGCAGATACATGTCGGATGGAGTGGAGGGAGGGGCTGGAGGTCAGAAGGCCCCTTAGGAGACTGAGCTTGGTCTAGATGCTAAAGGAGAAGGGTGGGGTGAGTTGGAGATGCAGGAGCAGCAAGAGAAAGGAAGACACTGGAAAGCAGTACTTTGCAGTTATAATATACAACTTGCTGCTCCAATTGTGCTTCTGTGACCAGTAGCACGAGCAGGATTTGGCAGCCAAGGTCCTACTGAGTCAGAACCTACATTTTTTTATTTGTTTGTTTTGTGTTTATATGTGTGTGGAAAGCTACTGGGGTTTGAACTCAAGGCTTTGTACTTGCTAGGTAGGTGCTTTAACATTTGAGTCATATCCCCAGTTCCTTTTGTGTTCAATTTTTTAAAAATAGAGCCTTAATTGTTCATTCAGGACAGCCTAGATTTGTAATTTGCCCATTTATGCTTCAGAGCCAAGATGGCAGGCAGCCTCCCCTTACCCCACAGCAGATTTTTATTGGTTGAAATAGGAGTGAGGGATGGGGAAGCCCGGGGAGGGGGAAGATTTGCTCAGTTTGTTCTTGAACTGTGACCTTCCCAAACTCAGCTTCCCAAGTAGGATTACAGGAGTGAGCTACTATACCCAGCTTTGTCAAGAGACCTGGATAATCAGAATGCACAGTGAAGTGAGAGAAATACCGGACACGGAGTGCTGAGGGCAGGGTGTAGGGGAAAAAGAATCTTAGCACAAGTCAGGGAGCTCCAGGTGTATGTCAAAAAGCTTTGGCAATAGGATTAGAATCCGTTTTCATCACATCTGTAAGGACCAGACTAATGGCGAGCTTAGGGTTCTGATAAATCTGGATTTATCTCTTCTTAAATTTTGTATCTTTACCCAAATCACTGTATGGTGGAGCCATTTACATCATATCATGTACAAATTTCCTGTCAAATGGAAAAATAACATTTTCCCCATTTTATGTTTTATAAGACAAAATCCAAACTAGTTGACCAAATGTTGACTTGCCAACAACAATTATGGTGATAATGATACTGCAGCATGTGCCACCATGGTCGCAGTGCTTGCTCTGCTCTAGGTCAGGCACTAAATAATTTACTTCTAGGCTAATCAATAACACCAGGCTCGGGGCTGGGAATGTGGCTTAGTGGTGGAAGGCTTGCCTAGCATGCATGAAGCCCTGGGTTTGATTCCTCAGTCCCACATAAACAGGAAAAACTGGAAGTGGCACTGTGGCTTAAGTGGTACAGTGCTAGTCTTGAGCAAAAGAAGTTCAGGGACAGTGCCCAGGCCCTGAGTTCAAGCCTCAGGACTGGCAAACAACAACAAATGCCACGGTTACCAAAAGTTGCTGTGGACTGTTAGAGATATTTCACCATTTAAAAATGTATTTATCTCCTTCAGTAGACCTCTTATGGTTTTCCCAGTATCTAAAATACAGCCTTATGATTAGTAACTTACTGATTTTATTTAAAAAATTTTTATTGTGCCAGTACTGGGGCTTAAACTCTGGTACTTACTAGTCTTGCTTGGCTTCCCCTTACCCTTATGGCTGGTATTCTACTTAATCCGTGCCTCCAGTTCCAGCCTTTTAATGGTTAATTGGAGATAAAAGTCTTGAGGATTTGTCTGTCCAGGCTGGCTTTGAACCTCAGTCTCTTAAATTTCACTATCCTGAGTAGCTAGGATTATTGGCATGGGCCACCAGTACCTAGCTTTGTCATTACTTTTTAATGAATGAAAAACCAATCTAATGAGTACAGCTATGAGCCTTACACTGGAAAACATGGTAATGCTTTGGCACATATTACATTGTGCTTGTTTATACTTATGCTTCGTACAGGAAGAGACAGTGTTATCCACTGTCTTGCTTCCAGGATGAAATGGAGTGTCAGGCATATAGTAAGTGCTCAATAAATTTGGATGGCTAAATGAAGTTGAAGTTTCCTCTAAATTTTTTTTAACATGATAATAAACTCCTTGGAATTGAAGCTAACCAAAGAATGTTATAATATAATTAAGTATATTGTAATTTGGCCAAGGAGGAAAGGATGTCATAACAGAAGGGTCATGATCTCCACAAAGTTCTAGAAAAAGGAACTATAAAAATGTGATTTGACGGTATCATCCTACACTGTGCTTGGGACAAGCTGTTCTGACAAAAACAGATACCTCTGCAGAGAAGAAACAGCCTTTCCAGTTTTTAGCAGCCTGATGAAGGATCCTTGTAGGCACCAGAACAATGTCTGGTCTGCCAGCTGGCCTCCCGAGGACATGGTATCTCCCAGGAGAGAGGGTTCTGAACACTTAACTAACCTCGTTATGAACAGGCTACTAAACACAGCTTGACAGTAGAAAGACGCTTGAAGCCCGCTCCATCATATGCTAAGTCTGAAACCTTGAGCACTTGATGATTTTTTGAAGCCTTGGTGGTGGTAGTGGTGGTGGTGGTGGTGTATGTGTTTAATCTGTGAAAAAGAATGAACCTAATTCAGTGTTATAAACAGGGAAAAAGTAAATACGATATATGAAGGTATAACCAAGCATCTAGGCAAAATGAATGTTCTTTGTTCCTGACCATCCTTACCCTCCCCTCCCCCCCCACAGTTAGATATGCCTCTCATGATTAACAAAGACATTATCATCATTCTAAATTCTGGCAGGTACACGCAGGTCTGTGGTATCCATGGTGACCATCTTGAAGTACTGACTCCCTATGGGCTCAGCAGCCAGCCAGCTTTCCTTCTTTTAGCATCATTATTTGCAGTTTCCTGATTTGCTAGAAATTTTCCTGGTAGCTTCCCCCCACCCCCATCAGAAATGGTCTTTTTACCCAGCCTTGCATCTGTAGGGATCTTAATCTTCCACTAGCATCCGGTAATAGCACAAGGTCTACCTAGGGCCCGCATAATCTGGTGCCTTCTCCCCAAACAAATATGTGGAAATTCAGGAGGTCGAATTGAACTGTCAACACTGTCTTGCTGTCTTTCCCCTTTCCAAGCTATTAAAGGTCTTCTGCTTGAATTAAACTTTAAGGGAAAGTAAAAGAAAGATTCTAGGGGCATAATGAGACTGGTTTTCCAGTCACGGAGCTATGTGGACTTTTCCTACTTCGAGATTCTGCTAAGAACTTACGATTTGTGGCCACAATCTTTCCATTCATTTCACCTCCAGCCTGTCTTCTACAACTGTTCTTGCCTCACAGGTCTGAAGGGGGAGCAGCTGGGTGCATGTTCTTGGAAAGTGGTGTTTGGATGGAGAAAGGTTTCTACTAGTTAGGCCTGGCTAGCCATGGCCAGGTGCCTCTTCTCCAACTTTTGCCCAACCTTAGGGCCATGCTCTCTTCAGAGGATTGACTATAAATGGTCATCATGGGGAAGCACCCAGAATGCCAAGATCTACGAGCCTGACAGAGCTTGTATATCAGCCTGACAGCTTCAAAAGCACGGAGTCTGTGTGGAATCCCAAACAGCCTCTGTTTCTTCCTCCTCAAGCACCGGCCGCCTGCCTGCCTGCTTGCCTCCCTGGCCTTATTTAAACAAGGCCGAGCAGGCTGTTTGGATTCAGAGGCCGGTTATTTTTCCCCAGTGTGGAGAACAGATCAGCAAGATTGTCCCGCCTGAATGTGAGCTGCTTTCCCCGCTTTGAGGTCTTTCTGCTTTTTAGAACCTGTTAGAGTTTCATCGCTTCAGAAGTCTGCTACTTACCCTGAAACCTGACTGTGGCTTATGTGGCTGTCTAGGTCTGAGGGTGGTCATCATTATTGCTAACATTAGGATGCCAGACAGGGCACTAGGTAGTTTGAGTTTAACACACACTTGGCACAGAGTATGTACTTGGCTGTTATTATCAATAATCCTACAGATCATCTTGTAAAGAAATATTAGTGTCCCTAGTTTTGGGCAGCTGATGAAACATTCCCAATCATGTATTTGAGGTTCCATATCCATCAAATTACAGAGCTAGAATGTGATGTAGATATAGACTGCATGGCGGCCTCCTCTCTGTGTCATCTCGTACTGTAGTGGCAAAATTGATGGCACAGACTGACTTCTACAAGTCCTTCTTATCTATCCTGCTGCAAATTTGAGCTCCTTCTCTATGCAGAAGAAAGCTATTGCAAACTGGAAGGATTGTTGCGTTCCACCAGCAGCTAATGGAGACAGCATGGTCTTTGAGGTGCGGGGAGATAGGCAAAAGCACAAGAGTCTCTGAAAGTACAACATCTCTTCTTAAACTGAGGGCAGCCAATCTGCCGAGGCCAGTGGAGGAAGCCGGGGCAGGAGAAACCTTTGTCTAAGACTCAGAGCTGAAAAACGTAAACGCGGAAGATCCTCCCTGCTTATCCATTTCTTTCCTCTGCTGCATCTACTGGCGCCTGGTCCCTCTGCAGCTCAGAGGGAGGAGTGTGCACACGTCTGGTGACTCTGGCTCCAGCCAGCAGCACCAGGGGCAGCCACCCCCCTGGCGCTCTCCATCCACAGCCGACTCAGTGGGCTCCGTTTCACAGTGTTCTTTGAAGATGAACAGATTTCCTCCAGACTTGGAAACCACTGTACTGGTCTGCTTAGCTTAATGTGAGCTATTGTCAGAGCCACAGGACCTTTGGGACTCCTCTCCTCGCCATTCAACTGCCCTTCACTGCCCCCAGAAGTGTCCGTGGGTGGTACTCTCTCAACATCATTCCTTCTCTGTCAGAATTCACCACAGAGCCCTCTGGGACAGGATTGAATCTAGCTGCTCTTCCTTCTTGTTCTGACCCATCTTTGTGGAATTTACAAGGTGCCTGTCCTGCTAATTATGTTCTCATTTACAACTGTCTGGGGTCCATGTTGGTTTCGTTTTTTCGTTTGTTTGTTTTTTCACTTTTGCTCTTTCTTCTCTATTTTGTTTTTGCTTTTGTTTTTGTTTTTGTCAGTCCTGGGGCTTGAACTCTGGGCCTGGGCACTGTCCCTGCGCTCTTCAGCTCAAGGCGAGCACTCTACCACTTGAGCCACAGTGCCACTTCCAGTTTTTTTCTGGTGGTTTATCAAAGATAAGAGTGTCATGGACTTTCCTGCCCAGGTTGGCTTTGAACTGTGATCCTCAGATCTCAGCCTCCTGAGTAGCTAGGATGACAGGCATGAGCCACCAACTGGAAGTCCTTTAAGAATATAAAGCCCTGGCTCTCCTCTCTTTCTCAAGTTTGCTGCCCTTCTCTGTCTGGGTGGTGCAGCATCTGTGCATACTCCCGTGATCAGAGCAAATAAGAGAGTGGGGAAATCCCTTGTCTTCAGAGACCTTCAACCAGGAAGGATAGGATGGAGCTCCAGCTCATCAAAGGGCCACACGTCTATTTTCTGCCATCTGAAAATGAGCTGTGGGCTCCTGCTGGGGAGTCCCTCACACTCTGGGGCTCTGCAGAGGCAGGCAGCTGGCTTCCATAGGTCCAGGAGTTGCTGTAAAGCAAGGGAGATTTTGCTTTGGCTGTGAGGGTCTCGGGACTCCCAGAGTAGTCAGCAGGCCTCATAGGTATTCTGCAAACTAACCATGCTAATGAGTGTTGTGGGGCAAGAACCCTGCTGAGTTTTGTGAGCAGTTGGCAGGACTGTGGGTTCCAATCTGAAGATTTAGGCTTGAACGTGAAGCTGACATGGAAACCTGCAGGAAGCCTGCAACAGGATCACAGCCCCCTCCCCACCCCACCAGGAGGAAGTAAAGCCTCGTATTCTGGCTGAAACCGTCTCATCCACCTTTCAGTGTCCGAGACACAGTACCCACCATTTCCTAGCTAAGGAGGTCTTTGCCCCATTCTTAAGAGACCCCTTAAAAATCGCTCATCCACTACAAAGACAGTACTCTGTGGAAGTTCCTCCTTTTGGTTAGCCAGTCTGTTTACTTGCTACTGCTCGATATTGGGGCTGCTTGCTGCCTCTCCAGTTGCAGCTTAGTGGCCAGTTTTAGTATGTTTGTCCTCAGTGACTTTGCCAGGCATTGGACATATCCTAATGTGGTTTTGTGTGGGAGACATTCAAATACACTTACCACTTGTGACAGTATTTCCTAAAATGGAGCTGAGCAAAAGTTTTCAGGAATCAGAGCAAATAGCACCTGACTGATCTCTGAGAAAAGGAGGGGAAGGCCATTCCAAGAAAGAACATGCATGAAGACCAGACACGAGAAGTTTTGACCTGCATGGGGAACAAGAAGTCATATTTGGAGGTCTAGAGGCAGCAGGGTAACCAAGGTCTGCACTGAGTCTAGCGACCCGCCGGATCACTGAACCAATAGAACATGGTCCTGGGGATAGCAGCCAGTGTGGGGAAGGGTAGCCCAGGGGAGGATGTGGGTGAGAGACTTACTTCAAGCAAAAGAGAGGGCCAGGGCTGGGAACATGGCTGAGTGGTAGAGTGTTTGCCTAACATGCATGAAGCCCTGGGTTTGATTCCTCAGTACCACATACACAGACACAGCTGGAAGTGCCACTGTGACTCCAGTAGTAGATCGCTAGCCTTGAGCACAGAGAGGCTCAGGGAACGAGCTCAGGTCCTGAGTTCAAGTCCCAGGACTGGCAAAGGGGGGGGGCATTTAAAGACAAGCAGTACTTACATGTTTAGCAATTTTAAAGAATCATTAAAAATAAAAGTTATATTACTTAGAATATAAATCTTGGACAATCAGGACAATAACGATTGTAACTACTCAATATTTTGTTACAAATTTCCTTCCAGCCCTATTTATATAGAGACATGGTAAAGATTTTACTGTTTATACAGCCCTTCCTTCCTTCCTTCCTTCCTTCCATCCTTCCTTCCTTTCTTCCTTTGTTTGTTGGTTGTGAGGCTTGAACTCTGGACCTGGGCACTGTCCCTCAGCTCTTCAGCTCAAGGCTAGTGCTCTACCACTTGAGCCACAGCTCCATTTCTGGTTTTCTGGTGGTTTATTGGAGAATCTCACGGACTTTCTTGCCCTGGCTGTCTTTGAACAATGATCCTCAGATCTCAGCCTCCTGAGTAGCTAGGATTACAGGCGTGAGCCACTGGTGCTTGGTTATTAATCAGTAGTATAACTCAAGTATTTACCAAGTCATACAATTTCTTCATTATAGGTGCATTCTATTAAGGTATAGATTTAGGAATCATAAATTGCTATTTAGAGGCATGTTGTTTGTGCTGGTATGTAATAAAAGGTTTTAAACATCAATTTTGGATACAATAGTGTGTTGTTTCTTTGTTTTGGCTTTTGTTTTTGCTGGTTCCTTTTTTTTGGGTCTGGTCATGGGGCCTGAACTCTGGGCCTGGGCGCTGTCCCTCAGCTCTTCAGCTCAAGGCAAGCGCTCTACCACTTGAGCCACAGCACCACTTCTGGCTTTTTGCTTATGTGGTGCTGAGGAATCGAACCCAGGGCCTCATGCATGCAAGGCAAGCGCTCTACCACTGAGCCAACTTCCCAGCCCTAGACTCTTTTTTAAAAAGAGTCTTGCACTGCTTGTTTCCTATTAATATGTCTTAGCATGCCTAAAGGAACGTTTTGTTTTTTGTTTTTGGTTGTGGGGCTTGAACTCTGGCTCTTCAAGGCTAGTGCTCTACCACTTGAGCTACAGTGCCACTTCCGGTTTTCTGGTGGTTTATTGGAGTCTCTCCTGCCCGGGCTGGCTTTGAACCGCGATCCTCAGATCTCAGCCTCCTGAGTAGCTAGGATTACAGGCGTGAGCCACCAGCGCCCGGCTTAAAGGAACGTTTTGTAAGGGCCATCATCTGTTCCTCTCTGCATGTCATCTCTGCAGTACAGGAGTTGTCTTACTATTTACCCTTGGATCTAGACCAGGAGCTTCACCCTTTGCTCTATTAATTCCTCAAAGTCCAAATTCTTGTTTCTCATACTTTGCCAGGATAATTAACAGTTTGTTTTACCCTCCTGAAAGAGTTCAATTCTGACACAGGATGGTAGATAGGATCATTATCTCTGAATGAGCCACAAGTGCACTGGGAACCAGTCAACTCAAGCCTCAGGGCTGGTCTTAGAGTACGTGCAATTGTCCACGACATTCAGCTGCTTCATGCCTGGAGTCGCAGAGAGCCCAGCCTTTTGGGGAGAGTCCCTGATTCTAGCATGTTCTTCCTAATTTATTCTTACATTAGTCAGATCATAAAGTTGCTGGTACTTGTAAAGCAGTCTTCCGTGCATGCATTCATAGGCACATGTTAGATGTGAGCTGACACTCCTCCATTCGTACATGCCAGATAGTGGTCTGTGCATAATAATAACCGCAGGGGAATGACCTCACGGTGCCTGGCTCATTGGTGAACATTTTAATGCACATGCTCTCAGCTGGGAGAGTTGGCATGTGGTAGTTTATAATTTGGTCAAGTTTCTTAACTTCTACGACTAAGAGCCTCACCTTCCTCCTTTGTAAAATAGGAATTGGTATCTTTGCTTTACCCATAAACTGAAGCAAGTGCCTGCACTTGCCTAAGGTCACAGAACTGATAAGTAGTGATGTCACCTACAGCTCCCCATTCCTCCAGCCTATTATTAAAATTCCAGGCTTAGGAACTTGTATGAGCCCTCACCATCTCACCTGAGTTGGAGGCCAGGACATGGTTCCACACTGCATGCTCTTCCCACTATTTGCCCTACGACAACCAACATGATCTACTACAACCAACACGTCCTATCCTGTTTTTAGGAAGTAGTTTTAATTTTTGTTGTTGTTGCATAGTATATATAATAGGCAATTCCACTTGATTCCATCTTTTCCATGCAAGGAATCAAAGTGATGAGCAGGAAGGGATCTCACTAGCAAAGATCATCTGGATTGAATTTGTCTCCATGTCTGTCTGTATACTACAGCACTATCTTCTGAAATGTTTCACATCCATGACATTGGATCTCCTTGAGCTGTTTTGGTAAGCACTGAAAAAATAAATCGCAGAGCCTCCCACTTGCCGCCTCTTGCCTCCTTTGGAAGATGTGTCTGGTCTCTAGGGACACTTTTTGCAATGGATGACCTCACAGGTTTATCCATCTTGTGAAGGCCTGTCTAGAGAGAGGCAGCAACCCAGAGCTCTTTATAGTCTCTATTTAAGGCTCTATGAGGTTCCTTTAATCTGGAAATTAGAAAGCATTTAGGATTTTAAAAAATAGTTGTTTGAAGGTTACTCAATTCATACTTTGTTATTCTACCTACTATTTTTTTTCTTCCTTGGCGTAAGCTATCTGATTTGTGTTCATTGTGAAACATGATAGTGAAATGTTAGGCTTTTGAACTTCAGGCAGGGAAAGAGGAGAATGGGCTCTCTGTTGGAAAAGTAGTGGCTTTCCCTTCATTTTCCATGCCTCAAAAATGTAATGGAAGACATTTTAGCTTTGGTTGGATTGAGACTTTTCTTGGGGTATTGCATTTGTCAACAAAAGCTTATGTGTCTCCATGTCAACTGTGAACAGAACTTGGTGGGTTCCGTACATCAAAGAAATGTGTTTGTCATCCGAATCCAGAGAAAGCATAGAAGAGCTTACTCTGAAGGGTCACATCCTGGCCTCTGCATTATGTGGAAAAATTAAGGTTCCTGATGTTTTGGCTCCTATAGCTATGAGCTACTTCAAGAAGTCACATCTTAGTGATTCCCTAACATTAAGGTATAATCCTGCCACTGGCCTATTGTGAAATGTTTATAGCTTCACAGGGAAGTAAGGAAAAAAATCGACAATACAATGTAGATGTGTGTAAAATGAGATATCAGTAAATCACTTAGAACAGTGTATAGTTGGCATTCAGTAAATGTTAATTAGCTGTTATAAAGTGAGAACAGTCTTTTGTGGTTGTTAAAATGCCATTTATTTTTTGTCAAGTGTAGGGCTTGAACTCAGGGCCTGTGCTCTTTTGTTGAAGGCTAACATTCTACCCCTTTGAGCCACTGTGCCACATCCAGTTTTGGAGTGATTAACTGGAGGTAAGCATCTCACGGGACTTTTTTCTGCTCAGGTTGGCTTCAAACCATAATTCTCAGATCTCAACTTTCTGAGTAATGAGGATTACGGTGTGAGCCACGGGTGCCTGGCTCCATTTCTTTTTATGAATCAATTTCCTATCAAGATGCTAGTTTATATTTTTGTTTAAGGTGATAATCAGCAATAGTTTTAATAGAGGGTCTCTGATTTCATGCCTGAATTGATTTTTGAAATTTTACTGGTCCCTGAAATCTAAGTCAGAGAAACACTAACCGAGGCATGCCTAACTTGAGGTCAAATTTGTCTGAGGCACAGATTCCTTTTAGAATGTATTAAGCAACCATCACCATGGGTTCCTTTTTACCTGCTTTCATAAGGAACAGCTGGGTCCATAGGCCCTACCCTGGAGGCTTCCTCCTAAGATTCAGATGGAGCCAGTAAGACCCTGGCAGCTGAGATCCCAGTGACTGTCCCCTCCCACACCAGGTGTCTGCTCTCTCCGGGCCCATTAGCACCAGATGGAACCCGGGGTGGAAGCGTGTCTCCCCCAGATGCAGCCCAGCCTGTCGACCCAAGCCCCACGCTCTGAGTTTCAGCAGTCTGTCCCTCTCTAAACTGCAGTGATTTCAAAATTGTTATAAAGATTAACTCAGTCTCTGTATTGGGTGCCTGGCAAATGACATGACCTTAATTAGTGACGGTTAGCACTTCAACTATGATAACCAGAGTTACGTATACATAAAAGAAGACCATGCAGAGCATCTCCCTTGCTCCGTGAGATGTGTGTGGACTGCCCCTGTTGTGTGTGACACACTCGTGCTCCCAGAGGCTGACACTGGGACGTGTTGTACTCAGCTGGAGCCCTTCCTTGAGGTTGAGGAGAAGTGGGTCATTCATTTGTTCAGCAAGTCTTGGCTAAGTACTAAGAGTTAGACACTGCAGAGAATGTCAAGAGAAATCCAATCATCATCATGTCTTCAGAGAACTTAGGGTGTGAGAGGGCAAAACAAGCTGTGTGTGCTTGAAACGTTGGTGTAATGGAAAGTTTATGAGAGCTCACAGTAGACAGCGATGGGTTGGACGGAGAGGAAGGAAGGAACTCAGATGGTAAAAGCGGCAGTTAGGCTGCCACAAAGCAAGGCCCATCTTTGGATTCTGGGCCCTTCCCTTGAAATCAGGTACTTGTGGGACTTTGGGTGTTTGGGGTGTAGGGTGAAGGAAAAGGAGTGGATGGTAAATATATATCTTCTTGGCATCTTCTGGGAAGCTGTAATAGTTCATTTTATTTTTGCTGAATCTCCCTGGAGGAGACAGCGTCAGTGGATTGCATTTTCCTTAACTTTTCAGCCCCAAGAACTTTAGGGGTAAATGTATCCTTAAACTTAGATGGAAGCTTCCTGTGACTCCGGAGAAGCCCAACAGGTCTGGGAATGTCATCTTCAGCCTCGAGATGAAAACTGTCGGAAGGCTAGAGTAGTAAGGAAGTCTGGATATGGGGCTGACAGGGCTTGTGGAGCCTGGGCTACAGCAGCACTTAGCCTACACTGCTCCAAGGCTTGCCAGGGTCAAAGGTAGCTGTTTCTCATTCTTCCTGAGTCCTTTTATCCCCTCTGTGAAAATTAGAACCTCAAAGATTCATTCCTAGGGTTGTCATGAATTTGAGACCTATATAATATGGTTAAAATAGCTTGAATGTAGCAATGGCTACATGGGCGTATGCATACATCCAAACTTAGCCAGCTGTATACTTGAAACATGCAGTCAGATGACCTTGATAGCCTGTTTTGCTACAAGTGTTTCCAGTTGGTGTCAAGCCTTCCCCTAAAGGAGTGGCCTGCATAAACCCGCTCCAGAGAAGCGCCCTCACTGGTGCTAAGTGACTCCATAGAGGAGACCAGATGTGCCAGCGTTGCAGAGTCAGCTGGGAGCATCTAAGCCTGCATCAGCTCTGCTTGGTTCCCGCTGTCTTTGTCCCATCCCTTCTCCCTAGCACATTCTCCGCTCAGTCACAGAGACCCAGGTTCAGTTCACTCACTCATTGAGTGCCATGGGACAAATCACTTCTCTGAGTTTCAGCCGTCTGTCCCTCTATAAAATGCAGTGATTTCAAAATTGTCATGAAGGTTAACTCAGTCTCTGTATTGGGTGCCTGGCAAATAACATGACCTTAATTAGTGACGGTTAGCACTTCAACTATGATAACCAGGGAGAGAGGTTTAAAGGAGAGAGAAGAGAGGAGCAAGGGGGGAGATATACATGGAAGGACTGTCTTTGGCTATGTAAAGGGCTTTGGGGTAGAAGGAAGATGTATCGCTATGATGTAAGAAGTCGCTTAACCCACTCTGAGCCTCAGTTTCTATTTGGGAAGTCAGGGTTGGTACACAAACTTCAAGGTGTGCTTGTATCACAAGGTTGCAAACCTATAAAGGTGTCCAGCACAAGGCCTGCCTCAGACAAACATTTCAAAACTCTTTGTAAATGAGAGGGCTCTTATTTTGAAAGGCAATCATGGTGTTAGTAATCTTCATGAAGGGGTCATTTCTAGGAAGGAGATTTCCCCCTGCTCAGAGCAGAAAAGTCATTTTTCATAGTGAAAGCTGTCAGAAAGGATTCTGCAAGTATTGAGCTCCTGTTGTTTGCTCAAATGGACATCTCCCTGAGAGTGATTTCTGTTGGGTGGGAGACAGGATTTGTAAAAGTTTTGAGCGTGTCTGTGCTTAATCTCCTGTGTCAGAAAGAACAGGAGAGCAGGGAAATAATGAGGGCTGCACAAATGGGATGACACTCAGTATAGTAAGTGCTAGAATGCCAACCCTGCTGCAGTGAATGGGAACTTGATAGACCTGAGATAATTCCACTTTGTTTTGCATGCAGCAGAGTGGCAAGGGTGCCCTGGAGACCACATGTGGAGGAGCTGAGTGTCTGTGTTAGGAGGAGGTTCACAAACTCTGGGGGAACTATTCTTGTCTCTAAAACAAGAACTGACATGAGCTCTAATGGGAAGCCCAGAGAAAACCAAGTCCAGGGATGATCACCAGGGGTGTAGAGCATTATCGGGGCCCCGCTTGCAATCCCTTATCCAGGGGATTATGTTTCTGTGAGCTGTCTTGGGAGGTAGGGTTGCTTTAAAGCCTGGGGCTTCCTGAGGTCTTTTGGGGGGTCCAGTCGTGGGGTCTGAACTCTGGGCCTGGGCGCTGTCCCTCAGCTCTTCAGCTCAAGGCTAGCACTCTACCACTTGAGCCACAGCGCCACTTCCGGCTTTTTTCTTTTTGCTTATGTGGTGCTGAGGAATCGAACCCAGGGCCTCAGGCATGCAAGGCAAGCGCTCTACCACTGAGCCACCTTCCCAGCCCTTCCTGAGGTCTTTTGTAAGTTTAGGGCTGGGAGCCACCAGTACCTAGGTCTAGCGCTCCAGCTCCGCCATTAAATAGCCATGTAAGTTAAGGAAACACACCTAACCTCTTTGGGCCTGCCTGCCTCCCTGCCTTCCTTTCTTCCTTCTTTCCCTCCCTGCTTCTCTCCTGAGAAGTGTCCTCCATGGACCAGTAACATTGGCTGGAAACTTATCAGGACTGCAGTATCTTAGACCACCTCAAACTTAACTAAATCAGAGCTTGCTGTCAGAACAAGATCCCTAGCTGAATGTCAAAATTCTGTGAAATACTGCCTTAGATGTCGTGAGTAGTGCTATGGTTTGGTTGCAATTTGAACCCTAAAGGTTCATGTACCGGGAGCTCACTCTCTATGTGGCTTGGTGTCTGGATGGTGAGACCTTAAGAGATGGGGCTGGGAGGGAGGAGGCTGGTCTGGGATCAGGATTAATGTTTCTCGTGTGAGTGTATGTTCTCACTCTCCCCTGCAGCCTCATGGATCATTAAAGGGTGAGCTGACGCCTCCCCTGACTCTCTCTTGCTTCTTTGTCGCACACAGCCCGGCCCCTTCCAATTTCACCACATCATGACTCCAGCACACTGCTGACGGGCTGTTTTTGTGTACCAGCCATCAGACTCAGGAACCAAACAAATCTCCTTACTAGGTTATGCCATTAGCTCTGAAGTTAGACTGCCTAAATTCTTATATAGCTTCATTATTTACTACTTATATATTTTCTCAAATACTAAACTTATGTAGCATCCTCTGTGAGATGGGTTCCTGGTACTACCCCCCTTGATAGACTTGTCATAAGAATGAAGTGGAGTCATAAATACTAAGAGCTTCATACTTAAAGACTCATTTAATGACTTCATTTCTAAAATTTATGGGTAGCTATGCTGCCATGTAGACAAGAGCACATGTTTATGGGACACCTCTGTTTCACGCAGTGCTCCAACACCAAGGATACAGAAGAGATTACACAGATGATAGATCAGGCTCTCATATGGCTAGTGCTCTACCAACCGAGCCATGCCTCCAACCCCCCATAGAAACACAACAGTCAAGCAAAGTGCTATAGACTGCATTCTTATATCATTCCCTATTCTACTAATGTTCATCATGTGTTAGCCTTCAATGCCACAGTGTGTAGGCAGGGCCTTTTGCTAGGTCTTGAGGTCTTGAGGTACAGTGTCCTGATAAAGGAGACCCTAGGAAGTTCTCTAGCATTCTCACCATGTGAGAATACAAGACAGCAGCCAGTCATCATCCATAAGGGGGCTCTTACACACACACACACACACACACACCTGCCATGGCTTCAGTCTTGTATGTCTTAGCCTTTACAACTGTGAGAAGGAAACTTCAGTTGTTTATAAGCCACCAGCCTCTAGTAGTTTGTTACTGAGCATAGTAAGGCACACAATCGAGGATAACAAAAGATATTCAAGAGTGTGGTAAATGGTAGGGAGAAAATGTAACAGTGACGTGACTGGAGAATGTCTAACCAGGCAGAAGTTCTGGTGAGATGGGAGGGAGTTCAGGAAAGGTCTTAGTGAGGCAATATTTGCCCTGAAACCTGGAAGGCAGGATGCCAGGCTTGCAGTGATCTGGAGAAAGAACATTCCAGGGGGAGCAGGGGAGTAGAGGGAAAGAGGGAGCCAAGTGCAAAGACCCTGAGGCAGAAATGACTGTCAGGAGCAGAGGTCTGAGCAGAGCTGAATGTTGGAGGATGGCTGGGCTCTTTTTTTGTGAAGGGAAATCTTTGAGGGTAGAGCAAATCAGAAGGGAGGCTGGCGGTGTGTGGTGGGGAGGAGACGGGCTCTGGTTCAAACCTCAGTAGTAGTAAGAGCATCATTACATACATCTGTAGTGTAAAGAACAAGTCATTGGTCTGCATCTCAGCTGCCCACCTTTAGCACAGAAACGTTCTTACTAATTCTCCCTTCCAACTTCTCCTACTTGAATGGAGAAGACTCAGATGTGAGTTCCCACTGTCTTAGTGTTTCACTGTTATTAAAAAAAAAAAGATTGGGCAAGGTGCCAGTGGCTCACACCTGTAATCCTAGCTACTCAGGAGGCTGAGATCTGAGGACCATGGTTAGAAACCAGCCCAGGCAGAAAAATCTCAGTGAGACTCTTATCTCCAAGAAGTGGCTCTGAGGCTCAAGTAGTAGAGTGCTGGCCTTGAGCACAAAGAGACTCAGGGAGAGTGCCCAGGCCCTGAGTTCAAGCCCCAGGAATGGCAAAAAAAAAAGATCAGATAATATACAAAGCAAATCAATTTGTTATAAGTAAATAAATCTAAATGTCTAGATGGTGTGACTTCCTCAGTGGGTCTCTTGTGGAAACTTCATGGCAGGTGGCATTACAGCTGGAACACACGCAGGAGACAGAGGACAGAAGGACAGGAAGCCAGAAACCAGGGCTTCGCTTCGCTGTGTGGAAAGCTAAACCACATCCCCAGAAAACCACCTTTATCCTTTATCCCTTCCAAAGCAGCGTCCATGGAAGGATCTAGACATTTCCACATTGGGGACCAAATTCCAAGCGTATGACACCTTGAAGGACAAGTCACATCCCTAGCAAACGCCCACCATCACTTCTTGCCCAACGGTCCGTAAACTACAAATCTGTGCTATACTGTAATAGCTGTACTGTTAGCTGAAGTTGTCATCTTACTGACCAGTCTTTCCCCAAACTTCCTTATTGCCCCTTCACGCTATTTGTGCATTGAATTCCATCCTGTTTCACATTGTACACCAATTTCTTTTTTCCTTGCTCAATCTGATCTCCCAAACAGACTAGGAGGAGTGGTCATAGCTTTGTGTGTGGCTGGAAATCCCCCTCCCCCTCACAGAACCAAACACAAGGGTTTGCCCCTTCATGAAATCATTTCCTTATAAGATCTACCTATCACTACACCGTTTGAGAACCAGGGAAGAAAGGTCACAGCCATCTCCCCTTCTTAGGAGAGAAGGGACAGCCTGAGTTAAGGAGGTATTCATACCACAGCCGATATCAGCTTGGTCTGAAACAGCTCTAACTACGTGGACGAACACATCCATCTCTTCCAGACCTGCCTGTCATTTCCTCCCCTGGGCTGACCTTCTTTCCTGCTCCCCACTGGGCATGTGACTTGGAACAGAGGGAAAGTTGACAAATGTGGGTTATGCCTCTTTTAGTGCAAGCTACTCTACAATCCTAGAAATACAAATGTATTTTCCTACTTTGCTTGGTGCCTGTTATTTTAACACCTACTAGATAGAAATTAGATAGTGTGCAAGAGAGATAGAGACAGAAAGACAGAAAAATGGACAAGAGAGGCCAATATCCTGCATCCATTTAAAAGTCTTGAACAGCTGCTTTGACCCATGTTTACTCTCAGCTAAGCCAAGGCTTAGAAAGAAGTGGTTGAAGCTTAAATGAGTGTTAGCCAACCTTCTCCCCACCTACAGCTCTGATGCAGTTACTTCTTCTTCTTTTTTTGGGGGGGGGGTCTGGTCGTGGGGCCTGAACTCTGGGCCTGGACGCTGTCCCTCAGCTCTTCAGCTCAAGGCTAGCGCTCTACCACTTGAGCCACAGCGCCACTTCCTGATTCAGTTACTTCTGTTTACATGTAAGCCTGGGAAAGGACAGGCTTGGTCGTCTTTGAGAGCTTGGTTGCAAAGCTAGGATGGGCTCTTGTGATGAGGGGAAACCCTTGTAGGTTTGGAATCGTTCTTTGATAGCCTCATTACTCCATGAATTGGTAACCCTAAGGATGGCACCTGAGCATGCTTTATCCTCCATGTTTTTATTTCCCATCGCTGAGCCCTCTTCTCCCAGGAACACTCTGATGCTCTCCTGGCGCACACATTCTGGCTCGTCTATGGTTGGTTGTGATGCTGTAGCTTCTGTCCAGGCCAGGGGGAAAAGCCAGGGGATTCAGGAAAGTTCATCAGAGACCCAGGGAATGGCATCCCCATTAGAGATTATCATCCTTTTCATGGGGATGTTCGCTGGAGGAATTGAAGCCAACTTGGGGGCAGAGTAGCCTAGCCACAGCTCACTTCACACAAATACAAGGCTGTCTTCAGCCTCTGGCTCCAACTGGGTTGAATGTGAAGGGGTGGGGGAGGGCTGGGACTTTCCCTCCTCTCTTTCCCTTTCTTTTTCCTCCTGTTTGATCTAAGTCTTTTGTCGTAGCAAATTGGTTCCCAGCTCAGATTTCAGGAGTGACCCTCTCACTCTAGCAAAAGTGCTGCAAGCCCTCGCTTACAAGAGCATCGCTTTGTTTTGATTTTTCACCTGTATAGGAATCTTTATAGGAATCATGTTAAAATGCAGATTCTGGTTTGCGAGACTTGGGGTGGGGCCTGCCTGTGGGGGTTGGGTGTTGGGGGTGGGGATTGGGGGTTGGGGGGTGGGTGTTGGGGGCGGGTGTTGGGGGTGGAGGGAGGGGACTACTGCTGTGGTCTGAGAACCACTCTCTTGAGTACTGAGATGCCACTGGGTGACCAGCCAAAGAGCTTTCTCAAGGCAGTCTCCATTTCTACACTGATCCTACTTCTTGAGAAATGGCTCGATCATGGCCAATGTGGGGTGGTTGGTACTATGCCTGTTAAACATGTCTCAAGTCTTCCAGTGTGGATAGCAGCCCTGTCAGCTGGAGGCTGTCTTTCAAAGGAAGCTCCCCCAAATACCCAATTGGTGATCTAAGGTGACAGGAGCCAGTGTATGACAGGAGTCTGTGCAGGGAGCTTCCGTGCACAGGGGATGCAGCCGCCACTCATCATGGGGCTTGTGGTCATGTGGAACAGATGGACAAGCCATGATTTGGGGGTCAGAAGACCTAGAAGTAAAAAAAAACCTAGCTTCTAGTTGAACTGATTGTG
This sequence comes from Dipodomys ordii, assembly GCF_000151885.1. Classification (NCBI taxonomy): domain Eukaryota; kingdom Metazoa; phylum Chordata; class Mammalia; order Rodentia; family Heteromyidae; genus Dipodomys; species Dipodomys ordii. The sequence goes on from NW_012267226.1 coordinate 23,103,420, forward strand.
TTACATTGGGAAGATTACTTAACCTCACCCATCCCTCTCTGCAGAACAGAAGCTGGCTTGCTTTGTAATGTGGCTGTTACAATGAACTGAACCAGCATGTGTGCAGACACATATTTTAAAGACACCCCCCAAAAAACCTTCTGTGATCTTGGGCTGATGTGTGTTTTGTCTACTTGCTTTGTTTCCTTTGTTTGAGACCCTGGCATGGTAGTGCTCTCAAGGCAAATCCACCAAGGCAGAAGAGAAAAAGAAGGAACAGGGCAGGAGCCCCTGTGCTCTGGGGAGAGACTGGGATCTGGCTAAGAGCTCATGGTCAGCGTTTCTACCACTCACCCCAGGGGAACTAAGAGGGCCAGAACAGGAGCCAGACGGTGCTGCTGGGTCGGCCTTGTCCACTAAGGAGGCGAGAGTTCAGGGTAATGTTGGAAGAAGCAGCCAAGTGCCCTGAAAATTATTAAATGGAAGCAATCACCGAAGTCTGAAAGAGCTGACTTGCTACAGACTCCCTGTGACCGGATAGGTGACTTCCCTGTGTCCTTCCATTTGCCCGCACCCTGCTCCAACTCTTCCAACAGCTCCGACTCTTCCCTGAGGATGCATTGGAGTTTATGCTATCTAGGGAAATCTGAAAGCCTGTTATAAAGCCCTCCCCTGGCCCTGTCTTCTCTTCTGAACCTCCATTACCATTTCCTCTTTTGGACCTTTTTGATGAAAAAGAATTTCCCATTAACGATAGCTAAAAGTTGAGATTACTGAACTAAAATTCTTTGTAGGCAAAGGAAGCTTATAAGATGTGTTCATTTTTTCTCTCATTCATTCATTTCTGTGTGTCTAACGTATAAGCTTGGTATTTCCGAGCCTGCGGCCACAGAGCAAAGGTAGGGAATGCTGACCGCTGCCACAGTGTGACCTGGCACTGGGAAGGTGGACTGGGGTGCCTCAGAACTGTGCGCCCTTAAAGCCACAGAAACCTCTGCAGATGAAGCTACACTGGAGGATGGGGGGTTGGAGGCCAGGCGAGGGGCAAGGGGAACAAAAGATCAACAGGGTCAGGGTCGCCATGAGTACGCTGTGGGACCCAGGTCCAAGGGCCAAAGGCCCACACCTTCCAGGGTGGAGGACAGAAAGATATGGCCCAGGTGAGCTTCATTCATTCTATCTCCCTCCCCTTCCCCATCCTTGAAGCAGCCATTAGGCACTGGAGTGGGAAGGAGCAGGGGGAAGGTCATGTCAGGCTATAGTAGCAGTATGGGGGGGGGGGGGGGGGGAGGGCGCAAGAGTCACAAGGATTCCTCGGGGGCCTGGGACACTGCAGGGCTCCAGGAATGGGGTGTGAGATTTGGTGAAGCGGGGTAGGTGTCTGTAGAGAGGCGGCCTCCTTTCTAGCCTTGGAGGCCAGGCAGAGCCTGCTATAGCTGGCTACGGGCTGTGGTGGGGTAGAGGCAGGAGCTCCCCCATGTGAAAGCAGATGGGGACCCCCCCACTCCACCTGCACAGTCCCAGAGGGCATTCTGAGTGGGAATGCTATGCCTGCAGCAATCTGGGACACTAGCTTAATTCTCCTTTGTAGGAAGAAAAGTCTCACTTTGTTGCTCAGGTCAGTGGAAAAAAACCTCACTCTGAGGTTTTCCTTTCCTCCCAAACTTAAAAAAGGAAATGTAATTCAACACATCTTGGATTTGGGTGTCGGACTCTCCAGGGTCTAATTTTGGATAGAACTGACTTCTGAGAACATAGACATAAATGTGGCGCTCCATGGGGGCGGGGCCAGGCCCACAGCGGCTCCTGTCTGTATGTCCATGAGCCAGGCCCCATGCAACAACTCAGTCCACAGTGGGCGAAGTGCACAACATTGGTCCCATAGAAATCGGTCTCCTGATGACATTGTACTTAGTGCTGCCTCATTTATGTTGGCACAGGGTTGAAATTGCCCAGTGATGTAATTCTAAAAGCACGGCATTGTTATGTGGCTCATGACTGCGTATATGTTAGCTATGCTACCTCTACATTCTAGCCTCCTGAGATGAGGGCTGAAGCAAAAGGCAAACTTGGCTCAAACCTGCCCTATGCCACACTCTGCCTGTATAATAAAAGACAGATAACTTACACCCCACTTTTCTGTAAATAGGAATAACACCGACCTCATAGATCATTGTATGGATTTAAGAAATACCTAGCACTAGTGAGAGTAGTTGTTCAATAAAACCTTATTGAAAGGAACCAACTACCTTCCCAAGCTATGGCTATCCAAATTGGCACAGGCACTAAGGAGCACGTAAATAGAGGCTGGGAACAGATGATGTACATGCTGTGATATTCCTTCAGTGACCTGCGGACAGTATGGTAGGCAGTATAGAAGGGCAACTCTTGCCCAGGGGTATACAACACAAAAAGTTACTCTCTCGGGGCAATTGCAGACAGAAGGGGCACAGACAGGTCTTTGAACCTTGTGGGGTTCTGGAGCAGAGTGATATTCCCCGAAGGACATAAAGGGCTTGCCTGTAGGATTTGGAACAGCTGTGACACTGGAAGCTGACTCCGATGGCCTGGTGTCAGCTGACTTCAAGCAGGCTAGCGGAAGGGTCTCCTAGCAGTGACTGACATCCATTAACTGCTTGCTATGTACCAAGTAGGGGGCTAAAACTCTTTATATGCATTACTTCATTTAATTTTTCGGAAAAAAAATCCTCTATGACATTGTCACTAGCAACAACAACTGCTGAGAAAACTCAAGTTCAGGAGGTGAAGTAATTTCCCCCACGGTCTTGCAATTATCAAGTGCCCCTGCCAGGCTTCAAGCCAGGGCCCGAGGACCCCAGGGGCCGGGATCTTACAGTGGTTATTCCATGGATGGTCTGTGAGGAAGCCTTCTGTGCCTCCCCCTGCTTTTCCCTTGAAGAGTGATTGGAAATAATTGGAACTGTCATTGGAAGTAATGAGAAGTGACAGAGGTTGGGTTAGAAGGCCTATCGCTCCAAGTCTGAACAATCTCCACAAACTCAAGCCTAAATTTAAACAATGAAGTCACAAAACAATTTTCCTCTCAGGGATTTGATATTTCCTCCCTCTCCCCACCAACCTAGAAAAGAAATAAGAATGTCAGGAACCATAGTATGGATTTCTTCCGGAACAACAACAACAAAAATCCCTTTTCATTCTATTAGATTTCCTTGTAGAGGAATACTATACAAAGACCACCATTATTAATTAAGAGATCCAGATTCCCTGATATAATGCTTTCTCTTCCTTTTTTATCATCCCATGAGGGATGAGGCAATAGAGGTCACTACATGGCTGGCAGGTTGTGATGAAGAATGAGACCATAACTTTCCACAGGCAAGGACACTGGAAATGCAATCCCGCTAGGAAGCACCTGGCAGAGCGCCAAGGACACACACTGATGAACCCATCCTTTCCGATGAGGACATAGGCACCCATTGCCCCATCAGCCACTGACTTAACATGGCCCTCGCTAATGCAAGTGCCGTGAGGGACACACGCAAATCAGATCCAATCCCTGAAGACCATCTCCCAGATAACATGTGATTATGCTGTTTCCTCCCTGGAACCCCAGAAACCCTGGTACTTTCCTCCAGATCACTCCACCTCTGTGTGCACCTCCTTGTTTATGTTTCCCCCTGTGGTGAGTTCTTGGGTAATAGAAACTGTGATTGACCTGGAATCTCAGAGCCTGGCTTAGGACCTGAACTCATTGTTCTGTGAGAGAAAATGTGAATGAAGAAGGAAAGTAGTGCTATAGATCTAAGTGCTAGATGGTTACTGAAAAAAAAAGAAAAGAAAAGATGCCATCCTTCAGCAGAATGAGCTGAGGGGCTGCTCTGTAGACACCAGGTCAGTTTAGTTTAGCTTTTCATTCTCTGCTACTTCTTACTCTATCCTCTATCCTCTTCTTCCTACTTTACTCTCTAACCTCAATCTTCCTTCCCTTCTCCCTTCCTTCTCCTCCTCTCCTCTTCCCTGATTCTCCATCCTCCTCTTTTACCTCCACCCTTTCTCTCTTCCTCCACTTCCTGCTCCCATCCTCCTTCTCCATGGCTTTTGTGACAGCTCCAGATCCCCTGTTTTACCTCTTTAGAAAAGCTTCCCATCCTCCACACAAACTAGGTAACCATTCTGGAGATAGTTGCCCATTTTCTTCTCTAATTAGAAGAAAGAGGCCTAAAAGAAACAGCATTCTCTTTGCCTTCTCCCGAGACAGAGACATTTTAGACTTATTACCACCAGACTGTGGGAGAGACGACCCACAAAGGGATCCAGCTGATGGTTACTCACAGTACAAAGAGTTGACTTCAGCATTCTTCCCATTGTGACGTCTATGGGGTGCTAAAGGAAACAAATGTTCATTTTTTTTCCTAGAATCCAGACAATTGGAAAGCTCAGATAACCAGAACTCTTTTTGGGGGAGGCAAGAATGAGAGTAGAGGGAAAGTACAATCTGCATTTCTTCTTTAGAAAACAAGAAACTCAGTACTGATGAAAACATAGGTTTAACTACAAAAAAATCAACCTGCAAGTCCTCACACTATGCACCAGAGCCAGGGGCCATGTGCTAATGAAGATTTCTGCATTCCTTCCCCCCCCCCCCCCAGGACAGCAAGAGGCCTTTAACTAGTTAGGAGGAACTGACATGTATGTGTGATATGTGTACCAAGTTGCTTATAAACAGTAATCATCAATCCAATAACCATTTGACCAGAGCAGGGGCAGTGGGGTGGTTGATAAATGTTCCAACAGAATTTTCCATTTGGGGATTTACGGGTTGGCATCTTCAATGAAGCCTGGGCTTCAGCAGGACCTCCTACTGGTAGAACATTGAGTCCTGGTAAATGGGAAGCACATGGTCTTGGGAACCAGGAGTTCTAGGTTGGTGTCCTAGCTCATCTGTTTCCTAACAGGGTATTATTATTGTTGTTGTTATTATTTTACTGTGGTTTGTACTCAAGGCCTTGCGCTTGCTCTATTCTCTGAACTATACCCCTGCTGTAAGGGGACATACTCTTAAGCTCATCTTACTTGATGAGCCATAGTCTACTTACTTGTAAAATACAGTAATAATGACATATTCTCAGCGCATGATGAGGAGTATATAAGGTGTGTGAATATATTTTGTAAACTGCTGACGTTTGTACAAATGTTTGAAATTAACTCTACCAATGATACCATTCCTGTGAATATAATTCTCTCTTGGGGTACAGATGAGCTAATAATACACAATTCATGTTTCAAAGCACAACCACAAATTCAAATCCAGCAAGAAGTCCATTTCTGGGTGTAAATGATGGCTTTATTTTTTACACAGAAGAAAATGTGTAACACTTACACAATAAACCCTTCTCCAGAGTCTCTCTTGAGTGTCCATGTTTCCTGGAGGTTTTTGTTTTTGTTTGGTTTTAGTTTTTGGAGTCCAAGCCTTGCTGTGCAGCCCAGGCCAACCTGGAACTCACAATTATCCTGCCTTCCCACCCCAATGCTGGAATTACAAACAAACCCCAGCACACTTGGCTTCTGGGGTTCTTTTACAGTTAATTGTTTGGTATGACATCTTTGGGGTAAGAATTTCAGTCACTGAACTTCCTGAACAGGGAGCTGTCATCATTTCTTACATTTTAGTGATGTTTCTTGGCCCACAGAACCACAGGACACCTCCAGGATGGAGTAGCAATGCTCTCCATATTAGTGGCTTGGGTTTTCTGGGTTTATAATCATATGCCACAAATGGACAGTGCCTGAAAACATTAATAAGGCTTGCTATATTAATAATTAGTGTTCCTGATCACAACTGTATCTTCACCAGCTAGCAAATTCTTAGAATCCAAAATTTCAGAAAAGCTGGTGGCTCATGCTTGTAATCCTAGCTACTCAGGAGGCTGAGATCTGAGGATCATGATTCAAAGCCAGCCAAGGCAGAAAATTCCCATGAAACTCATCTCCAATTAGCCACTTAAAAACTTGGAAGTAGTGCTGTGACTCAAAGTGGTAGAACACTACTCTGAGAAAAAGAGCTCAGGGTAGTTCAAACCCCACAACCATCCCCTACCCCCTAAAAAAACCTTAGAGTATGTTAGTGATATAAAAAAACACAGCAATAACCTCAGTATTATATCTCATTTTACAAAGGGTCAGAGTGGTATGATTTGCCTGGAATAACACGGCAAAATTTATGAAGGGATTAGAACCATCCATTTCTAGGTTGTTCCTTGTATGCACACAACTACTTCTTTGGAGCATAGATTCCTTTTCTCTTAATACATCAGCCATCAAACATGACACTTTAGAATGTCTCCGGGATTTCCAGTTATGATGGCTAAATTGAAATGTTACGACATTTGCCCTATTTTTCAAGCAATTTCCCAACATAAAAACCATGCCAATTATTCAGCATTTAGCTCATTTAACTGAAGCATTGGAAGACAACTATGACTGTAAAGCTTAACTACATGAGCTGAAAAGGAGGAAGGGAAGATATTTTTCTATTTTAAGAATGTCTGACAGGATACAGCATGAAGCTAGGGTCCTGGTCTTGGTCCTTCTATTAAACTGTATGGTGTAGGCTTAGCCAAGACTCTCAGTTTTGTTTTCTCTTCTTCTTAAAAGAATGAGTAGATTAAAATTGCAACAACAAAAAATGTAGAGGAGGGGAGGTAGCAGGGAGAATAAGAGTATCGAGGGGACAATTATGATCACAGCACATTATATACATGTATGGAAGTATCACAATGAAACCTCAATGTAATTAATATATAATAGAAATGTAATAATAGAAATATCACAATGAAACCTCCACAATTAATATATAATAGAAATGCAAAATTAAGTTAAGAATCTTAAAAAGAAGAGGTAGATTTAGATCAAGGATGGGCTTGAGTTCCAAGGAAGAGTACCAGGTCAACAAGCCCCTAGAAATGACTGACAGAATCTGAGATGCATGTGTGTCTTCCAAGAAGTGGTTTTGTAATTTTCATCAGATTCTCTGGGGAAAGGGGAGATATGAAACTCAAAATGTTAACGACCAGTGATTTAGGTAGACTCTTAGCTTTTCCCTAGTTCTGACCATCTTTAGCTCTAAAATGTGTGTTTAGTTCATTATCATTAGCTACATTCATGAAATTACACTGGTATGTACAGTGCCCAGCTCAGCACAAACCAGGACTAGCATGAGAAGAGACATGAGCTTGCCAGTACTATCATTATCATGACCATATCGTCAAGGTGGGCTGATGAGGGAAGACATGGGAGGCTACTGCCATCTGTCATTATCCTGCAGAACAAATAGACTTCTGCAGCAAACCTTCACAAGATCGCATTCTGGGAAACCAAGCTCCTCCATCTCAGAACGAAGAGTTTAGCAATAGGGATTACCAAACAGTTTTGGAAGAGTTGGGAAAGACCATAAAATTACAAAAGCCTTGAATTCAAGATGCACCCATCCTGACCTCCATTTTACAGACACGCAGAACCACAACCCAGAGGTCTTGCATGTAAAATCCCAAGCCCAGGCTCCTCGCATTTTTCTAGTTGTCCCATCAGGTAGCAATGTGGAGGACAGAGGCTAGAGGTCAGGCAAGTCATGAATACAGCAGCTATTACAAAGTCCAGGAGATGCTATGGTGGAAGAATGAGAAACTAAACAGCAAAGACAGGAGCAAGGAAATGGTCAAAGGAGGGGCTGGCTCCCCTGTATCCGCCCTCATACCAGGTAGGCATTCATGTCACTTGTTGGCAGGTCCAGAAGCTGGCCATCTTTGTTCATCCTAGGAACCCTCTTGGCCCTCCCAAGCCTCCTCCCACCCTGTTCAATCAGAATTAGATGCAGTTCAAGAACCCCCCCTTTAAAGGACAGTATATGATTTTAGGATCCATTTGTACACTTTGTATAAGTCTTGGGGTAAGAATTTCGGATACTGAACTTCCTGGACAGGGAGCTCTCATCATTTGCTGCATCTTAATGATATTCCTTGGCCCAGAGAACCACAGGGTGGAGTAGCAATGCTTTCTTCCTATTAGTGGGTTGGCTTTTCTGGGTTAATAATCATTTGCTACACGTGGCTTTGCTAAGGTAGCTCAAAGCACTTTGTAAATAGGGGCTTGGCGTAGCCTGCAGCCTTCTTCTCCTGGTGGGCTCCTGGCCCCTGCAGGATGTCATTTGGAGAGGAGTTTCCTCAGTCTTGATTCCCTCTGATGCTTTCTTACTTGTATAGTTTAATCAATGTAGAGCTGGGATGTCCCATGTCTGAGAATGCTCAATAGATGCCTAGATGTGTATGAGAGATGAGAAGCCAATTATACAGAATCCCAGGCCATCTGAGTAAAGAGACTCAGGAAGAAATCAAGGGAGTAGCTCTTATGATATTCTACAAGATTCCACCTCGCAAATTATGTTCTCCCCAAAAGAATGACTACACATAGTAGGCATTCAACAAAGAAAAACAATGAATCCATGACCTTTTAATCCATCGCTCCATTAGATGACCACCGATGCTCACATCTAGGGCCATAACTGATTTCAACTGACTGGAGGCCAGAGCCATTTTCACCTTTTCACCTTTCACTGAGAGCACTACTCAACCTCCAGTCAGATCCCATCCCTGCTGCTTGTAAGCTATGGCCTTGAGCAAGTTATCTGACCTCTGTCCACACCGAGTTTCTCATCTGTAAATGAGGCTCCTCATAACAGGTAGTGAGCCGGGTTGGTGTGAAATAAAGGCACTAGCAAAGTACCATACACAAAATGCTCAGTGTGTTAAGGATTTTATAGAGGCTGTTTTGAATAGGCCAGTATGAAATTCGATTCTCCTGCACATCTGGTCATTGGTAGCTTAGCAGAGAAGGCCTGTAAGGAAAACACATGTCATCCAGCTAGGCCATACGTGCAGACAAGTATTGCAGTACTTGGCCAGTATCTTGAAGAGCTCAGAGAACACCCCCTCCCTCCCCCTCCCTGCCTCCTCCTCTTGAGCAATAACTTAGGTGAGTCCACCTCTTCCATTCTTCTAGCTTGGGTGGTTACCAGCCAGAGGGGGCCCTAACAAGCGTGTTAGTGGGTTTGTAAGGCTTCCAAAAGACAGAGCTCTCAGAGTACCTCAAAGGGCACTCTTTAGAACCATTTTCTTTTGTTCACAGACTTGAGGCATCGGCCTCCCTCCAGCTCTGTATGTGGGGGTACAAGAACAGAAGAGCCTCGAGAACCATCTAGTTTTCTTGCTTGAGAGCTCAGAATGAAGCCCTCGACAGTGAGTAAGCCATCCCAGGTTACCTGCCTAGTCCTTTCAAGTCCACAGCCAGTTCTCCTGTGGCCCCATGTCCTGGGTAGTGCTGCTCACTGTCCCCACAGCTGGCTAGCCCTGGCATCTTCTGAACTCTAGATGACTGCGCCTTCTCTTTCTAGGTGGGTACCGCCCTTGGTTCCATGGTTCTGGTGCAACTTTTGTTCAACTCTTTCCCCTGCCTTCCTGCCCTGGCCCCTCAGAGACTCTCTGTCTCCCTCCTCTTTCTGCTGATCTCACACATTTCTGCTCTAACTCTCCTATAAGCATGACGGCGTCCAGCCCAGGTGCCCCAGCCGGTGCATTAGGGCTGGCGGCCTCAGACACAGGCTTGGGGTGGAGGAGACTGCCAGCAGGGCCCCTCCTGTCTCCAGAGGGACTCCAGTGGGAAGTAGTGGCTGCCGGTTCTTTGCCTCCTCTGCTCCATTTGTTCTGTTGGCTTCACCCTTTCTTTCTCAGCCTCCCTCCTTTGGCTCTCCACACTCCCTCCCATTCTCCTCCATTCTCTCTCCTTCCCTCTCTTTCCCGTTCTTTCCTTCCCCATGTCCCTTTCTGCCCGGGCGCCTTCCCCAGGCGCCTTTTGCTCTACCCTTTTATCCCCTTTCTTTCCCTCTCGGCCCTGTCTCCCCCCCCTCCACCCCCCCTCCACCCCCCTCCAACACATCTGTTTCCAATCTGACCGTTCCGAGGCTCCCATTTGAAACAAAAAGCTCCCCACCCGCAGGAACCTGGGCAGAAATTCCTGGAGGAGCCCTTCCTCCTCCAGCGCTCCAGTTTACCGCACACACTCCCGGGAGCCAGCCCTGGCCGGCGCGCACCTCCACGCCAGGGCCCAGCAGGTCCCTGCCAAACTCGCCCGGGAAACGCCCCCACCCCTGGCCGGCTCCAGGGCCCCGATGTGTGAGACATCGTTGATGGCCGACTGGGCGGTCCTCGGCTCCCAGATGCGCTCCTCCAAGGCTGGGTGGCGGGGACCGGGAGGTTGGCACCCTGCGGGGCGGCAGGGACAATCGGCCCCACGACACTCCTCCCCGGGACGCTAGACCGCGGGCTGGCCGGGGGCCGCGCAAACTCCCACCTTCCCCGAGCACTCACCTAGCCAGAGGAGGAGGAAGGGGGACATGCTGGTCCCCGGCCGCGGGGCACCTCCCCGCTCCGCGCTGCCTGGCTGCGGGGCGGTTCGGCGCCGCCGGCGGACCTTTGGCGAGCTGGGCGCGGTGCCTCGGGGTGCGCGCTGGGGACCGCAGCCATGTGCGGGCGCGGGAGCCAGCTCCGCGCTGGGCGCCCCCCGCGCCCCGTGCAGGGGTCCCCGCGCCCCTTGTTCCGGCCACGGAGGGCTCCTAGTGCCTAGCCCACCGGCTCGCACCCAGACGGGAGCTGGGTCCGGGTCCACGACGAAAAGGCGAGGCTGAAGGCGCTACCGCTTTGTGGAACACTTTTCCCTGTTTGGAAAGAAATACGAGTGGAGAAAGAGAAAAAAATGAGCTGGAACCACATGGCTGCTTCCTACCGCAGCCCCTCCTTCTCCCCTCCCTCCTCCCGCGCCCGCCCTCCTTCTCTCCCTCCCCGCGTTTGGGGTGAGCCGCGGGGGCTGCTCGGCCGGAGAGGAGCGCTGGCAGGGCAGAGCCCCAGCTCTGGCTCGGGAGGGACGGCGAGGGGTTTGGGGGCGCTCCGGGGGCGGCGCCACCGCGGGAGGCGCGCCATGCAGGATTGATTCTGTGTAGGAGAGAATCCCTAACACTTGGGCAAGAATCCGCCACCAGGCCTTCCCCCTCCTCGGTCCCTCTCTTCTCAGTCCGCCTGTCTGTCTCCTCCTACCAGCTCCCTGCTCTTTTCATTCTTCTTGCCGCCCCTTCTGTCTTCTCCCTTCCGTCCTTTCCTCATTCCTGTCTTCCCCCTGTTGTGCGGTTGGGTCAAGGCGAAGCTACCAGACCACCACATCAACCACCGGGCAGTCTAGGTGGGGTCTTTAAGATGGTCGCCTACTGGTGTGATTGCTGCTTGTCTGATTTCATTGCCTGTTTTGGCATCGTTCTGTCACGCTGCCTGGCTTTCCCCTGGCCTTTGGCAGTGTATCTTTCTCTGCTCTCAATCTTGACAATAGCCTCCCTAGAACTCAGCTAGCCACCAAGCCAGGGACGTGGGACTCCAGCTCAGGGTACCTTAAGAGGCATTGGAACAAATGACATTGCATGTGGCCCTGGATAAAACCTGTTCGCAATCCCTTGAGAAAGAAGAGGGGCCAGAGGGAATAGAAGGGACCACGGCAGGAGACATGCCCTGCAGAGGTGGAGGAGCATGCACATGCCAGCTGTGCACCCCCAGTGCTGGGTCTCCACGTGAGGGCTGCTGCTAGGGGAGGAAAGGGGGGGGGAAGGGGGGTCACACTCAAGTCTCCACCCATCTACACTTTGTCCTGGGCCTCCCAGAAATCCTCCTGCTCTCTCTCTCTGGTCCTAGGCTTATGATGTCCCTGGAGGGTGGGCTAAGGATGCTCACCTTCAGCCTAGATTGGGAGCTGGGACAAAAGCCAGAGAAGCAGGGCTGCAACTGGAGGGATGAAGCCCTCCAGGGCTAGTCAGCTGAGGAATCACACGTTCGTTCACACACGTTCGTTCACTTTATCTCCCCAGCCCTCTCACCAGTGCCCCAAGTCTTCTCTAACTGGCCTTGCCCTGCCTGGTTGTAATAATAATAATAATAGGAATCCCTTTTCATAGGTGAGGGAAACAGAAGCCTTTTAAGAAAGGAGGTGCTGGTGAGTCGCCTGCAATCCTAGGTACTCAGGATGCTGAGATCTAAGGGTCATGGTCCAAAGCCGGTCCAGGCAGACAAATCCAAGAGACTCTTCAGTTAACCAGCAAAATGCTCAAAGTGGAAGTGTTAGAGCACTAGCCTTGAGAAGAAAAAAGAAAGCCAAGGAAGACTGCGAGGCTCCACATTCCAGCCTCAGTACTGACACACACGCCCAAGCAGAATGCTGTGGAGGTAATGGCAGGAGATGCCCAGGGGGAGGGCCTGGAAGCAAAGTCTACCCTGGAGGGGGAGAGGCAGTGGAAGGAAGTTCATCACTGCCCACCTCACAGCGTAGCCAGGCACCGCGGCCCACATCTTCTCATCCTCTGGGGTTCTAAATCTACCTGTGTTCCATCCTCACAAGAGGAAGGCACGTGGTCATGAGCACATGGAGGAGGAAGAGGAGGAGGTGGCAAGTTTGGGTTTCAGCAAGTCCCTTCATTTCTGCCGAGCCTTCCTTTCCTCTGTGCCTAACACCGTTAGGAATAAGTGGATTTGTGCCTGCCACAGTGTCTAACACGTCAGGAACTTGGTAAATATTTGTTCCCACAAAAAAAGTAAAGCGGAGTTTATAGCATTCTTCTCTCTGTGTTAGGACCAGCCAAGTTCAGTCTCATTTACTTTTTCTATTAAAACAAGGTTGTCTTGATATACTCCTTCCTGTCCTGCGAGGATGCTTCTCAACTTGGCTGTGCAATGTGTTGTTTCTTTTTATGGATGGACAGTAAGAGGCCCCAGCTGGCTTTCAAGGTCTTGCCTGGAAAACTTTTATTGAGGCTGTGTCTGAGACCAGGTGCAAGAGAGGCTAAGGAGTAAGATATTCTCATGTTAAAGAAAGCGGCTGCTCAGGGCTGGGAAGGTGGCTCAGTGGTAGAGTGCTTGCCTTGCATGCCTGAGGCCCTGGGTTCGATTCCTCAGCACCACATAAGCAAAAAAGAAAAAAGCTGGAAGTGGCACTGTGGCTCAAGTGGTAGAGCGCTAGCCTTGAGCTGAAGAGCTGAGGAACAGTGCCTAGGCCCAGAGTTCAGGCCCCACAACCGGACCCCCCCCAAAAAAAGAGTGGCTGCTCAGTTCCCAGAGGTCAGAAGAGGACTGGCTGGGTCCTGTTCTCCCACACATGAGGTGAGGACAATCCCCAGCCCCCCACCTGGTCAGTAGAGGAGGCAAGGACTGTGAATGTGGTGTATCCTGTTAGCTGTTGATAGGTGAAGAAAAGCTCTCACCCCATCTGCCTGCCAGTACCCAGGATGCAGGCTGTCCCTCCACCTGGTCAAAGTTCCTTTGTTTTGTTTAGCTTTTTTTGTGCCAGTCCTGGGGCTTGAACCCATGTGCTGTCCCTGAGCTTTTCTTTTGCTCAAGGCTGGTGCTCTACCACTTGAGTCACAGCTCTGCTTCTATATGCGTGTGTGTGTGTGTGTGTGTGTGTGTGTGTAATTGGAGATAAGAGTCTCGTGGACTGGGTTGGCTTTGTACTGAGATATTATTTTAGCCTCCAAAGTAGTTAGGATTACAGACACGAGCCACTGGCACCACGCGACACCTGGTGGAGTTTTGAAGGACCCAAAACCCAATAGCAAAGGTTGCCATACCTGAAGAGCCTCAGGACTCTGCTGAGCTTTCCACCCTCTTCCAGGAGGTCAGCTAGGCTGGGGTTCCCCATCTCCTTCACATACTACCCTCAGTTTCTATAGGGAAATACCTCAGAGAGGCAGTTCAGCCTTGGAGGAAGATAGGATAATTTTGAATTTCAACTACTTTCTAACTGTGTTTAACTTGGGCACAGTTCTTAATTTTTCTCTCCCTGTTCTATTTCTTTGTAAGATTTCTTTGTTCAGAAGTCTTCTGGAAACTGTACAAAGAAAGCAATGTACACCTTGTTTCTCATAAAATTAGTATTAATTTGAATTAGTTCAACAATGTATGTTCTGAATAAATGCAGTAATGTGTGTACTGAATGAATGCAACAGTACATCCTAGATGTAACACTATATCTTCAAATGCAATAATATGTGCTCTGCATGAATGAGACAATATACCCTAAGTGAAACAGTGTATTTCTGGATGCAACAATATCTGCTCTGAATAATGCTACAGTGTATCCCTGAATGACTGCAACATTGTTCTGACTCTTCAATACCTTGTACCTGTATCTACAGACAGCGATCTTCCTTTAGAAGTAAAGATCATTTCCTAAACCAGATGTGGTAGCCCTTCTAGAAGCTGAGGCAGGAATATATAGAGTTTGAGGACAGCCTGGTCTATATATGGAGACCGTGTTTCAAAGTAAATAACCAGTTTTTAAAAATTAGAATACTATCTTCTGCTCTCCTGTTCTCACATCATTTCCTATCTGAGATGATATTTAAAAAATATATATAGACCATTAACCAGGCACTGGTGGCTCATATCTATAATCCTAGTTATTTAAGAGGCTGAGATCTAAGGATCTTGATTTGAAGCCAGCTCAGATAGGATAAGTCCATGTGGCTCTTACCTCTAATTAACCACCAAGCCTCCCCCCCTCCTGCAAAACAAAACAAAACAAAAAACCCCAAAACAAAAACAGAAATGGTGCTGTGAGGCAAGTGGTAGAACACTAGCTTTGAGCAAAACAATTCAGAGAGAGCCCAGGCCCCGAGTTCAAGCCCCACTACTGGCACAAAAGAAAAATAAAAAAGAACAACACCAACACTAGCCAAGCAAGCATGGGTGGCTCATCCCTGTAATCCTAGCTACTCAGGAAGCGGATATCTGAGGATCATGGTTTCAAATCAGCCTGGGTAGAAAAGTCTGTGAGACTCTTATCTCCAATTAACCACCAAAAAGCTGGAAGTAGAGCTGTGGTTCAAGTTTTAAGAGTACCAGCCTTGAACATAAAAGCTAAGGGTTAGTACCAGGTCTTGAGTTCAAGTATCAGTACAAAGAAAAGGAGGAGAAGGAAGGAGGCAGAGGAGGAGGAAGGAGAAGGAAGAGAAGGAGGAGGCAGCCTTTCTGGTTCCTAATTTTCAGAATTACCCTCAAAACAGGCTGGCAGAGGGAGCCAGATGAGGGAGGGCTGAGAGGGTTAACTACTACATCTCTGATTGTTTTGGACTTGTTTCCGCTCAGAGAGGAACACAGGCAGGGACACACAGCTAGATGATGGTGAGGAGGCATATGGACCCCAGTCCAACCCCTGGCTTCTTCCCATGAGCGTCTGCTGGGTGACCACACCCAGGCTGGCTTCATTCTCTGGCCAAACCATGATGTGGTCGTCTCTCTGTCGCTATGTAGGCAGGGTACTGAAATCGCCAATCAGAAGACAGTAATAGTTTTGCTCTTGCTGGCTGGAGAAGGGAAACTTGCTGCTCACAGGAGCAGCCGTGTACCATGCATTTAGGCCTAAACCATGTGTTCCAGCCTGGAAGTCTGTGTTCACCAGCAAGTTAACTTCCTTTCCATCTAACTCCTCCTTTTGCAGACAGAGACCCATCCAGGGGAACTGGCTGTCTCAGAGTCATGCTCTGTAGAGGCTGAGCCACATTTGCAACCCCACTGCCTAGAGATGGGCTTCTTGCTCTTTCTAGAGTGAGGAAAAGATCACACAGTACATCTTTATCATTTTCTCATAACTCAGAAACAAGAACAGAAAACCCCATAGCATGCACTGACAAAACCAGGTGTGCTGGGGCTTAGAGAAGAGCTGGGCTTTCTTCGTTCTTAGTAATGGACGAGGCCCAGTGGAAGCTGTAGAGCAACATGGAAGACACGCCCGGGAAGCCTGATGAGGCCTGGGGTTCTGCCTGTGGGGGAAGCGTAGTTTGTGGCTGGGATGTTACAAGCTGTCACTGCTCATTGACAAGACTGATGTCCACAGTGGCCAAGCTTAGGAGGTGGGAAGGGAGGAGGAAGCTCTCTCCCTCCCTTTTACTTCAACTGCCAGCCTTTCCCACAGATAGCCCTATGACCAGCTCATCTTCCTTGACAATACTGTTCCCAGGAGGTGTGAGGATGTATATGACAGCCATGGCTTGAAGTCAGTGTTCAGGAGAGTGGAGGGGGTGAGCGGGAAGACCAGGAAGTAGGATTTCAGCCAATCAGCTTGGAGCTCTCAAGGACCACCCCTACTGAACCAGCTTGAACAAATTAGGCACCTCCCTGTGTCTCTGTTGTTTATCTGAAGGAAAGAAGGATGCTAGTGCCTTGTAAACTCTCACATTCTTTGTGAATGATTAGGAGTTGTGGAGGCCTAGCTGGATTCCATCATTCTGTGAACCCCATGCTGCTCACTTTCAGCAGAGAATCCATCAGTCGACAAGGGTTACATTTAGTCCCATGCAGGGCTCAAGAGAAACCAGACTCATGGCTGGCCTCTCCCCCTGACTTCCCAGAAGATGTGTCAGGAAGATACTGGCTGCCCCGTCTCTTTTCAATTCATTCTTGCCCACCATTATCACCAGGGCTGGAAAGACTTCCACAGTCTCCATGGCCTTCAGGGAAGAGTTGTAGCCAGTTAGGCACAAGAGAAGACTGCTATTTTATATGTATTATAAACTAGAATTGGATTTTGCCTCTGAAGCAGCAGCATCCAATTTAAAGGAGTGGGGATATACACTATGCTTCTGTGTGTGTGTGTGTGTGTGTGTGTGTGTGTGTGTGTGTGGTGGCACTTGTTAGGCAGGTGCTGTACCATTTGAGCCACACCCTGGAGCCTTTCTGACTTTAGCACTTTTAATATTATTATTATTATTAGTAGTAGTAGTAATAGTACTGATACTGAAGCTTGAACTCAGGACCTGGTTATTGTCCCTTGGCTTTTTCCCTCAGGGATATCTGCTCTACCACTTGAGCCACAGCTCCACTTCTAGCTTTTTTTTTAAGGTGGCTAAATGGAGATAAGAGTCTCATAGGCTTCCCTGCCCAGGCTGGTTTTGAATTGAAATCCTCAGATCTCAGCCTCCGGAATAGCTGGGATTACAGGCATGAGCCACCAGCACTTTGCTTTTCAGATAGTCTCTCATGTGTGTCCAAGGCCAATCTCAGACCACAATACTCCTACCCATGCCTCCTGTGTAGCTGAGTTTTACAGGCAAATTCCAGCAAAACCAGTTTGTTGGTTGAGATGAGGTCTTGCTACCTTTTTGCTCTACAGGCCTCAAACCATGATCCTCCCATCTCTACCTCCTGAGAAGTTGGGATTACAGACATATTCCACCGCATTTGGCCCTGTAGTTTCTCCCAAACCACAGAATGGGAACTAACTGTTAGTGTCAGCTGTATAATTGTAACACTGGAGATGATCAGACATAATCATAGCTGTTGTCAGAGACCTTTTCTCTGAAATGGGCACGCATAGACAAAGGATGAAGAGGGCAGGCCAGGCACTGGGGCCTCACATGTGTAATCCTGGCTGCTCCGGAGGCTGAGATCTGAGGACTGGGTTCAATCTTTCTGGCCTGGGCAGAAATATCTACAAAATTCTTTTTTTGGGGGGGGTCTGGTCATGGGGCTTGAACTCTGGGCCCTCAGCTCTTCAGCTCAAGTCTAGTGCTCTACCGCTTGAGCCACAGCGCCACTTCTGGCTTTTTTTCTTTTTGCTTATGTGGTGCTGGGGAATCGAACCCAGGGCCTCATGCATGCAAGGCAAGTGCTCTACCACTGAGCCACCTTCCCAGCCCTACAAAATTCTTATCTTCAATTAACCAGCCCCAAATTTGGAAATGTAGCTGTGGCTCAAGTGGTAGAAAGCTAGTCTTAGATGAAAAAAAAGCTAAAGGCAGCACTCAGGCCCTGAGTTCAAGCCTGAGTACTAGTACACACACAAAAAAAGAAAAAAGAAAAGGAAGGAAGGAAGAAGGGAGGGAGGGATGGACGGAGGGAAGGAAGGAGGGAAGGAAAAAATAAAGGAAAAGGAAGACAGCACCTGTGGCTCACACCTGTAATCCTACTTACTCAGGAGGCTGAGATCTGGGGCTGGTGGTTTGAAGCCAGCCCAGGTGGAAAAAGTCTCCATGTCTAATTAACCACCAGAAAACTGGAAGGGGGGCTGAGGCTCCAAGGCGGTAGAGTGCTAGCCTTGAGCAAAACGCTAAGGGACTGTGTCCAGGCCCTGAGTTCAAGCTCCATGACAAAAGTAAAACCCCCAACCCAAACAACAACAACAACAACAAAAAACATGAAAAAGAAATGATTAAGTTGGGTTGGTGGGCTCGGTGGCACAGCACCCCTGTACGCAGTGCCCTGGATTTGACCCCCCGCATGGCAAATAGATTAAAGTTGTTGTTTTTTTAAAAAAAGAAAATTGGCTACATTTTATGTGATAGTTTATCACAATAAAAGGAAGTCGTCCACCTACGACATCAATTCCTTAGAAATAAGAACCTTGCTTCTAACTGTCCAGCACCGTGTAACCCAGGCTGCCCTCGCCACCCTCCCCCTCAGCCCAGGCTGCCCTCACCACCCTCCCCCTCAGCCTCTCAGGTGCTGAAATTCCAGCAGTGTACCACCACACTAGTCTTTGTTTCACATTTGAAGATCATCATGGTAGAATAAAAAGGTCAACATCTTATGTCAGAAATCTTCTGCTTCCTAGTGGATTGCTCTTGCTCTGAGTGGCCTCAACTCTCCTTGCCATTGGAAGAATATTACCATACCTAGTCTGCCTATTTTACCAGGCAGATGTGAGTCTCCAAGTGGGTAATTTATGTGACTAGGCTTAGCAAACTCTGGAGCACTAAACAAATCTGAAAGAGTCTTAGAGATATGGATGAGGTTCTCTCTGGGACTTCTTGCTGTATTTTCCAACTTCTCTTGCCAAGAAGTTCCTCCTTTTACACCTACCTTCCAGTGGGGTGTCAGCCAAGTTGAAAATAACCTTTCCACTGGAATGTCCACTGATCCCCAATTTAGAGACCCTTCCATCCGGACGGTGTCAGTGTGGACAGCAGAAACCCGCAGCAAGCAGTTTGGAACCACAAACTTTTAGGGCCAAGGACAGAATTCTTTTCCAGGTCCGGTTTGGTTTGAAATTCCTGGCTGTCATAGCAACCCCCAAAGCAAAAGGGACTGTTTAATGTTGTTTTAGGCCACAGCTGGGCCTCAGAATGCACCCAGGTTGGCTGGGATGAGCAGAGCTCTTGGTGATGGTGATGAACCCCAGCTCATACCTTGTTACACAGCCTCCAGCTCCTCACCAACCCCCCCCCACAACACCATGGGGCGAGGGGGGGGCTTCCCAGAGGGGAAGCCACCACCACATGGAATTATCTCCACCACAGACAGACGTGGACGTGAACACCCACACCCCGGTGCAGATGTGTGAAGATAGCTTGGGGAGAGGGTGGCTAATGGCGTTTCCATGACAACCATAAGCATCTCTGATGGGTCATCAGCTGCGCTCTGCTGACCTATTCAAACCCTGGCAACTGGGGGCTGTTTATCCCCAGGCTCTGGTGAGGGACCTAAAAATGTTCAAGTCCTAAATGGTGTTAGCAGGTTTCACTATTTAAACAAATTGGTAACATTGAAATGAGTAAATATCTGCCTCTGTTTTCCTTCCTTTCCTATTCTCCTGTCATCTGTATTTTCATGTCTTTCTCTGTTTCTAGCTCTCTGTACGTCTCTGTGTCTCTCCTTTCTTTTCCCTTCCCCTCTCTCCTCATTTTCCTCTCCGAATATCTACAAAGATGTATTATGTCTTTTCCATTAATTGGTACCTTGATGATTATAAAATTTTTATACCTTTGAAAACAATTTATAGCTGAGGTTTTTCTTTTTGCAACAATTTCTGATTATGGGCAGTGATTTCCAGGAAATTGTTTTTGGATGAAGTTTCAAACCCAAAAATGACACAAACATTGCAATATTTTTTCAGTAAAGGGTATATTTTAATGTGTTTAAAATGATATGGTCTGGAGTCTCAAAGGGGTTGTGATATTTTCTCTCTCCCTCCCTCCCCCCTCTCTCCTTCCTTCCTCTTTCTTTCTTTCTTTTCCTCTCTCCCTCTCCCTCTCCCTCTTCCTGTCTTTCTCTCTTTCTTTCTGTGAGTTGTGGGTCTTGAACCCAGGGCCAGGGATCTGTCTCTGAGCTTCAGTGTGCTCAATGCTAGCACTCTACCACTTTGAGCCGTAGCAACACTTCTGGTTTTCTGGTGGTTAACTGGAGATATGAGTCTCACAGACTTTCTTGCTCTGGGCTGGCTTTGAACCACAACCCTCAGAGCTCAGCCTCATGAGTCGCTGGGATTATGGGTGTGAGCCACCAGCGCCCAGCAAAGAATCTTTTGGTTTTTTGGGGAGGGGGAGGGGCTTAACTTTTTTTTTGCCTTTTCTTTTTTGGTTTTTGTTTTGTTTTTTGGGTCCGATCGTGGGGCCTGAACTCTGGGCCTGGGCACTGTCCCTCAGCTCTTCAGCTCAAGGCTAGCGCTCTACCACTTGAGCCACAGCGCCACTTCCGGCTTTTTTCTTTTTGCTTATGTGGTGCTGAGGAATCGAACCCAGGGCCTCATGCATGCAAGGCAAGCGCTCTACCACTGAGCCACCTTCCCAGCCCCGCCTTTTCTTTTTTGGAACTGGAGGTTGAACCTAGGATAATGTTGCACTTGCTCTGCAAGCACTTTGCCACAGAGCTACATCCCAGCCCCCCCCTCCCTTCTTATGAGTGGATTTTTTCCTCCTCTTTTCTTCCCCCCCTCCTTTGTGTTCTTCTTTTTCTCTCCTGCTTCCTCCCTCTCCTGTCTCCCATTCATCCCTTTATACTTCATTCTTTCCCTTCTGTTCCTTTTCTTTCTCCTTCCTCTTTCTCTCTCTCTCCCTCTCTCTCTCCCTTCCTTCATTTTCTTTTCTGTCTCTGTCTCCTCCTACATAACTTCCTACCTTTTCCTTTCTTCCTTCTCTGTGGACTGATGGGCAGGCACCACGCCATTCCTGTTGGATTCTGAAGTAGTGTGAGATGGTGGAGAAGCTCCAGGCTTATGTCCTGATTGTTGGGATGAGGGTGCAGGCCTGTCACTGTCTGCCTCATCCCCAGGATCCTTCTTCATCTGTAAAATGTGCCAAGAACACGGGCTTCCAGAGGCGTTTGTGAACATTAACTTTAGCCCGTCTAACAGGATATCGGGAAGTGCTGCCTGTCTGACTCTTGTTCTTCCATCAATAGCTGCCTTGTCGCCAGCCCTCATGCAAACCTCACTGCTGTGCTCAGTTTACCACCCGTGTAACCCCTACACAATCTGTAAGTGATTTCTTCCCTCCTTCCCTTATTCAGTCTGCCAGCACTTACAGGCTGTGTGTGTGTGTGTGTGTGTGTGTGTGTGTGGTGTGCTGCATGGTGCAGTGCTGAGGACCTTGTGCATGCTAGACACCCTTGCTACCACTAAGTTGTAACCTCAGCTCAGTGACCATCTGGGGGCAGCTTCTTTATTCAAAGAATTAGGCTAGACATAGTATATATGGAATGTCCCGACGGAATTCACTTTTGCCCAACATTTTTGTTGTGTGACTTGAACTCGGGGCCTGGGCTTTTTCTGCTCAAGGCTAGTGCTCTACTACTTCAGCCACAGCTCTCCTTCTGGCTTTTGGGGAGATAAGAGTCTCACAGATTTTTCCTGTTGGGGTTACTTGCAAACTTTGATCCTTAGATCTCATCTTCCTGGATTACAGTCATGAGCCACTGGCTCCCAACTCATTTTTTTTTCTTTTGATGGAGAAGTTATTGTTTCTATGTGATGCAAATGGGATGTCACATTTTCATGAGTTTATGAAAATAAACACAGGAATTTAAATTGGTGTCCCAAACGGAGTTGCCTAATTTCTTTTCTTTTCTGCCATATGCAGTATTGGGGGAGATTTTGATGTTTTATGGGGCAGGTGACTTTTACCATTTTGCAGTCTCTGCACACTTGGCTTGTCAACTTTCATCTCCTGAGAGCTCCAAGACCAAAAGTTTTATGGGCTCCTGGGATGGACTCATTCTTTCTTTTTTTCTGAGCCCTTGTCTGAACTGACACTTCAGCCCTAGACAACTTCCTGCCCTCCTGACAGCCGCATTTCTTCCTCTTCTTACGATGCAATTCAAGGTCACTTTCCCTAGGAAGCTCTCTGTAAGTTAAGAAAACTTACTCTGGGAAGACTTGCATGATTTTGTATGGGACTTAACAGTGTATAAAGCTACCAAGCACATGTCTTACTTAGTAATGATTACAACTCTGAAAAGCATATGAGTCAAGAATTATTTCTAGTTTTCATCTACCACACAGGTGATGGAGCCTGACAGAGGTTAAGCAACTTGCCCCAAGCAACACAAATAAGTGGATCTTTTGACCTTTCTTCTTTCCTTCTTTCTTTCCTGGCTTCTTTCCTCCCTTCCTCCTTTCCTCCCTCCATCCACCCTTTCTCTCTCTCCTTCTCTCTCCTGTTTCTTCTTTCTCTTCCTTTCCTTTACCATTTTTCCTTCCTTCCTTCTTTCTTTACTTCTTTCCTTCCTTCTTCCTTCCTTCCTCTCTTTTTCTTCTTTTCTCTTTCTTCTTTCTTTTTTTCTTGAATGCTTGCTTTCTTGCTTCTTCCCTCCTTCCATCCCTCCCTTCTCTCTCTCCCTCCTCCCTCTCTCTCTCTTTCCTTCTTTCTCTCTTCAGTAGTGGGAGCAAATCTCAGCAGTCTTCTATCCTCGTCTGATTCAGTGTTGTTTTCTTTTGTTTGCTACATAGAGGCTGACACTTTTGCTCTGATTGTCAGAATCCCAAGGTCCTCCTCCTGCTCTTTCTTGAGTAGCTGATATTATAGGCATGTGCCCTCATGATTGGCCTATACTGGAATATTATTCTTATTTAGTCTCCTAAAGATTATTTAGGGCTAAGTTTTGTGGCTCAAGACTTTAATCCTGGGGGCTGGGAAGATGGCTCAGTGGTAGAGTGCTTGCCTTGCATGCCTGAGGCCCTGGGTTCAATTCCTCAGCACCACATAAGCAAAATGAAAAAAGCCAGAAGTGGCGCTGTGGCTGAAGTGGTAGAGTGCTAGTCTTGAGCTGAAGAGCTGAGGGACAGCGCCCAGGCCCAGAGTTCAGGCCCCACAACCGGACCCAAAAAGAAAAAAAAAAAAGACTTTAATCCTAGCTACATGGGAGGTGGAGTTTGGGACATAAGAGTTCAAAGCCAGGCTGAGAAGGGGAAAAAGTTGAGAATCTCCATCTTAACCTGGGTGCATGCCTGTCATCCTAATGAGAGGAGGTACAAATAGAAATAACAAAGTCTAGGCTGGCCCAGACATGAAGCAAGTTGCTGCTGCTGCTGCTGATCCTCCTCCTCCTCTTCCTCCTCCTCCTCCTCTTCCTCCTCCTCCTCCTCTTCCTCCTCCTCTTCCCCCTCCTCTTTTAAACAACCACTAGCAACTACTCTACTAAGGTTCCAGAAAACTCTGTGTCAGTTTTAGGACCTCAGTTTGTAATTGTTACTTAGTTAGAATTCTAAAGGGTTAAAAGAAATCCTAGCACTTGACCTAAAAGCTCCTGGAATGCCTTTCTCTGGCAATATTTAACACCTCAAATGAAAATACACAAGCTCACTGGCATTGCTAGAAGAGGGCACAGCAGTTCTTCACGCTTCTTTTGCCAACAAGATAACACTTTAATTTGAGCTTCTGACTTTTTCTCACCCTGGAGAGGAGGCAGGATAACTTTTCTTCTGGGCTCTGGGGGCCTCTGGTCCACCTCCAATGGTTTCCTTGCAGAGAATTGCCATGAGAATGCCCAGGAAGTATTCGACTTCTTCCTGCCCTTTTCAGTCCAAATTTCTGTCTATATAAGTTAGATGCAAAGGCCTTAGTATCTCTGTCTAGCTCTTTCTTTCACATATAATTAATTAACTCTGTGTGTGTGTGTGTGTGTGTGTGTGTGTGTGTGTGTGTGTTGGTAGTAGTCAAGGGGCTTGAACTCAGGGCCTGGGAACTGTCCCAGAGCTTTATCACTCAAGGTTAGCATTCTACTGATTTGAGCCACAGCACCCCTTCTGGTTTTCTGGTGAATAATTGGAGATAAGAATTTCATGGACTTTTCTGTCCTGGCTGGCTTTGAATAGTGATCCACAGATCTCAGCTCTTGAGTAACTAGGATAAGAGATACGAGCCACTGGCACCTGGCTTGACATTTATTTATTTATTTATTTATTTTTTGTCGGTCATGGGACTTGAACTCTGGGCCTGGGCGCTGTCCCTCAGCTCTTCAGCTCAAGGCAAGCGCTCTACCACTTGAGCTACAGCGCCACTTGGTGGTTTATTGGAGATCGGAGTCTCACGGTCTCTCCTGCCCGGGCTGGCTTTGAACCGCGATCCTCAGATCTCAGCCTCCTGAGTAGTTAGGATTACAGGCGTGAGCCACCAGCACCCGGCTTGACATTTATTTTTATTTATTTATTTAATCATAAGTTGTGCTAGATTAAGACTAGTTCTGGCATTTTGCTGGTTGATTGAAGTGAAGAGTCTTTCAAATATGTATTCCCAGGCTGGCTTGGAACCAGGATAATCAGATCTCAGCTTCCTGAGTAGCTAGGATTATTGCAGCCACCAGCGCCTGGCTGGTTTTCCCTTCCTTAGCCCCTTCCTGGATTGATTTATCTCAGTGCTCTGAAACATCCAGTGAGCCAAACCTTAGAACAGGAAGTGAGAAGTTAGAGTAACAGAAAGCTCAGTCACAAGCCTGAAGGCCTGTGTGCTGCTGACGGACCTTCAGCCTGGTCCTGGATACTCCTGGCTGAGTCCCTGCACCCTGACTAGGCTGACTCATTTCCTCCAGGTCCAGCAGCTGCTGCATCCTCCACCATCCTCTGCCAGCTGTCCTGTCCCCTCCATCCTCATTACTGACCCTTCCTCTACCCAGTCCCAGTTTGACAGATCAGGTGGCTCCCCAGCTGGGTGCTGGGGAGGCACAGATGGAACTGCATGCGGCCCTGGCTCGAGGGACTCCCAGAAGCTCTGTCACTCATTTACTTAGCATAGTGATCAGCACCACAGGGTGATGGGTGATGCGTGAGCAGCTCCCTCTGCTTCCCAGTTTTCACACAAAGATCCTCTCCTCATTCAACCTGAAGGCAACGTCTTTACCCTGACGGTGAGGATGTACATTTGCTGTCTTCCCAGGGTTGCCATGAGATAAATCTTCTTTCTCTGCCCTTCACCATGTCTCTTTATTCGGCCATGGGACCTTAGGACTCGGACTTTGGGCCTGGGTCTAAACCTGCTTTCACAAGGAGCTATACACATTATGGAGATTCTTGAGTGGCTTCCTCTCCCAGTCCTGGGTCTCTTTGGGACCGTTTTACCATCGAGCATCAGGAACATTCTCACCTCCACTCTTCACCTTCCTCTTTCCCCCCTCCAGGCCTGCCCAGATGAACCTAGCTCTAGTTTCAAGGACAAGCCTCAGGCTTTCCTGTGTTCATTCACCTTCTTTGCTCCATCTGGAACTGCCTTCTGTTCCCTCCTTTGTCAGACTTCTCAGTGTTACTGATTCTTATGGCACTGGGTAAAGACCTTTTTCTCTGTGAAGTCTCTTTCTTTTTTTTTTTACTCCGTTCAGCTAGAAATGGTCTTAAAACATTTTTATTAGTGCAATGCTTCTGATTTCTCCTTATCAAAGCTGAACAACATAAAACAAAAGACTGATAACCACAGATTTCCAAACTGGCATTTAAGTAACGTGATAGCTAATAGATATATAAAATGGTCTAAATCTAATTTGAACCCCACATTTCCAAGCATGTGATTAGGTGGAGCGGGAGAAGAGGATGAGGGTCTTTATCCACCTGTAGAGACTCTGAATTTGGGAGGAAGCTCTGTGTGGAGAGGCTAAGGGACCCCTAAGATCACTTCTACCCAGTGGCACTGCTTATTGGCCAGTGGGTGAAGTTTTGCTTGTACAGTTTCCTTTGGAGAGCTCACTGGCACTATTACAATGGTGATGCTTGCTGTTTATTACAGAACCAGCTCAGGAGCAGTGGCCCTTAAAACCAGAAAGAATGTACACAGGGCTCTAATTTCTGCCTTCAGCCAAAAATGCTGTGATATAGATTTTATGATAGCAGTTATGGAAATTGTGGCTGCATTAGTAGTTGGATTGAGAGCACTTAGACATTTAGAGATTATTAAAGTTGCTTCCTGAGGGAATAGTATTGTCTTTTTTACTTAGTGCCAGTCTCCTGTTGCAAATAAATTTTTTTGTATTTCATTACTAGGATGTAAGAATAAAAACAAAACTGGAAAATTGGGAAAGGAAAGATGAAGAAAGGAGGGAGATGAAAAAGAAGGCAGGAAGCCAAGAAAGATTGAAAGGGAAGGAAGGAAAATGAGAGGAGTTACAGACAGAGAAAAGAAAAGCAACGTTGGGAGTGGAGTTGGGCCTCAGGTAGCTGTAATGTTTGAACAATGCTAAGTAAGGCCCACAAATAGACCTCCATTCATAAGCTTCTCTCACTCACTCAGGGAACCATTGGGGGAGAGCAATGGGGAGACTACATGGTTCAAGCTTCTTTATAATTAATTCAACAAATCTGGCTGCATAGACAGCCTGTTCCAAGGTAGCCTGGGAGTGTTCTCTAATTTTTTTTTCACCTTGAATGAACACTGACTGCCCTGGTAAAGGCCTTATATTTCACTTGTGTTCCTGACCACCCAGTCTGCCTCTCCACCACATTCTGACAATGGGGTAAACTGAGGCATTGCCTCTGCACAAGTCTGCTAAGTGGATAGTAGTCCTCCTGTGGAGGGTCTTAGGAACTCCACCCTCCCCTTGTAACCCAGATTCTCACCACCACTACCCCCTCTCTAGTTACTCTCTTGGGAAATTATGTTCCAGTGATTGGTGCCCCACTGCACTACATTATGGTTAAAACAGCCTGACTGGTAACAGAATAACAGTTACCAGTAACCCTGGATTCAGAAAGACCTGATCTAACATTGTTGGCTGCTTTTCACCAACCATTTCTCTTTTCCTGCATTTTTTTTCCTTGGCAAGATTTAGTTGTCTAGCTCATCTCAGGTACAATTCACTGACATCTCCAGATTTTCACACTCACTGATAGCACTCTACCACTTGAGCCACACCTCTATTTCCCACCTTTTCCTGGTTAGTTGGAGATAAGAATTTTTAGATTGTCTGCCTGGGCTGGCTTTGAACTGTGATTCTCAGATCTCAGCCTCCTAATAGTTAGGATTACAGACATGACCCACCAGCACATGGCTAGCAGATGTTCTTTGAAGAAATGAATACATGAATGTCTGGTATTTATTGATTGATAGCAACTTCTTATTCTGTTATTTGTGAGGATGAAGAAGAAAAGAAGAGCAACCTAAAGAGCAACTGTTTTCTGGGTGTGATGAGACCTATCTAAACAGCTATTTCCAATGAAAATGTCTCTATTTCTAGAGACAGAACATTGCTTCCACCCCTGGTGTTTTGTATCCCAAAGGAAATTGGACAGTTGCTAATAACCTGAAAACGTGGCATCTTAGGCTTACAGAGTGATTTATGGTTTACAAAATACTTTCATGATGATCTCGCTTAGTCTTCCAAAATCAAGCTGTGATATGGTTTGAATACAAAATGCTTCCCCTAACCTCCTCGATTGTAGACTTGCTTGCCAGTCCAGGAACTTTTAAGGACAAAGGCTGTGGCCTAGTTAATGGGTATTACAAATACCCATTAAAATTTATAAATATCAGGAATATATATACATTTATCATTTATAAATACTATAAATCCGTCCCTGGTGGGTTTCTGATTTGATGGCATTATTGAGAGGTGATTAAAAAGTAAGAGTTGAGCCAGCAATGGAGGCTCATGCCTATAATCCTGGCTGCTCAGGAGGCTGAGGATTGCAGTTAGGAGCCAACTTGAGGGCTGGGAAGGTGGCTCAGTGGTAGAGCGCTTGCCTTGCATGCCTGAGGCCCTGGTTCGATTCCTCAGCACCACATAAGCAAAAAAGAAAA
>NW_012267226.1:23133324-23172251 GCF_000151885.1 Dipodomys ordii
CCAATCAGATTCCAGTCCAGTGATATGGGTGGGGCCTCCCTCACCAATCAGATTCCAGTCTTTATCAAGGAGGCTTCCCACATTTGCTTAGGTTGCCCTTCTGCAAGGCAGAGGTTATAATACAGCAAGACAGCCCTCAATAGACCAAATGATGGTGCCTTAATCTGGGACTTAACCTCTAGAATGGGGAGAAGTAAAATTCTGCTCAGGTATTTTGCTATAGCTTCCCAAAGAAAGGCATCCTACCACTGTTTCATTGTGTGACTCTGAGCAGATGGCTTATTCTCTCCAGCACTAAGCTTCCTTACTTTAAAAGAAGGTCAGAATAAGATAGTCTCAAAGAAGATGACATCTGACAGTACAAGGGCCACCCACTCTACAGCTAGGGGTACAGGTCAGTGGTAAAGCACTTGCCCAACACGCATGAAGCCCTGGGGTGCACCACGTATTAAACAACAACAAATATTGCTGACTCTTTGCTTGGTGTAGCCTCAAGTCCAGTGCTGCAGGATTCAGCATTCAGGAGGCTGAGGCAGGAGGATTGTGAGTTCAAGCCAAGAAAGAAAAGAAAAGAAGGGAGAGAGAAAGGGGGGAGAAGAGAGAGGGAGAGAGAAGGAAGGAAGGAAGGAAAAGTACAGTGGCTCACATTTGTAATCATAGCTATTCATAAGGCTGAGACTGAGAGGATGACAGTTTGAGGCTAGTCTAGACAAAAAGTCCCTGAGACCTTATCCCAACCAATAAAAGGTTAGGTGTAGTAGTGTGCATTTTCAACCCAGTTATGCGTGAAGTATATATAGGAAGATGGTAGTCCAAGTCAGGCTGGGCAAAAATTGAGACTCTACTCAAAAAATAATAAAGCCAAAGCCAAAAAATAAAAGCCGAAGGGCTGTGGCTATATCTACCTAGCAAGTACAAGGTCCTGCATTCAAATCCTAGTATGGACATTAAAAGAAAAGTAAATATGATTCTTAAATAAAACAACAACAGAAGAAAAACCATTTATTCATAGATCAGAAAATGAGTGCACTGTGGGGTACACACCTATGTGTTCATATATACCCAACACTTCACAGTGTCATTCGTGAACTATGCAAATGTCACTGGGGAAAGTGACCCAGGCATGTGGCTGCATTCTCACCTGTCCGCTGGCTGGCTGTTCGTTTTCTGTGTCTGGCCCTGAGCATCATACCTGGTGCATGGATGGTTTGAGTGGATGAATTTGACTGAGAATCTGGCACAGTGCTCATCTCTCCGGGGAGGCTGACAGGGGACAGAAGGAAGTTAAGAGTCCACATTCCCCGTTGATTCCCAACACCGTCCTTTATCAGCTGTGTGGAATGGGGCAGACGCTGTTTTCTATTAAGTAGGGCTACCCTGTGGCGCGCACGTGTGTGAGTTCCTCTGGCAGTCCTGAGCTCTGGGCAGCGGCTCACTGGGACAGTGTGAAGCAAGCATCACCTTAGAGCCCTAGGATAGCAGGGTTCCTGGGGAGATTTAAGTAGGGCCTAGAGAGAGGTAGGGCTGGGGAGAAGAAAAAGCAATGCAAGTGAAAGGAGGCTGAGGCCTGAGTGACAGGCAGGGCCCTTGGACTTGGCCTGGTGGAGACTGGGAAGCCACTGGGGGACTTTGAGAGGGGGCAGGGACAGGTTTCAGAAGTTAGATTCCTACCAGGCAAGTTATGGGAAAAGCCGCCCGCAGGTAACTTAAGAATTAAGACAGGTACCCTGGGAAAAGCGAGGGGAAAAGACAGGCACTGACTTCAGAGGGGGTCTATGAGACAGCGTTGGGACAGATGCCTGGTGCGCATGGCCAGGGGGTGCCAAGCCCCTGGTAAAGGTCTTGGAGGAGAGGGAGCGCAGTCCTGAGGAAGGACTATCCAGGACCAGGTTAATTGGATAGAATTTCCTTTTTTTGTGCTGGTGCTGGGGCCTGGGCTCTCTATATCTTAGGTTTTTCACTCAAGGATGGCATTTGCCACTTGAGACACAGCACTACTTCCAGCTTGGCGATGGTTAATTGGTGATAGGGGTCTCACAGACTTTGCTGTGCAGGCTGGCTTCAAACCATAATCCTCAGATCTCAGCCTTCTGAGCAGGTAGGATTGCCTGTGGGAGCCATTGGTGCCCAGCACAGATTTTTGGAGAGGAGAGAAACTAACAGGGATTTGCCCCTTGCTGCAGTGGAGTTTAAATGGATTAGTCATGTAAGGCCTTGACTGTGTACCAGCAGTGGGAGTCTTTAGGGACCCCGGGTGACTGCACAAGTTTTATTTTAGACAAATGACTGAGTTCTTTAGCTCTGAGTGACTCTGCTGCCTAACATCATTCCCCATCACACGCAAGGAAAGATGAGAAAGGAAAGAAAAAATGAAGGGATGAGGGAAGCGAGAGGAAAGGGAGAAGGGGTAGGAGGAGGATGCTGGAGAGAGGAAAAGAAGAAAGAGCTGGGAGGCAAGTCATAGACAGGCTACACCGCTCACAGCCCCCATGTCCTAACCAGGGTGCTTGGCCTGGCCTCAATCAGCCCCAGCAGGAGGTGGAGAGCGAGCTTTGCCACCAGAACAAGCTGAGTCGGTCTCATTGGTTTGGGCTGTAAACAGTTCAAATGGAAAAACGTTGGCTGAGGCTCCCTCCTCCCTCCTGAGGAGGAGGTCTGTTTATCAATCTACGAGCTTTTTCATTTCTGGGGATTGTCACCCATGTCAGATCCATCTGGACATGTCCACTTTTTTTTTCCAAATGCCTTTGCCAGGAAATAATATTTAGCACATTTGGACGTAAGAATCTAGGACGCCCGGGGAAGACATTGAGTGTTAGCCTCTGTTTTGACCTTTTTCATAAAATCCAAGTGTTCTTAAAGTATCGTTCATTCTGCTATTGAATAATTTCCCTTTCATTCATTTTTTAAGCACTGTGCAGAGGGTTTGGCATATGCCAGCAACCTAGAGGTTGCTGTTGGTGGTGCAGCAAGATCGTGCTGCGAAGATGTTCTCACACACAGATGAAGGAAGAAGTGGAAATGTTGCAAGATACTCCCTTAGTTATGTGCCCAGGCAAAGTTCCTGTTGTATGGCATCCCTCCCTCCCTACCCTCAGCCTGTCTCCCTGTTCAGCTCTGCAGACAGCTCAGATTGCCTGGGCTTTATGTCACTCCTGCTTGAAAATCACTTAGTTCTAGGAGACCCCATTTCTTCAGTGGTCAGACTCCAAACCATGGTTTGTTCATTTCACTCCACTTCCTTTAGCTCCTATGATCTGAGTGCATGTATCCCCTCAAACTTACTGTGTTGGACCCTGGTCCCCAGCGTGATGCTATTGGGGCGGGGCTTTGAGAACCGATGAGGCCGTGTGGGTGAGGCCAATACCATGGGATTTGCGCCCTTATTAAATGAGAGGCACTGGCCAGCTGGCTTCCCTCCCTTCCTCATGAAGAAAACACAAAGAAGATGCCACCTGCACAGAATCCTCACAGAATCCAGAACAGTTCTGTTGTTTCAGTCACCCAGCCCACATGGTCTAAGGGAAGGATAGGACCAGACAGACACCATTGTTGCCATTCTGTCTGCCATTGATAATGGTTTTCAGCTTCCAAGTCCTCTCTCCCCGGGGTCAGATCTCACTCTCATGATCTTTAAGCCTTGCAACCTCTTCTAAGGAACTGAAACTCGTCTGGGCTTCGTTTCTTGTCCAGAATACACAGCTAGAAGGCAGCAGAGTCAGAGCTGATCCTCCCATCTGCCCAACCTTGACAATGTGAATCCTTTTCCTGGGCAGAGTGCATCACCCACCCCCACCGTGAGGTATTTCTGCCTCTGCTCTTGCCCTGGCCATGAAACTCAAGAATTTCAGTGAGGAGACGGTGCCCCTAGCCCTCCCTACTAATAAATGTTTGATTGATTCTAAACGCGCTGTCACTGTACCTCGGAGTGAGAATTACAAGCAGCTCCAGAAGCGATTGTGAAGCGACAGCCACCTGACCCACGCCGTTGCTGCGGCAACTGCTGAGGAGGAAGTGTGGTGATGGGGTGGGAAGAAGGAAGCCAGAAGGTCCGAGGAAGGCGGGGTTCCCGGCCTGACCAGCGGGATCCCGGGACCCCTCTGTGCTCTCTCTCCTTGCCATGTGTTACATAAAATCTTCTTAAGTCAAATCTCCCTATTGCGTCGAAAAATTGTGCTGGTTGTGTGATAAGAGTGACAAGGTGTGAATGATCACTTATGAAAGCCCGTCTCCGGGGTCGCGTGGCTTAGATCTGCTGGCGGAAAGCATTTAAGTGGGTACTCTCACCCCCTCCAGTGTTCATCTCGAGGCGGCCTCACTGAATTAGAAGCCTGAGGCTCGCTCACAGTTGCACCTTGCTGGTGTGGGGTGAGAGGTGAGCTCCTGTCACCAGCCTTGGGAAGGGGTGAGGTCCTGGCCACCCTCTCCAGAAGCTGAAGAGTGGCCTCGCCTCCTTCCCTTCCTCCCTCCCTCCTTTCCTCCCTCCCTCCCTCCCTCCCTTCATCTTTCCCTCCCTCTTTTCCTCTTTCTTCCTGTGCCAACACTAGGGCTTGAGCTTGAGGCCTTGCACTCTGGCTTAGCTTTTTTAAATAATGAACATGGTGAGCAGAGAGCATGCTAGACGTCTGCTCTCCTGCCACGCCGGTCCCCACAGCCAGCCTACTTAGGACCAGCAGTTTAATCAGTCAGGGATTGTTACCTACTAAATATGACATTATTTACCAACTCCATCAATGCCCAACAAGACTGATTTAAGACTAAAAGAATTTAGGATTGTGTCATGACAATGACAAGAACACTGCTGTTATACCTGTATTTGATTCCTGAGAAGACAGGGCTGATTGTGAGTGTAAGTCTGGGTGTGGGTATGGAGTATGGGTGTGGGTACTGAGTATTGGTGTGGTTATTGATACAAGCTGCTGTGGTCAGGGCAATGTCATCCAGAAGTCCCAGGTCTCAGGTCTGCAGGGAGAAGCAAATATGGATGGAAGAGTTCCAAATCTGGAATCAGAAAAACTGGTTCCCAGCTGAGATTCCTTGCCATGTATATATGGAGATCATGGACCAGGCCTTTAACTTCTTTAGTTTCCTTATTAAAAGTTTAAAAATGGAGCCAGATGCTAGTAATCCTAGCTACTCATGAGGCTGAGATCTGAGGATTGAAGTTCAAAGCCAGCATGGGCACAAACGTCTGTGAGATTCATCTCCAATTAACCAGAAAAAAAGCTGAAAGTGAAGCTGTAGCTCAAGTGGTAGAGCACCAGCCTTGAATATAAAAGCAAGATAGTGCCTAGTCCCTAAGTTCAAGCCCTAGTACTGGCACACAAGAGAGAGAGAGAACAGACAGACAGAGAGACAGGGAGGGAGGGAGACAGAGACAGACAGACAGAAACAGAGACAGAGACAAAAAGAATATTTGTAAAGTCTGGCTTCGTCTAGCTCAGAGACACTAAGAACTATGACTTCATGCTTTTTTTTTTTTATCATGGAATACTTTTCAAATGCATGGCTGGGCACAGCTCCACCAGGAAACTAAATAAAATTTTAAAAACCCAGAGAATTTTAGAATTCAAGATAGATTCCACTTTAATTTGAATGTGCAACTTTATCTTTCATGGATTTATGAAACATATCGCTAGTGGTTGAAGTTATAACTTAAAATAACCAGCAAAAGCAAGGCTGGAGGCATGGCTCAAGTTGTAGAGCACCAACTGAGCAAGCGAAGCCAAGCAAGGTTTTGAGGCCCTAAGTTCAAGCCTCAGTACTACTACCATAAGAAAACAAAAAGGAAAAGAAAGAAATGAAATGAAAAATTTTCTTAAGACTTGTATCTAGCATTTTCTCTTGAAGTGAAATTGGTTTCTGGGAGGTTCAGTTGTGAGGATGGATTTTTGTCTTTAACGTTTGGTTTGTAATAGGAAAAACACTCACTGTGTGTCCTAGTCCGCAAGGAAACTGACGAAGTAAGGGAGTGACAGTTGGAACTGGAGTGCAAAGCGTTTGAGTAGGGATGGGGATGGGCGGTTGAATGGTTCTTTTATACAACAGTGTAGAAGTGAAGACCTGTAAGCTAGAGGAGGAGTTTCCTCGGAAGCAGGTGGTCTGATCTACCTGGGGCATCTTCTTTTTTGTTTTTGTTATCCTCTTAAACGTCAGTGCATTTGTGGCATATTGTGCGGCATCGGCACCTGCCTTTGACCTGCACAGCCTGAAGGTGTCTTCCTGCAGAACCCACCTGCTTCTGCCTGTCCAGTTCTACGTGTGCAAGGAAAGGCAGCTGTGTTCACACTGGCTCTGGGCAGATTGCTTCACTGCAGGGAGCACTTTGGCCCTTGAGTAACTATAAATTTATTTGCATTGGTTTCTAGACCCGTGATTCTCAACTAGGGGTGATGCTTCCCCCTAGAGGACATTTGCTGCTATTTGTCACAATTAGGGACAATACTGGCAGCAGTTACTTCTCCCTGTGAAGGTTTGATAATTGAATCTGACAATAGATTAGCAGGAGAAAAAATATATATATATATATACACAAGCCTTTTTAGGGGCTGGGAAGGTGGCTCAGTGGTAGAGCGCTTGTCTTGCATGCATGAGGCCCCGGGTTCGATTCCTCAGTGCCACATAAGCAAAAAGAAAAAAGCTGGAAGTGGCGCTGTGGCTCAAGTGGTAGAGCGCTAGCCTTGAGCTGAAGAGCTGAGGGACAGCGCCCAGGCCCACAGTTCAGGCTCTACAACCGGACCCCCCCCCCAAAAAAAACAAAAAAACAAGCCTTTTTAATGTGCACAGGAGTCATATCAAATGTGGAGACTCTCGAAGATGTGCCAGGTAGTTGGAGCTTAAATACCCTCTCACTGTGGGGAGGCGATTGTAGAGGACCAGTAAGTGGTCCTAAGGGAGAACTTGCCTGAGACGCAGGCGCTGGCCTGGCACCGAGTTCCCCTGAGCCGTGAGAGTGGTTTTGGATACGCCCTGTCTTCCTCTGAGACGTGAGTTCGACCTTCCCTGGTTGGTGAGTTTCATGGGAAGGGACTAAAGGCAACAGCGTGCCTCTTAGAGGAACGTTCCAGAAGGGAACTTCAGAAAAAGCCCTTCCGTGAAGGCGCACCTCCCAGCTGCTCTCAGTGCAGAGCACCAGGCAGCGTGGCTGTCGCCGTTGGGTTCTGAGCAGGCTGCGGCCGTGTCTCCGCCACCGAGGACAGACAGCCCCTGGGGAGCCAAGCGTGAGGGCCATTGGCCTGCACAAGTTGAGGAGTTCTCCATGCTCTTTTGGCCACCGCTGGGTTTTGAACACCAGAGTCTGGTGCTTGTTTGGCTTACTCAGCTGGGGCTCTTCTGCATGAGCCACACCGCCAGCCCTGATTCTGCTTTGTTAATGTGGAGATAAAGTCTCACAGACTTTTCTGCCAGGGCTGATTCTGAGCCTCTATTCTCCGAGTCTCAGCCTCCTGAGTAGCTAGAATTAAAGGTGTGAGTTTAGCTCTAATATGATAATACCGCTACATAGAAACACAACCTGAGACCTCAGTGACACACGACATGCTTAGACTTCTTCTGAGTCTGAAAGCTAGGGGGCAGCACTGCTCACCTGGGCCACACGTGGCTGGCTCCTGCGGCTCGACCCAGAGCTGGGTGCAGAGTGTCCTTGGTGTGTGCTGTTAACTAGCACAGTAGCTCGCTTCTGCTCAGAGCTACCCATGTCGCCAGCTGATCTGCTCGTCTGCAGTTGAGGGTGTTCAGCTTCTGTGGTTGGCTCTTCTTCCCCTTCTGTCCCTGGAAGAGATGATTGTTTCTTTCTTGGGGGCTGGCTAAGTCATCTCACCTCCCAGGCCGGGGGAAGTCCTTGCAGCCTGGGTCTCCATCCAGGCCTGGGAGGGAGGCCTGGCTTGCCCTGGGGCTGTGGAAGTCCTACAGCTCACAGGGGTAAGAGGACATGTGGGAGGGAGTTCTGTGCACACTCTTTAGCTGAATTCAAGGCTGCTGTAATGTTCTGGGCACTGTTAAAATAAGACATGCCTGTAACTTCAGACAGATTTTATTTTATTTTTTTTGTTGGACGTGAGACTTGAACTCAGGACCTGGCTGCTGTACCTGAGCTCTTTTGCTGAAGGCTAACATTCTACCACTTTGAGCCACAGCACCACTTCTGGTTTTCTGGTGGTTCACTGGAGATAAGAGTCTCATGAACTTTCCTGTCTAGGCTGGCTTTGAACCGCAATCCTCAGATCTTAGCCTCCTGGATAGCTAGTATTATATGTGTGAGCCACGAGTGCCCGGCATCAGAAAGATTTTAAAATAGAAGCATGAAATATCTGCTTCTGCCACAGAATAGTTTTTATTGGTTTTTCTAATCAGCAAAAAAAATAGACATTAGAAGGCATGTTCTGAATGAATAGTGCGCCACTCCACCCCTCACAGGGAGCGAGCGTGTCTATCATGGCTAACTCCTGCACATTGTATGTCTTTCCCGTTGCTCACAGTGGGTGTGTCTATCATGGCTAACTCCTGCACATCCTGTGTCTTCCGCGTTGCTCACAGTGGGTGTGTCTATCACGGTAAACTCCTGCACATCCTGTGTCTTCCGTGTTGTGGGTCTCAGCAGGAGGCGATGCAACAGGAGGAGGGGGTGACAGCGTCTGTTCTCCCACATCAGAGCTACCAGGTAGGATTTCTCTGCCGGTCTGGAAATGGCTCTCCTTCCAGCCGAGTTCCTGGGGCCTCACAGAAGACTCTTGATTTCTGGTGGAAGCTGGACTGCAAAGGGGGAAAATCGAGCAAAGCCAAGTGGAAGTAGAAATTGCGTTTGCATTCCGATGGACTTCATTTGTCTAACAGTACCACAACCAGAGACCTGTGTGCATACTAATTCGTTTTACTCTTTAGAATGCTTTTGTGTGACACAGTCAGAAATGTATGGTTTACCACTGTGAATTCTGGTTTTGAAAGGACATTTAAACTTCCATATGAGTTAATCTTACTTTCAAAATAGATTTTTAGGGTTGCAGGCATAGCTCAAGTGTTAAATCACTTGCCTAGAAGGGTGTTCTGAAAGCTTTAATTCAAATTCCAGTACCATAAAACAAAACACCCCCCCCACCCAACGCAAAACTCTGTACATTTAGCCAGGTGCCAGTGGCTCATGCCAGTGATCCTAGCCATTTGGGAAGCTGAGATCAGGAAGATCATGATTGGATGTCATGAGTGGACAGAAAAGTCTGTGAGACCCATCTTAGTGGAAGCAGCTAGGTGGCGGATGCCTGTCATCCCAGCTGCAGTGGAAATGTAAAGTGGGTGGATCTCAGTCCAAGTGCACGCCTGGACAGGCAGTGAGAGCCTATCTAAAAAGCAACCGCTGCAGCGGGCTGTCCGTGGCTCACACCTGAATCGCAGCTGCTCAAGAAGCTGAGTTTTCTTTAATTAATTGACTATTATTATTATAGAGGTGATGTACAGAGGAATTACAGTTACATGAGTCAGGTGATGCGTACATTTCCTTGCATACAGTGTCTTCTGTTCCCTCACCCTCTCCTAGTCCCTCCTTCCCTCTCTACCCACAAGTTGTGTAGTTCACTTTCATCAGTGTCCAGTGAGCGCCTCTGCTGCACTTTTCCACCCTCTTTCCCCCTCTAGTTCTATACCTTCCCTCAACCCTTCCAAAGATGTACTATTGAATACGCCATATATAAGATAAAGAGGACAGAATCATGCCAGGTGCTCATGTTTGTCATCCTGGCTACTCAAGAGGCTGAGATCTGAGGATCACAGTTCGAAGCCCCCTGAGCAGAAAGCCCACATGAGACTCTTATCTCCAATAAACCACTCAAAAACTTGAGGTAGTACTGTGGCTCAAGTGATAGCACACTAGCCTTGAACACAAGGAGGTTCAAGCACAGCACCCAAGCCCTGAGTTCAAGCTCCACAACTGACCAAAACAAGAAAAGACAGGATCATCAAAAACTAAAAACTGGAGGGGCTGGGAAGGTGGCTCAGTGATAGAGTCCTTGCCTTGCATGCATGTGGCCCTGGGTTCAATTCCTCAGTACCACGTAAGCAGAAAAACCCAGAAGTGGTACTGTGGCTCAAGTGGCAGAGTGCTAGAACAGCTAAGGGACAGCCCCCAGGCCCAGAGTTCAGGCCCACAACTGTCAGGGAAAAAAAAAACCCTGGAAAGAAAAAAAGAAGTCTCTTGTTTCCATATCTTGGAGTTCATCTCAGTATGTATATTATTTTTATAAATATGAAGAGGCACATAGGCATTGTGCCTTTGTGTATCTTCTTTTGGTCTCACAGTGTGCATCTAGAATCCTGTATATTTTATTATATTCTAGTGCATTTTAGATCTAATTTCTGCATATCAGAAAGAACATGCATCGTTTGTCTCTCTGAGCTTGGCTTACCTCACTTAACATGATTTGTTCTAGTTCTATCCAGTTCCCTGCAAATTACATTATTTTATTCTTTCCAATGATGTGTAAAATTCCATTGTGTAGAGGTAGCATGTTTTTTGGATCCACTCATGTACTCTGGGGCATCTGGGCTGTTTCCATATTTTGGCTATTGTGAATAGTGCAGCAACAAGTGGCTGATGTTTGAGGATCAAGGTTTGAAGACAGAGCACATTCCTTAAGATCAGCAAAAAAACAAACAAATAAACAAAAAAAGCCAGACCGGAGGTGTAGCTCACATATAGAGCACCAGCCTTGAATGAAAAAGCCAAGCACGAACATGAGTTCAAGCCAAAAAATATAGGGAAGTAAGGGTTGGGCAGGAGGCGGGATCAGCTCGCGCGTAGGAAAGCCGACAGGTCTGCTCCGGGTTTGGGCTGTAAACTCGGCTGCCCTGGCGACGATTCTGGGTATTTTGGAAGTTGCTAATTTGGACAGCTTGAAGGCTCAGGCACCGGAAGGAGTGGGTGGCTGGAGGGGCGCCAAGTCTTGACTCCACTCATTATATTGAGTAAGGTTCTTGTGCCTAATGATTTAAGAAACACTTAGTCAAATGTAAGATTTCTAAAATAAGAAAACACTGAGACACTAAAATACTGAGAGAAATCTAAAACATAAAATTAACAGTACTGAAAAATCTATGGGGTCTTACCACCACTGCAGTGTCAAGAGAATCTCTGAGCAGATTCTCTGTCCTGAGTCACTGTTTTTGTATTCTAGAAACCTGTCATGACAGTGATTCTGCGATCTTGCTGAAGCTGGAGATCAGTTCCCGGCAATGTCCTGATTGCCCATTGAAGTTCTGTGTGGCTCACCAGAAGTATGAAAGCCTTGGCTACATGCCGCTGCTGTCTAGTGAGTTTGTCAGAGGGGGTTTGACAATCAGAGTTTTCCGCTCATGTTCTTTGGTTATTCACAACTTATACTTACCATACACATGTCATTTTTCTCAACAGAATTGGGTAGAGAGTAAGCCGTTTTGGTAAGGGAAAGGAGCAGGAGATATTTTATAAATTATAATCATTTTTGCTATGTTAATTTATTATCAGTCTTAACCAATATCCCCCCCTTAAAAAGCCACTCTGTGTAAAGATCAAAAGGAAGTAGCTATCCTACTTTTCTCTTGAAACTAAAAAAAAAAAATCAATCAGCTCAAACAACATGACAAATCAAAAGGCAGGATAGGAGATATAAATCTTATAATTAAAAATTCATTTGAGTTGCAATCTATATTGAAAATTGCTAATTAGTCTGTAAAGAGTATAGCAGGGAGTTGTCAAAGGCTTTTCATGCTTGGTTGGTTAAAATTGTTTCAGAGAACTCTACTGTTAACAAGTTCCTATAATTCCCAGTGCAGTTCCCCTTGTGAACTCCTTGGGGTTGGAGGGTGTGGTTCAGTGGTTGAGCTGGTGTTTAGTATGCATGAGGCTTCAAGAGTTCAATCCCCAACACTGTGCATAGTGTGTGTGTGTATGTGCGTGCACGCGCGCGCATACACACACACACACACGGAAGCACGTCTGTAACACAAGGGATAAATATAAGTGAAAGGAACAGGAGAAATAAAAAAATAAATGTTATGAATTTGGATTATGTGTGTGCGTGTGTGTGTGTGTGTGTGTGTGTGTGTCTGTGTGTGTGTGCGTGTGTGTGCACAGAGGCAAGTCTGAAACACAAGGGATAAATATACCTGAAAAGAACAGGAGAAATAAAAATAAATGTTATGAATTTGGATTATGTGTGTGTGCGTGTGTGCACACACCCGTACTGGAATTTGAACTCAGGGCCTCATGTTTTCACTTAGCTTTTCCATTCAATACTATCTGTTATGGTACCACTTCCACCACATCTCCACATTTGTTAATTTGGAAGCCATTTGGAGTCAAAATAATAACAAAGCACTCGGTGGTTAGAATCTGTCTTTGATGGTGCCCCTTGGAGCTACATTCAGATCCACACTGCTCAGTCTCAGATTATGAATCCATCAATGATTAATCCATTGATGGTGTAAGAGCCCTAGTCACCGTCCCAAAGTCCCCCTGCCTAGCACTGCTGCCTTAGAGAACGATTCTTCCCCAACACACAAGCTTAGGTGCTCTACCACTTGAGCCACAGCTCCACTTCCAGTTTTCTGGTGGTTAATTGGAGATGTGAGGCTTTTCCTGCTCATGGCTGGCTTTGAACTTTGATCCTCAGACCTCAGCCTCCTGAGTAGGTGGCGAGGATGACAGGCCTGTGCGGTGAATGCTTA
The DNA here is from genome assembly GCF_000151885.1 of Dipodomys ordii. Classification (NCBI taxonomy): domain Eukaryota; kingdom Metazoa; phylum Chordata; class Mammalia; order Rodentia; family Heteromyidae; genus Dipodomys; species Dipodomys ordii. The sequence continues at coordinate 23,146,018 of NW_012267226.1, forward strand.
ACAGATGAAGACTCTGTCCAAAGTGTGCAGTTAGGAGTAGCCAAGATGTGATTCAAATCCAGATTCAACTCCATGACCCCTTCCATTGTCTATGCTAGGCTGCCTCCAACAGCTAAGCATCGCTTGGAAATTTCTGCTCTCATGTTTGTTTGCTTTGGGTTTTATTAAGTACTGTTTTTGCATGATTATGTAATTTAACTGTGATCCACCAAAACCTGTCGTTTTGAAAGCACAGGGTAGCAGAACAAAGCTAATCACAGAAACACTCTATTTATGTTAATCCTGCGGGGAGACTACTCAGGTCATTTCTCTGGAAGCTCTCTTGACCTTGCTTTGCGTAGCCTAAACATTAGGCTGCTTTCAGTTATTAAACCTCTGCTAATTCAGATCCCTGGTGCAGAGCAAATGTGCTATTAGTGATAAAAATCGTCATCACAGAAATGCTCGCTGTGGGATTGTAAACCCTGCATTATTTCCATCTCCGGCTTCTAATTTACCTCCGTACTGCGGGCCTCTGCGGATAAAGGAAATGGTCTCCTGAAGGGTGGGTGTGCAGGCCAGAGCCTGGAATCAGCTCCTTACTACTGCCACCTCGTGGCCAGTCCAGGCTCTTCAGATTTCTAATGGGTGGAGAAGGGCTTTGGGCTCTGCATTCCTCAGTCCTGCAGCTGGTGGCCGGGGTTTTGGTTGCTGTTTTTACGTAGAGAGTAGGGTACTTGTGCAAGGAGGTGAGGAGTAAACATTCTGATTACTTGAGTCGGCAGATTTTTTTGGACTTGGGTCATTTTGATTCGACTTCTTACTGGAACAGCAAAATACACACATGCACGCATACGCACATACATAAATCCTCTTCTGCTTCTTTCAGTCCTCGCCTCACTAATGCCTCAGGAACTAGGCTATGTCATCTGACACCACAGACCGGGGGGCATGAAAACACAGATCTTTCACCCCACTGATTTTAGTTTTCCTTCCCTAAGAGTTCCCAGCCACGAGCCTGGCAGAGGCTGTTCAGAGACGGCGCCCCAGCACCTCTTCATGAATAACATGTGGACGGCCGACCGAGGGGCCACCCCAAGGAAGCGCTGAGAATGCGGGGTTCCTGAGTCACACTTCTTACCTTGGAGAACGGCCTTGCTGACATGTGACTGCACTTGGTGTGGTGTCCCGGGCCTGTAGTGCCAGCACCCAGCACCGGGGACGGGCCGGCCAGGGTAGGACAGGTAGATGCAGTCTGAGAAGTCCTGAGTGAAACCAGCACAATTTGGAGAGGAACTATATGCCCAAACAAACAAAAATCTAGTTTTGCTTCAATTATAATCTAGTCTTATGCCTTCGGTAGCATTTAAATGGATTTCTTTTTTTTTTTTTTTTTTTTACTAAAATTGCTGATTTGTAGTTCACTTTTAAGATTTTGTTGTTTGGAAAGATGAAGGCAAATTCTGAGACAAATTCTCAGATTCAAGCTTAAAGGAGGTGAAAAAAAAGGCAAGAAATGCTTTGTCTCCCCCCACCCTTCTCCATCCTCCCCTCCTCCTCCTCCTCCTCCTGCTCCTCCTGCTCCTGCTCCTCCTCCTCCTCCTCCTCCTCCTCCTCCTCCTATTTTTGAATCAGAGGACAAAGCAGGACAGTGTGGTCAAGTGGTTATTGCCGGTGAGTCGGGGAAGCTCCCCGCCCACTCACACGCCATGGACAATTCATAGCTGAAGTAACAGCCAATTCTGTGAGAGCTGGACGTGGCAGAGGCTGACTTCCGGCCTCTCTTTGCCTCCCAGCTCTCTAATGACCCTGCCTGAGGCACTGGAGAGAAGGTACAGCGGTTATGCATTGTGACAGGCACAGGCTGGCAGTGCTGGTAACAGCGGTTTTTCCAGTTCTCCCCGGACAAGTTCTGCCTGGCTCATGGCCGTGGGCAGCTTATTCCTGTGGGTGGTGAGAATCCTAGGTTGGCACTCTCATTTTCACTCCCAGTCTCCTGGCACTGTAGCTCTCTTTTTGCACGGGTAAGGAGGTAAGTTTAGATGCTAGCAGCTAGTTTCGCCAAAGCTGCCTGAGGAAAAGGACACAGCATTTCGATTCTGTGTGCAGGGATAAAGTTAAGTCTTCTTAATAGGCAGAGTCAGCACCCACTGCCTCAGGTTGATAGCAAGCCAGGGTTTTCTCCTGAGATGCGAGAGAGGTGCTGTAACTTACAGAGAGGAAAGGTTTGTTTTTGACTCATCATTTGAAGTCCCGGATTGCTTGGCCCCACGCTTCAGTTCTAGGGTGAGGGGCATGCCACGGGCAAAGTGTGTGACAGAGCAAGAGGGGCAGGCCACGGGCAAAGTGTGTGACGGAGCAATTTCTTTGCTAGGAAGATGGGGGTGGGGCTGGGAGGAGGGGCGGAGGGAGCAGGTGAGGCCACTCTGCTTTGCTTTCATGAATTTGACGATGCTGGGTACCTCACGTACCATTTGTCCTTCAGTGACTGGCTTGTTTGACTTAGCACCAGGTTGGTCAGGCTCCCCTCCAGGTTCATCCAGGCTGTAGCACGTGATATGAGATGATTTTTATTGGCCACAGACGGGGGTCCATGCTGGCAGAGAGCTGAAATACAGCCCTTTACATAGGGCAGCAATGTAGGAAAATGTCTGAAACTCAAAAGAGTTTTGACTAGTGTCAAGAGATCATTTATCTCCGCCTATACCCATCCCAAACAGAAACATCTAGATCTCCTGCTTTTAAAACTCGAGATTATACGATTATATTTTAAATTTTATGAACACACACGCACAAAAACCCATTTCATTATGTATTTCAGCCACAAAAGATGGGGGGGGTGGGAGCATGGGCAGGAAAAATGAAGGCAGGGAGCGAGGGAGAAAAAGAGATTATCAGGAGAGATATAAAAATGTTTTGAGAAGAGGATTAGTGGTAATAAACTGTCCCCATTTTTTGATTGCAGTTCAGTTATGCCCCGGGCTTCCAAATGGACTTTTGCCTATTATTTCTTGTCCTCTGAAAATGTGAACAGCTGATTAAACTGTTAGTTCCTAGAAACCCAGATTCCTAGGGTAAAGAAAAAAATGCATGCTGCTGGTCAGAGGGTAGAGTACAGGCAGAGCTTTCCACAAGAGCCAAGAAGAGCCAAGATCGTTGTGTGTGTGTTCCAGCCTTCCCCAGTGCCCTGGGGGTGGCTCATCACCCTGGGAAAAGGCCGTGCCCTGGCCAGGCCTGGACCCCGAGCTGCGGTGGGGAATCCTCACTCTCACCACATGTCAGGGCTGCCCTCGCTAGGCCATGGAGCCCTGAACTGCCGGAGAGAAATGAGCGCGCCAATTCTTACCTGATATTCTGGCTCTGGGGCTTGGATCAGAGCGTGGGTGCTGTTCTTGGGCTTTTCCCCTCAACGCTAGTGCCACAGCACTCCAGCCACGGCTCCACGGAAGGGTTTGGGGTGGTTTATTGGAGATAAAAGTCTCACAAGTTTTCCTGCCCAGGCTGGCTTCAAACTGAAATCCTCAGTTCTCAAGTAGGGATTGAGTCGCTCGGGCGACAGGCATGCTTGTTTTCACTTTTCTTCACAGCTGAATAGTACTGCCTTGTCTTGGCCGAGGGAATTTAGCTCATAGAAATGCCCACAGATTTTCATGCCATGCAGGACAGTGTGGTCCTCAGAGGGAAGGCCTGGCCCTGCCTGCCCCCGACCGGAAGAGCCCTGCTGCTGACGCGGTGACAGGAGAGACCAAGTTGTCTCCCGTTTTTCATCTCTTCCTCACCCCCATTTTTCAGCCTTTCCCTCTGAACTTCACGTGGGCAGTGAGTCGGTGGAGCTGGAGCAGGGCCTCGGCACGCACTCTTCTCTATTACAACCTGACGCCCTAACGCTTAAGCAGAGGGACTGAGAGGGAGCTCTGTGTCCTCATCAGTCAGGCGACCTGCCAGCGGTGACAGCGTGGGTCTGAAAGGTGCCCAAAGCTCGTCTGTTGAAGAATTGTCCCCCGAGGCGGCTGGGACTTTTGGAAGGCGGTTGTTGTGTCAGGGCTGTGACACCACGGATGGACTAATCCACCGATGGGTTCCTGTTCTGATGTCCTGTGGGGAAGGGATGGAAACTGAGTTGAGGGCCGTTGGTTGGGAGCAGGTTTCTGGGGGTGTGCCTTAGAAGGTCGAATCTTGTACCCCGCCCTTTCCTCTCTGTCTGTACCTTCTGTCCCTCCCGACAGTGACCTGGGGCCCCACACAAACCTTTCCTCCGTCCAGCTGCTTTCCTCAGGTGTGTAGCACCGCTGGGCGGCACATTGGTCTTCAGGGACGCGAGAGATCTGAGTTAGTATGACAAGTTTCAGCTGCATATGGCAGAGAGGGGGGAGGTTTTCTTCCTCTGAGTCACTTTCTCTGTTCCTCAGGCAAATCACAGCCCAACCCCATAAAGTTGGGGCGCGTGGTTTGGGGGGTAGGCCCCGACTTTGGCACGTGCAGAGATGAGTTTGTGTCGTGCAGCAGGTAAGAGCAGGCCTGGGCCAGTTTCCTGCTTAAAATAGGAGCGTTCTTGGGGCTGGGAAGGTGGCTCAGCGGTAGAGCGCTCACCTTGCACGCATGAGGCCCTGGGTTCGATGCCTCAGCACCACATAAGCAGAAAAAGCCGGAAGCGGCGCTGTGTATCAGGTGGGGGAGCGCTAGCCTTGAGCTGAAGAGCTGAGGGACAGTGCCCAGGCCCAGAGTTCAGGCCCCACGACTGGCAAAAAAAAAAAAAAAAAAAAGAGAGTTCTTAATACTTCTCTTTCGTACTGCTCAGATGCCTGTGAAGGAAGCCATTCTGCATTCTGTCTGTTTGTGTGTGTGTGGGATCCTGTCTACCTTGCTCTTTTGCTGGCATGAGATATACTCTTCTAAGCACACCCCAGAGACCCAGCAACCAGCGCCCACCACTTCCGCATAGACACGCCACCTGATACCTGGCCGTGACAATGTGCTTCCTCAAACAGACGATATTCGTCCATTGTTGAGTAAACGATGGAACTGGATCAATGAAATCAGTGAGCCTCAAACTTTTTCCCATTCCTGAGGTGTCAGGGTCCGCTGCGAGTTTTTGGCGAAGTCAAGGGTACACAGGAGAGCTTGTACCTGTACCAAGTTCCCAGGTGATGGTGGGGCCGCAGCAGGAGAAAGAGCCAGCAGATGGCGCCATGATTGAACCCAGGCCTCCCCTGGGAGTGGATGGAACTGGGTGGATTCAAGTCTCAGGGTATGGAGGCAGGTTTTCCTCGCAGGAGCTCGAGGCTGCAGTCTGGCTTTGGAGAGCAGAAGGCCCTGAAGAGAGTGGCTGGGGGGGGGGGATGTGACCACCCCAGGTGCTCTCCCTCCCTCCTCCCCCACCTTGCTAGCTGCCAGAGGCATTGTCTTACCAAGAATCAAAAATAAGTTCTATTCCTTGGAGCGTCCTCCTCAGTGGCTCCCTTGGGAATGACTACATACAAGCAAGAAACTCTTTCCTAAAGTCTCACGAAACCCCATGCGTTGTTCACGCTGGGGGCCTGGGCCCGCTTCCTACCCGCGTACCCACCGTGACCGCACCGGCGCTCAAGTCTCTGGTGCCTCCCTGCCCACTTTGAAGAACTGTGAGGATCAGAGCATGGTTAGCAAGTCCTGACCTCAAGGTCCGGACGTGCTGATCATGAAGGAGTTAGGCAGGAAAAGTGGGGGTCTGAGGGGCAGGATGGCATCCAGGTTTAGCTCCTGTTGTTACGTTGCACAGAGCTAGCTGCACTATTGCACACAGGGGCCACTAGCCTGGGTGGCGTTCAGGCACTTAAAATGCTGCTAAAATTGGCTAAACAAGCCAATTTTCAGCTATCTAATTTTAATCCAACTAACAAGAATGTGCTGGTACTGGGACTTGAACTCTAGGCCTCATGCTCTCATTTAGCTTCTGTTTTGCTGAAAGCTGGTCCTCTACCACTTGAGCCACACCTCCACGTCTGGCCTTTTACTGCTTCATTAGAGATAGAGTCTCATACATTTGTCTACCTTGGCTGGCTTTGAACCAAGCTCCTTATCATCCTGAGTAGCTAGGATTACAGGTGTGAGTCACTGGAGCCTGGATTAATTTAAATGTAAGTCTGGGGCAGCCCAATATTAGCCGAACATCTGGGTGCATGTCTAGGGGTGATGGAAATGTGCCCTTCGGGCTTTAGGACAGGTCTGGAAGGGGGAAGGAAATATTTAAATTGCTCTACTGAGAATGGTACAGGAATTTTAGGGGACCCTCCAACCAGCAAGGAAGGGAGAGATTAAAGGAGGAAGGGTGAGAGGAGACCCAGCCTCTCTGGTGGCAGGACGGGCTCCCGGCGGGCAAGCCAGTCCATGTGCAGCTGGAATGTCTAATATTCCTTTTCAGTTTGTTTTCCGAGCCACTTGCCGGTGCCACTGGGCTCTGTTTTCCATCTCTTGCAAAGTGTCTGCACAACCCTGAGCCTGGGGGTGGTGGCAATTAGGGAGCGAAGGGAAGATCGAACCTGGGGGTGTCCAGTGAGAGCGACTCATTTAAGAAAAGTGTCAGCATGCGTGCGAGGGAAACAGAGAAGAAAAATTCAGCACACGCAGGACGGAGCGGTGGGGAGGGGACTCTGCAGCGACCCTCCATCCTGCTGGGAAGCCAGCCGTTCCACTTCTGGGAGGAGGGACGTTTGGATCCTCATAACCCAAGTAGCAGCACAGAGCAGTCAGAACAGGGTTTGCTGCAGGCCTCAGGTGCAGGAGAGAAAGCTTCTAAGTTCCACAGACAGGAAGCAGAGACACCGTGTCTTACTGAATTTATAAAGCATGACATCATTTTTTTCCAGAGCTTTGTATCTCTCTGTGGTATGTAACAGCAATGAACCCCTGTCCACCTGCTCCCAAATTTCTGTAGTCTGTGTGTGTGTGTGTGTGTGTGTGTGTGTGTGTGTGTGTGTGTGTGAGGGAGAGGGGGGGAGTGGGGGGGAGAGGTTTGCAGAAGCAGGTGTAGCTCAGATGACGGGCAAGCTTCATGTGGTGCAGCACAGAGCTCCCAGCCATTATCTTTTGTGTAGTCTTGGAAGCTGGCTCCTGAGTGTCATAAATGTAAGATAAACCTCCTCCTGCAGGGGTTTCTCAGCGCACTGGCAGATGCGACTGCGTCTGCTCCCCACTCCCTGCATGGACCCTAGCGGTAAATCAAAGCTTCTGCCTAGCAGCCACCTGAGACTCAGCCCCAAGAGCTGCCTGTGCCCCAAGAAGGCTGTGGATGGAGAGCCAGGGAGAGGAGCGGGGACTTGGGGGTCTCTCCACACCTGTGAGGATCTCACCTACGTGTGGGGTCTCACTGGGTCTTGCCTTTGCCCACACCATCTCCCCATTGCTTCCCGCTCTCCCCTCATCTTTGTCTCCGTGTTCCGTGTTCGTCTCTCCATGTTCCTGGCCATGCGCATGTAATCCCTCACGTTCTGTCTGCGTGGTTGCTCAGGGCAACTCCCAATGGATGTGGAGCGAGCAGGTATTCTTTGGTCTGATTTGAGAGTATCTCCTTTCGAGAAAACTCCTATTAACAGAATTAAATTACCCAGAGGGCCGGGAGGGGGGAGAGGGCAGCAGCATTCAGGTGCAACCTGGCAAAACACAATTCCGTCGGGACAATCAGACATTGCTAGTCCAAGAGGTAAAGCTGCAGGCCCGTGGGAGGAGGGGATGGAGGACAGAGGACTCTAAGTATGGGGTAGAGCACAGGAGAGAGGAAGGCGGGGGAAGGGGCATCCCTCTGAGAGGGGCCATACGAGAAGTACACAGGGAAGAATGAATCCCAAGTGTTGCAAGTCAAATCAACTGCATTGAAATTGTGACTAAAAGGTAACCATTGGTGGCTCACACCTAGAATCCTAGTTACTCAGGAGGCTGAGAGAGGAGGATTGTATTTCAAAGCCAGTCTGGGCATGAAAGTCCTTGACACTTGTCTCCTATTAGCTATCCCCCCAAAAAACCAACCAACCAACCAAAAAAACCACCCTAAAAGTGGAGATGTGGCTCAAGTGGTAGAGTTTCAATCTTCCATGAAATAGCTAAGGAACAGCACCTAGGCCCTGAGTTCAAGCCCTATTACTGCATTGAATAAATAACGACTCAGTCACCGCTGGAGCAGTTCCCTTGGGAGTGCATCTCAAGTTTACTTCCCTCCTGAGGACAGGTAGTAGAGAGAGCACAGCTTGTCTTTGCCTGATGTCAATCCCTCCCTTCCCGCCACAGCCAAGACCAGCAGGATTGCTGGGCGCATTTCTGTCCTGTAATGTTTGTGCAGCTAATTAGTTGGGAAGACAGGAACACCTGCATCTTTGAAAGACCCTGATTGTGAGGCATTAATTAGGAGCCTGTCTGAGGGTGCCAGTTGGGTGTCTGCTTTCCGCTGTGAAAGGTAGAATCCGCAGTCCTTGGAGGAAGTTAGCAATGACACTGCGCTTTCCCACCGCACCAGGCTGCAGAAGGGACTGCTGGCCACGGGCTCTGGTCCTCTGATGAAGGCCCAGGAACACCGTAGTGAGCCAGGAAGCTGTATTCTGATTCATTGGCGATGAAGTCGATGTCTGCATGAGCCAAGCAAGGGCGGAAAAGCAAGGCTGTCCCAGTAAGGTGACAGCATCTTGCATGAAATCCACCCCTAATGCCAGCTAACACCCAGGTTTATCAAGCAGTTACCAACTTCAGGCACGGGGCTGAGTATCTCCTACAAGACGCTGGCCTTCTGAACTCACAGATGAGGACGCCATCAGTCTCTGTGAGCCAGGGGCGGGTGTGTCCTAAGGTATGGGCTAGCACACACTAAGGTATGTGAGGGCACCATTGGAAGGCTGGGGCTTCTAGGCTCTCTGTCTCTCTCTCTCTCTCTCTCCTTCTCTCTCTCTCTCTCTCTTTCATTCTTGCTCCTGCTCTCTTGCTCTCTGCTCTCTCAGCAGTACTGAGGACTGAACCCAGGGCTTTGTTCTTCAGAGGCGATTGCTCTACTACTTGAGCCACCCCTCCAGCCCCTTTCATCCGGGTGACTCCCTTTACGCCTGGGTGTGCCTGGACAGCACTCCTCTACCTGTCACGGAGGTCACAGGCAGCCAGTGCTGCACCCAGAGCCCGTGGCGGCAGGCTAGGCCCACCACGCGCATCCCCAGGAACGGGGGTCACAGAAGCACCAGCTGAGGTGGGGTCTCATGAACTTCTCTGTTCCAGCGGCCCTACAATGCAGGAGCGGTTACAGAGCAGCGAAGTTCCAGGGGTGATCAGGATTCCAGGACAGCCTTGGAAATAATTACAGCTCATGGAGACATCAGCCTGCAAGTTCTCACTAAGCACCCGGAGCACAATAGCCATGTGAGACCCAAAGAGCAAGGAGCGTGCAGTGCACTGGGGAGATAAAAATAGCACCCTCGGAACAATTAGGGAGCAATTCATGCCACTGTCTGGTTCTGACTCAAGTAATACAGGACATAGGGACTTGGGGAGTATGGAGAGGAGAGAGCTTTTCCCTGGAGACACAGCTTCCTGGAAAAGCTGGGGGTGGCTCTGGGGGCACCGTCCTGGGTGGCAGATGCTTTGAGGGCAGGGTAGGGTGCTCTGTGTCTGCAGCAGCCTAAACTAATCCTGGTGTCACCCTGGTGTGTGAGCATCCAGTTAAAAGGCAGGATATAACTGGGCACTGGGGCTCATGCTTGTAATCCTAGCTACTCAGGAGGCTGATCTGAGGATCGCAGTTCAAAGCCAGCCCAGGCAGAAAAGTCTGTGAGACTCTTGTCTCCAATTAACTACCAGAAAACTGGAAGTGGTGCTGTGGCTCCAAGTGGTGGAATGCTAGCCTTAAGCAAAAATAGCTCAAAGACAGTGCCTAGGCCCCGTGTTCAAGCTCTACCACTAGCCAAAAAAAAAAAAAAGACAGAAAAAAATAAAGCGGGACACAGTGCCTGACCTATGGCAGCTTTGATGAGTAAATAGATAATCGGAGTCCCAGAATTCTCGGAGTCACTCAAAGGATGAAGAGTGGCAGGAATATTTCTTGGTCTATTATCTATGCATGGAGGAGGAGAGAGGGAGAGGAGAGGAGGAGAGGGGAGAGGGAGGAAAGAAAGAAAACACACACACACACACACACACACACACACAGAGGCCTGTGTCTTCATTCCATATTTATTAAGACCTGATTTAGGGGGAGGGGATAGGAAGTCTGGAGATGAAGCAGACGAAGTTACTGGCTTTTAAACCTCCCTAAAAGACCTTCCTTTGTAACTCAGAACCTAGTTACTTATACCGTCATTCAGAGGATGGGATACTCTACCCCCTAAACACACATCTACCCTGCCAGTCATCGGCTTCTGCCCTTACGCCGTACTGTCCTGCAAGTTACAGCCACGTGGGGAAATAGCCACAGGAATTTAGGGCAGTGCACAATGGCTTTCATGGCACGGTGTGCAGAGTGTTGGGAGATTTTAAGAAAAGATCCTCCGAGCCAGCCAGATGAGTGAAGATCAACATCACAGAAGACTACGCATCTTGTGTATTCTGGAAGGTTCTGGAAGGGGCTCTGTTGAGGGCAGGTGTGGTAAGTGGGAATAGTGTCTAAGCAGGTGGAAAGGGATGCATGAAAGCTAGAAGCATGACAAGACACAGCAGCATGCGCCGAAACTATAAATAATTGAGTGTCGCTAGAGCATGAAGTGCTAACGGGAGCGAAGTGGACGCTGACGTGGCCCGGCCAGCAGGAGCTCACTTGTGAATGACTCGGGCCGTGGCAGCGAGACAGATCCTGTCTGGTTGGTGATGGATGGCATGTTGGGGAATGAATGCTGAGTGGTGAAATGATGGCACCGGACTTGTGGAGTAAAACAGCGTTCTGTCAGCTGCACGCTGGATGAACAGGGCTGCAGTGCAGGGGGGGGGGGAAGGACAGCTGGGCGAAGAGGTAAAGAGACTAAATCAGAAGCTAAGGCCAGGGTCCATGCTGGAGATCAAGAAGACTTGCTTAGGAAACAGATGGTAGAAAAGGAAGGATGGGGGGAGTCAACCAAGTCAAGTTCTGTGGGCTGAAGGGGTAGAGGCGGGAAGATGGCTCGGCAGTGGACGGGGGACTGGTGGACGGCCCTGCCTGCACTGTGCTGGGGTCGCTCTGAGAGCTGCTCTTACCCAAGGTCATTGCTTCACCTGGGTCATTTCTTCTGGAAGATGCTGCTCACCATTATCCAACATCTTCACATATCTTCAGTTCTTTGTGTGTGTGTGTGTGTGTGTGTGTGTGTGTGTGCGTGCACGTGTGTGTGAGCACACCAGTACTGGGCTTTAGCTCATGAATTTGCACTTTTGCTTGGCTTTTTCACTCACAGCTGGCATTCTACCACTTGAGCCATGCACACCTCCAGTACGTCTAGATTTTTACTGCTGAATGAGATAATTGTCACATAGACTTTTCTGCTCAGGCTGGCTTTGAACTGCAGTCCTCAGATCTCAGCCTCCTGAGTAGCTAGGATGACAGGCGTGAGCCACCGGCGCCTAATTCTTACTACGATTCGGACCATCACCCGCTTTGGGACAGTCCTCAACCTCTACACCTCCTCTTTCATGGCATCATGAGCCTTCACAGGCGGAGGTTCTTAAAATAGTGATAATAATCATCATAAACAGCACATGCTGAGTACCCTCTAAGGACCTAGCCTCCGGCCAGGCTCTGTAGCTGCGCTTGCTGTCTGTGCAGCCAGGGAGACAGACGTTGTTAGCCGTATAGCTCACAGATGATGGAGCCTAGTTAAAAATCCAAGCCCTCGGTCATAGGCTCTCCTAACACTCCCTGGGGGCTCTCCCTTGCCAACGGGTTGCCATGGTGACATCAGAGGCAGGGCTCAAGGATGCGGATTCCTTCGTAGCACCCTGGAATGGACTGGTGTCAGCCTCTAAGTCCCAGCCAGGATGTGCTCTGAGAGGCGGGTTGAGTCCAGACTTGTTGTGTGCTTCCTTAGGAAGCACAGGTGCCGGTATTGATGGAGCCTCTTGACTCAGAGCTCAAATAGCACCAGCAGATGCATTGGGTCAGGTGATCTGGCTCAGAAATAATGAGGGAATGGGAACAAGGACGGGACCTGGGAACTCCAGGAGCCAGGGGCGGTGCCGTTCAGGGAGGACACAGGTCACCCCGCCGACCTCCGACGAGGCTTTCTTTGCTGCCAACTACAGAGAACATTTTGTACCTGGAAGTCCTGCCAAAGATCACACTTGGGCTTTGGCCCAGTTTCACGGTGCTCCTCCTCCAGAGGCCCCTGTCAAGTTTGTTTCCGCGTAGCTGCTCCAGCACAGTGCCTCAGCAGCCATTTGGCTCCTGGTGTCCTTCTCCATGCGGCTGGCTGGCTGGCAGCTACTGCTCTTCCTCCTTCTCCTTCTTTCTCTAGGCCCATGGTCCCCCCACGCTGCCCCCGTCCCAGTGGCTGGAGGCCTGAGGTCTTTTCTGTGTGGTGCTCTCTCCCCAACATCTCTGCAATAGGATCTCCATGTCCCAGGCCTCCATGCTCTTCCTCTGAGAGAACAGCACCCCGCCACACGGGCTGGGCAGTCCTCACCATGGCACTGAACAGGGTAGATCCAGGTCCTTCCTTCCTTCCTTCCTTCCTTCCTTCCTTTCTTCCTTCCTTCCATCCTCCCTTCCTTCCTTCCTTTCTTCATTCCTTCCTTCTTTCCTTCCTTCCTTCCTTCTTTCCTTCCTTCCTTCTTTCCTTCCTTCCTTCTTTCCTTCTTTCCTTCCTTTGTGTGTGTGTGTGTGTGTGTGTCCCAAAGCTTGAACTCAGGGCCTGAGAACAGTTCCTGAGCTTTTTTTTAACTTAAGGCTATCATTCTACCACTTGAGCCATACCTCCATTTCCAGCTTTTTTTTCTTTTTGCCAGAAACGGGGTTTGAACTCAGGGCCTGGGCACTGTCCCTGAGCTTCCTTTGCTAAATTTTAACACTCCACCACTTGAGTCACAGCTTTTTCTGTTTATGTGGTACTGAGGAATTGAACCCAGGGCTTCATGCATGCAAGGCAAGCACCCTACCACTGAGCCACCTTCCCAGCCCATCTAGATTTTTTGATAGTTGGCTGGAGATAAGCATCTCATAGACATTCCTGCACTGACTAGTTTTGAGTCACAATCCTCAGATCTTAGTCTCCTGAGTAGCTAGGATTACAGGTGTGAGCCACTGGTGCCTGGCCAGAGATCATGATAGTATATGCTGTTTTGAATGATGTCATAAGTTTTCAACTTTATTCAGTAGGCAGTAGGCAAGCCTTGGATATTTTGGACAAGAAGGACATCTTCGGACCTGCTGCTTCTGGAGAGATTTGGGGCAGATGGGAGAGCAGGAAGCTATTGTGATCGTTCGGAGGAGAGTTGGGAAGAACTGATGAAGACAAGGCACCAGGACTATGAAGAAGGCAGATTTGGAAGCCATTAGGCAACAGGCTGGATGGGACACAGAGGCTTCTTCGGTGTTGGGAATGAGAAGGAGGGAGAGAGGACGAGGAGCTAAGAAAGTGAGAGGTGCCACAAACCACACAGAGCAGAAGGAGTAGGACTGGGGGAGGGTGGAGAGGATGAATTTAATTAGGACCCCAGGAGTTGATGTCATTCATTGAATCCACTTTTCCTGCTCCTGGCAGTTTCTGGGGCTCAGAAGGAATGACAATAGGAAGGTGATCGATCCAGCCCGATGCACCCCACCAGGTCCTGAATTCAAAGCAATGACAGCACCTGGAAGGCTAAACAAGTCACCGTGCAAAATGAGCTCCCTTGTCTCCAAGGAGGAGGACCAGAGAGAATCCAGAAGCGCCCCGAGCTCCATTCGGGGTTTCACTGTTCAGAGAGTGTTGAGGTGTTGGGGGTGGTTTCCTGCATGATCGAATTCCCCCAAGAACTCCGAGACTTTACTGACTGGCAGCCCCCTGCTCCCCTTCTTCCTTCTGCTTCCACAAATCTGGATCACACGCGAGGGTAAGGAGTACTGTCGATTTTCAGAACGACATCTTGTCCTCAGCTTATATGTAATCTCTGCTCCCTTCGATCATCTGTTGAAGCTGGGGGGATCATCTCTCAATCTACATCCATCCACATTGTTTAAAAGCACTTCTCATTCATTCAACAAATATTGTTTGAGGGTTTACTATGCGCCAGATCCTGGCAAGGTACCAGTGAACAAAACAATGTCCATTTCAGTTGTGACATGTGGACTGGTAGAACTCAGACCAGCACTAGCACAGGAAGACACATTTTGGCTCAGTCTTCTGGGTAGCTAGGATTACAGGGTGAGCCATTGGGCCTGGTGTAGCTAGGGTGTATTTTTAAATTTTTTTCTGTGGCCAAACTGAAATTTGATTCTGATAATAATCTGTTACTTGTTCATTACAACATCCAGAGATTTTTTGTTTCTGTGTCCTCAATTCCTTTTCTCCCCCTGTAGCATCTGACACTAGAATCTTGTGGACATCTATGTTTGTCTGGCTTTCGAGGGCCGTTCTCTGAACATTTTCCTGCTCAGTGCATGGAAAGACCAAGTTCCTTTTTCCTCTGTCACAGATGTCATGTGCACTTCCAGTCAGCATTCCTGGAGACTCTCTGCTGAACCTCCGCACCAAAACACCCCAAAGACCTACTGGGTCTCCATGTCCTGCAGCTTCCGCAGCTCTGGGTTCTTTTTATCTCAGAACTCCAATTCTCACAGAACACTTAAACCTGGATAGTTCCAACCCCCAAATTCCTAATGTCAATCATTTTTTAATAAGTTCAACTGTCAGAAAGCTGCACTCTTGTAATGACCTACCAGTCAGGAAAGAAATTGAATCTTCCTTTCCTGCCTTTCCGATTTCTCTTGCTAAAATCCAGTCTCAAGTTCACTTTTGACTTACTTGCCCTTCCCCATACCATGTCTCCCATCCTATAGAATTCTGCTAATTCCTTTCCTGCCATTTCTGTCCTTTCTACACAGTTTGTCCTGCCCTACTTCAAGACTTATTCCCACAGGCTGGAATGATGCTATCCAAAGATGCCAGAGTCTGAAGTGGATTTTCTCAATGGATCACCCAGAAAACATCTCTGGTCCTCCATAGTATCATCATATTGATCAGCACAGTTGAAAGAGACCCAAGTTGAGATGTCTGGGATATAGACTTTTATCTGTTGCCAAAAGAATTGGGTGCTTTGGGATGTTTGTTTAACTTTCCTGGGCCTGGAAGAAGCTTTCAGAATGACCTCTAGGGCATCTTCCTGCTTAAAAAAATCTTTAACTAGAGCATAGCTATACTATTACTGGCTTAGAGGAACAAAATGTATTATCGAGAATCCAGTTAGCCATTCTGTAAGGCAAAGACTAGTAGAAGATAAATGGATGGCTTTTGGAAAGGAGAAATAATGGGAAGAAAAGGGAGCAAAATGTTCTCACCCTACAGACGATGCTGTGCGCTGTCATTTGCTTAAATCTGGCTGCAGATGTCTTTAAGGAATGAAAATAAAGCATCTTTCCCTTGATTATGAGATAAAACCTCAGTGATTCTCCTCTTACCATTAATTCCTTCTGAAAAAGGGAAGATAGTGATTTGTCAACATTGATCAAAGCAAATGGCCGCTCTTCCCATTCCCAGATCTCATCTTCCAGGTTTAAAGAGGAAATCAGAGAAAAGTAAGTTTTGGTTCCCACTTCTCAGGGTGTGTATCGATTGCATCCTCATGTAATTTGCTAGAGTTTCACTTTCTGCCTTGGGTGGATGATTAGCTGGGATTTCCTCTTATCTCAAGATCTGTGCCAATGAAGAAGAGTACTTCATCCTTCCTTCAGGCCGAGAACAGTCAAGGCCACAGACAGTCTGTCCGAGATTGTCTCCCGTGGGCTCTGGGCCGTGTGTCCTAGCACCTAGACAGATCCATGGCAGAGCCAGCCTGCCTGCTAGGCAGTTCCAGAACTGTGTACATCCGGAGCAGTGGGGAGCCTCGTCTGCTCATTCCCAAACTATCCAGCTGGTCATTTGAATTGCAAAATTGCCGAAACCTGGAACCTTGTGCAGAGCTTGGGACATAACAAGATCAAAAAAGAGAAAAAAAAATCGACTCACAGGCAGCTTCCTGGGCTGGGGCTCTTTCATGGAACCTTGAATGGCCACTCGGCCTGATAAAACCCTGACAAAGGACTCCGCGAGACGCCCATCAGGCATGCGCTTCCTCCCTGGCCACGCTATCCTGGCATCAGAGAGCAGTGGTGTCTGAACGAATTCTGTCAGCAAACCATCAGCTGTAACTGACACCTGTCATATATAACCTATCCAGTCTGTCCACCCATCTGTTCATAGCAGCAACCTGGTGGCTTGTTGGGGGGAAACCTAGTCCTGCTCACAAGTGATTCTATCATCTTCAACACCTGGGGTGAGACTTACACCGAAAGTTCCAGAATACTCAAAAGCCATAAAATCCCAGCATTTGAGAGACTGAGGCCAGCCCGGGCTCCATAGAGACACTATGTTTTAAATACAAAGAAACAAAAAGCAATCAAGCAATAATAATAGTTACAAATTGAGCAAACAAATAATTACATAAAATAAGGCATACACTGTGGTATTACTCTCTGGATGCCATAATGGAAAGGTATGTGTAATGCTATTGTTTTTAAAAGTCAGCAAGAAAATATCAAATAGAATTAAATTTACACATGTAGGTAAAATGTTGGAAGACCAACAATGCCCAGCCAAATGTGTATCTCGTAACTCATTATCTATTAATTCTATAAGGCTACATTTACCTTGTTTTCATTCTAGCATAACCATTAATCATGTTATAATTAATGTTTTCAGGTTGTCTATGTTTAATTGATAGTAATCTAAAGCAGAAGCCAGAAAGTGTTTTCCTTTTTTTTTAGATTGATTTTTTTATTTGCATCATTTAGTTGTCCAAGAGAATTTGCAATTGACTTTCTTGAAAACAAAAGAGAAATGATTCAATCTTACATGTGGCTCTGTCCCAAATACTAAGCTACTTGAAAGTACTGTTGAACTGTGAACACACTTGTATATAAGACATAAATGAAGCTGGGCGCCGGTGGCTCACGCCTGTAATCCTAGCTACTGAGGAGGCTGAGATCTGAGGATCACGGTTCAAAGCCAGCCTGGGCAGGAAAGTCCATGAAACTCTTATCTCCAATAAACCACCAGAAAACTGGACGTGGCTCTGAGGCTCAAGCAGTAGAGCGCTCGCCTTGAACTGAAGAGCGCAGGAACAGCGTCCAAGCCCAGAGTTCAAGACCCACAACTGACAAAAAAAAAAAGACATAAACGAACAAACACAACTGTATATAAGACATAAATGAGAGATTGGAGGCATGTCCAGGTAGTAGAGTGCCAGCTGGCAAGCAAGTGTCAAATACTGAGTCCTGGTTTCAGACCAAAGAAAAGAAAAGAAAAAGACATAAGTGAGTTACTAGGGGTATAGCTCAAGTGGTAAAGCTCCTGTCTAGAAAGCACAAAGCCCTGAGTTCAAACCCCAGTTCTGCCAAACAAACAAACAAGCTATAAATGAATTAATACAACTATATATAAGACATAAATGAATGGGTTTGGTTGGGTCCCAAGAAAACTTTATTTAAAAATTAGGCAGCCAGCTGGGTGCCAGTGGCTTATGCCTTTAATCCTAGCTACTCAGAAAGCTGAGATCTGAGGATCAATGTTTGAAGCCAGGCCAGGCAGACAAATCCTACCAATGCTTATCTGCAATTAACCACCCAAAAGCCAGAAATGGAGGCATGGCTCAAGTGGTAGGGTGTCAGTTTTGAGCAAAAATAGCTAGGTAAGCCTGGTGCCGGTACTCACACCTGTAATCCTAGCTACTCAAGAGGCTGAGATCTGAGGATCATGGTTCAAAGCCAGCCCAAGCAGGAAAGTCCAAGAGACTCTCATCTCTAGGTAACCACCAGAAAACCAGATGTGGTGCAATGGCTCCAAGTGGTAGAATGCTAGCCTTGAGCAAAAAGCTCAGGGACAGCACCTATGCCCTGGGTTCAAGCCCCACAACCAACAACAACAGCAACAAAAGCTAAATAAGAGTGCAAGTCCCTGACTTCAAGACCCAGTGCTAGCTTACACACACACACACACACACACACACACACACACACAAAATGTTACGAGGTAAGTTCAAGGTACAGCTCAGTAGTTGAGTACTTGTTCAACATCTGTAAGACCCTGAGTTCAATCCCTAGTACCACAAAAAAGGTCATTATTAGAGATCATCTATCAAAGGCTTCAAATAATATTAAGCCTGCTGTGTTTATGGGAGGTATAAAATTCCTTTTCTTTTTAAACTACTTATATTTGAATTTCTATCATTTGCAAACAAAAAGGTTCCAATTATTGTATAATATTCTGGCTGCAAAAGTCAGTCCATTAATGAACTCTTGGTCATCTCTGCCTTTGAAGATTTCTTGAAAATTAGACTTAATTGTCCACAAGCTACCCACCCTTAGCCCCTACACTTATAAATTGCTCAGATCTTGCCAAAGCAATTGGGAAAGAATGACTGTTGAAGCTGCAAAAGAAGGTGAAATGCAGATGTAGTCTCGGCCTGGGGCCGAGGTTCACGGTGATTCCTCACAAGAATCCCTTGGCCTAACAAGTGCCACCTCACACGACCCACCTACTCTGATTTTGATTTTGACCCTTGGGATGTCATCAGATATCACTCAAAAGACTTGAAAACTAAGTGAATGCGCTTCAGCATTTACTTCATCAAAACTAAAACTACCTGATCTTTCAAAGGTAGTGTTAAGAGAATGGAAAGACGATTCTTAGATGGGAAGAAAGTATTTGTAAAGCAAGTATCTGATAAAGGACTGTACCTAGAGTTAAGATACATGTATATATGCATGTACACATCTCACTATTCTATCTATCTATCTATTTATCATCTATCTACATACCCACCTTAGTCTACTCAGGCTGCCAAGACACAATATTGAATATTGAGGAATTTCAATAAACAGAAATTCTCTCACAGGAAGACTGAAAGACCAATAGAGGCTGAGACCAAGGTGCTGGCATTCTTGGTTCTGACCATGGCTCTCTCTCCTGTTCTGTTGACAGCTGCCTTTTTTTTGGTCGGTGATGGGGCTTGAACTCTGGGCCTGGGCTCTGTCCCTCAGCTCTTCAGCTCAAGGCGAGTGCTCTACTGCTTGAGCCTCAGTGCCACTTCTGGTTTTCTTGTGGTTTGTTGGAGATAAGAGTCTCACAGACTTTCCTGCCCAGGCTGGCTTTGAACTGTGATCCTCAGATCCCAGCCCCCTGAGTAGCTAGGATTATAGGCGTGGGCCACGGATGCCTGGCTGACAGCTGCCTTCTTACTCACATAGCCCTTCCAGTGTGTGTGTGTGTGTGTGTGTGTGAGAGAGAGAGAGAGAGAGAGAGAGAGAGAGAGAGCACATTTATATTGTAAGCAGACGCTAACAGCACACTAAATGGCCATCATAAAGCAAGGGCCAGACACGTAGGCTTTGACACCTGTAACTAAAAGATGTTTTTGCAGCCTGGCCAAGGAATCACATTATGGTCACCTTTATTAGGAAGCAGCTGGTGCTCTAGAGATACCTCAAGCTTTTACTTCCTGTGTGCTGTCCTAGCAGGGATATTTATTATTGCTGTCTCCTCCCATTAGTCTGCTGGGATTATTATCTGCCACGATGCTGTCTCAGAGTGAAGTAGTCCTTTGTGGGGCATAAAACAGGCCAGATGCATAAAATAGCCCCTCATGTAGGCCCAGTAACTGGTGCTTCAATTAAATTAAAGTCCGTCTGTTGGCATAAGACTGGTCATTTCAATGTTCTTTGAACTCTATCCAAGTTTTTCTTTTTGCTCATGTTAAGATGTTTTCTCTCTAGTTAAAGGATATTAAAAATAAAGGGAGCGCCCCAGAGCCAGCATTTATTCACCACCTCAAACTGCCTCCTTTCCCATCCACACCCGTTCCTTAACAACAGGCTCGAGGTCCAACGCTTACCCCAAAGGTGCCTGTCCACTCCTGTCCGTGCCTTTCACTGGGCCCTGGCTCTGCAAGACTGGGCAATGCCCACCATTAGGGAAAACACCCCTGATTAGATTGATAGGCATGGTTGGTGGACTGGAGTCCATTTCCCTGGCTTGAAAGCAGGGATGGTGATCCGGGCCGGAGGGGAGCTCCCAGGATGGGCGGGGCCCCTCCCCAGCCAGGCTGGCCTCCCTGTGCGAGAGTGACCAGGGACAGCTGGTGATGTGGGCAGTGAGGTAGCCGGAGGGAGTAGGCCGAGTGCCTGGGGGCAGGGTGCAGCTTGGAGGGGGCAAGGCCCCAGAGCATTCCCCTCCCTGATGCCAGGACCTCTCCGGTGGACCTCATCAGAGCCACCAACCACGTCCTGGCAGCCAGAGATCCTCTACACTTCTGGTGCCGTGGACTGAAGAAGACCTAGCTCTGCCCTGACAAGTGAAAGCACCTTGAGTGAAGGCCTTCCCCCATGTGAAAATAAGAGGATGACAGTGCCTGCTGCCCAGCAAGCCTCATGATTACATAGTGAATAAGACACAGAGCACTTCCCACCAGGCCTGAGGTTTATCGGGGTTGAATTAAGTGCATACTGTTCTTACTGTTATTGTCTTTATTATTCTTTCTCACCCAGGACGAACTGAACATTTGGCTTGAAGACCTGTGTCTGTACTATGACTTGAACTCAAGGCTATTTAAAAAGCTTTTTCCGTGCAAGGGTGGTTCTCTACCACTTGAGCCACCAGCTCTGCTTCTGGCTTTTTGCCAGAATAAGTCATATGGACTTTTCTGCCTGGGCTGGCTTTGAATCTCAATGCTCAGATCTTAGCCTCCTGAGTAGCTAGGATTACAGCTACTGGTACTTGCCCACATGCATTTCTTAAGCTTCCTATGGGTTTGACCCTTCTGGTTTGGCATGGTGATTTATCAAGAGCTTCCTCCAAAGAATGACATACTTTCTGATTCTCAAGGGCATTCAGATGTCCAAATCTCGAAATGTCTAGATTTGCTAGAATGTTGGACTGATACAGCCTGCCCCAGAATCAAGGGTGAACTGCCATTTTGTACATGTTGGAGCTCTAAGAAGATACTGCAAGCCTCAGTTCGTGCCTTGGTTTCCTCATGTACAAGTGGACGCAGAGTTTGATTGACCTTTTCTGGTCATTGACTATCCAGCTAGAAAATGCCCTACACAAGGGAGTTGGCAGGGCTGGGAAGGTGGCTCAGTGGTAGAGTGCTTGCCTCACATGCATGAGGCCCTGGGTTCGATTCCTCAGCACCACGCAAGCAGAAAAAGCTGGAAGTGGCGCTGTGGCTCAAGTGATAGAGTGCTAGCCTTGAGCTGAAGAGCTGAGGGACAGCGCCCAGGTCCAGAGTTTAGACCCCATGACCAGCAAACAACAACAACAACAAGGGAATTGGATTGTTGTTGTAAATCACAGCCCTTACTTACCAAGTGGCCCTAGGCTAGTTATTTAGCTGTTGTCACAACAGCTATAAAGGTTGTGAAGCCTACAGGAAAAGGTGTTTGGGTGGTACAACATTGCAGTGGTTCTTCACACAGGTGGTGTTTTACCAATCCCACCCCAAACCCCTAATACACCCACACCCATACAGCCACCAAGCAGAGCGCCCATGACAGATGGTGCACATCTGGACCATTTTATAGTCACCAGTCTCTGTGGTGAAGGTGTCTTCTTCCTCTTCCTCCTCCTCCTTCTTTTTGTTCTTCCCTTTCCCTCCTCCTACTCCTCCATTTCTTCCTCCTCATGTTTTGCCTGGGGAAATAACAAAGCTGTGCTCACTTCTCTCGTTGTCATTTCTCTCTTATTAGCTTGGTTTCTTTCTAAACCCTCTAGAATAATAATTTAAAAAATAACCTAGTTGTGTTTGATGCCAGGAGTCGGGAGTCTGTCTTGGCTGCCTTTAGGGAATCTGACCTCCAGGGGGAGCAGAGCCAGCCTTCTCTCTCTGCTTACCTGGGCTGGGAGGAGGACTCCCGGTCCAAACGAGGGATGTCGCCTTTCCACAGGACGAAGGTGGGGTGTGGGGAGTCTGAAAGGACATTTTGAGTGAGAACGGAGAGGAGGAGCCTCAGCTCACCATCTCACCTCCCTCCATGCGTCTGGACTCTCGCCGGGAGGAGGAAGAACGAGGGCTTTTACGTTCTCTGTTTATAGAAAGTGTCTTTCTGATCACAGGTGGGTCCCTGTTCCCTTTCCACAGGCTCTTGGGACTCCTAGCCTGACAGGCACAGTGCAGCCAGCGGTACCTTGGAAGAGACCATTGAAAGTCGTAGTCTTTTCCCCCCACAGTTGAATTGGCATCAAGTAATTGTTCAAGGGGGTTTCACGGTGACATGTCTGTTTATGCACATATAGAACAGTAATCAGACAACCTCCATCTCTCCCGCACCCACATCCCCTTTCCCAACACAATCTCGAGCTTCATTGTTCTATATTATCATAAGTATGTAAAACGTTTGGACCAGATTCACCCCTCTTCACCTTCTTTGTTCACTTCCCACCTCACAACTCGAATAAAACTGTTTTACCTTTCTTGTGTGTGTGTGCGCGCGCACGCGCGCGCGCTGCTACTGGGGCTTGAACTCACTGACTTGCACAGCTTGGCGGTGGTTGTTGTTTTAAATCAAGACGCTTAAGCCATACCTCTACTTCTAGCTTTTGCTGGTTAGTTGGAGATAAGTATCTCTCCAATTTGTCTTCCCAGACTGGCTTTGACTTGGGATCCTTGTCCTGCAGCCTCTTAAATAGCTAAAATGCACAGCTGCAAGCCACTGTGGACCAGATTCTGTAATTTACTTTTAAAGAGTGTACTTTAATTGTTCAAAGGGCCTTACTGTGCTATTTCACACACACACACACACACACACACACACACACACAGACTGACACCTTCACTTACTCTTTCTTTTCCCATCCCCCCACCTGTTACTATTCAACAGAGTTCTGTGAGTTTTGTTTGGCCATCTTTGTACACAGGTGCCATGGATTTGGTTATTGTTCACCCTCTAACCCTCCTTTCCTCCCCAATTCTGATGTCTTCAAGCAGTCCCACAAGCACACACATGCGATACTTGTATATCTCTTAGGTGAGAGAAAACATAGCCTGGCTTACTTCCTGAACAAAATCATCTCCAGTTTCATCCATCTCCTCATGAACAGCACAATTCCATTTTTCTTTAGTGTTGAATAACACTCTGTTGTCTATATACAGCCCATGTTCTTGATTCATGCTAGGGCATCAGGGCCATTCCCACAGCTTGGCTACTGTGAACAGTGCAGCAGTGAACATGGGTGTGTGGGTGCCTCTGGTCTGTGGTGACTATACATATATTCTCGGCTCCATGTGTCATTAATTGTCAGCGGATCCATAGCGGCTCCCAGTCCTTCCTGTGTTTCTTCAAGTGTGTTTCAGGATATGATACGCCTCTCTTCTCCTCACACTTAAGAGGTCACAGGGCAGCCAGTGGCTCATTTGGTCCTTGGATCTATTTGGCCTGTCACCCCGTAAACTGTCTTTTTTTTTAATTTTCAGAATGAGATAAGGCTGGCTCTCTTTAAGTAGCGGCCTGGAGCATAGACAGATGAAGAGATGGCTAGCTAGTGAAGGTGCATCCCACAGAAGGAAGTCTGGTGTTTAGGAGCTGCTCAATTAAAGGAAGCTTTTGGCACATATAAATACCCACTATCCCTTTGTGCTCATTTCAGAGCTTGCTCAAAAGGATTTGCTACTGAGATGTCTCAGATTACACAGAATATCTGTTATTCACTTCCCCCGCTCCAGGGGCAGATCTCACTGCTCCAGGGGCAGATCTCACTGCGGGGAGGACCAGGAGGATGGCAGCAGCTTTCATACCACATGGGGAGAGAGCAAAGACATGGTTGGACTTTCTGTATTCTTGGTCCTGGGAGGTGTTTATTCTTTAGTAAATGTGTTTATTTATTTAGAGACAAGGTTTACTCGGTAGCCGTAACTGACATAGAACTTGTGATTCTTCTGCCTCCCGAATGGTCTGAAGATCACGGTTCAAAGCCAGCCTGAGCAGGAAAGTCCATGAGGCTCTTATCTCCAATAAACCATCAGAAAACTGGAAGTGGCGCTGTGGCTCAAGTGGTAGAGTGCTAGCCTTGAGCTGAAGAGCTGAGGGACAGCGCCCAGGCCCAGAGTTCAAGCCCTTCGACCAAAAATAAAATAAGATAAAATAAAATAAGACTGATCAAATGTCTAGGGTGAGTTAACACTGGTGGTCCCTCCAGAAGTCACACTAGCTGGGCAGTCACATGGACTGCTGCATTTCCAGAGGGTAGCACAGTGTTCCCTAAATGTATGTCTTACATCATTAATTCTCCAAAAGCCATGCAAGAAAGGGTTTTCGGATTGAACGTATGTCCACAATGCTCATAAACAGAAGAAAGGCCTAAATTGTCTTGCATTAAAAAAAGAGCTGAGCATTGTGGTACATGTCTATAATCCCAGCACGTGTGAGGCTCAGGAGAGGATAATGAGTTCGAGGCCAGCCTGGGCTACATGAAGAGACCTCTGTCTCACAGCAACCACAGGAGAACAAAACAGCATGAAACATGGCTTTGTTATTTTTAACTTTCCTTAATTCATTTTTTCCCAAACACACAGGGCTACAGAGTCCTTGAGTGGATATCATCTATTAATATTGCAAAAAACTAGTTCGTGTTCTATAGCATAAACGTCTAGAAATATTTTGCCTGATACAAAGATAAGGAGGCCAGGGACTTCTGCTACCCCAGCTTTATAAATATGAACAAGTCGGCAGTCCCTTCTGGGCCATGAACTAAGAAAGCCGGACTCCTTCTAGCTCAATGAACCTATAAGCTATGGCTACCTGCATGGGACATGCCGAAATACATGAAAAATAGGCTTAGAATTGGAGAATTTGAAATGAGATAATTATGTTGGAGCATAGTACATAGTGTCTAGGAACTCATAACAAATGCTTGGTTTTTGGCTGGTTTGGTTTTTTTTTTTTTTAAGTCAGTAGTGGGGTTTGAACTCTGGGCCTGGGTGCTGTCCCTGAGCTCTTCAGCTCGAGGTGAGTGCTTTACCACTGGAGCCACAGCACCATTTCCATTTGTTTATTATTTATTTATTTTTGGGTCTGGTCGTGGAGCCTGAACTCTAGGCCTGGGTGCTGTCCCTCAGCTCTTCAGCTCAAGGCTAGTGCTCTACCACTTGAGCCACAGTGCCACTTCTGGCTTTTATTTATTTTTGGGTCTGGTCGTGGAGCCTGAACTCTAGGCCTGGGTGCTGTCCCTCAGCTCTTCAGCTCAAGGCTAGTGCTCTACCACTTGAGCCACAGTGCCACTTCTGGCTTTTTTCTTTTTGCTTATGTGGTGCTGAGAAATCGAACCCAGGGCCTTAAGCATGCAAGACAAGCGCTCTACCACTGAGCCACCTTCCCAGCCCTGTTTATTTTTTTGATGGTGGTGCTGGGGTTTGAATCCAGGTCTTCATGTGTGCTAGGCAGGCACTTTACTGCTTGAGTCAAACCCAGAAGCTTTAATTTCATTTTGTTGGTGGTATTGCTGTTTGTTTTGTCTTTTCTTTGTTGGAGATCAAAGCCAGGGCTTCACGATTGTGTGTATGTACATGCACATGTGGGCATATGCCAGTTCTGGGGCTGGAGCTCAGGGCCTGGGCACTGTCCTTTAGTGTTTTCACTAAAGGCTGGCACTGAACCACTTGAGCTGCAGCTCCACTTTCAGCCTTGCATTGGTTCATTGGAGATAAGAGTCTCATGCACTTTCCTGCCACAGCTGCCTTCAAATTGAAATCCTCAGATCTCAGCCTCCTGAGTAGCTTGGGTTACAGGTGTGAACCACGGCCCCAGAGGGAGGGGAAGGTGGGGTCTGTCCAGCGGAGTCCCTGGAAAGCAGCTGAGCGCAGTGATTTCAAGCCCTGGGGATGGCAGGAGATGGGCAGTGGTGGTCAGGACCTGGGCATGGCGGGAGATGGGCAGTGATGGTCAGGACCTGGGGAAGGCGGGAGATGGGCAGTGGTGGTAAGCACCTGGGCATGGCGGGAGATGGGCAGTGGTGGTCAGGACCTGGGCATGGCGGGAGATGGGCAGTGATGGTCAGGACCTGGGGAAGGCGGGAGATGGGCAGTGATGGTCAGGACCTGGGGAAGGCGGGAGATGGGCAGTG
>NW_012267226.1:23173516-23224456 GCF_000151885.1 Dipodomys ordii
CTGCCCCCGGCGCCATCAGAGCCGGGCGCGGCGCGATTCCAAGCTGGGGCAGAAGGAGACGCGGGCGCCCCAGGCGCATCCGGAGGTGGCCAGGCTGGCGGTGGGTTCGCCTTCCTCTCACCTCCTCCTCCGTGTAGCAGTGCGGGACTCCGGGTTTGCATTTCGGGACGTGTGTGGTCACCTGGGGAAATAAGGACTATGTGGACCAGCGGTGCACAGGGAAGGTACTTGAACCCTCTGGCCGACCTCATCACTCCCAGAGAAACTTCATGCCTCAGAAAGTTTCCTAGCCAGCTGCTGGCAGCTCCCACCTGTAATCCTAGCGGCTCGGGAGGCTGAGATCTCAGGAGCTCCGTTTGAAGCCAGCTGGGGCAGGAAAAGTCCAGAGACTCTGCTCTCCAATGAACCACCGCAATGCTGCAGGTAGAGCTGTGGTTCAAATCATAGATCAACAACCTTGAGCAGAGAAGCTCAGGGACAGCACCCACTCAGCACGAGTTCGAGTCCCACTCACCCCCACCCCACCCCCAGGCACGAAGAGTTCTTCAGCAAGGGGTGGGGGGACTCAAGGTGACTGGAACAGGTGTTTGAATGCAGGCCCCGGGCTGTGATCCTGGGCGGGCTGGAGCACAGGTAAGGGCAACTCTGCCCCAGGCCGAGTTTCATACAACCACATACACTAGGAAGATCCTGAGACGCCCTCCCCCCTCCCAAAGAAGTAATAATTAAACATTAAAATTAAAAAATGCTTTCATGATAGCAGCAGATGTAAAACTCCCACCACTTCAGGCAAAAACGAAGAGGTTTGTGCAGGGGGGCTGAGCTATATCTCTCTTCTGCCAACACCTCCTGGGTGCACCCTGCCCCCCCGGGGGGGTGGGGAGCTCTTCAGGAGGGACAAATCCGAGCTGGACACCCTCAGGAAAATGAATATGGGAAACAGGTTGAAAATGTTACATGTCTATTCATCCAGAGGAGGGAGAGAGAGAAAGAGAGAGAGAGAGAGAGGCGCATTGTACACTAGGCAGAGTCAGAAGGAGGTGTTCTCCCCCAGCCCGTCCTTCTACACGCACACAGCCTTTAGATTAGATAGCACCTTACAGGCATGTAGTCCGTGGCTCCGTTGTGAGCAATCCAGTCTTGTTCCGGAGATGAGGTTAACAATTATTCCCTTTATTCACCTGTGCCTCCCACCTTCGTTCCTTACTTGAAGGTTATGTTTCTTGCTCATACTGGATGTCCCCATCCGCGCCACCTTCCCTGCTTCTCAGCACTCTTAATTGGCTCCTTTGATGGGGTATAATAAGGTCACCGGTGCTGCCCCCTCCTTGAGCTCCCTCTCTTAGTAACTTGCTTAGATGTGTCATCTTCCACCTACATCTTGGGCAAGAGCCCTCCCTGCTAGGGGTCCTTGTGATTCAAGAGACCCAGGGTCTGTCAGAGGGGCAGCCGAGATTCCGATTTGCCCCTGACCACATTCATGTGTTGTTCAGAATTGGTGTGAGTGTTGGAAAGGAATCATTATGAACTCCACACTGGGGTCCTGCGCAAGCATCTCAGCTTGGCTTTGCTACCTGTTGGGAGCACCATATTTGTTTGCTGTATGGAAGGATCATGGACCCAGAGGGAAATCCCATCCATCACTGCCTTCTGGCCCTTAGCTGTCATTTCTCATACTTGTGCCCGAGACCGCTGTCCCACACAGGTGCAGACTGGAGACTTGCAGTCAGCGGGAATCACCAGCCCCAGGCCTACAGCTGTGCTTCTGGGGCTTGGCTTCCCAGGCTTGGCGCCCACAGGCTGCTGGTTTTGCACAGGTGGTTTGTAGGTTTTAGCTGCTTGTGTCTTTGGGCTGAGCTCACATTTCTGCCATGGACCATCATGTTCTGCTTGGTCCTGGGGCAGGGCTGTTACCTCTGGGGTTCTGCTGGAGTGTGTACTCTTGTCGTCTGGGGGACTCCTGAGTCCTTCAGCTTGACCACAGCCTTGTCTTTCTTCCTCTCCCTATCCCTTTCTGCACCTGTGGATTGGCACCCGAGGAGCCACATTTCTTTTTCAGCCTAAGCTTCAAATGCCAGTGAAAGCCTCCAGTGCCTCGATGTCATCTGCGCACAGCCCCGGGCCGCCTGCATCGTCCAGTTCCATTCCACAAGCCTGTCACTGGGCGTTTGCACAGCTCTGGCTCCTCAGGCAAGCCCTGGCACTCCATCAGTTTCGTAGCTACAGGGTCTGCATTGTGCCGCTGGGCAATGAACTGATATTGTTAAGGAGAGGCCAGAGGTGGAAACATGGTTACAACAGAGAGAGGAAGGGATGTGTCTCAGGGAATGGATCCTGAACAGGCATGGGCTCTTACCGAGGGTCACCTTAGTTTATGGACATCACTCTGTGTGTGTGTGTGTGTGTGTGTGAGAGAGAGAGAGAGAGAGAGAGAGAGAGAATTCTGTAGATGGAGTAATACTTGTTAGGAGGGGCATAAGATAGCTAGAAATCCAGGAATATAGCCAGGTACCAGTGACTCACACCTGTAATCCTAGCTACTCAGGGAACTGTCTGAGGATTGCTATTCAAAGCCAGCCTGGGCAGGAAAGTTCATGAGACTCTTATCTCCAATGAGACACCAGAAAGCTGGAAAGGGTGCTGTGGCGTCAGTGGTAGGGCACTAGCCTTGTGCAAAGAAGCTCAGAGACCGTTCCGAGTTTACGCCCCACAACTGGCACACGCACACACACACGCGCACACACATCCAGAGAGAGAGAGAGCCAGGAATGTAAGTTCTTGTTTTTAGAATGGGCTGGCATTGATTAATGGTGATTCAGGGGGCTGCTAACCACCTTTTCTCCTAGCCCTTCTCAAAGTAGTAGCTCAGTTTTGTCCTCAGAGAGAAAGTCTCCAGGGACCTGAAGAATAGCAGCGGTCACTCACAGACTACCAGTGATAACCCCATTCTAGGTGTGTGGAAGAGCTCCGTGGAGTTGGTTTTATGCATGTTAGCAGGCCTGTTGATGCTTGATTGTTATGTGGAGACAAACGGCTCCTCTGATGTGAAAGCTGGTCCAAGGCAGGACGTTTCCGAAGCCCTCAGAGGAGGGAAGGCCACGGAATCTGTCCTGCCTCAGCGTTGTGTGGCCTTTGGTGTAGATCCCCAGCTCGGAAAGGCCACGCTTCTTCCTGAGCCTGGCTTATCACAGGTTTAACGTGAGGTGGCTGTAGACTTCAAGGTTCAAGAGTTTGGCAAGTAAGGGCTGGGAAGGTGGCTCAGTGGTAGAGCGCTTGCCTTGCATGCCTGAGGCCCTGGGTTCGATTCCTCAGCACCACATAAGCAAAAAGAAAAAAGCCGGAGTGGCGCTGTGGCTCAAGTGGTAGAGCGCTAGCCTTGAGCTGAAGAGCTGAAGGACAGCGCCAAGGTCCAGAGTTCAGGCCCCACGACTGGACACCCCCCCAAAAAAAAGAATTTGGTGAGTGAACCTTGAGCATTTAATTTTCAAAAAGCCTTTATACAAATAAAAATTGATTTGTTCAAAATACAGTGATGTACCACCTGCCTGCTCCCCTCCCACCAGGAGCTATGAGCTCACTGAATACTAAACATATTTAGCTAGAGGAGGGGGTAGGGAAGAGACAGCTCCTACAACTCATCTGCCACTCCATCTAATCGATCTCTGAAATGCCACCTTTTCAGATACCTTGGGGGGGGGGCGGGGAGGGGTGGACAGAGAGAGGACCAGGTGAGGGAGAGCAATCCTTAGAAGAGCTGGTGAGATCCAGGCGGCCAGGAGATAAGCCAAAGCTGGCCAGAGGAGGGTGCCAAAGAACGGGAGGGAGGAGAGCTGGTCTCTGGGAAGAAGAACATGAGGAAGGACACCGAGACACACAGACGGGGAGAGGGCAGGCTGGAGGAGAGACCCTGAAGCCCCAAGGGAGAGAAGAGAGATGGGACAGGAAGACGCAGAGAGCATCTTCAAGGCCGTGTGCAAAGAGGGGCCAGAGACGGGCCAGGGACGGGGGGGAGGGGGCAGCAGCCCTCTGCTCTCGTGCTCCGCGGTCCTTTCTTCTCTGGCAGATGAGGAGCCAGGGCCCGGGACCAGCCCCGCGGCATGCTCGCCGAGCTTCGTGTGGAAGCCGTCACGCCTCAGCCCCTCGCCGAGGATCATTCTATTTTTACATTTTGCAGGATTGAAATTAAACAAATGACCCTGGGATGGCAGGTTTTCTTTCTTTTTCTTTTTTTGAAGATTTGATCTAGAACACCCACACAGCCAGCGCCGGGTGGCTTGAAGATTTTGCATAATATTCTATTTAATCAGCTAAGAAGGCTTCCTTGAGGGGGCTGCCTGGCCAGCACAGAGCCTGGGCTTCCACAGCCACCTTGAAAGAACCCTGTTGCTGATAGTGGACCAAAGCCAGAAGGGAGCCTTGTTGTCTGGCTTGGTTGGCAGGAAGAATCCCAGTGAAGTGATTCCAAGAAGCTTAGCATTTCCTCCTCCTCCTCCTAGGACTCTCTCTCAGTCTCTCTCTCTCTCTCTTCCCTCCCTCCCTCTTCTCTTCCCCCCCTTCTCTTCTCTCCCTCCTTCCAGCCTCGGATTGTTTTAGAGATCTCATTGGTGAACAAAAGGAGTCTCATTGGCTGGGGCTGGCTGTAGGAAGCAGAACCCAAATCCTCTCCATCGGATGGACCTATTTGTTGATCTGGCTGGCAAGCTCCGGTCTGCTGTGGCAACGGCTTCGGCAGCACATGTAATGAGCCGGTTTTACCTCTCATATGTGCTGCGAGCACAGAGTAGATGATATTTAATTGGTTTAGATATGGACTCACCCCCTACAGTCCTCAAGAGCTAGCTGTAGTTAAATACACACCCTGCTGCCTAGAACCAAGAATGCCTGTCAGGGGACCCATTATCAGGAGAAGGTTGATTGAGTAGCTGTAAAAAATGTGAGACTCTTCAAAAGGCTTATCATGGCTATGCACATTCGTGTTTAGTAGGATATTTATGGGCTCCATTTTCTTATCTACTGAAGGCTTATATAGGTCTACCTCCATTACTAGACGATCCAGTGATGAAGTTCGCCTTTGAGTCAGTTCTGACTTAAAGGGGTGTGGATGGGACAGTTGGACTCAGATAGCAACGCTTTCCCGCCAGAGAGCCTTCTAGGGGCTGAGATTTCCCTTTAGAAAAAAACAGGCATATCACCAGAGAAGAGTCCCTGGTGTGACTATAAACAGGTCTCTGATGCAGGGAGCAGTCAGAAGCCTCCATGGGGCCATATGCATGCAGAGACCCCATTGGATTAGGACCTGACAGTACGCACCAGGAAGGCAGAAGCCAGGCTCCGGCTCCCCTAACCAGGAGGCTCTCTCCTTGGCTAGCTAGGTCTTGCAATGGTCTCTGGCATGGTTTTGAAACCAAGCAACTTCTTTTTAATGCATCATGGGGGGAAAGGGGGAAGAGATAAGCCCAGGTCTAGACTTGCATTACTCCTGACGAGTCAGAGTACCACCTTCTGGCTGTGTGATGCCTTTGCCTCCATCTCGAAGGTCTCTGGGCTCAGAGTTGAGCAGGATACAGCCCACAAGCCACCAGAGCAGAACACGGCAGTCCCCAGTCCCTCCTTGCCCGACCACGCATTTTCCTCAGACTTTTACCCTGATTCTGAACCTCCTCATGCTAGTCTTTGTAAAGATATATTTGGGAATGTATTCTTCAACTCGATTTTCATTTCTTTTTTTTCCAAAAGCTTCCATAGCTCTTTCCTGAGCCAAAGCTCCTGTGAACGCTTCAGTTTTATTGTTGCATCCTGGGCTAGATGTTTCTTGTCCAAAATGCTTGGGACCAGAGTATATCAGATGTAGTTTTCTATTTAATATTTTCATAGACATAGTGAGATATCTTGAGGACAACCTATGTTAAGCAGGAAAATCATTCATGTTTCATGTATCCTTTCCATACGTGGCTGGAATGGCTATTTGATGCAATACTTTAAATGCACATGTGTTTGCCTGTGACCTCCTGTGGACATCATGTAGGCACTCAGAAAGTTTGGGGACATGTTGGATTTCAGATTGGGGGTGCTCAGTCTATACTGCTGAATTATAACGTATCATGAGCTGTCTATGGCAGAAATCTTATGCAGAATAAATGATTGTTATTCATATCTTAAAGTCACAGAAACGAAGGCACTGAGACTAGATGTCTCAGCACTAAGTGCTAGAGTAGGACTAAAACCAATGTCCTAGTACTAACGACGTGATACTTTCCTTATGGATATTACGTTCGCATTTCCTTGACATCCTTTCTCACCATCTGTCAGTAAATACTTCTCTCTGTTTACAGGAAGAGACACAGTGTTCATCCTTGTACTTGATACACAAAGGGATCTCCTAAAATGTGAAAACATATGCAAATCTAATTTAAGGCTTTAGAATAGAGAGGCTGTATTCATTTTCTTGAGACCCCCTGGTTCTTCCCCTTTTTTCCCACATGGAGGGCATTTATTCATAGGAAGCCACACATTTTTGTTTTCTTCATCACAAAACACCACAAATTGCTGGACGCCGGTGGCACACACCTGTAATCTAGCTACTCAGGAGGCTGAGATCTGAGGATCATAATTCAAAGCTGGCCCAGGCAGGAAAAGTTAGTGAGACACTCAACTCCAATTAACCACCAGAAAACTGGGAGTGGCGCTGTGGTTCAAGTGGTAGAGTGCTAGCCTTGAGCTGAAGAGCTGAGGGACAGTGCTCAGGCCCAGAGTTCAAGCCCATGACTGACCAAAAAAAAAAAGGCCATAAATTGCTATTGGATGTGTTATAAACAAAGATCCATTCTTTGGAACCCCTATTCTGAGAAGAACCCACTTTTTAATTTTAATTTATTATGTGTCACTTGGGGCTTGGACTCAGAGCTTCTCAGTCTCGCAGCTTTTTCACTCAGGCCTGGAGCCCTACCACTTGAGCCACAGCTCCATTTCTGGCTTTTTGGTAGATTAAGGATAGTGAAGAGTAGCCTTTTCTGCCCTGTGATCTTCAGATCTCAACTTCCTGAGTAGCTAGGATTACAGTGGTGAACTACCAACATCCACCTGACAATGCCCCTTATCAATCAAGGTTTTGTCATGTGAATCACTGCCAAGATGCCTTGACACTTAAATCACAGAAAGGATTTCTATTAAGGATTTCTTGCTATTAAAAAAAATCTTCTTTAATTTTTTTTTTAGATTATCCTTATTTGTGAATCCTGGTCCTATATAGCTGAAGCAGTGGGTTTTTTTGTTTTGTTTTGTTTTTTGCTAGTCCTGGGTCTTGAACTCTGGGCCTGGGCACTGTCCCTGAGCTTCTTTTGCTTAAGGCTAGCACTCTACCACTTGAGCCACAGCCACTTCTGGCTTTTCTGTTTATGTGGTTCTGAGGAATTGAACCCAGGGCTTCATGCATGCTAGACAAGCATTCTACCAGTAAGCCATATTCCCAGCCCTAAATCAAGTTCTTTAAGGCAAAAGAATTGTAGCACAATTTAAGGGAGACCACCACTTCCGAGATCGTGATGCCAGGTCCCTCCGAATTCAAGCTTCCGCAAGTCTGCTTTCTTCATCCTGGCAGAGGCCATTCCCTTCATTTGAACTCAGTTGGCAACGAGCAATAGAGAATGTTAATTCCAGGCCTGGGCTGGGCCTTCCCCCTACTCATACACTACCCCAGTATGCATAAGCTTCCTGTTATTTGTCTGAGAAAGTCCAAATCCAGGTAAATAAGACTGTTCCAACTGCTTTATTTAGCAGTGAGACCAACCCAAGCTGAATGATTTATTTTGGCTTGTCAAAAATCAGGAATGAATTAGCAGTTATTTTCTTAGCGCATTGGTTTAGCAGCTGATGAGGCTAGAGAACAAGTCAAACTGAGTTAAAAATAATCTTACCTATTCCGTTTCCTTCTCCCCAAATTTGATACTTCTTAAGACATCTGTCTGCCACAGACCTGCATACATCGTGCTAGGACTGTTTTGACTCTTCTGTCGGAGGTCTGCTGGCTCTTAACCGCAGCCAGAAGGACAGCTGGTCAGCCTTTTCGCTACCTCCTGTACCTGCGTCAGAACCGTGGGACTGGGGTCAGGTTTGAGAAATTGATCTTGGGAGAGGACAACAAAAGGAATTACAACCAAGCCTGAGACAGGAGGAGAGAACAGACAATCACACTTTTTACGGGCTTTGTTCCTGTGGGAGCAAAGGACAGAAACAAGTTAATGGATAGGAATCAAGGGTTTTCAGAGCACTGGGGAAGAGCTCTTATCTTCTTTTCTTCTTTTGTACTGGAGTACTTATCTCTACCAATTGTGTACAGGATGTAATGTGTCCTTACTCCAATTTTTTTCTGTTCTAAGCTTATTCCTGTCATTTACTTTATTTCTACATCCTCCGTTCTTTCAATAAATATTGAAACTCGGGCTGAGATCTGAAGATTGTGTTTGAAGCCAGCCTGGGCAGAAAAGTCCCTATGAGATTCTTATTTCCAATTAACCACTCAACAAACCTGAAGTGGCGCCGTGGCTCATGGGGTAGTAGTGCTAGCCTTGAGCATAAAGAGGCTCAGGGACAGCACCCTGAGTTCAACTCAGGCCCTGAGTTCAAGCTGTGTATTATTAAATGGGAGATTGTTTTAAAGGCTGTGTAGGTCAATGTTGGTGGAGCTGCACGGTGTAGGCCCTGCAGAGTCAGAACAGTGTGGGGGGGAACCTGGGGGGCCTGGGGGGGATCACAGCCCAGCTAGCCATTTTAGGGTGATAGGGAGAGGCTGGTTAATTGGTATTCTGAAGAGTTTCTAAAATATGCTGTTGCAAGCATTTTCCACCAGTAGCTTTTTCAAAGGTCCGAGCCGCAGGATTCTTTTTGTTCCTGGGTTGTATTATTTTTATTTTATCTTATGTCGTCATACTTAAATTTGTCACTCCCAGAGAGCAGTCGCTATGCCTGAGCTCACGACGCGTGAGGTTCCCAGAGCGCTTTTCTAGGCCATTCCCCACTCCGTCCAGCCAAGTAAGACAATGGTTTCCCTTTTCATCCAGCCGGGCGTGTGGTGAGGGGTGAGTCACCCCTCAGACTGTGCTCTTTTACAGGCATTGTCACCAGAAGCCAGCATATGAACAACTGCTAAGACAGACAAAGACTCTTCCTGTCAGCCAGAGAGCAGCACCGGTGGGTGGAAGTCCCACCTGTCTGACTTGAACCATTGGAGTTCCTGTGGTTCTGGTCTATGCTTACCCCGATTCCCCCCAGGCCTAGCTCCCAGCTCCTTCCTGAGTCCAAGTGCTTGCTAGGTCATTATACGGTAGCTTGCTGCCACTTCAACTCTCTGTTCTACACACAGTTAGTGGAAGAAAACAGGTCTCTGTGTGTTTGTGAGCCATTGATGTCGTCCAAAAAGAGTTGTATAGATGGAGTGGAGGGTGGGCAAATAGGTCTTAAACCTCAGATGTGTTTTTGGTTTTGGTGCTTGTACTAAAGCTTGAACTTAGAGACTTATACTCTTGCTTAGCTTAAGCACCCAAGGCTGGCACTCTACCACTGGAGCAACACCTCCACTTCTAGCTTTTTGCTGCTTAATTGGAGATAAAGGTCTCATGAATTTGTCTGCCTGAGGTTGGCTTTGAGCCACAGTCCTCAGATCTCAGCCTCCTGAGTCGCAGGATTACAGGTGTGAGCCCCAGTACCTGCCTGCTTACTTGTTCATAGAGCACCAGAGCAGGGTTTTAAAATGTCCTTTCTGTGTTAGTCTGCTGCCTTTCCTTATGGGTGGTTCTGGTTTCTTCCACTGTTTTTACAGGAGGACTAAATGTGCTTACCCAGGCTTTCAATTGAGATGTCAAACATAATTACCCAGGAAGCAGCCTGGTAGAGGGTCACATGACTCCCTCGTTATGGGTCTTACTGCAGACTCTGTTCGAGGAATACTAGAAGTTTGGCTCTTGGTGGCCCTTCGTGATTCTTGCTCTGTATCTCTGGTTATTTAGGAGCCCAGAGTTGCCTTGTTTAACCTTTTATAGATGAAGAAAATGAGGCTGAGCAAAAAGAAGTCACTTCTTCAAGTTCACCAGTCTGTGAGAATCGGCTTGGGCCTGACACCCTTTGCTTGACACAGGATTTCATGCTGTCCATGAAGGTCTGCTTGTGAGGTGGTGGGAATGAATGGGTTTTCCCACTGAGGTGACTGCTTGGGCACCAAGTAAAATGCTCTGGTCCTCAGATGGTCCCATATGGATGTGTGTGTGTGTGTGTGTGTGTGTGGTGCATGCATGTGTGCACATATGCATGCCAGTCCTAGGGCCTGAACTTCGGGCCTGGGTACTCTCTTAGCTTTTTTTACTCAAGGCAGGAGCTCTACAACTTGAACCATGCCACCAGCATTCTCTTGATCACTTTATCACATTTCTTTCTATTAAGAAGCATAGATTAGTGTTGATAATTGAGAGGTGACTTTGTCTAAAACATCTTTGAACTCTTACACAGCAGAATGGCTAGACTCATGTAGCGCACCCGTAGCCCTTGCCTGGTCTTAGAGCTGGAAGATTTGAGGGTTTAGGTGAATCCTAATAGCACGGGGCTAGTCTTCCCCGGTTGACTGCAAGCTCTTCCCCAGCTTCTGGCCTGCTCAGGTACGGCAGTGTGCCTGTGATGTGCCCAGCGGTGTAGTCTGAGTCCGTGCTCGTATGACCCCAGCTTCCATCTCCAGAACTGAGGGCGCTACAGCTCACTGCTTGGGGCCTTGCTGGTCAGGCTGACAAAACACATGCTGGCTGCTACAGAAACAGTCCCGAAGCTCCTGTCCCTAATGCACCTGTCCCCCTCTAGGAATAACATGTGCTCAGGAAGAAGGGGTTATCCTTCCTAGGTACATCTCTTCCACAGTAGTAGGGGCAGATGGCTTGCCTACGGGGACAAGAACATGAATGCAAATCAATTAAACTGCTTGTAAGAAAACTAAGGAAGTCTTTCTGCTCTTCTCCATCTCTCTTCATAAAACATAAATTAATAAATTGCCTTATGAAAACCTATAGTCTCCTTTTTCCAGGGTTCAAAGAGATATCCCTACAAGGTTAGCTGTATAGAATGAGGGTGGTTTGTTATTGGCTGGCGATTTTGCCTCTGATTTTACTCTCCCCAGGAAAATTCCTTCTGGACAAACTACAGTGAAGAGCCATGGACTCATCCATGTTAATAGCTTTACTGAGCAGGTGCTCAGCCATGCTGGTGTGGAAGGGAGATGCTTTGGCAGGGGGTGGGGGGGAGGGTTCCGATGTATCACGCTGGTACCGATGCTTTGACTATTTTTCTGTCCTGTTCCAATGCTACGAACTGCTTCCAAAATGTGATACATGACATGTTTATAGTCTGGATTGTCTCTCTGTTATCTGTGCTATTGTTTTGGTCTGTCCTGAAATAACCCATCAAGTAATTTTGTGTTTTGTCTACCCAGTTTTTCCTGTCTCAGTCAAACCGAGTCCCCCTTTCCTTCGGAGCGGGGCCATTTTGCTATGGCATCTTGGAGACAGAAAACAGTCATACAAAACCGTCGCTACTCGACTACTCACAGCCCTCTTGTCTCTCATTATACCCCAAACTCTCTGTTCAACCTTTAACTGAAACCACAGCCCACTGTTTCAAGGATCCACCTCTCAAACAAAGGGAACCATTAAGGCCCAGAGATTTCTAACCACAGATTTACTATCTTTAGAATAAAAGCCGGAGAGCAGTCTAGCTGCCATCTCTGGCAGGAAGGGCAAGTTAAAAACAGTCTGGACACCCTTGAGGTCCCTGACCCACAGGCCTCCCAGCCTGCAAGTTTCATTCTCCTAACAGACTCCTGGTGTACTTGTTTACTTTGGGTTAAATGATTACAAAGCCATACACAGAGCCTCTCGTTTTAGTTCTAGATCAACCTCGCCGTATGGGCTGATGGGTTCTGGGCTGAGTGCTTGGGTCATAAGATGGCAGAGGTGGGAGACATCATCCTAGCAATGAGCTACACGACAACATTGTTAGAGCCCTCTGTGATAGCGTCAGTCTTCATCATTGGCCAATGGAGCAAAGAACTGCAGTCTCCACAAAAGATCCATTTGACCTTGGCATGGAATCGAGTCTACTCTGCCTGAGAAATCCTCTCCATCATTATCATTTTGGCCATTAGCAACTATTTATTTATTTATTTATTTTTGTCCATTGTGGGGCTTGAACTGTAGGTCTGGGTGCTGGCCCTCAGCTCTTCAAGTGCTCAAGGTGAGCACTCTACCACTTGAGCCACAGCACCAATAATGGCTTTCTGGTGGTTCATTGGAGATAAGGGTCTCACAGATTTTCTGCCCAGCTGGCCTTGAACCGTGATCCTCAGATCTCAGCCTCCTGAGTAGCTACAGGTGTGAGCCACGGGCGCCCGGCTTAAACAACACTTTATTGCAGTGCGTGGTGTATGGCAAACACCTTTTAAGAAACAGTACATTCATGTTCTCACTTAACTCCCTTCACAAGCAATCAGTATTATTGATTTCCCAATTCAACGTATCCGTTGATAAAAACAACACATCTTGGTCACTGGTAACCCTTTCACCATTTTCCCCTAGCTAACTTTATTTTTTTGACAAGGTCTTGTATGTAGTCCAGAGTGCTGGGATTATAGGCATGTATTACCATGCTCAGATCTGCTGGTATTTAATTCATTGATATTCTAATGATAATTGGTTAAGTGGAACTTTCAAAAAAATGTGTGGTTCCATTGGCACCGATATCATCTTTGTATACTCCTGATTCTGACCTGTCCTTACACTTTGTTTCAAATCATCCTTCCAACATTGGCCACTGGGCGGGGGCTGCATAAGAATGGTTATCAGTTAACTTGGAAGTTGGAGCCATCCTTTCCTCACACAGGTGAGTTTGCTGCTGGCATTGGGCTATTTTTCTCTAGCTTTATGTGACTTGGGACTTTTCAGTTACTGAAGCTGTTCTCTGATTTTTTTTTTTTAAAGAAGGGTAAATAGATATTTGGCATAGAGATCCATTCACCAGGGAATAGACGTGTGTGTGTGTGTGTGTGTGCACCTGTGAAACACATTTGTTTCAGTAGTTATGTGCTGAGAATACAAATAAAGGCCCCTCCTTTTTTTGAGAAAGACACCCTGTAGGGACGAAGTCAGATCTTAAGCAGAGACACGATTCCTGTCATGGTTGTGCACAGATGGGGGCATGCCCAGGAGTCCGAGTTATACAGAAGAGGAGCATGCAGCCCTACCCGGGGTAGGGGGCACCTTTCTTAGAGGAGACGGTGCTACGTGTTTATATTTTGGAGGACAGGCAGGGGCAGGCAAAACAAAGTGGGGAGAGCATCCTAAGTAGAGAAGACAACGTCCACAAAGACACTGGGACTGAAGCGTGTGGCTTTTTATAGAAGGTGTTATTTTGGAATACTAACAAAGGAAGTAAAGGGATGGAATGAAGGAGAAGAGCATTTGTGGGCACACCAGATGTTTATCTTCTGTCAGAACCCAGGTCCTCATAAGGGGAGCTATTGAGGAATTTAAGCAGGGTGATACAATTTATCTATCTAGTCTGCCTGCAAACGAATGATTCAAGGGAGTGATTCAGTTAGGAATGTCTTTGGCTTCAATTTATTGAATACCTAGCGGACAGTAGCTTAAGCAAATGAGGGGCTACTTTTTATATAAGCCCTCCAGGAAATGTGGTTTGGGGCCTGGTGTTGATAGCAGATAATACACTCTGGAGATGGCCTTGTTTTGTGGTTTCAACCCACCATCCTCACTGGTTTGGTTTTGTTTGTTTTTGCCAGTTCTGGGGCTTGAACTCAGGGCCTGGGCACTGCTCCTGAGCTTCTTTTGCTCAAGGCTAGCACTCTACTACTAGAGCCACAGCGCCACTTATGGCTGTTTCTGTGTATGTGGTACTGAGAAATCAAACCCAGGGCCTCATGCATGCTAGGCAAACGCTCTACCACTGAGCCACCTTCCCAGCCCCTCCTCACTGGTTTTGATTCTGATCCTTGAGCTGTTATTTTGTGGTCCCATGAAGTCCATTACTGCTCAGAGACCTTGCTCTCCCTTGAGGAAGGAAGAAATAAGAGTTTGGGGGGGGGGGTTGTTTTTCAAGGAGAAAAAAAAACACAGAAATTTCCTAGTGTACCTTCCTTTATGTCTTCTTGGCCGATCCTGGAAAGAGCCATCGTGAGTTGCAAAGAAAGCTGGAACAAAATATCCTTTCCAGCTTTCATCGCAGGAGCAGGCAGAGTATGTGAAATGAGTGTTGAGTTAGCGAACCAACATGTGCCAGAGGAGTCTTTCTGTACGGCAGGCTTGGGGATGGGACTGCTTCCTGATGAATGGCATCTGTTCCAGGAAGGCGAGAAAGCAAAGACTATCTGTGATGAAAGCAAACACAGTAAACAAGCCTCTGCACTATCACTCGACACAGGGGCAGGGAAGGAAGAGCCCTGGGCCTTGGGTACCATTAGCACAGGGAGTAGTCTGGGTACCATGAGACTTTGCTCCTGAAGAACTGCTGGATGGAGGTCACATCCCCAGGTTGGTGGCTGACAGCGTCCAACTTGCTGTTCTGGAAGTGAATGTTCCCTTACCTTTTTGTGTGCCTTGCTACGCCTCAGTCATTATTTGTTCCCGGCTAGAAGGATGCGAGGGGCTGCTGGAGGGTAATATGGAGTTTAGGAGGTGGTGGGGGACTGAGAGCCACGTTAGTCCACAAGTAGCTTATGTTTTATAGGAAGAGACTGCGGGGAAAAGTGCTTGTGGCTTGAGACCAGTTGAATAGCAGTAACCTAGCCACGGGATACAAGTCACCTGTGAAGTACGCTTTAGTGACTAGATGTCGGGTGTCACCATGCTAGCTCAGTGTTTTGCAGAGTTGTCTGGTCCAGCCTGGGTGTACAGACATCCTTCACAGGTACACATGCATTTGCTGGAAGATACTCTGTTGTCTCCTATTCCCTGGCCAACATGTCAGTGGGAAAGACAGCAGCATTTCCAACTCAACATTACTGGTTTATTTCTAAATTTGGAAGAAAGAAAAACAGTGCAAGAGTCAGTATTGCAGGAAGAAGATAAACCATTATCCTAATCATACACTCTTAATATAACTATATAATCTCTGCTAGATGACAAAGAATTCCCATATTTACATGCTTCTAAGCAGATGGAATGTACAATCTTGTAATCTGATTTATTTACTGGACTAGAACTCAAAAATACGTGCTAATAAGGACATGCATACTACCTCTTTTTTATTGCTATTATAAAGTATTTTTGATAGACTGTAAATAGATATAGGATTGGGAAGGCCTTGAGTCATGCTGCTATTAACATGTGTATCCTAATGTTGACAATAAGGAATAGCTTGGCATGACTTAAGAAGATCTCAAAGGGATATGGACCAGTCTAGGCCCATCTGTCCCTAAGAGAGACACCCACCCTAAATAGCAAGGCAATTTCTCTTACTTGTGAACATGGGCATGATTCTCTCTCTGTCTCTTTCTCTGTCTCTCTCTCTGTCTCTCTGTCTGTCTCTCTCTCTGTGTCTCTCTCTTTCCTTCTCTCTCTTCCTCATATTTTTATTTGCCCAGATCTTGCCTATTTGTCTGGCTCAGGTCCTTTGAGCAGGGATGTTGTAGATGGGGATGGTGGGTAGAACTTGGGTCAGGTCCTTAGAACTCGAATTCTTTCCTCCCACAGGCCAGTGTTTGGATTGCTGCTCCTGCTCACCCTGTTTCCAGTTGGTGTCTTAGAATTGCCATGGGAGTTGGGACACTCCATAGCCGTTAGTTAACTACACCCAGAGTTCTACCTACACCCATGGGCATTATCTTTCTCCCTCCCATCCATTCCTCCCTTCCTGAAATATTCACAAAAGTATCTACTTTGATAAGCAAAACACAACTCCCTTCAAACACTCTGATGCTCAGCAACTGAATTTCTTTTACAGTCTTATCAATGTGTCCAATAACAGTGCTGCTCCATTTCCTTGATGCTAACTTCTCTGGGGATGTGCCCCCTCTGTCTTGTCTGTTCACCTTGCCCTGGGATGATAACTGCTATAAAAACTCAGAGATGAGCTGGGTGCTGGTGGCTCATGCCTATAATCCTAGCTCCTCAGGAGGCTGAGATCTGCGGATCACAGTTCAAAGCCAGCCCGGGCAGGAAAGACCATGAGACTCTTATCTCCAATAAACCACCAGAAAACCGGAAGTGGCACTGTGGCTCAAGTGGTAGAGTGCTCGCCTTGAGCTGAAGAACTGAGGGACAGTGCCCAGGCCCAGAGTTCAGCCCCATGACCGACCCCCCCCCAAAAAACAGAGATGAATGTCAGAAAGCATATGCATGTAAAATATTTCCAAAACTTCTCAGTCGTGGGCTGGGAAGGTGGCTCAGTGGTAGAGCACTTGCCTTGCATGCCTGAGGCCCTGGGTTCGATTCCTCAGCACCACATACGCAGAAAAAAAAAGCCTCAAGTGGCGCTGTGGCTCAAGTGGTAGAGTGCTAGCCTTGAGCTGAAGAGCTGAGGGACAGCGCCCAGCCCCAGAGTTCAGGCCCCACGA
This sequence comes from Dipodomys ordii, assembly GCF_000151885.1. Taxonomy (NCBI): domain Eukaryota; kingdom Metazoa; phylum Chordata; class Mammalia; order Rodentia; family Heteromyidae; genus Dipodomys; species Dipodomys ordii. The sequence continues at coordinate 23,190,114 of NW_012267226.1, forward strand.
CCGGACCCAAAAAAAAACAAAAAATCAACTTCTCGCAGTCATGTGAGCCAATCAGCCTGTCTGTTGAGATGCTCTGGGTACAGTGAGATGCCACAGGTGAAGACAGCAGGAGGAAGGAAATGCTCCCTGGAGGGACCAACCCAGACACCTTAGCAGGAAGACCATCGAGGAAGAAAAGGGAAATGCACTCCAGCAGATAGAACCATGGGGGAGTTTGGTGGTGGTGCTGGTGCTGGTGCTGGTGCTGGTGGTGCTGGTGCTGGTGCTGGTGGTGCTGTTGCTGCTGCTGGTGGTGCTGGTGGTGGTGGTGGTGGAGGTGGTGGAGGTGGAGGTGGTGGTGGTGGTGGTGGTGGTGGTGGAGGAGGAGGAGGAGGAGGTAGAGGTATTTGTTTTTGTTTTGGGGTTTTGTTATGTTGTTATTGCTAGTGCTTTTTTCCTTTGAGGGTGGGGAAGGAGGGCCCCAGAAATGGAGAGAGGAAGGGTGAACAATTGCAGTCATGGTATTCAGTAGACACTATGTGGAAAGTGAACTTTGTACGTGGTAGGCAGGGATGGGCAGAGAAAGCTAGGGGAATGTGAAGGACATTGTGCAAGATACATGTACTTATAAAATGACACCCTCTGTACAGCAGCTTACTAATAGCAATGAGATATTATTGAGAGAGAGAGAGAGAGAGAGAATGAGACTTTGTGTTATAACAGGAGGTGGAGCCAGGTCGAGGGGATCTCAAGCCCAGACAGGAGACCAGGAAGGGAGCCATGAAGACCCTGGGGGGGGGGCTGTCCTAATGCTGTAGCTTTGATTACACACTCACAGAGACAAAGGGACAGATCTATGGACATGCTCCCAAGTCACATCCAGAGTGGCTGGAGATCATATAGTTCTCTGTTACTCTCTGTATGGAAAGGCTTGAACTGAGAATCTGAAGGCAAAGCCTGAGGGAGATCTATGACCGATACTGAGCTTGAATGAAACGGATTGCCTTCCAGACTGCGGCCTCCCGGAAGGAAGGCCTCCCTGTGTGCCCTGTGCTTTAGCCTGAACACAGAAGCGCGTTTCGCACACAGCCAGCACACAGCACGCAGCTGTACTCTCTCCGCCCTTAGAACAGAGTTAGTTCTTCTCTTACCAGATATGTGGGCTGTAGTGGTCAGAGGACTAGACTTGGTTATCGGTATTAGAGCTGTGTGTGTGTGTGTGTCTGTGTGTGTGTGCGCACACGCGTGTGCATGCATGCACACACTGCTCCTAGGGCTTGAACTCAGGACCCGGGTACTGTCCCTGAGCTTTTTTGCTCTTTAAGCCACAACATCACTTCTACCTGTTTGGTGGTTCATTGGAGATCAAAGTCTTATAGACGCTGGCCTTGAGCTGAAGAGCGCAGGGACAGCACCCAGGCCTAGAGATCAAGCCCCATGACCAACCAAAAAAAAAAAAGTCTTAAAGACCTTCTGCCTGGGCTGGCTTCGAACCTTGACCACAGATCTCAGTCTCCTGAGTAGCTAGGTTTACAGGCCCGCAGCTAGGGTTTAGCCTTAAGCAGGACTTTCATGAGGACAATCTCAATAAGTCTGGAGCCCCTGGGGGAGGGTAAGTAAAATTATTTATTTAATTACTATTGATAAAGTGCCTCTACTATTGCAGAGACCAAAGCTATCTTGGTCTGGTGTTTGCAGCTCTCCGGTAAAGCAGGAAAATGCAATGGAGATGTTGGAAGCGTTCAGTGTCACGCAGGAAGATTCCAGCGAGGCAGAGGCATTGGAGGGCAAGTCACATGACCTTGGTTCTATCAGTTCTACGAGCTTCTGCAAATGTCCTAGAGCGAGGGAGTGACAGAGATTTATCATCAAAACATAGCAGGCACAAAGCCACTGGGCTCGGACTCTGCTCTTTTATTCTTTCCTTCTTTAAAGGTGTCTCATGTACCCCAGTGTCAGTGAGGGTTGTGGGTGTGTGGTGAGGGATTTATTCTGTGTTGCTGTAAGAGGAACAAGGGAAGATATAGAAAAGGATCAGGAAGGGAAAAAGAGGGGCCCCAGGCAGGACAGTCGGTTATAGAGGTGGAATTAGGGAAAGGTATTGGCTGTATCTTAGGAATTTCTCCCCCACACACATATTTACTAAAGCATTTGTAGGGCTAGAAGCAGACTCAGGAAACAGATCTCTATCATTGACTTGGCAGAGATCCTATGAGCCGTGAGGTCTAACCTCATGTGATTATTTAACTTGCAAGAGGCCCGCCACTGGGCTCCAGGGAAGCAAAGGCTTCTATTTGTTTAACTGACATGATTTACTTTTTTGAAAAAGTTAACGTCAAGCCAGGCGCTGATGGCTCACACCTGTAATCCTATCTCAGGAGGCTGAGATCCGAGGATCATGGGTCAAAGCCAGCATGGGCAGGAACATCTGTAAGACTCTTATCTCCAATGAATCACCAGAAAACTGGAAGTGGCACTATGGCTCAAGTGGTAGAGTGCTAGCCTTGAGCTGGAGAGCTGAGGGACAGCGCCCAGGCCAGAGTTCAAGACCCATGACCAACCAAAAAACAACAAAACAAAAACAAAAAAAACAAAACTTCAGCTGGGCACTAGTAGGTACACCTGTAATCCTGGTTACTCAGGAAGCTGGGATATGAGGATTACAGTTCAGAAAAGTCCCTGTGAGATATTGTCTCCAATTGAGCAAAAGAGTTCAGGGACAGCACTCAGACCCTGAGTTCAAGCCGCATAACTGAAAAAACAACAACAAGAACAACAACAATTTCCATGATCTGGCTTTAATTCTGTCCTCTGATTTACATAGAGTTGGTTCAATTTTCTTTTTTTTTCTTTCAAAGTATTTAAATGTAACTATCATGTTCTTGTGTCTCCCACACTGTACACCATGTCACCTTGCTTCTTCCTAAAAGGATTTTCTTTCTTTCTTTCTTTTTTGGTCAGTTGTAGGGTTTGAACTCAGGGCCTGGGCACTGTTCCTGAGCCTCTCTGTGCTCAAGGCTAGAACTCTATACCACTGGAGCCACAGCACCACTTCCAGTTTTCTAGTGGTTCATTGGAGATAAGAGTCTCTTGAGGACTTTCCTGACCAGGCTGGCTTTGAACCACCATCCTCAGATCTCAGCCCCCTGAGTAGCTAGGATTACAGGTGTGAGCCACCAGAGCCCGGGCCTGAAAATATTTTTTAATCTTGCAAACTGAACTTCCGCTTGACCATTCTTCTTTAGAAGTCCTTTGTGTGGTTGGTGATTCATGAAAGTGCCATCCTCAGAGCTGAGCAGTCCAGAATAGTAGCTTGACTGTGGAACCTCTTTCTAGATATTTGGACATGGAGGACAATTTAGATTTCACTGCAGCTCCTTTGCTCTGTTGACAGGTACTGAGCTAAATATGGGTAACATCAACCAACTTATAAACTACAACCCATCCTAATATACAGTCATTCTTACCTACCTCCTTCGGTCCTGTTCATGATGATTCTTCTGGAAGCTTTGATACGATCTGAGATGCCCTGAAGTTAGCAGTTCTCTCGTGTTATTGCAGCCTAGTGATTGCGTTAACACAAAAGGCAGTGAGATTCATTTGCCATTGCTGGGGTCTGCTAAAACTACTGGCTGCTATTGTTAAGTGCTCAGCTTTGTGAATGTTCCATAATACCATGTTGTAAAATAACAGTTTTGGAATTCTGCTAGGGATCCTTTTTATGCACAGTGGTCTGTAATTTGTGGAATCTTTCTTTTCTTCTCATTTATGGCAAATGGGGATAGTTGCCCACAAAGGGGGAGCACGCATGGCAGAGCAGCAGAACCACTTCAAGAAAGTTCAAGGTGAAGCGTGGAATGGGCTCCCGAGGCTGAGGAAAGCCGGGGAGAAAGGGAAGGTTTCCTGTGGGATGGAGAAGACGCCTGTAACTTGCAAATGCCTGCGTAAGTCAGCTTTCCCTTACTGTCATCGATGCCTGAGGTGATGCGTTATTATGAAGAGAGGATGTGTACACAGCCCACGGCGCCACAGGTTCCTCCACCGTCAGCTGACCGCTTTGCAGGGGGGGGAGGGAGGGGTTAAGGCAGGATTTCATGGCAGAGCACATGGCAGAGCGGAGCTGCTCAGCTCAGGGCTGAGGCACCAAAGAGAAGGTCCCACCCAACAGTAGACAGGAGGGCCTTCTTAACGCAACCTCTGCAGCCCACGGACTCCTGGGAGCTTCCAGGTGAGGACCCGCCTCTAACACAAGGCCCTTTTCTTTTCTTTTCTTTGTTGGGCCTGGGCTTGAACTCTGGGCCTGGGCGCTGTCCCTCAGCTCTTCAGCTCAAGGCGAGTGCTCTACCACTTGAGCTACAGCCCCACTTCCAGTTTTCTAGTGGTTTATTAGAGATGAGAGTCTCACAGTCTTTCCTGCCCAGGCTGGCTTTGAACCCCGATCCTCAGATCTCGGCCTCCTGAGTGGCTGGGATGACAGGCGTGAGCACCGGCGCCCGGCTCACAAGGCCTTTGTGAGGACATTCCAGACCCAGTGCGAAGCGATCTCAGCGCTGCTGCACCCCGCCCCCAGGGCCATGGCTGGGGGGAGCCAGGGAGGCACCTGCTCGGTTCCAGATTGGAAGAAGTGCCCCAAGCTCCATGTCAGGAGGAATGTACAGTCGTGCAGTGCACCCTCCAAACCAAGAACACCGCGGTGGAAGAGAACCGGACTTGACACACAGGCACGGTCGCTGTGCTGCGAGTTTTTGTATGGCATCATTTTCCCAATTACAGCTTTACCGAGGAGCAATTCACCCGCTGAAAGCGTAGAATTCGTTCTCCAGCATGTTGCAAAGGTGTACCACCACCATCACAATCATTTTCACCCTGCCCATAGAAGTCATGACTGCTCACAATTTCCCCATATCTCCCACAGCCACCAGTCCATGCTCTGTTTCAAGAGATTTGCTTAATTTGGGCATGGACTCTGTGTGTGTGTGTGTGTGTGTGTGTGTGTGTGTGTGTGTGTGTGTGTGTGTGTGTGTGTGTGTGTGTGTGTGTGACTGAATGATAACCCATTGTAGGTTACTTACCTAATTCTCTGTTAAGGAGCATTTGATTTTTATTTCCACTTTGGGGTTGCTGTGGGTAATGCTGGTGTGAATACAAATCGTTGTGTGGATATGTTTTCACTTCTCTTGGCAATACCTGGAGTGGAATTTCTGGGTCCTATGATAACTATAGATAATAATGATAACTAGATGATTACTAGATCTCTTGGAAAGTCGCTACACTCATTTTCCAAAGTGGCTGCACTATTTCATGGTCTACCAGCAATGTAGGGGGATTCTGGTTTCTCCAGCAATACGTTTCATCATATATATAAAAAGCACTTGACGCCCCCCCTTTCTATATATACATACATACATGTGAGTATCAAGTGGTTTATTTTTATTTCCCTGATCATGGTATTAAATATACACCCGTGTGCTTATTGGACATTTTTATGTCTTCTTTGGAGAAATGATCCTTTACCTATTTAAATGTTATTGATCTTGTTATTACAGAGTTGTGGTTCTTTTTTTGCTGATGTTGGGTCCTTCTCTTTCTCTTTTCCCTTTCCCCTTCCTTCCCCTTCCCTCTCCTTCCGGTCACCAGCTCGGCTGTCTGCCTGCGGTCCCTTCCTTCCTGCTCCGCATCCCTCCTCCCATGTACCACAGTGCCTCTCTCCGCATCCTGCTCCTGTAACTGAAGTCAGCTTGCTGTCCCGGTCCTTTCTAGCTACTGATAGTCCCTCATTGTCCCCATGTGAGTTTCCTCTCTCCGTCTCTGCTCAGCTTCCCTGGAACAAATTCATACTTACTTCAGATGCTTCTTATTCTTAATGTTTTCCTCCTCTTCTCGGTAGGACGTGTGAGGTTTCCATGGGGACTCTGGCCAGGGGTATGGGGCTCAGACACAGGGTGAGATGTATGGGCTCTGCTCATTTTTGAGGCTCTAGGCGTGTTTCGCTCACTCTTCTCCCACCTCCCTCTCCAGTCCTTCCCTGGGCAACTCCTAGATGGGCTTCTGGAGCCCCAGACCCTTGTGTCCTACGACCAAACTGACCAGATGTTGGTGGCAATGGTCGCGAGCACTGCACGTCGGGAGGAAGCTGCTGCTGGCGTCTCCCTGAGCGCCGCATGCGCTGTTTCCCAGGGGAAGGGCAGTTTGTCCTCACTGTGAGTCCTGGTGGGAGACATGCCTCCTAGACCAGCACCACCTTCTTCATCTGCTGGCAGAGGTGGACGGGCCTCCTGTGGTCACCGTACCAGTTCCTTGTTACCTAGTCCCCTGCCAGAGGCAGTGGGGGGTTGCTTGAGAAGGGGTGTTTAGGTAACTCCTCAGTGGTGGGTGACATTCCAGAAGTCTAAAGGGAAAATCCAGTGGGTGCCAGCGGCTCATTCCTGTAATCATAGCTCTTCTAGAGGCTGAGGATCACGGTTTGAAGCCAGCCTGGGTAGGAAAATTCATGAGACTCGTACCTCCAACAAACTACTCAGAAAAAGGCAGAAATGGCACTGTGTGGCTCATGGTAGAGTGCTAGCCTTGAACAAAAAAAGCTCAGGGACAAAGCCCAGACCCTGAGTTCAAGCCCCAGGACTGGCAAAAAAAAATTTTTTTTTAAAGGGTGGGAGATAAATCCAGAAATGGAGGGCTGGGAAGGTGGCTCAGTGGTAGAGCGCTTGCCTTGCATGCAAGAGGCCCTGGGTTTGATTCCTCAGCACCACATAAGCAGAAAAATGTCACAAGTGGTGCTGTGGCTCAAGTGGTAGAGCACTCGCCTTGAGCTGAAGAGCTGAGGGACAGCGCCCAGGCCCAGAGTTCAGGCCCCACGACCGACAAAAAATAATAATCCAGAGATGGATGTGCCAGCTGGGGTCCATGGTAGGGGCTCTTCCTCGATGTCAGACAGCCCTTACTTTGCTGCCTGCCCCAGATTAGATCTGAGGTTTTGCCAGGGAAGTGAGGTCAGGCTGAGCTGAAAAGAGCGCGTGGTGGCTGGGCTGATCCACAGTCAGCCTCTGAGTGGGTGAGGTGGGCACCCACTGCCCGCACTGTGGGGCCCAGCACAGAGGCGGCCTCTTCCAGCCCTCACCCGCACTGCTGCTGCCGAGTGTGCCTCAGAAACCACATGGTACAGGTAAAATGTGGGCCATTTCACCTTCCCAGAATAAACGAGTGACACTGACAGGAAAACTAAGAGTGTCTGGGAGAGGGCAGGGAGAACAGCACCAGAAAGCACTCATTTCTTTCACTACTCTTCTGAAAAGCAAATTAATACTTTAAATTAGGTTACTATCACAGTGTGAGCTGCAACCAAAAGATCGCTGGCCTCCCTTTCAAGACCAGAAATGGGGAGAGCTTTGAACGTGGACCTCATTCTGATTTCAGATCTGGCACATTTCTTTCTACTTTTGAACCTAGATCAGTCAAATCCAGGATTTTTTTCTTTAGGGGATTTTAGAGGAGCTGAGAATATTAAGGGCTATGATTAAGTATCATTGGTCCTTAAATTATTTTGGTTATGACATTTACACTGGCTTAATGAGCCCTAAAGATCAGCTGAGAACTCTTTTATGTTATGACATTTCCTGAAGACCATGCATCTGATGTTCACGCGTCCTGTGTGTGACATGTATGCGTGTAGGAGAAGACACTGTGGTTATGCATCATGTGTGTGACATGCATGCGTGTGGGAGAAGGCACTGTGATCATGCATGTGACATGTATTCCTGTGGGAGAACGCATGCGTGTGGGCGACTGTGTTGCCCATTATGGCAAAGCATCTGATAGCCTGTGTGCTGTGTGGCTGGACAGGGGACAGCGGCACAATCACACAGATTAATGGGGAGAAATGAATGAAAGGAATCTTCAGAGGTGTGGTTGGTTAACAGTGGAGGTGGCAGGGCTGTAGGAGAGGGTGGTCTCCTTCAAGCTGTTGCCTGGGGTAGCAGTGAATGCCAGGGGAGGTAAGTGGAGGAAGGTGAAGAGCCAATCTCTGGCCCCATTCTCCACCCCTCCTGTTTCCAACCAATGCCTGCCTTAATCTGACCTCACCAGAAGCCAGAGGGCAACAAAGTGGTTGTGCTGCTCCTGAGACCAGCCTCCTGCATCGCACTTGGCGTGCAAGGCTTTGCAAGCAGCCCTGGCCCTATGCAAAGTGGTTGACGCACACTTGAACTGATCATGTCGCAAGGCACAGGTCAGATAGGGAGTCTTTATTAGAAAGCCGGTGACTGCAGGCAGACTCGTGTCCCAAAGAACCTACAGGCCCAAATGCAGCTAGCACAAAACTTTATTTTGGGGGGCAGTTGTGGGGCCTGAACTCAGGACCTGGACTCTGTCCCTGAGCTCTTTTGCTCAGCACTAGCGCTCTACCACTTTGAACTGGCTTTTGAGTGGTTAATTGGAGATAAGAGTTTCTCAGGGACTATTGTAAGGTTTGTGAAAGGAGACCATCACATGGTTCAGGCAGAAAAGAGTTTATTGGAGGGAGAGCAAGCTCCGGCCCACATGAGATAGAGGTGTGCAAAGAGGAAGAAAGGAAGAGAAGAAGAGGGCGGGATTTATGGTGGAGTGGGATTATACAGGGAAAAGCAGGGAGGAGGTGTAACCACAGCAGATGCAGAAGTGATCTCAGAGCCTGGGAACCCCTCAGTGTCGGAAGGAGGCGGGACTGGAGCAGTTCAGGAGGTGACCTCAGCAGGTAAGGAAGTGACCTCAGCAGGTAAGGAAGTGACCTCAGAGTCCAGAGTCCTTTGCTGACTCACAATCAGGTGATTGCTGGTTTTAGGCAGGTGATTTCTGGTTAGGCTATGGGCCATAGATGTTGTCTTTCATGAAGAGGAAAGAGGGAGGGGCTATTCTCCTGGGTAGACCTAACAACTATTATCTCCAATTAACTACCCCAGAAAAGCAGGAAGTGGAGCTGTGGCTCAAGTAGAGTACCAGCCTTGAACACAAAAAACTTAGGGAAGCCGGGCAATGGTGGCTCACGCCTGTAATCCTAGCTACTCAGGAGGCTGAGATCTGAGGATCACGGTTCAAAGCCAGCCCAGGCAGAAAAGTCCGTGAGACTCTTATCTCCAATAAACCACTAGAAAACTGAAAGTGGTGCTATGGCTCAAGGTAGAGCACTTGCCTTGAGCTGGAGAGCTGAGGGACAGCGCTCAGGCCCAGAGTTCAAGCCCCATGACCAACCAAAAAAAAAAAAAAAAAGCTTAGGGACAGCCTCCAGGCCCTGAGTTCAAGTCCCCCTCCCTGCCCCACACAATCTGTGTTCTGGGTCACACCTGCCCCTTTGTCTCTTACACAATGCCTCACAAATTATTTCTTCTTACCTAAGCCTTTAATTTCTTGCTCTCTCATTGTTCATAAATACACACCATAAATATTCATAAACATGCACCACCTTCCTCTTTATCTGTAAATATGCATTTTCCTGATGTGTAAAAAGGAATCCTCTTTCTTTCTTTCTTTTTTGGCAGTACTGGAGCTTGAGCTTGGCCTCTGTCACGGGAGCCACGCAGCCCTTTCTGTCACGGTGTATTTTGAGCTCGGCCTGCACTGCAGTCCTCCTATTGGTACTTTCCTGAGTCGCTATGATGACAGGAGCACACCACTACTTTCCCCTTGGCCGAGATGGCAGCTAGCATTGGTTGAGATGGAGTCTCCTGAACACTCTGTTTTGGCCTAGACTAGCCCTGAGCTCTGCCTCACAACTCCCTAAGCATACAGGCCCCAGCCCTAGGGCCTGAGTAAGAATCCTTTAAACTTATTTCCTCTTATCTGCCACATCTTATCTTTGGTGGTTGTTCCTTTTGAGTCTATAAAATCTCTTCCTCTTTCTTCTTCTTCCTCTTTCCTCCTCCCCCTCCCTTTTTCCCCCTTGCCTATCCCCATCTGCCTTTAAAAATCAACACGTACTGGCTTGCCCCAAGTGCGTCACCCATAAATTCCTTGACTCCTTGGACTCTGATTTATTTTCTTCCATTGTGCCATGAGTGATCTGAGTGGTCTCTAACTCCCTCATGCCAAATCCCACGTCTCCTTTCCAGACGTCACCCCTTCATTTTCTAGATCTCTCCAGTAGAAAGCACCATCCTGCCTTTCTTCCCAGAGGCTCTCCGGCCCTGGGGTCTGTGCTCACCGATGTTCCTGAGTTTCTGTCGGTCTCCCTCGGTGTCTGCCCACCCCTTAGGCCCCTCCGTTCCCTTCTCTCTTCCTCCTTCTGCGTGGGACCCTTCTGGGAGGGACCCTTTCCTCTTGCTGTTCCTACAGCCAGACTTGGGAGAGCAGGGGCTCTTCAGTCTTGTTCATTCTCCAGTCCCTCCGTGTATCCGCTGTCCCAGTGCTGGGTCTAAGCAAGTGCCTGGCAAATAATAGACGGAGAATGGATTCAAATGAGCATCTCTTTTTTTTTTTTTTGGATCCAGTCCTGGGGCCTGAACTCTGGGCCTGGGCGCTGTCCCTCAGCTCTTCAGCTCAAGGCTAGCACTCTACCACTTGAGCCACAGCGCTACTTCCAGCTTTTTTCTTTTTGCTTATGTGGTGCTGAGGAATCGAACCCAGGGCCTTGAGCATGCAAAGCAAGTGCTCTACCACTGAGCCACCTTCCCAGCCCCCAAATGAGCATCTCTTGACAGAGATGATGAGTGCTTGGGTTTCCTTCCGGAGGGAGGCTGAGGAGGACACAAGGAGGGGCCCGGGCTGCTCCGGAACCTCCCACGTGGAGTGCGCAAAGCCACGGAACAGCACATGCTGGAGTTCCAGGAGTCTGGTGCGTGAGTAACCACTCTGGGGATGAGTGTCCCCAGAAGGTTTTCAGAGAAGGACTCACTTGGCACAGTGCTCTGTGGAGTCACAGCTTGCAACGGATTGCTCCGTGCTCCAGAGAAGCAGCGTGTTTGCTGACACGGGAGCCCACGTACGTGAGCTCAGGCCTCATGTGTACCACCACGGGCAGACTGTATTTAGAAGCCACAGAAGGGGGGGAGCAGGAGGAGGAGGAAGAGCAGGAGGAGGAAGAGGAGAAGGCCTATGCTGAGAATTCTGAGTAATTTAATTGGCACAATGACAAGGCAGGAACAATGGTTTTCTCTGCTCAGTAGATGAGGACAGTCGATTAGAGTGGCTAGCTGAATTTCTCAGCGTTGGAGCTGCTTCTCTGTTCCTCTCCTTGTGTGTGTGTGTGTATGGCTGGAATTCAGGGCCTGGGCACTACCCCTGAGCTTCGTCAGTCAAGGCTAGGCTCTACTACTTGAGCCACAGCTCCTTTCCAGCTTTTTGGTAGTTAATTGGAGATTGCCTGGGCTGGCTTTGCACCTCGATCCTCAGATCTCAGACTCCTGAGTAGCAAGGATTACAGGCACGAGCAACTGGTGCCTGACTTTTTCTTGTGCTTCTTTGTGGCCTGGTTGTGATGCTCCAGTGTCCTTCCCCATGGTCCAAATCAACACGGGGGATGCGCATCACTTACTCTCAGATTCGCCCTGTGTCCTTTGCTTTCTGTTCAACTTTGTGTTTGGCGGAAGGACATTGGAGCCGTGGGTACAGTGCAGAATGTCCTCTGTCCTCTACCTCCTGCAAGCGGTCGCTGGGGGCAGAGGTTTCCCAGCTTGGGTTGGATCTTGCTGGAAGCTTGTGAGAGGAAGCACAGGTCCATGGTGCACAGTGTCCAGATTCGTCTCTCCAATCAATGTAAAACAGCGGCGCTCCCTCCCTTCGCTTTCTTTCTGTTAGAAGCCCTTTTAGGAGAAGATGCTTTTCTTTAGCATCTGTACACACTCTAGTCAGTACAAAAACAAAAACAAGGACAAAACCTGATTTTGTTCTTTTGTACGACAGTTTTCAATATAATAAACTAGTTCCCTGAGCCGCTGAAAGCTCTCGCTGGAGATGACTGGTCAGCGGTGTTCTGTGCTGTTTTATTTTGAGACAGCGTCTTGCTCTGTCAGCCAGGCAGACCTCAAGCTCCTGATCCTCTCGCCTCAGCTTCCAGAGGGCTGGAATTACAGGCGTGTCCTACCATGCCTAGCTCAGTTGGTATCTTTAAAGTTCAATCTCCCATTTTAAAAGTGAATACATAAACTGAGAGACGGAGAGGTTCCATGCCTGGCTAATAGCACACTGTACATTACTGGCGTTACACTGGTGCATTCACCTCTCCAAGATTCATTCTCACCTTTCAGGAGCAGTAGCCTAGATCTGGAATCCCAGTGTCAAAAACGTGAGAAAATCTGAAACGGACCACAAATACCCAGAGCCTGTCTCTGCTCTTCTCCTGGCTTCTGGTCTTCCTGCCTCAGCCTTGCCATTGGCGGAAGCTCACTGGTGAGGGCCGGTGCTGCTCCTCGGGAGGTGCCGGCCTGGGACGTTCTGCCCGGTGCGGGGAAGCTGTGGCCAGGTGCCCAGGTTGCCAGGGGCAAGTTCAGCACTGGCTGCCGCCAAGTGACCTGCCAAGTCCCCACCCGCTCGCTGAGTCGAAATATCCAACCTGTGGGTTAGAAGGCAACTAGCCAGGAGACCAGGTCAACCATCTCAGCACTGGATTTGTTAGAAGAGGAGGGAAGAGATGGTCTTGGGATGGATTGACAGGGGCCAGGAGGAGAGGAAAGAATGTGTTGTATAAGTGTGTGGGGGGGGAGAGGAAGGAGAGAGGGAGGAGGGAGGAAAGAGAGAGGGAGGAGGGAAGGAGAGAGGGAGGAGGGAAGGAGAGAGGGAGGGAGGGGGAAGGGAGGAGGAGGGAGCGAGGGAGGAAGGAGGGAGGGAGGAGGATGGGAGCGAGGGAGGAAGGAGGGAGGGGGAGGGAGGGAGGAGGGAGGGTGCTGCCCAGCAGCCCATCTCTCCCCACACTCACCGCCTCGCGCTCACCTCCTGACTTCCTCTGTTGCTTCTCCATGCTTCTTCCAGCCACCCTCTGGCTCCCCGGGACCGGGAGAGCAGAGCAATGGCAGCAGAGCGGCCAGGGGAAGAGCAGGACATGCTGTTTAGCCCAGGGACGGATGCGGATGCGAGTCCTAACCAAGTTGTGTGTGAGGCGTGGTGGGCCGGTCGCTGCTCTGTGCGGCAGACACAGGTTGTTAGTACTTACTTGGTGGGAAGGGAGATTACTTGGACTTGGAGTGAGATGAAACTTGGCAATTGAAAAGACTGTTTACACCAACTTAGAAAAACTCTCCCTTGGCAGAAGGTTCTGGAGGACTTGAGCCTGGTACGCATAGAGAGTGTGTGCTCGACCAGATCCTGCAGTGGCATGTCTGGGGTCTTCGCTTTATCTTTTGGTTATGAAACTGATTTAGAGGACTGGACTGTGGCTGTGTGGTAGAGCGCTTGCCTTGTATGCATGAAGCCCTGGGTTTGATTCCTTGGTACCAACATACACAGAAAAAGGCCAGAAGTGGAGCTGTGGCTCAAGTGGCAGAGTGCTAGCCTTGAGCAAAAGAAGCTCAGGGACAGTGCCCAGGCCCTGGGTTCAAGCCTGAGGACTGGAAAGAATGAAAGAACAAAAGAAAGGAAGGAAGGAAGGAAGGAAGGAAGGAAGGAAGGAAGGAAGGAAGGAAGGAAGGAAGGGAGAGAGAGAAAGACAGAAAGAGAGAGAAAGACTGGGAGCTATTGGCTCACGCCTGTAATCTTAGTACTCAGGAGGCTAAGATCTGAGGATCCTGGTTTGAAGCCAGCTCTGTGTTTCCCTAGGAGCGCCCTGCAGTCCCTTAGGTTTTGTAGCCTTGTCTTTACTAACTCTACATTTAAAACAAAAGAACATCAAGAAACGGCCTACAGGCTTGAGAGGCGTGTTACAATTTCTCCAATAACGGGGTTCAATCCTCGGTTTCCCTTCTCCTGCTGGGGAGGATTCATTCATGGAACACCAGTGATGCCAAGTTCAAAGGGTTCCGACAGTCTTTGTGCTCAGAAGGGTGCCCTGACCCCCAAACTCCAACCCAACCACTGGTAATCTGAACACTGCAGGCTGGGAATTAGTATTTTCTCTGAATGGTTTCTTCTTCTTCTTCTTCTTCTTCTTCCTCCTCCTCCTCCTCCTCCTCCTCCTCCTCCTTTTCAGGGAACTCTTCAAAGTACAGGCCATTCACTGAAAAGCCTTTCCTGTTCACTTTAAAAGGCTCGATTGTATCTTCTTGCTCTCCCTAGAGGCCGGAGAAGCTTCCTCTGAGGACCTCGGGTGTTTCTGGCCCACAGACAAGGACTCACCAGGAGCTGGCAATGGCTCAGGGAAACCTGGCCGCTCTTGCCCTGCAGGATGTTTCAAGGCCAAGCCTGGCGTGTGAATGCGTGCTGGCCAGCAGAGGGCCTGGAGGGCCTGTTTTCCCCACCACCAGGGGACTGACCCTTTGTGTCTGAGTTATTTCTTGGCGATTTCCAACAGGATTGGGCTAGTGATCTTTTCCAAGCATGTTGGGCTAAATCAGTGTCCAAGAACATGAGAGAAATAAGTAAACGGACAGGAACTTGAGTTTTCCTCTTCCCAAATTAAGCGTGCTGATGCATCCATTGAGTTTGGTATTGGGGACCACTGATGCCCTCAGCTCTGATCTCCACTGTGTGACCACGATCTCCCTGAAGGCAGCGCCTCTTCCGGGTGAATCTATCTCGTCTACAGCCTCCAGGCAAAGGGTTCCTCACCGGCTGCTCCAGCAGCGGCTCCAGATGGTCCAGACCTGGAGTGATGAGGTCATGGCTACTCTGATCACTTCCAAGGACAGAATGTGACCTTGTGAAGGGGCTGTCAGCAAAGTGACCTCGGGATGCCTTTGGTATTTATTGAGGCTGTTGGAGTTGACGCCGTTGCCTGGTGGCGGATTCTAAGCCAGGGGTCAGTGTTCTTCTGGGTTGATGTGCAAAAATGGTTTAGCCTTTATGGACGCCTCCCCACCCCCACCCCCAAACAAAAACAAAACCACCCAACTGGTCCCGAGCCTGGCTTTGGCCTACAATTACCGAGCCATTGCCAAGAGAAGTTCAGCTGCATTAAAAGCTGTTTATTAAGAAAACTGGATGGAACTCCTAAAGAGCCTCACGGGCCTCCACGACCCTTCCCACAGCTTCTATCTTAACTGGCAGAGCTGACCTTCCTCGGTAGCCTGCGTTCCTGGAGGCCCGGCCTGTGTACCACTTACCGCTTCTCCCACCCCAATCCTCTGGCCACCCCTTTGTTTTATCTCCCTGAGAGGCCTAGGAGCCAAACGAGAAGGAAGGGGGTCCTGGCAGACTTTATCTTCTCTCATGGCAAAAAATACATATGATCAACTAAATGGCAGAGCAGGAGTAATGGGCCTTAAACAGACAAAAGCACAATAAACCTATACCACATACTATCTAATTCTAGGAGGAAGGAGGGACTGGAGGAAACTTCCACAAGACCATGTGCTCCTCCCTCTCTGTATTGTTTTTTCCTTTGGAAGTAAAGACATGAGTTTCAGATTCCACTGAGCACGTAGGAAGGGCCAGGAGGGACAAAGGCAGCCACTTCTGTGGGTCTCCCCGCGGCGGGGCGGAGAGCACACAGGATAAAGGGGCTCCGTTGACTCCTTAGCTCTGCGGCCTTCTGCTTGCAGAGTAGATGGATCGCACACAGATGGACGCCAGCGGCCCCACCCACCCCAGCCTGTGAGGACAGGGCTGCCAGAGCAGGTCCAGCGGGAGGACGGGCCTCTGACCTCACGCATTGTTCATTTACGTCTTCTGTAGCCTTTGTGCTCAGCAGAGCCTGTGGGCAGCCATGGGCAGTGATGATTTGAGTTCAGATAGGACTCTGTCCAGAGAACTAGCCCGGAAACAGTGATGGCTCTGAGGTACAGCCCTCGTTGGCTCAGCTTCAAGGTTGTCCAATTAAATCAGTCCTCTGCCGTCTGCACAGTAGATGACCTCGCAGAGACTTGGGAGGAAGTACTAAAGGTGATAGGCATCCATCATCGCCATATTTCCACCATTATCATTATTACTGCTGTACTTATTATTTTATTTTGCTGCGTACGTGTGTGCGTGTGTGTACATGCACGCGTGTGCACGCACGTGTGCCGCATGCTGTTTGTGAGGCTTGAACTCAGGGCCTTATTTTCTCGCTTGGCTTTTTCTGCTCAAGGCTTTACCACTTCAGCTACAGCTCCACTTCCAGCTTTTTGCTGATTAACTGGAGATTAGAGTCCCACAGACTTTTATTCTAGGTCTGGCTTTGAACCATGATCCCTAGATCTCAGCTTCCTGAATAGCTAGGATTATAAGCATTTGCCACCAGGGCCTGGCTTAGTTTGCTTTTTTTTATGGCTATACTGGGGTTTGAACTCATGGCCTTCCATTTGATAAACAAGATTTGAGCCATACCCCAGCCCCTTTGCCTTAGTTTTCAGATAAAATACTGTACTTTTGCTGTGGGTGGCCTCAGATTTGGTCTTCCTGCTTCTACTCTTGCATAGCTGGGATTATAGGAGGGATCTCTGCACCGAGCCACTAGCAAGTGCAAGGGGGGTTTACTAATGCATGTCGTACTGAGGAAGAACACTGGTCTCCATTTGAACTACAAAATTATACTACATCAAAGGAAATGGCTAAAAAAGCAGCATGAGAAACCTTTGGAACTACAAGCTATAAAAGCAAATAAATAGAATTACATGTTTGTGATTTTTAAAGGATTATCCAGGTATGGTGTTACATACCTCTATTCCAGCACTTGGGAGGCTGAGGCCAGGGAACTAAGAGCTGGAGGTGGGCCTGGGGTACAGGGTGAGGTCCTGTCTTAAGCAAAAACAAAACTAAAAATTGTTAGTGGTAGAACTGGAGGTGTGGCTTAAGTAGTAAAGTTCTAACCCTGAGCCAAAAAAAAAAAAATTGAGCCAGAGTGAGAGTCCCAGAATTCAAGCCATGGAAGTGCACACACGTCTCACACACACACACACACACACACACACACATCATAGATTTCCTGTTAGTCATTGTTTAATCGACTAACTTTTGTCATCATGCTTCATTGGCAATTTGGTAAGTTTGGGGCATGCTTTTAGCATTTCCTACTAGTCTCATTACTTGTGGCTCCAACACACTTTATGGGCATCCTAAATATTGTGCACATATACCTAGCCTCCTGCAAAACCTATCTGCTGTTACTGTAGCTCAGCCAAGGGCTAAATTGGTAAACTTAATACTGACGTTTGTTTGTTTGTTCTATTTATTGCATCAAGCTCTTGTAAGTCTTAGAAATGAATAAAAATGGCTTAGCTCTGCTTCAAAGAGGATTTTCCCCTAGAGCTGATTTAACATACACACACACACACACACACACACACACATCTCTTAATATGGAAACTAGTGTGCTGAATGCAATCAGTCTTGCTGGGGCTGTGGATATTTCCAGAGTATTAGTTACAGCCCATTGCATTGGCTTTACCAGTTCCTTTTTCTATAAAAAAAAGGCATAGAAAGATCACCTGCTTGAATAGCCGAATGGAATGGCGTCTTTTTAACTTCCACAGAGTGTGATGGAAATGAGAATTGAATGGCAAAGGCGCTCCTATTGTAAAGAAGCAATGAAGCATTCTCCAGTTCCTTTAGAAAAAGGCAAGAGCAGAAATCTAAGATGCTGACAAGCCACAAGTTCTATTCATGTTAGTGATAATAATCAGGATAACAACGATGATCATAATTGTGCCTGTTGTTATTGCTTGCCAACTTCCCCTTTCTCCACAGACCTTAAGATAAATAAGCCTGTACGACAGGCTGGGAACTTGACTTGAGCCTTACCTACCTTTTTGTGCATATGAGAAGCCACTGAAAGCAAGTGTGGCCATGGGTGGAAAAGGTGGATTTTCAGGGTGTGCTGTGGCGTGTGGGTGGCTGGTCCTTGGCATCCCTTGTTGCCCTAGTGATGAGGGTGATGCTGTAGCCTGGGAGTGTGGAGCGTGGACTTTTCTGAGCACGAGCTCTGTGGCCAGGACTGGGCCCCAGGCTTTGGACGTATTATCGTGTTCATTGCTCACAGTCAGCCTGGAAGGTGAGCACTTTTATGGTCACCCTGTTCTTCACGGTTCACTGAGGCACTGAGTGATCAGTTAGCTGGCTGCAAAGTGGCGGATCCTGGATTTGACCTCATACATTCTAACTGTAACACTCTTGCATATCATTGCTAGCCTCCACCTAGTCTTCTGCAAGTGAGGAAGTAAATGAATATTATATTCCTGCTTTTCTTAGAATGTTTGTAGTACATGTTAAGAATGTACAATTTTGTCTGCCAGCATTGGAAATTCAGATGTCATATATATATATATATATATATATATATATATGCAGATATCATATTTAAATTTATTTTAAATGAATCTTGAAGTGGATATTAAGAATATATAGGGTATTGGTAGCTCAAGCTGGCAACCCTACCTGCTCAGGAGGCTGTGATCTGAGTATTGTGGCTTGAAGCCAGCCTGAGCAAGAAAGCTCATGAGACTCTTTATCTCCAATTAACCAACAAAAAGCTAAAAGTGAAGCTGTGGCTCAAGTTGTAGAGCTCTAGCCTTAATGATAAAGCTAAATGAGAGCTTAAGGCCTGGAGTTCAAGCCTCAATATGGGCACAAAAAAGAATGAATGAACAAAAGAAAGGGGGAAAGAAAGAGAAAGAAAGGAAGGAAGGAAGGATGAAAGGAAGGATGAAAGGAAGGAATGAAGAAAAAAGAAAGAAAGGAAAAGAAAGAAAGAAAAAAGGAAGGAAGGGGCTGAGAATATGGTTTAGTGGTAGAGTGCTTGCCCAGCATGCATGAAGCCCTGGGTTTAATTCCTCAGTACCACATACACAGAAAAAGCCGGAAGTGGCGCTGTGGCCCTGAGTTCAAGCCCCAGGACTGGCAAAAAATAAAAAAGAAAAGAAGAAAGAAAGAAAGAAAAAGGAAGGTAGGAAAGAAGAAAGGAAGAAAGATAGAAGACAGGAGAGAGAAAGGAAGAAGAAAGAAAAAGAAAGAGAAGAGGGGCTGGGAAAGTGGCTCAGTGGTAGAGTGCTTGCCTTACATGCATGAGGCCCTGGGTTCGATTCCTCAGCACCACATAAGCAGAAAAAGCTGGAAGTGGCGCTGTAGCTCAAGTGGTAGAGCACTAGCCTTGAGCTGAAGAGCTGAGGGACAGCGCCCAGGCCCAGAGTTCAGGCCCCACGACCGGCAAAAAAAATAAAAAAAAAATAAAATAAAAAAGAAAGAGAAGAGAGAAATGAAAGAATATGGTATTTTATATAGGCACATGCAACGTAGGTGCATCTAAAGGCTCATCTATTTGAATAACAAACCAAAATGATATCTTTCAACTCCCACTAAATCTGACAAGATGGTAATTGAATGGTAAAAGCACTCCTGTTGTAAGGGAGTAATGAACTTAGCAAATCAGGAGCCAACTTAGGACTAGAAGTTGGCTTTCAAGGCTTAGCTCACTCAAAGCGAGAGGCAGCCAAGCTGACATGTGAGAACACAAAGCCAGAAGTGGAGCTGTGAGTCAGCAGCAGAGCACCAGCCTGGAGCAAAAAAGCGGAGGGACAGCACCCAGGACCTGAGTTCAAGCCCTAGAACCAGCATGCATGCACATGTGTGCGCGCACACACATACACCATCACCACCATCACCACTACCACCAAACGTTATACAAGAGTTCAGTCAGCGAGATAGAGAGAAGACACACTTTCAGAGGTTGAATTATTAGAAAGCTGGCAACTCCAAGTGGACTCCTGTCTCAAAGACCTGAGCTGCACTCAGAACTCAGCTTGTCCGTAATTAATGGATCGCCTCCATCTGTAGGAGCCAGCAGTAGGCGACCAAGGCAGCCAGGACAATGTAGGGACTCGCGTCCTTACGGGTATTCTTCTACTTGGAGACTCACATAAAATGAACGCCTAGAGAGGGGAAATTCAATGATGTTTGATGTTGGCCTTCCTGCGGTCAGGAGTGGGTCTCCTCTGGACCAAGGTGGAGATTTTCAGGAAGGTGGGACAGCATTAGAATGTGAAGTTAGGCTGGGAAGGTGGCTCAGTGGTAGAGCGCTTGCCTTGCATGCATGAGGCCCTGGGTTCCATTCCTCAGCACCACATAGACAGAAAAAGCTGAAAGTGGCTCTGTGGGTCAAGTGGTAGAGCGCTAGCCTAGAGCAAAAGAAGCCCAGGGACAGCGCCCAGGCTCTGAGTTCAAGCCCTAGGACTGGCCAAAAAAGAAAAAGAAAAAGAATGTGGGAGTTGGGGAGAGTTGTCTATCTGGGGACCTTTGAGAGAAAGTAGGACAAAGTCTCTTCTGGCAGGCATGGTATAGCTGAGGCCCGCAGCCAGTAAGTGTAAGAGCATTGATTGAACTTCAGTTCAGAGTGTTTTTCTGAAGAGTTGGGAGATTAAAAGCTGTTTCCAGGTGCATTTTTTTGTTTCTTCAATTGCTCCCTAAAGATCCATAGTCCAAAAACTCTTCTTACCTGAGAAGTCTGAGCGTTTAGTTCATCAGGAATGAATGTTCTGGCAAAGAGCATTATGGCCCTGGGCTCCTTCCTCCGGGGTCCCCGAGGAGCTGGAGGGAAGCTGGTTGGGACTTGGTAATTCAGGGGATCGTGACTGCAGTCACAGCGGCCCAGGGGCAGGCCAAATTCTTGTTTCTGCCTTTCTTGAAGGGCCTTGTGCTAGAAAAGCCATCTCTGGAGAGTTTGAGGTGGGGAGCTAGTTGTGCTGGGTGACTCCCCAATCCGCCTGTCCCTGCGCCCCCTCCCCCGACCTTTGCCGAGCATCAACTGGTTCCTGCACTACAGGCTGGCACACGATGCTGCTTCAGTGAGACGCAGCAGTGGAGGGCTGGCGCAGGGGAGAGCGCTTTCCGAGCACGCACGAGGCCCTGGGTTCGATCCTCAGTACCCTCCGCCCTCTCAACAAAAAGAAAACAGTAATCATTATGCTACAGGATGCCAATGATGAGTTGAGCGGAGGTCTGAGCAAACTGTTCTGAGGTTGTCCTGAACTTGTAACAACTGATGTTAATGGAGGCAGCAGACGTTTTCGGAGGAGGCTCAGCAGGCAGGAGAGCTGGGGGTGCCCGAGCAGACATGGAGCTGCTACAGAGGCTGGGGCGTGTGGAAAAGACAGAACGTTAGGTCTGGAAGTGCCCGCGGTGGTCTGGCCCCCTCACAGGGAGCAGGTCTCCTTGGTACCCTGCAGCGCCCTGCGGGGAGGCTCGCTGCCCTGTCTGGATTACCTTGTCTGCTTCTGAGGGGAGCGCGGGAGGTTTGGGCAGACTGGGCATGGGGAAGAGGCAGGCAGTACCCTTGATTTTCCATGTTCTAGGGGCGCCGGGCCTGAAGGACACACGGGACAGACGAGTGCTGCTGGTGGCTCTTTCCCGTCCAGCCGGGACAGTTTTGAGGGCGAGGACAGAGCGCGATGTCCCAGCTCCAGGGTCCGACGTTCTGCCTAGGGGGTGCTCAGACTGGGATGCGGTGAGCAAGCCTGCAAGGAGCGAGACTCCGCACTCACGGCCCGGTCTCAGCCCTCGCCCCATGCTACTTCCTGGAAACAAGTCCAATTAGAACCTTAAGACCACAGAGAAGCTGCGTTTACAGATCTTCTTGGGTTTTCTTTTTTTTTTTTTTTTGGTCGGTCATGGGTCCTGAACTCTGGGCCTGGGCACTGTCCCTCAGCTCTTCAGCTCAAGGCGAGCGCTCTACCACTTGAGCCACAGCACCACTTCTGGTTTTCTGTTGGTTTATTGGAGATAGGAGTCTCACGGTCTTTCCTGCCCGGGCTGGCTTTGAACCACGATCCTCAGATCTCAGACTCCTGAGTAGCTAGGATTACAGCCATGAGCCACCAGCGCCCGGCTCTTCTTGGGTTTTCTAAGCTACTATTTCAGCAAAGGGCATTGAGCCTCACTTTATTTTATTTTATTTTTTTTTGCCGGTCATGGGGCCTGAACTCTAGGTCTGGGCGCTGTTCCTCAGCTCTTCAGCTCAAGGCTAGCACTCTACCACTTGAGCCACAGCGCCACTTCTGGCTTTTTCTGCTTATGTGGTGCTGAGGAATCAAACCCAGGGCCTCATGCTTGCAAGGCATGTACTCTACCGCTGAGCCACCTTCCCAGCCCTTGAGCCTCACTTTAAACAAAGTAACTCAGCAGAGACTCGGGTGGCCCATTTGTAAGAGGCAGCGGCTTCCTCCTTTGGTCTATTTGGGGTCTCTTCTTGGAGCTTTGGGTCTGCAACCCTTACCAGCAGGAGCCTTGAACACAGGGACAGGGTCTGCCCTGCTCATGACCCTCATGCCTTCCCAACAGGTAAAAGGTACTAGAATACTTAGGGGAAAACAGAAATTAGGGCTACACTTTATTATTATTGTTGTTGTTGTTGTTATTTAGTGTGCGTGTGTGTGCGCGTGTGCGTGTGTGTGCACGCACACCAGTACTCGAGCTTAATCTTAGAACTTGGGTGCTATCACTTAGCTATTTTGCTTAAGGCTGGCACTCTACCACTGAGCCACAGCTCCACTTTGGGCTTTTTGCTGACTATTTGGAGATAAGAATGTTGGATTTGTCTGCTCAGGCTGGTTTTGAGCCACCATATTCAGATCTCAGCCTCCTGAGTAGCTAGGATCACATGAGCCTGTACATGGGTAAGTGTTTAGCTCAGATAAATAAGTATATATTTTTGTTGTTATATATTGTTATCTCTTCTCTCTTTTTTCGCCAGTCCTGGGGCTTGAACTCAGGGCCTGGGCACTGTCCCTGAGCTTCTTTTGCTCAAGGCTAGCTCTCTGCCACAGCACCACTTCCAGCCTTTTCTGTTATGTGGTACTGAGGAATCACACGCAGGGCTTCGTGTATGCTAGGCAAGCACTCTGCCACTGAGCCACCTTCCCAGCCCCTCTCTTTTTCTTTTTGAGACAAGGCCGTGTTATGTCGTTTAGGCTGATCTTGAGCTGCTGGATTCAGTCAGTCCTCCGGCCCCAGCCTCTTGAACCCCCAGGACCTTAGGTATGTACTACAGCCCTTGGTTTAAATATTTATCTTCCTATGAAGAATTGCTTCAAGCAATTCTTTCCAGTTCACAGATGCTGAGGACTGCAGGCAGACTTCACAGATCACCTCTCAGAGCCTGTCTCCAGATCTCAGCTGCAGAGTCTGCAGAATGCTGCACAGTACCTGCGAGTGTGGCCCGGTGTGAGCCCCGCTGTCCTGCCTTAGCTCCGGGGGGAGGGGCTCCCCGCACAGTGCTCATCCTTTGGTCAGGAGTCTCCTGAAAGGTGGAGACCAGCACAGGCAAGAGCTCGCCCCCAGTGGTGAGCCGCACAGAGTAGTTAACTACCTCCAGATGCATTGCTGCAGAGAGATAAACGATTCCGGTGCGCTGGGAGTGGTTGCGGGGCAGGGTGACAAGTGTTCCAGAAGATGCTTCTCCTTCCAGCCCAGCCTCATCAGCTTCCTCCTCTGTCAGAACAAAACAATTTGAATTTTTCTTGGGGGGGGAGGGGGGTCTGGTCATGGGTCCTGAACTCTGGGCCTGGGCACTGTCCCTCAGCTCTTCAGCTCAAGGCTAATGCTCTACCACTTGAGCCACAGCACCACTTCTGGCTTTTTTTTTCTGCTTATGTGGTGCTGAGGAATCGAACCCAGGGCCTCATGCATGCAAGGCACGCGCTCTGCCGCTGAGCCACCTTCCCAGCCCTGAATTTTTTTTTGCTTGATGGAGTATGCAAAGATAATCTGGGTGCTCAGCAGATGAGAGGTCATCAGCGATCAGCACAAGCCAGGCGACCGGCTCTAGGGGTGGTGGGGGCACCTGGTTCTCTGGAACCTGGTTGGCAAGTCTGGTTCTCCAGTGTGCAGAACAGGAAGGAATGGGCCTGAGCTCCTAGCAGAAGAACTGGGCCGGTAGCTCTAGAGCTTCAGCGCAGTCACGGCCTAGAGCATGGGAGCCTTGTCTCTCTGCCTGAGCCTCGCTCCTCCTCCTCCAGTCTGGGTCGGGAAGGTCACACAAGGCCGTTCATCATCTGTGAAGCTCAGCTGTTTTCATACGTGGTTTTAAGAAAATGACGTGGCGTCCTCGTGCCTCAGTTTGCTAATCTGTGAAACAAAATGAACTGTGGAGACAAAGCAGAGGTTGAACCAGGTGTGTGTGTGCGTGTGTGCAAGATCTCACTGTGTGTGCAAGGTCTCACTGCACAGCCCAGGGCGGCCTCAAGCTTTCTTACCTCAGCCGCTCAAGTGCTGGGATTGGAGGCAAGGGCTGGGACCAACTCTCTGAAATTACTGCCATTTTGAACTTCTGCGCTCACCAGAGCGTAAACTCTTTCAGATCTCACACACCTGCTTCCGAGCACCGCTGCCCTCAGCGTCTTGAGCGTAGGGTGTTTAATAAATGCGTGTGGAGTGGAGGAGTGCGGGAGGGTGTGCAGCGCCCCCACAACCCCTCGCAGTGCATTCAGCAGACTCCAGGCAAACCGGTCTCTTCTTTTTCTTTTTTAATTTGTTTACATTAGCTATACATGGGGGGGGATTTCACTGTTTCACCTCCACACATTTACAATTTTACTCCCTCTATTACTCTTCCTTCCCCCTCTTCCAAAACCATTTCAACAGGTGTCATTGTTCTGTCTTCATAGCTACAATACTTGGACTGCGTTCCTCCTCTTCTTGCTAGCCCAACCCCCTCCCGCTGGTACTCACCAGAGAGGAATCCTTTTAGTATTTTGGTTGTACCTCTTGCTAGGTTTTTTTTTTTTAATATGTATAGCCCCATGCTTTAAAAAATGTCTTTCAATATATTACTGGTATGTCACATTTATTGAATAAATAAAAGATATTAATCTCTGATCTTAGATAAAAGAATTGAGATACAGACATTTGCACAAAATAACATACCCTTAAATATAAAGACCATCAAGGATGTTGTAAAGGCCATCAAACTAACTTATAATAGAAAACAGCCCTATATTGCAGAAGAAAAACATGAAGAAGAGGAGGAGGAGGGAGGGGGAGAAGAGGAGGAAGAGGAGGAGGAGGAGGAGGGGGAAGCAGATGCGTAGGGTCTTTCTTTCCTTCACCACCCTGCAAAGAAAATAATAATAGATAAAGTCTCCTGAGCCCTCTGCCTCTCTCCTAATCTATGGGGGACTGCTGTTGTTTCCAAAAACTGAAGAGTGCCCCAGGAATAAGCCATCCTATCTCATATTTACTTCTAGTCTAGGATTTCTATCAATTTGGTCAAAGCTAACATTTCCCAGATCAACAAGACTGTCCTTTCCTCTACCAAGAACAACATCCAATATTCCACCATGCATCCAATATTCCACCCATGCATCCATCCATCCACCATACATCCACACTCCATTACTGAGTACCTGTATGAGGCTCTGTATGAGCCTCTCTGCAAACCTTTAAGTGCCAGTTCCCTATGCTTTTAACTTTGACTGCTTCCCTGGAGGTAGCTCTTACTGTGTGACTGATCCCCGCCCCCCCCCTCAGTTCTGATGAATTCCAAATTGGTAGCTTGAGCCCTTCTTATTCTTCAGTTTTCGAGCCTTAAATTAGAGTGACCATTCTGTCTTCCAATACAGGTTTCCCAAAAGGAGTTGGCTCATTTTCACTTTGCCTAAAATTAAAAAAAAACTAAATTTAATTTTTAAAAAACCTCAAGGCAAACTTTCTTTGAGTGTCTTCACACATGCCGCTTTGCTGGAAACATGGCCTCTGGTTCTATCTGGAAATCTAACTTTGTGAACTTGCAGACCTTGACTTGATGTTGTCTCCCCTGAGACTGCTCTGGGTAAGGATCTTTCTCCCCGTCTTTACATGGCATTTCACACACATTTCTACCTACTGAAGTGTATTTTCCTATCAGATTGCCGTTTGGGAGTGATTTTATGCTCTATCTTCCCCTTTGTGAAGCAGCCGAGGACAGAGTCTTTGGCGATCAGCTTTCAAATAAAATACTCTTAAGAAGAAATGAATTCTTTCACATAAACTTTTCAGAAGCTCTTTATAGCATCAGTATGATGGCATGCTTAGTGTCTGGAACATAAAATACTTTGTGATTGATTTGCTAGATTACCGGGTACCTCGCTACACTTCAATTTTCTTAGCAGGTATAGGCAGAACTCCATTTTAAGTGGCATAATCATAGAGTCACATTTTGTTCCTCTGAAACGTAACATCTAACAACAATAACACATACACAGAGGGGGGTGAGGGAAAACTAATCAAGCTTATTCCCACCCTCTAAATGTTCCCTTGACTAGACTCTTCTTCCCCTTCTTCCCTTCCCTTCCCCTCTCCTCCAGGCCTCTCCTTTCCCCTTCCCTCCCCTCCTCTCCCATCACCTTCCCTTTCCCCTTTCCCTTTCCCTCCTCTCCCCCCTGCCTTTTTCCTCTTCTTGCCCTCCTTCCCACCCCAGGAAACTTTTCACAGTCTAACTCTAGGTCCTAGAAGAATGTTTCAGCCAGGGAAGAAGGTTCTCAAAATCCATTGGAGAATAAATAGTCGTCTCCCGTCCCCTTCCCTGACTTCTTCATTTGTTTCTTCCATGCTTACTCTTTAACCTAGAGCAATCTCATTTCTTCTCTTGCCACTCCACTGAAACTGTTGTTGCAAAGGTCACCCATGACCTAATTGCTATCTCTAATGGAATTATCTCAGTCTTTCTCCTGGCACTGGGCACCATTTATCTCCTTGAAACGGACGACGGAGAAAGCCTAAGCTGTCAAGTAGAGACCCCCGTTGTGATTTGTTTCTCTCTCGCTTGCGGGCTACGTGAACGTGGGCAGGTCACCCCTGCGCAGTGTAGAACGGGCCGCCGGCAGCAGCTAATCAGGATTGTCGGGGGCCTCAAATGGCATGGGCGCACAAAGCGCTTAGCCCAGGGCCTGGCTGCAAAAGTTGGCTCCTTTCTTTCCTCCACTTCCACACCGTCCCTCTGCCTCTGAACACATCTTCATACGGGCCCCATTTTCCCTATCCAGCTGCTGTCATTCCTGCCTTATTTCAGATTATCCCTACTTCTTGCCTAAATAGCCTGCTATTCGAAGCATTAATACCTCAAAATACTGACAGACCGAAAGACAATTTCCTAATGGGTCCAGTGACTTCTACCTTTTCTGTTCAATACCTCACACTGTCACCAGAGTTGATGGTCTCCAAATACAGCTCAACAATGTCACCTTTCAAAAACAAAAACAAAACCTAACTAAGAATGCAAACCAATGTGAATGGCTACCTTGTGTTTAAGGAATAAACTCTATGCTACATTTGGTCCTAGATTTCTCCTGTCACATCGCCTGGACCTCTCGCCATCAGTTCTTACTTATCTGGCCTTATTTTTCAAACTACTATCTTTACTTCTCGAGGTCTTCATTGCTCATACTGCTTCTGCTTATATTCTTTTCTGTTGAAATGCATTCATGCTTCAAGGTGCACACGTATACGTGTGTGTGTGTGTGTGTGTGTATGATAGAGAGAGAAAGAGAAAGAGAGAGAGGGAGAGACAGAGAGGAGAGAGAGAGAGAATCAGGGCTTGAACTCTGGACTTTCCATTCTTGCTTGGTTTTTTGTTCAAAGCTGGCTCTCTACCGATTGAGCTGCTCCTCCAGTTCTGGCTTTCTGGTTGGTTAACTAGAGATAAAAAAAAAATCTACTGGATTTGCCTATTTGGGCTGTTTTTGAACCACCACCCTCAGCTCTCAGCCTCCTGAGTAGTTAGGATCACAGTTGTGAGCCACCTGACTCACGTGCATTTTGCATGTCATTAATCCTGCTGGGCTGGCTTGTGGGTTACCAGGCACACGTGATACACAAGCTGTATCATCTTTCTCTTATTCGTTCCCAGGACTGAGGCAGTGAGGAGTGTCACCCAGTGCTGTAAGCTTAACAACTACTTATATAGAACTCAACTGAAGAGTCCAGCTTCTTTTTTCTTTTTCTTTGTTCCAGTCCTGGGGCTTGAACTCAGGGCCTGGGCGCTGTTCCTGAGCCTCTCTGTGCTCAAGGCTAGCACTCTACCACTTGAACTACATTCTGGCCTTTTCTGTTTATGGGGTACTGAGGAATCAAACCCAGGGCTTCCTGCATGCTAGGCAAGCACTCTACCATTAAGCCACGTTCCCAGGCCTGAGTCCAGTTTCTTAACGAGGGCATGATAAAATACAATTAGACATATTAAAACCTAACACTTCCAGGGGCTGGGAAGGTGGCTCAGTGGTAGAACGCTTGCCTTGCATGCCAGAGGCCCTGGGTTCGATTCCTCAGCACCACATAAGCAAAAAGAAAAAAGCCGGAAGTGGCGCTGTGGCTCAAGTGGTAGAGCGCTAGCCTTTAGCTGAAGAGCTGAGGGACAGCGCCCAGGCCCCACGACCGGACCCCCCCCCAAAAAAAAAACTAACACTTCCAGTCACTAGTGGCTCATGCCTGTAATCCTAGTTACCCAGGAGGCTGAGTGTCACAGTTCAAAGCTAGCCTGGATAGGAAAGCCTGTGAGACTCTTCTCTCCAGTTAACCATCAGAAAACTGAAAGTGGAGCTATGCTAGTCTTGAGCGAAAAAGCTCAGGAACAGTGCCCAGGCCCCTGAGTTCAAGTCCTACAACCAACTTAGATAGATAGATAGATGCTAACTTTTTTTTTTTTTTTTGGTTGGTCGTTGGGCTTGAACTCTGGGCCTGGGCACTGTCCCTCAGCTCTTCAGCTCAAAGCAAGATTCTACCACCTTAGCCATAGTGCTACTTCCGGCTTTTTCTGTTTATGTGGTACTGAGGAATCCAGCCCAGGGCTTCATGCATGCCAGGCAATCACTCTACCACTGAGCCACCTTCCCAGCCCCAGAGCTAACATTTAGAGTAGTATTTATCTTTGTGCCAAGCTGTGCTCTAAGAGGCCAATGCAGTGGAATGTTCTCTGTGGACTAGATAATACTCACGAATTTTATTATATACAAGGGAGAAGGTAGCCAGGCTCACACCTATAATCCTAGCTACTAGGGAGGCTGAGATCTGAGGATTGAAGTTCCAAGCCAGCCCATGGGCAGAAAAATTCACAAGACTCTAATCTCCAGTTAACTTGCAAAACTGCCAGAAGTGGGGCTAGAATATTAGCCTTGAATGAAAAAAGTTCAGGGACAGACTTGAGTTCAGGCCTTGAGTTCAAGCCCTGGTAGTATTGGCACATGCACACGCACACGCGTGCACGCACACACACACACACACACAGAGTGACAGTGAATGATGGAAAGTGATCTGAGCAGCTCGTGACTTTGGCCTGTGCATCGAGTCATTTGTGGATTGCTCAACACTCCATGATCCCGCTAAGGAGTGCAGATGAAGACTTCCGGCGTGGGGCCATCGACCCAGGATGGACAGGGTGACCTCCAGCCCTGGTTTGCACACAAATAGTCCTTGTAAGATTGAGAGGACGGGGCTGATGTCTGCCCAGCTCTTGGTATTCCAATGTCAAGAACAAGGGCAGTCTGATGTTGTTCTGTACAGCACTTTCTGACTCCTAAGCCTTTTGAAGCACTAGACACCAGAAGGGCTTATCTGGTGATGTCAGTGCCGCGCTGGCTGCCTTGAAGGCTGGTGGAGACCACCAGCCTTGCAGACCCGGGTGTGCCCCGAGGCTGGCAGCCCTGCCCGGCTCCTGGCTGGGCAGCTCATCCCCACTGGGCATGTCTCCTTTTCCCTCCATGTGGTTTATTTAGGTCCTGTGTGCCCAGCTCAGGGCCTCCCACTCTGCCCTCCTTCACTTGAGCCACAGCTCTGCTCTGGCTCTCTGCTGGCCGATGGGCTCAGTGGTGGAGCGTTAGCCTAGCACGCATGAAGCCCTGGGTTCCATTTCCCAGTACCACATACACAGAAAAAGCCAGAAGTAGCGCTGTGGCTCAATCGGTTGGTAGAGTGCTAGCCTTGGGCAGAAGAAAGTCAGGGACAGTGCCTAGGCCCTGAGTTCAAGTCCCAGGACTGGCAAAAATAAAATCTCAGGGACTTTTCTCCCTTTGAACCATGATTGCCAGGTCTCAGATTCTCCTGAGTAGCTAGGATTACAGGTGTGAGCTACAGGTATTTGGCTCCACCCTTTTTCTCTACCACACAAATTCAGTTCCATTTCTTCTAGCTCCTCCCTAGCCAAATGAAGGAAAGATTCCGAATGGGACCTGAGACCAGTGCCCGGGCAGCTCAAGTCACTCTGTCTCCTGATCTTCCGCCCGTCCTGTCCCACCGCTACCCTAATGGTTGGAACTTAGGTCAAGGATTCCAAGCTGTTTGTGGGTCCCAGGGAGATGTTTATTTAGTATCTGGTGTTCAAAATGCCCAGAACAGTTGCTTCAAGCTGATTTTGTAGAAGACAGAGGGAAATGCTTTTATTTCAGAGAGAATCTGAGTTTTCAACTCTCACAAATGCCAGGATGGGATGGGCTCTCCAGAGATAATCTCTTTTCTTCCACTGCCGGTAACTGGACTCATTACCTTTAGAGTTCTGCAGGGAGAACGGCTCTCACCAGGTTTGGGCATGCATTCCAGTTCTTAACCGGCTTTGCCTGAGTAAATGTTTGTCTCGGGAGGAGGTCCGCCCGTCCCCCCACGGGCAGTGGACCGGTCAGCAGCAACGGGACGTTCCCCAGCCCTGCAGTGGACGGTCAGCAGCAGAGAAGGGAGGAATGTCTGACCATTGTTCCCAAAGCAACCATGCTGTCTGCCCAGGCTTCCCTTCCTGAGAGTCACAGGTTCCCCTTCTACACCCAGAGCACCTGGGCTGGGCTTGGGCAGCCTCTGCATTGCCTCCTGCTGTGCAGGGGGGAGCCTCTGTGTCCCAGGGGTGGTGGTTTTGTTTTTAGGGTTGTTTTTGTGTGCTTGTTTTCCTTGTTGCCCCAGGCACTGGGGCTGGAACTCAGATCCTGGTCATCTCTCTTAGCTTTTTGTTCAAGGCTGATACTCTAACCCGGGAGCCACAGATCAACTTCCACCTTTTTTTTTTTTTTTCTTTTGTGGTTAAGTGGAGATAAGAATCTCAGACTTCCCCTCCGGGCTGGCTGCAGCCTTGGCCGTCTGGGTAGTTACCATTTACAGACCCCAGGGCCCAACCTTGAGTCTCGCAGTTACAGTTACAGTGAGGTGTGGAGGAGACGTTCTCTGGTATTCTCTCCAAGGTGCCGGCCCTTGTCCTGGGGCAGGTGGAACGGTGGGCTTGGGGTACAGGCCCCTCCTACCTTGCACGCGCTTGGGGTGCACCCTCAGAGACATCTAGCCTCAAAGCTGCTAGTTTCACTGAAGTTCTCGGTTGGAAGTTTTGACTGAATAATGGACTGTGTCGATTATGGGTCCCAGATGTAATAGGCAGGTGTTGGGTGTCTTGTGTCGCTGGAGAAAGGGAGCCTGTGCAGCCCAGAATAAACAACAGTTGCTGAGTAATGTGAGCTCCTTTCATTAGAGCCCTTGCGGCGGCGAGGTGGGGTGGGGGTGGGGCTGTTCTGGTCACCACCTGTCTGGGGCCGCGAGGTGAGGTCAGATCCCAAAGAGCTGAGGAGCCACTCTGAGCCAAATGGGGAGGAGAGGGAGCGTGGAGAGCAAATACAATGGCTGAGGACCGGAAAGGGGGTTAGGGACACTCTTGGGCCTTTAAACCCCTACTACACCAAGTGCTTCCTCCTTCCCTCCCTCTCTTCTTTCCTTCCTTCCTTCCCTCTCTTTCTTTCCTTCCTTCCTTTCTGCCTTCCTTCCTTCCTTTTTTTGCCAGTCCTGGGGCTTGAACTTAGGGCCTGGGTACTGTCCCTGAGCTTCTTTTGCTCAAGGCTAGCACTCTACCACTTGAACCACCACACCACTTCCAGCTTTTTCTGTGTATGTGGTGCTGAGGAATTGAACCCAGGGCTTCATGCATGCTAGGCAAGCACTCTACCACTGAGCCACCTTCCCAGCCCCTCTGCTTCCTTTTCTCTGCCTGTAAAACAGATTTGGGAATTTGGACAGTGACATGAAATTTGGTGGTATACCCAGATGGAGTCAGGACTAAGGAAAATTCTGGAAGTATGAGAGACCTGCTTTCCAGAGTCCATGCATTTGATTGAAGGTCTGGTTTCCAACCCTGGCCTTGTCAGATTAGTTGCTGTCTCTTGTAAGTGACCTTGATACCTTGCTGCATCACTGCCTGACATTCGTCCATCTCTGCTGGTCTACCTTGGTCCTAGCTCTGCTGGGAAGGTGTGGTCTGACGTCCAAAGGCTACCTCGGACAAGGCAGGAATGTCACCACACACACACACAGAACACAGGGTACTGGAAACATTCAGACTCGTTTATCCTCAATTACCCTCAAGAAGGGAGCGAGGGTTGTCCAGGCTGTTAGAGGACTGCTTTTGTTCCATTGTTATCTTAATAAATGGACCAGGCAGAGGAGCTGGGGTGTCTTTTGACTATAGCCTGAAGGAAAGAGGGGGCTGCCTGTGGCTCTGAGGAAGGCAGTGTTAGGGGCCAGAGGTGCTCTGGGTGCCATCTTTCCCCGCAGAGGAGACGTTCAGATCCAGTTTGGAGGAGTCTTTCCCTCAGGCCTGGTAAAATGCAAATGACCCTTCTCTGTGGTGCCCAAGGGTTCAATTAAATCCCAAAGGTTTTCAGGTTCAGAATGTGTAACGGCTGAGGTGTGTGGGAAGCAGGGGCTGGTGGCTTTTGTCAGCCTTGGATTATATTCAGCATGCCCCCCAAATGTACACAGGGGGTGTACCCTCAGTTGATCCTCCCTTTCTCCAAATCTTCTTTAATTTTCCTGACTCTTGTCTGTCTTGTGGACCCCTGTTTATTTTTTGGCCAGCCTTCTGTCTACTTCAGCAGCTGGGACTCCAGCCCAGCCTCAGGCAGGCCCCTTACACGGGCACCTTGTCAGGTCCCTTCAAAGCGCTCCTCCTTGGAGGGGATCTAAGGCAGTGAACAGACCCTGGGGACCCCTGGCCTGGCTCGGACTGTGAAGTCTCCAGTCGCAGCCCAGCCTCCTGGCATCCTCATGCTGGAAGAGCCCTCTTGCTCCTAGCCAGGCCTGATACCTCATGGAAAGGGTTTATCCATGCCACATCCGGGACCCAAAATAAAGTGACACCAGATCCTCCGGATGTGGAGTCAGGAACTGGGACCCAAGTTCTGGAACGTCACTTATAGATGGCCTGGCCCGGCTTCCTCTCAGCCAGCCTCCCCCTGAGCACACCTCCTTCCTTCTCCAGAGCCTCTCAGAGGCTGTGCAATGTCAGGGTGTCTGGAGCACTCCGACGTGGCATTTCAGGGCACCCCAGACCTGTGTCCAGCTGTGACCCTTCGTGTCTTGCTGACCTGCACACACGCACACGCGCACGCGCGTGCACATACACACACTCGCACTGAATTACTGTGGCCTTTAAGGATGTTGGTTTTCCTCAGCTTTGGGGCACCTGTGAAGTGTGGCCTTATTCTCCCACGGAAGCTAGGCCATGGTTCTCGGCTGGAGGGACTCACAGATTGGGTAGCGAAGTGGGCAGGTCTGGTTATGGACTGGCCATGTGGTCTTAAGTGCTCCTTGTGTCCAGCTGGGAAGTGCTGGGCATGGGCGGCACAGATTGTTCTAGCCGTGGGGCTGGCTAGGCTCAGACCCCACCCCAGATGGCTTCTTTCTGGGGCCATGTCTAGGACACAGGTGGATCTAGGGGAGGAGCCACTCTACTTTTGAGACACTACTAGGACTGACCCACATGTTCTAGGCTCTGTGATGTGGGGACAAACCAGATGATGTGACCCAGTCCATGCTCACAGCCGCACTAAACCAGTCCCCGGCAGCAGGCCGCGCTTGGCTCCCCTCCCATCCTCTCATGCTTGGGAGCCACATTGGCAGGGAGGGAACAAGGTGCAGTCTGTCTGTCTTACTGGTCCTGTGTGTGTGTCTCCATGGCGTGTTACACGTGTGCATGGTCTGTTATGGGTGTGCGTTCCTGGTTTGTTACATGGATGTGTCTCTGTAGTCTGTTATGTGTGTGTATGTGTGTGTCCGTGGTCTGTCCCATGGATGCTTGTGTGTGTGTCCGTGGTCTGTCCATGGATGCGCGTGTGTGTCCGTGGTCTGTCCCATGGATGTGTGTGTGTGTGTCCGTGGTCGGTTACGCGTGCGTGTCACGGTCTGTGAGGCGCCATCGAGTCCTTTCTTCTCAGCGGTCATTTTGGAAGCAGCCCCCTGCCTTCTCCCCGGCTTTGTCCGGTCCTCCCGCGCCTCTGCCCTGCGTAACGCAGGACGCACCGGACTCGGAGAGGCGATTGGGCTGGAGAGTGCCCGGTCCCCGCACCGGCCGGCGGGGGCCGGAGCCACGGGGGGCCCCCGGTGTCCCCGGCCCCGGGAAGGGGCGGGACTCG
>NW_012267226.1:23225567-23238661 GCF_000151885.1 Dipodomys ordii
GAGAGAGCCCGGCGCCCAGGCGCTGCCCTGGGGACCAGGTCGGCCGCCCTGAGCTCCACCCTCGTCACCGTCTCCCCGCCCGGGACCAGGCGCTCCCGGTTAGAGACACTGCCTAGACCTAGGGCTTCGCGGGGTCATCGCTGGGCGGTGGGAGGGGACGACGAATCTTGGGACTAAAGTCGTTTGTCGTGACTTGTCAGTTTCCCCTCCAAAGAAGGACCCTAAAAGCAGACCCTAAAAGGTGACAACAGAACACCAGATACCGGGTAATCTGTGAAGGGTTGGCGCGCACTTGGCTCAGGGTTCTGGACATCCGAGAGCGTGGCGCTGCGCGGTGCTTGGCACGTGGGGAGGGCCTCCCCGCCCTCCTCGCCCATCTGGCGGGGTGCGGCGCCACACGCCCAGGGTCCTATTTCGTGAGAGGCCGAGGTGGAAGGATGGCGAGTTTGAGGCCGCTCTGAGCTATGTACTTAGTACCAGGCCCAACGCGGGGGGCGAGACAGAGCAAGCTGCCTTCAGGGGGACTCACCCTTGTGGCCTCAATAACTCCTAATTACTTCCCCCAAACCCCCACCTCCAGATAAGGGAATTCCGCTTCTCACCCGAGAACATGTAGGAGACACCTAGACAACATAGCTGTGAGATGGCCTAATGAAGAAGTGGGGAAACGGTGACTGGCAGGCGGTCAGATTGATGTCTGCCAAAGGGCTCAAGTTTTGATTCATGGAAAATGCTCTGCAACCCCCGAGCAGGTGGCGCACACCTGTAACCCTAGCTAGTTGGGAAGCAGAGGTCTGAGGATCGACGGTTTGAAGCCAGCCTTGGCTGGAACGTCCACGAGACTCTAATCTTTAATAAACTACCCAGAAAAAGTTGGAAGTGGCGCTGTGGCTCAGTATGACATTAGCCTTAAGCACAGAAGAGACACAGGGAGAGCACCCAGGACCTGAATTCAAGAAAAACACACACACAAAGCACTGAAACCCAAGGGGTTAGTGGCTCTCCCCTGTAATCCTAGCAACTCAGGAGGCTGAGATTTGAGGATCCTGATTTGAAGCCAGTCTCTGGAAAGTCCATGAGACTCTTATCTACAATTAACCACCCAAAAGCAGAAGTATAATTGTGGCTTAAGTGGTAGAGCAGCAGCTTTGAGTGGAAAATCTAAGGGACAGATCCCAATTCCTGAGTTCAAGCCATGGAACTTGCACATACACACAGATGTGTTGAGATCCTATATGCAGAAGTGTTTTTGCTCTTAAAAATATACAAATAGGATTCAACTAAATGAGGAGCTATGGTTGATTCTAGAAAATATGAAGACATACCTTCAATATATGAGTGGCAGCTACTCCTTTCTCTTCTGGGTAATTGGGTGCAAGCATGTCTGGGTGCAGGCCCACGGCCTGACGAGTTATATCAGTTGGCTTATTTAGAGTCATTGTCATACCTGCCGTGTGATTAACGTGACATTTTGTTATTTCTGGTTGTGTAGCCCTCTGAGCTCAGGAAATAAGGCAGTAGAACTTGCTGGGACTAGCTTTTGGGATTAGAACTTGGAACAAACTACCAGCAACAACAACATGTAAAAAGAAAATAGATAATTAGTGTCTGCATGTCTTCCAAAATTACTTAGCCCAAACCGGTTGAGGTAATTGTTCAAAACCCAGACTGAAGACCAGAGTCTCTGACCTGCTGAATGTAGATGGAAAGTCAGAAATTGGGGGTGGAGGGAGGGCAGGGAAAGACAAGGGATGAGGGCTTTGGGTAGTGGGCCACTGCAGCTTGTCGCTCTAGGGGACATGAATTTCCTCTGTGCCTTCATCCTTCCCCGGCCATTCTGTTTCTACCTGTCCTTCCTGATGGCTCAGTTTGGCAGGTGGACAGCTAGAGGGTATTTTCACCCCGAGCCTTCGGGTTTCTGTGAGGCTCCCCTGTGACCTTGAGCCATGCCTCCCACGGGCTGTGTGCAGCCTGGCAGGCCGCGTTGTTCTGGTGACTCGTCTGCAGATAAAGGACGGCTTTCTCTTGGTTCTCCATCTTTTCCCTGATTCTTGGAGGAAGGAAGACCTGTTTCAGGTTTCACGCAGCACAGTTGCCGGTGGAGTGCCCCCATATTTGACTTGTTTGTAAGGCTCACCGCTCTGCTTGTGAGAGGCGCAGGGAGTGTGGCAGAGCCAAAGCCCGTGTCCTTGTTTGGAGGGGGGAGTGAGGCTGAACCAGGGCCTTGAGCCTGCCCGGTAGGCTCTCTACCAATGGAGCTGTGTTCCCAGCCCTTTCCACTTTGGTGATTTTCGAGATAAGTTCGCCTTTTTTTTTTGTATAGACTGGTCTGAACATTGATCCTCCTGTTGATACTTCCTGCCTGTAGTTGTGGATGACCGGCATGCGCCACCACACCCAGCTGTTACTGATTAAAACGGGAGTCCTGAGCTTTCTGCTTGGCCTGGCCTTGTTTTTCCATTCTCCCAATATCTACTTCCCAGGTGGCTGGGATTATCAGGTGTGAACCAGTAAGCCTAGCCTATGTCTGGCCACTCACACTCTTCTTAACACACAGCAACGGGAAGATGCAAAGGGGCCTGTGATTGGTCATTAAACTAAGGAAGTCATCAGTACTGGATAGGGTTAACTAGATAGGGTTACCAGACCCATAATTCCTTGAGGGAGGAGACAGAGTCCTACTCGGTGCCAAGTTTTCTTAAAGCACCTTAAATGCTTGATCACCTTTAATCCTCTCAACAAACTCAAGCGAAGAAACAGCCTGGAACCTGAAGTTCAGAGATTAACTGGCTCCTGGTCAAACAGCAACAAGGCTGGAATTTGAACCATGTTCTTCTGATCCTAAAGCTTGAGTTCTT
Organism: Dipodomys ordii; assembly: GCF_000151885.1. Classification (NCBI taxonomy): domain Eukaryota; kingdom Metazoa; phylum Chordata; class Mammalia; order Rodentia; family Heteromyidae; genus Dipodomys; species Dipodomys ordii. The sequence goes on from NW_012267226.1 coordinate 23,228,426, forward strand.
CATCGTTCCTCTGAGGCATCTCTCCCGGGCTTGGAGGTGGTGGGCCCCTGCATGCTCGTGAAGGAACTGAGTGTGAAGGAGTTGGTCGTGGAAGGTAGGAACTGAGACAGGACAGCAAGCAGGCTGCTGAAACGATTGTGTGTGTGTGTGTGTGTGTGTGTAGGCGATACTGATGACACAGGTGTACTGCCTGTCAGAAGCAGCCAGCCTTTGGCCGTTGATGTGGTTTTAGATTAGAGTCCCTGGTGGAAGCTGAGGTGGTGGAGACGTACTGTGGTGGGTTGATTCACGCTGGCCAGCTTCCTTCCTCTGTGGGAGCTGGTCTTTCGAGAGTTTCCATGCGGTTGGATACTCAGTTGTGCCAGTTATATGCTACGCAAGAGCCTGGCGTGAGCGTGGGCCAGTTCCCAGGGGGTAAGTCTGCCCTTCTTGGTCAGTTCAGTTTTCCTCGTGGTGCTGCCGGCCCACTCGGCCTTCATGGAAGCGTCTGAGCGGCCAAGCTGCCAAGATGGAACTTTTTTTTTTTTTACTTTTTTTTTTGGGTCCGGTCATGGGGCCTGAACTCTGGGCCTGGGCGCTGTCCCTCAGCTCTTCAGCTCAAGGCTAGCGCTCTACCACTTGAGCCACAGCACCACTTCCGGCTTTTTTGTTTTTGCTTATGTGGTGCTGAGGAATCGAACCCAGGGCCTCAGGCATGCAAGGCAAGCGCTCTACCACTGAGCCACCTTCCCAGCCCCCAAGATGGAACTTTTTTGAGCCTGTTAAGATGCAGAACCCAGCTGGCCTGGAGAGCCCCGCGTGCCTGCCGGGCTGCTGTGTGCCCACGAGCTTTAGGGATTTTCCTGAGGCCCTTTCTTGGCATTCTTGGCCAAGGTCCATGTGTGCCTTGTTGCAGTGGGGGGGGGGGGAGACCTGGAGGAGAATATAGCTTGTGATTGTCTTGGGGACCTGGGAGCTCGTTTACCACAGCGTTGGAGCTGGTGGAACTTCGAGGAGAGCGTGCAGCCTTTCTCAGAGATACAGAACAGGAACACGTAGGCGGTTTGTCTGATCTCGTCTTGTCTTTCTTTTCTTCTGCTTTTCGTGTTAATATTGTGGCTTGAGCTCAGGGCCTTGCTTGCTCATTGCTGGCCCTTTCCCAGTTGGGCCACAACTCCAGCTCAGCTTTTGGCTGGCTAATTAATTGGATAGTAAGTCTCAAGAGTTTTTCTGCCAGGTCTGGCTTTGAACCAGGATCCTCTAGGTCTCAGCCTTCTAAATAAGTAGCTAGGATTATAGACATGAGCCCGTGGCACCCAGCCTGGCTTCTGAGAGAAAGGTGTCAGCGGAAAGATGTCAGACAGTGGTCTGCCACCCCTGGGCCACCACAAGCAGCCACATGCCACCCCCTGCAAGTGATTCAAATGCTCTGCTTTCTATGGTTCTGGCTTTTCAGTTCTAACGGCATAGTCCAAATTCATCGCTGGGGAAATATTCTGTATTGGAGAAGACTAGTGGGCAAAATTCAGTCACTGGTGTCTTGTCAGATAGGGTGAAGCGTTTTATATCCTTTGCACAGCCTGACTGAGCAATACTCCCCGGCCACTCTGATCTCTAAATGTGGCAAGGAAGGGAAGCTGCCGGCAGGTCTGGGAGGCGGAGCTGGTCTCCAGCCTTAACTAGGCCTCTCACGTCTTACTTAGCCCAGCCCACCTCTCTAGTGTCCTTTGCCCCCTGGCCTGGTACCTCTACGCCAAATTCTGGCCACAGAGCTTCTAGATGCTTCTGGTTGGAGGGAGGAAATGATGTGGCTGAGGGAAGGTATAAGAACACAGCAAACAGCCCACATGTTTTCCACCTACCCCACTTTTGCAGCAATGGAAAAAAGCATTAGCCTAGGTTCCTGCCCAGTTTGTGGGTGACAACTGCTCTGATTTGAATGGGACTATGTGTCTTGGAAGCCAGGCTGGAGTTGGATCCTCAGGGGTCCAGCTGGTACCAAGAGGGTGGAGACCTAGTTCAACTTTGGTGTTTCAAGGTGAAGTCTTTGGGAAATGCTTAGAATTTGATGAGATCATTAGACGGGGGAGCTCATAATTGGGTCATGGTGGCTTTTTATGAGAGCCAGGCACCTGCCCAGTGGCTCACAGCCATAATCCCATCTACTCTGGAGGCTGAGATCTGAGAAGCACAGTTAAAAGCCAGCCTTGGCAGGAAAGTCCCGGAGACTCTTATCTCCAATTAATCACCCAAAAGCCAGAGGTAGAGCTGTGGTTCAAGTAACAAGCAAAAAAGAAAACAACAAAACAACAACAAAAATACCTCAGAAACAGTGCCCAGGTTCCAAGTTCAATCTCTAGAACCAAAAGAAAAGAGTCAGGGGGAGGGGGAGACCGGAGGGGAGAGGGGCAGGGGCCAGCTGGGTGACACACCTGCTCCCTGACTGGCCTGTGCTGCCCTGGGCCACCTCTGGATTCTGTTAGCCAGAAGCCATCAGGAGTGGATGTGAATCCTGAAACCTGAAGAACTTTGAGGTAGATAAAACCTTTTTTAATTTTTTGATGCTTTATTGTAAAGGTGATGTACAGAGGGGCTACAGTTATGTGAGTCAGGTAATGAATCCATTTCCTTTTGACCAGCGTGGCCCCTCCCAGGTTTACCCCTGCCGACTTCCCTCCCCTGCCCCAGCTGTACAGTTCATTTCCATGTCTGGTGGGTGTCACTGCTGAGTTGGTTCATTCTTTGTCTTACCACTTCTGTGCTTCCCCTCCCCAAATTAGATAAACTTACATACAATGTAAGTAAAACTTTCTTAAAAAATAGCTCCGGGGCGCTGGTGCTCACACCTATAATCCTAGCCACTAAGGCTGAGATCTGAGTGGGATTTTGTTTTTTTGTTTGTTTTTTGCCAGTCCTAGGGCTGGAACTCAGGGCCTGGGCACCGTCACTGAGCTTCATTAGCTCAAGGCTAGCACTCTACACATGAGCCATAGCGTCACTTCCAGCTTTTTCTGTTTATATTGGCACTGAGAAATCTAACCCAGGGCTTCATACATGCTAGACAAGCGCTCTACCACTAGGCCACATTCACAGCCCCGAGGCTGAGATCTGAGGATCACGGTTCAAAGCCAGCCTGGGCAAGAAAGTCCATGAGACTCTTATCTCCAATTAACCACCAGCAAACCGGAAGTGGTGCTGTGGCTCAAGTGGTAGAGCACTCGACTTGAGCTGAAGAACTAAGGGACAGTGCCTGGGTCTGAGCTCAATTTTTTGTCAGGACTGACAAAAAAATAAAATAAAATAAAATCAGCATGCCTTTGTGATTTTGTTACAGTAACAATAACAGAAGAAAAAAAAACAACGTAAAACAGCAATCCTTGGGTATTTGAGCCACTAATTAGAAAAGTACAGGAAGACAGGATAACATTTTGGAGACTACCAAGGTCTGCCAGTTCGTTGTCTTAAATCATGTTGGGTCTAATAGCAAAAGCTAGCTAAAATTTGGGGTACTCGGAAAGCAGTTTATAATTTTAACACAACTTGGATGTCTACACTCCCTTCTATCACCATTTTCCCCTTCCTGGGATTGGGCTGTGAGCCTCTAATCTAATTACTGGGTGGCTCTGGTGGTGGGCTTAGGGCCTGCCCTGGGACCCCGTCCCTGTTATGAACTCACTCAGTCGCTCTGGGTTCAGATTCCGTGGGTTTAGGAGCTGTGTGACCACAACTGGGGATAGAGGCCAAGTCTGTGTCCTACCACAGACCACTCCCTGTCTTCGATCATGATTCCAAAGGACCAAATGGTTCCAAGACACTGGCACATGACTGGAGTCCCACTTGGTCATTAATGATTAATCTGTCCTTCCTTGTATCCTGTGGAAACATCTCTGGTTCCAGGTTACTCAGATTTGCACTGCCCCATTTCATCTTGTCTGGTTCTGAAAGCATACATGGTCTCAGTATAAGCCTTCGCCTCTTCTGTGGTCTGCTACATTGAGCTAAGAGACAGTATTTCCCTCCTCTTCCTCTCTTGTGCTGGTACTGCGCTTGAACTCAGGGCCTAAATGTTGTTCCTTGGCTTTTTCGCTCCAGGTTGGTTCTTTACCACTTGAGTCATAGCTTCCCATCTGGCTTTTTGCTGCTTAATTGGAGATAAGAGTCTCATGGAATTTTCTGCCTTGGGCTGGCTTTGAACTGTGATCTTGAGATCTCATCCTCCTGAGTGGATTGGATTACAGGTGTGAGCTAGCAGTCATCCCTTTTAATTAATTAATTAGTTATTATTATTTTTGCTGGTCCTGGGACTTGAACTCAAGGCCTGGGTGCTGTCCTTGAGATTTGTTTTTTGCTCAAGGCTAGCACTCTACCACTTGAACCACAGCACCACTTCCAGCTTTTTCAGAGTAGTTTATTGGAGATAAGACTCTTGTGGCCTTTCCTGCCCAGCCTGGCTTCAAACTGTGATCCCCAGATCTCAGCCTCCTGAGTAGCTAGGATTACAGGTATGAGCCACTGGTGTCTGGCTCTCCCTTTTATTTTTATTCACTTGTTCTTTTTGTTGTTGTTGGTGGTGGTCGTGGGTCCTGAACTCTGGGCCTGGGCACTGTCCCTGAACTCTTCAGCTCAAAGCCAACACTCTACCACTGGAGCCACAGCGCCACTTCCAGGTTTTTCTGCTTATGTGGTGCTGAGGAATCGAACCCAGGGCCTCAGGCATGCAAGGCAAGCGCTCTACCACTAAGCCACCTTCCCAGTCCCCACTTGTTCTTTTTATGGAGAAGCCTGGTGGTGGCTGTCCAGGGGTCATTAGCCTGGGCTCCAGCGTTATCCAGGGGCCAATTATCAGTAACAGCACACATTTCTTTCACGAGATCCATTCCTGGGGTTTTAGAAGCTCTGACCAGAACTGGAACTGGAATCAGGAAAAAAAAAAAAAAAGACCACATCCTTGCTATTCTAATAGCCCAGGCAGTTTGTGAAACAAGGACCGAAAATAATTTCCAGAGTTCTGCTTCTGGAGTAGTGGACGGGAGGACGGAGGGGGGTCTCCGGAGTCCGGGGCAGAGCTCTGGCAGGTGCGCATGCCCTTAGCTGCTGTCATGGCCACCCGTTTCCCAAACATAGCAGCCAGGCCAGGCCGACCTCGGGACACCTGCCTTGTCCTCGCCAGCATTCATCTCCCAGCTGGGTCACTGCACTTGAGAGTCCTTCTGACCTTTGGGTGGCACTCCAGGGTTGGAAGGATTCCTGGGAGCGGAGAGGGATCATCTCATCACCAGGAATGGGCTGCCCTTCGCTCGGTCACAACAGTGTGTCTGCCCCCGGGTCTGACATGAGAAATCACGTTGGAAAAAAAAGGCAAGTCCTCCAGGAGGACTTAGCTACGTCTCGCTGTGTTTTTGAGCCATACTTTGTAGAATGCTTTACCTGACATCTACTGGGGATCCTGCCCCCTCCCCAGCTCCTTTCCTCTTGCCGTGTCCTCATTGGAGATGGACCAATAAGTTGGCTGCTGGCCATGCTTGATGACATTCCTTTAGAGACTCAGAGTCCTCAGGGCTGTTGCTTTCAGATTTTGAGGAAAGCCTTGGCTTTGTTCTGCCAGTTGCTGGACCTTTTCCAGAGAGCTCTGTGAACCCCTTCGTGGAGGCTTTGCATGGGGTGGCCTGCCCATTGTAAAAGGTTTCTAAAAGAGCGCTTTCTCTCTCCCTCTCTCTCTCTCTTTCAGATTACTTCCCTCAATACCTCCATTAATGTCCAGACTCTGTGTGTCTGTGTGTACTGAAAATTGAACTCAGGACCCTGGGCTTTTTCCACTCATAGCCAGTACCCTACCACTTGAGACATACTCATTTCCAGCTTTTTGCTGTTAATTGGAGATAAGATTCTCACTGATTTGTCCACTTGGTCTGGCTTTGAACCACAGTCCTCAGATCTCAGCCTCCTGAGTAGCTCATCACCCAGTGAAAAGACCAGGATATAAAGAACAGCATTTACAGTGAAAGGCCCTGCTTGGCCGGAGAGGCATTGTCATTTTCCCTTGGCCTTGCTTCCTCCCCCTCCTCTGCCACTGTCCACACCTGGCTCTGCACTTCTCAGAACACACAGCTTCCATGTTTGTTTTCAAGGATGAATGGGTTCCACAGTGCCATTTTGGCACCCTCCAAGCTGGTCAGTGGCCGGTGAAACCAGCATACAGATCCTTAACTCACCTGTGCTGTCTTCTCCTTTGTTGTTGTTGTTGTTGTTATTGTTAGTAGTTGTGGGACCTGAACTCAGGACCTGAGTGCTGTCCCTGAGCTATTTTGTTCAAGGCTAGTGCTGTACCACTTTGAGCCACAGCACCACATCCAGTTTTCTGGTGATTAATTGGAGATCAGAGTCTCATGGACTTTCCTGCCTGGCTGGCTTGGAACTGTGATCCTCAGATTTCAGTCTCCTGAGTAGCTAGGATGACAGCTAGGTGAACCACTGGTGCCCAGCTGTCCTCTCCAGTTCTTGGGAGCTCATGTTTGCCCAGGATGCAACCACATCCTGGCTTTGAGCTGATGGCATTCTGTCCACACTCGTCTGCCTTTCAGGGCAGTTTCTTCTGGAATGGCCGCCCAGGACCAGCCTTGGAGATCAGCGTGGGCCGCTGGTCATTGTGCAGAGAGGCAGCATGGGAAGGAGGCTTTGCTTCTGCTGCTTTCTTCGCCCTGGTCCTGGGCCAGTTACTTAATCTGCCTGGCCTTGGTGGTATTGCCTTCCTTCCTCCTTCCTTCCTTCTTCCCACTTATGGGAGCCACTGGTCCTGGAACTGAAGCAGGCAGGTGCGCTACCACTTGAGTCAAGCTCTTAGCTCTTTTTGCTTTGTTTTTCTGGTGGGGTCTCTCATGCCGTGCCTGTGCTCTTCCTTCTCGGGCTCCGGGATGTCTTTCCCCACTTAAGGATGATTACACATGTATAGTAATTTATCACGTGGACGTAGAGATTGATGTCGTTCCCCACTTAAGGATGATTACACATGTATAGTAATTTATCACGTGGACGTAGAGATTGATTACACATAGTCCCTGTGGCCTCCGGGCAGAAGCGGGACCTCACAGACTCACTGTGTCCTTCACTAGGTCTAAGCTATGAAGTCAGTTCATTTTATTCAGCGCCGACAAAGCTCTTCACATGGAACATAGTTGGAGCGGGAGCAAACGTGTATTTAGGGAATGAATGAATGCTCACACAATGAAAGCATCGAAGGAAAGTCAGTTTTCATGGAATGCTAGTGTAAATCATTTTCTGAAGCAAGACGTCCTCTCTGAGCCGAATAATTATCATCCGTTTGCCGTTTGTGTAAATCTGAGTTATTACATGTTGGCTTCTGTGTCTGTTTTAGATCTGTTGGTTTCTTTTCTGGTGTTGCTTTGATCTGTTTGTGTCCCCATCGGCCTGCAAGTGCCAGGGGCCTGAGGCTACTGCTCTTACAACTGCGTGAGAGGAACTGACCTCTCCTCAAAGAAGGCTCTGGCCAGAGCATATTTACAGTAACATGTTGGGAACTGGAAGTGGAGTGGTGGCTCAAGTAGTGGAATACCAGCCTTGATTGAAAAAGCTCAGGGTCCTGAGTTCAAACCCAATGCCAGTGTGTATGTGTGTGCACTTGCACATGTGTGTACCCATGCACACAATAAATAGCTACACACACAACACATTAGGAGCCGTATTTTTCTAATATGTGACCTAGGGCTCTGGTACAATGTACAAGTATTGACTAGGTTCCTCCATCCAATAATAGCAATAATAATAATAAAATCAACCATGGCAACTTTGGATAGTGTTTATTTTTGGAGCTGTGGTTGCTATGGTAACAATTCTTTTCTCATCGTCTGCTTCCAGGTCAGGCAAATAGTCTTTTATTTCTCTTACAGAGAAGAAGGATTTTGGAGTAAATGCCTTCTTCCTTCTACCTCTCCCTTGGCCCAGTGAACTTAAAATATTTATAAAATTCGTGCTGTGTGCCAAGTATTATTCTTGAGATCAGAAACAACAGTGATCAAAATAAGTAGTAGATTTCACATCTTGCTGGATATCAACAAATTAACAATGCAATATTGTCTTCATTTGTTTAAAAGCAAGTTACTTGGCCAGGCGCCTGTGGCTCACGCTTCTAATCCTAGCTACTCAGGAGGCTGGGATCTCAGCTTGAAACCAGCCAGGCAGAAAAGCCTGATACACTGATCTCAAATTAACGAGCAAAAAGGCAGAAGTAGAGGTGTGGCTTAAGTGGTAGAGTGCCAGCCTTTGAGCAGAAAGGGGAGGGGGAGAGGGAGAGAGAGTGGAGAGTGGGAGAGCATGAGCTCGAACAAGCTAAGGATTAGCACTCAAGCCCCAGTACTGGGACACACAAACACACACACACACAAGCAAATTACCTGAGCACCTCACTGAAAGGGAGTTGGTTTGCTTCCTAAAATCCAAAATCCAGAGTTGTAAGAGGCAGAGTTTTGTCCACGGCTTTGAAGGAAGCCATAGAACTAGCTAGGGAGCTGGCTGGCTGTGTGAGGCTGCCCCTCCCCCATGGTTAATCGGATTTAATTTGATTTGCCGGGGACATCTGGAATGCAGACAACATTTGTTCCTCCTGCGTTGTCCGGGGCCTGGGGAGCTGGTGGGGTTAAGCTGGGTCTGTCTCTGCGGCTGTCAGATGCCTACACAGAGGCTGCCCTGGTGTGAGGGGTGGCCTTGGGGAGCCAAGGCTCTGCGGGGAGAAACGGCCTTGGATCACCCACAGTGCGAGAGCCTGGAAGGCAGGCAGTGCGGGAGGTGTGGGGCGGAGACGACGCGTGGCCTTGGACTGGCAGAAGAGGGTACCATGTGGGCACAAGTGACACCAGTGCCAGCACATTGTCACAGCCTCCATCTGAGAGCCCTTGTCCTTTCAAAGCCTTCGCCAGCCTTGGGCTCAGGGGAGACAGGGACGAGGCCCCGGGGCCCCCCACAGTCTCCTGTACACACCTCTTCGAATGACAAGCTCAGGGCACAACTGTCTGGCTGTCCCTTAGTCAGTTGTCCCTACAACCTATGGGTCGGATATAGGAACGAGGACGGCCACTGGTCCTTAAGGAACTGAAACTCTGACACGTGGCCCACTTCCGAGTTGCTAAGCAGTGACAGAAATCTGTGTAGTGGCTCACAGCTGTAATCCTGGCTACTGAGGGGGCAGAGATTGGGAGGATCAGAGGTTCAAAGCCAGCACTGGCAAAAAATGAGGGAGATCCCCATCCCAACAAGTGAGCTGGACATGTGCTGTAATTCCACTTCTGAGACAGGCACAGGGAGAAGATACACATTTCACCTGAGGGCAAAAGGGGCAAGACCCTGTTCAGAAAATGATTAAAGCAAAAAGAGAACCAGAGCCAGCCAGTGGCTCACGCCTATAATCCTAGCTACTCTGGAGGCCGAGATCTGAGGATCATGGTTCAAAGCCAGCCTGTTCAGGAAAGTCCATGAGATTCTTACTTCCAGTGAACCACCAAAAAACTGGAAGTGGTGCTGTGGCTCAAAGTGGTAGCGTGCTTGCCTTGAGCAAGAGAGCTCAGGGACAATGCACATGACTAACCGGAAAGAAAAAAGAGAGAGAGCAACTCATTCTTGTAATCCTAGGTACTCAAGAGACTGAGATCTGAGGACCAAGGTTCAAAGCCAATCTGGGCAAACAAATCCAAGAGACTCTTATCTCTAATTAACCAGCAAAAAGCTGGAACTAGAGACATGACTCAAGTGGTAGCAAGAATGAGGTCCTGAGTTCAAACCCAAGTACCACTAAGGAAAAGATGCAAAGTCTGGTGCCAATGGCTCATCTCTGTAATCCTAACTATTTAGCTAACTACTCAGGGGGCTGAGATCTGTGGATTGTGGTTCAAAGCCAGCCTGGGCAGAAAAGTGCCCATGAGACTCTTATTTCCAGTTAACCACTCAAAAACTGGAAGTGGCACTACAGCTCAAGTGACAGAGCACTAGCCTTGAGCACAAAGAGGCTCAGGGACAGTGCCCAGGCTGAGTGCAAGCCCAACAACCAACAACAATAACGAGAAGAGGGAAAATGAGAGAGAGAGAGAGAGAGAGAGATCACTCATAATTCATCTCTATTTCTTTTCTTTTTATTTTTAATTTGGATTTTTTTAAATTGTGAAAATACCATACAGAGGGGTTACAATTACATGAGCAAGGTAATGAGTACATTTCTTATCAAGCATTGTTGCCTCCTCCTTTGTTTCCCCA
>NW_012267226.1:23242991-23261924 GCF_000151885.1 Dipodomys ordii
TCACAGTCTCTCCTGCCCGGGCTGGCTTTGAACCGAGATCCTCAGATCTCAGCCTCCTGAGTAGCTAGGATTACAGGCGTGAGCCACCAGCGCCCGGCTGGCTTATTATTTTCAATTTTGTGAACTGGAGGAACACAGGCGGCCAGTGACAGAATTAATGCTGGTATGCAATTATCAGCAAAAGAGAAAGCCTTGTTCTTAATGGCTGCTGGTCTTTAGTCGGCTGTGACAGGGCCTGGGCTGCTCAGTCCCGAGCCTCTGCTGAGCATTGTCTGGCAGGTGTTACCCCTCGTTTCTGATGACTCGGCGGCTCAGGTCTGCTCAGGGTTGGTTAGCCCCTCGACCCGGCTGCTCGCTCCTGCTGGCAGGAGAACAGACTTGGCTCCATCCCTGGCATTCTTCCTATACCTCCTTTGGAGAGCCTTGGGGCACCACACTTGGGCTGGGCAGCGGCCTCAGCCCCAGAGTCCTGCCCTCGTGCCCAACCAGAATGGGCCTGAACTCTCTGGTCCCCGAGTGCTGAACGGCCGGCTGTGCTTCACAGGTCTTCTGGAAGCCTCTAGGCCCTGGCTCTTGCTCACTGAGTCCACCCCTTCTGCCGGCACATCTCGCCTGGCATTTTCACGCTCTCGGGTGGTTAAGACGTGTGCTGCTAGGTGCGGTTCCTGGGTGTTTTTCAGCTCTGGTCAGAGGCTTTCTCCTGCGGCCGTGGACTCCGTGCCGGGCGCCGCCACCTGGCAGCTGCTGTCACTGGGCCGCAGCTGGCTGGCTCTCGGTTTCAGGCGTTGGTGTGATGTGGCTGAGAGCTGCTGGCTTCAGAGCAGAACTGACGGATGCTCCACGAGATGGACATCAAGTCCTGCCCAGCTCCCAGCCTCACCCCCAGGACAGCCCGACAGGGACCCCACTCACCAGTGACGTCGTTCCCGCCGCCCTCTGCTTTCATGCCGATACCAGGGTTCAGCCTGGAGTGGGTTCAAGGGGAAAGGATAAGGGCGTCAAGGGCAGAAGGCGTAGACAGAAACCCGCAGTCCACGCCGCCTGTAATCTGAACTATTCAGGAGGCTGAGATCTGAGGATCGAGGTTTAAAGTCAACCAGGCAGGCAAGCCTGAGAGACTTTTTTTTTTGTCGGTCATGGGATTTGAACTCTGGGCCTGGGCACTGTCCCTCAGCTCAAGGCTAGCACTCTACCACTGGAGCCATAGCACCACTTCCGGCTTTTTTCTTTTTTCTTATGTGGTGCTGAGGAATTGAACCCAGGGCCTCAGGCATGCAAGGCAAGCGCTCTACCACTGAGCCACCGTCCCAGCCTCATCTCTATTTCTATAAATGTATGTATCTGATTATACAGAGGCATGCACACACACACACACACACACACACACACACACACACACACATTCATGCTGATATTGTAGGCAATTAAAATTCTTGGGAAGTAGGCCACATAGGCCAAAGATGACAGCCACAGTTCCAGCATGCCTCTACCCTTTCAACGCTGCAGCTCCTGCGGGGAGCCTTGGCTGGATTTTTGCAAGGACTCATTAAACAGTTGGGCTGCCAGGGGGAAGGGAGACCAAATGCCACCAGCGCTGGTTGCTTGGTTCCTGTCGGCTGGCCCTTGAACCGAGGCTGTCTAGTTCATTTTATTGTTCATCCGTTCCTTTGCCTAAAAGCAAATTTTTATAGAGAAACCATGAGGCCTGCAGTGTGAAACACCGAATAAATGCAAGCCTTTAAAAGATGGCAGATGTCTCTAGGAGGAAGCAGGGGCTGTGATCTTGGGTGATCCTGCTGGCTAGTGTGTCAGGAAGGCTGCCTTCCTTAGGAAGCAGCGTGGGGTGGACGCTTCTGTCGTAGGAAAGCAGATGCAATTTACTCTCCGCTAGGGCCTAGTTTGTTCTGTCTTAGACTAGATGGCTAAAGCTTGTAGACGGGGGTCCCTGCTATGGATAAAGGTTGTGGATAAAGCCTGCCATTGCTTCTCTCCTCCCTTTTCTGATGGATGGAAATCCACCCTTTAGTTTCTCCATCCAAGAAGAAGAAACAAGACTTTTCTTTTGTGTCTCAGAAGCATCCTTGAGATGAACAATTTAAAATTTGGGAGGCCATCTTCATGGTATTATTATTATTATTGCTAGTCCTGGGGCTTGAACTCAGGGCCTGGGCACTGTCCCTTTGCTTCTTTTGCTCAAGGCTAGCGCTCTTCCACTTGAGCCACAGCGCCATTTCTGGCCTTTTTCTGTTTATGTGGTGCTGAGGAATCAAACTCAGGGTTTCAGGCATGCAAGAGCAAGCACTCTACCTACCACTCAGCCACCTTCCCAGTCCTTTGTGGCTTTATTTATTTACTTTTTATAACCTTGTCTCTCCTCACCATGGGGAATCTAGAGCCCCAGGGCACCTCCTCACAGTGTACCACGAGTTCAAGGCCACCTGGCATGGAAATGTGGGTTTATGAAAATAGAACAATGAAGCCTGCTGAAATTTTTTTGAAGTGTAGGGTAGAGTGGAGGGACCGGGTAGGGTTGCTCGGCATACTTTGTGTGTGGTGTGGAAATGGGTGTGGAAATGAACCCTGCTCTACCACTGCTGTATGATAATAAATAATATGAAAAACCTATTTAAAGACCACTTGGGTGAAGCGGTTATGCCAGTGATCCCAAGAGGCTGAGACAGGAGGATTGTGGGTTAGAGGTCAGCAGGGTTACATAGTAAGAATGTATCAAAAACAAAACAAAACAGTGCTGTAGACAGTCTATGAGCTAGAGAAACATTTGTGAGATGAAGATGCTTTTTGCGTGTCCCCTGAAAAATCGGATTCCCTCTTTCATAAGATGGGTACATGCAATTCTTTTGTTCCAACAAATACTTGAACTTAATGTCTAAGTGATACTTTAGGACCACTGCGTCCTGTACTTCTGATAGTTCTGTGACTTGCTCCATCCCCCTCAATAGGAATGATAAATACTGCTCAAATGTGTTACTTTGTGTAAGATTCACACCCACTGGGCTGGGAAGGTGGCTCAGTGGTAGAGCGCTTGCCTTGCATGCCTGAGGCCCTGGGTTCGATTTCTCAGCACCACACAAGCAGAAAGAAAAAAGCCGGAAGTGGCGCTGTGGCTCAAGTGGTAGAGTGCTAGCCTTGAGCTGAAGAGCTGAGGGACAGTGCCCAGGCCCAGAGTTCCGGCCCCACGACCGGACCCCCCAAAAAAACCCCACAAAGATTCATACCCAGTATGTATAATAAATGTTTAAGAAAATAGGAAAGCAAATATGTAATTTTACTTTTCTCCCAGTTGGTAGAAGTATGGAGTGAAAGAGGAAAATGTTTGATTAAACTGTGTGTTCTCACTATGAGCAGATAGACATTCATTAGGATAAAGTGAAACAGATTTTGCTGGAAACTGCTTCTGACTTCCCTTTAGATTTAAAAGTACACCAAGAGGGGCTGGGAAGGTGGCTCAGTGGTAGAGCGCTTGCCTTGTATGCCTGAAGCCCTGGGTTCGATTCCTCAGTACCACATACGCAAAAAGAAAAAAGCCGGAAGTGGCGCTGTGGCTCAAGTGGTAGAGCGCTAGCCTTGAGCTGAAGAGCTGAGGGACAGCGCCCAGGCCCAGAGGTCAGGCCTCGGATGGTATGCATTTACAGGACCTTCGGGATTTGTTCTGCACACATCAGTGCCAGTCATGCAACACAGGCACATTGCCCTCGCCGCCCCTTCTACAGTAAGTGGCGTGGATCTCAGTGCAGGCTCTGCCCTTTAGTCTCGGGTGATAATAACCTGTTTTTTAGTCTTTTTTTGAGACTCAGCTCCCAGTTTTACTTTTGAGATGATCATTTTGGGGTAGGTAGGAGGGGTGCTGCTACTAAGGCTTGATGTCAGGGCCTAGCTTGTTTAGCTTTTTGCACTCAAAGCTAGTGCTCTACCACTTGAACCATGTCTCTGGTTCCAGTTTTTTTGCTGGTTATTAGGGGATTAGAATCTTTCAGATTTGTCTATCCAGGCTGGCTTTGAACCATGACCCTCACATCTCAGCCTCCTGAATGAGCCAGCAATACCTGGCTGAAATGATCACTTTTTATGCTATTGTGTTGATGATCAGTGTCTCATTTCTGCATCCCTCCTGCAGAAGATTTTTGGGACCCTTAAAAGCAGGAATCTTGCTGGGTACCAGAGGCTCACACCTGTAACCCTAGCTACCCAGGAGACTGAGATCTTAGGATCACGATTCAAAGTCAGCTTGAGCAGGAAAGTCCACCAGACTCTGGTCTTCAACTAACCACCAAAAATCAGAATTGGAGCTAGGCCTCAAGTGGTAGCAGGCCAGCCTTGTGTGAAAAAGTTAAACGACAACACCCAGGTCCTGAGTTCAAGCATCAGCACCAAAAATAAATAAAAAGAGTAAGAATCTTGCCTATTTTCTTTGTTTCTGTGTTCCCAGTAGCACAGGACCCTTCTACAGTTAGGATCATTCAAGGGCTAAGGAAAAAGGGAGTCTGAGATACCTTCTACCCCAGGGACGGCAGGGTGCGGCCGGAGGAGCACGCGCCGAACCCCCGGCTTGCGTTTTGCTCTTTGTAGTGCTGTTCATACCTCTGTGACACCTGTTCATACACCTGTCTCTTAAACGTCTTCCGGTCATTGGTGTCCCATTCTGAAAAGGAGAGAATTAGATGAGGCTATTGGTGAGGCTCTCTCCCGCTGGTGAGCATTGACCCATGATTTTATGAATTGAATTATAGACTTATACAATGACAGGCTATGAAGAGATCAGAGTGAAAGGAGAGCAGGCGGGAAGCGAGCCCGGGAAGCGAGTGGGTCTCTGGGCTTGTTTGCTGGCCGCCTTGCTCTGAACCACGTTCGTTCTCTAGCCGTCGTCCGTCCCTCAGCTTTCTAGGTTCATCTACACATTCTTCTCTGCCTACCGATCTGTCTCCCACTTAGCTGCCAGAACAAATTTCTAGGAAAGTTTTTTTGTTTTTTAAGTTCAGCTTCATTGCACCTAAAGCCTGACTTACATAGAAAGACCCCCATCTCAAGGAAAGAACTTCAGGAGAAGAGGATAGAATTTTCATAAAAAGGGAAAGGATTATTAAGTAAGTACCGGCTTTTAAGTGAGATGGAAGGTGGAAAATGTGGATGGTCAGTACCTGACCACATCCATTTCCCCAGCTCTGGGATAGGAACTTTTGTTTACACCTGAATGTCTTAGGCCTGTCGTCCTAGGTTGTGATTCTGAAGGGCAGAGCTGTGTCTTGCTACCTGGGGTCTGCAGGCTCTTGAAGCTCACTTCTCTTTCCCCTGCCCCAGGGCCCCCATGCAAATTTGAATTGAATGCACGGCCCTACAACTGTAGTGGCTCTGTGGAAAGTGAATGAATGCAAAGTAACCACCAGTGCTTTAACAGCAGCTAAGCGCAAGGGTGCACGCCTGTACTGCCAGCACTCAGGAGGCTGTGATTGGAGGACTGAGAGCCTGAGGCTAACCTGGGGTACATAGACACCCTTTAAAACAAATACGAAACAAAACAGTGAACAAATGAAACATCTAAAACCCCTCACACCAAACCAATCAAAAGCAGAAGTTTCCCAAAGGGCGTAGCAGGGAAGATACCGCATTCAATGCCTCAGGCATAGTCCATCTGGTCTTTTCTTCCCAGCTCCCCGAGTCCCCCAGTTAGTAGATGACCAGAAGTCTTGGTTAGAACTCTGTGTGTGTGTGTGTGTGTGTGTGTGTGTGTGTGTGTGTGTGTGTGTGTGTAATTTCTTCCAACTGGAAAAAGCCAGGATCACAGTTTCCCTATAAACCAGTGTTTCCTGGGGCTAAAAGGTAAATGACTTTGGGGTGGGGGTGGGGCATGGGAGCAGGAAGCTGAGAGGGTTCTGCTGGGGAATAGCACAGTTCAAAGGCCTTGAGCTTCCTGGTGACTGGTGCATTGGTCTGGGATGGGTTTTCCATGGGGCTCTCTCCCCTGTCTTTTGTTTTAGTCCTAAGAATCCATCCTCTCCGGATGCTTTTGCATGTCCCCCACCCTTGGGTGCCTTTCTCCTTGAGCTCAACCTCCTCAGTTACAAGTTCCCCACTTTGTACCTTTTCAAGATTCATTTATTTTACCCCCTCCCCCCTTGTGCCAGACCTGGGGCTTGAAATCATGGCCTTTGTGGTCAAGGCTGGGGCTCTACCACTCAAGCTATAGCTTCACTTCTGGCTTTTTTTTGGCCTGGGTAAGAGTCTCTCTCTGCCCAGGCTAGCTTCAAACCAGGATCCTCAGATCTCAGCCTCCCGAGTAGCTAGGATGACAGGCGTGAGCCACCGTCATCTGGCTTATTATTTTCTTTCTTTTTTTTTTTTTTTTGTCGGTCGTGGGGCTTGAACTCTGGGCCTGGGCGCTCTACCACTTGAGCTACAGCGCCACTTCCAGTTTTCTGGTGGTTTATTGGAGATAGGAGTCTCACAGTCTCTCCTGCCCGGGCTGGCTTTGAACCGAGATCCTCAGATCTCAGCCTCCTGAGTAGCTAGGATTACAGGCGTGAGCCACCAGCGCCCGGCTGGCTTATTATTTTCAATTTTGTGAACTGGAGGAACACAGGCGGCCAGTGACAGAATTAATGCTGGTATGCAATTATCAGCAAAAGAGAAAGCCTTGTTCTTAATGGCTGCTGGTCTTTAGTCGGCTGTGACAGGGCCTGGGCTGCTCAGTCCCGAGCCTCTGCTGAGCATTGTCTGGCAGGTGTTACCCCTCGTTTCTGATGACTCGGCGGCTCAGGTCTGCTCAGGGTTGGTTAGCCCCTCGACCCGGCTGCTCGCTCCTGCTGGCAGGAGAACAGACTTGGCTCCATCCCTGGCATTCTTCCTATACCTCCTTTGGAGAGCCTTGGGGCACCACACTTGGGCTGGGCAGCGGCCTCAGCCCCAGAGTCCTGCCCTCGTGCCCAACCAGAATGGGCCTGAACTCTCTGGTCCCCGAGTGCTGAACGGCCGGCTGTGCTTCACAGGTCTTCTGGAAGCCTCTAGGCCCTGGCTCTTGCTCACTGAGTCCACCCCTTCTGCCGGCACATCTCGCCTGGCATTTTCACGCTCTCGGGTGGTTAAGACGTGTGCTGCTAGGTGCGGTTCCTGGGTGTTTTTCAGCTCTGGTCAGAGGCTTTCTCCTGCGGCCGTGGACTCCGTGCCGGGCGCCGCCACCTGGCAGCTGCTGTCACTGGGCCGCAGCTGGCTGGCTCTCGGTTTCAGGCGTTGGTGTGATGTGGCTGAGAGCTGCTGGCTTCAGAGCAGAACTGACGGATGCTCCACGAGATGGACATCAAGTCCTGCCCAGCTCCCAGCCTCACCCCCAGGACAGCCCGACAGGGACCCCACTCACCAGTGACGTCGTTCCCGCCGCCCTCTGCTTTCATGCCGATACCAGGGTTCAGCCTGGAGTGGGTTCAAGGGGAAAGGATAAGGGCGTCAAGGGCAGAAGGCGTAGACAGAAACCCGCAGTCCACGCCGCCTGTAATCTGAACTATTCAGGAGGCTGAGATCTGAGGATCGAGGTTTAAAGTCAACCAGGCAGGCAAGCCTGAGAGACTTTTTTTTTTGTCGGTCATGGGATTTGAACTCTGGGCCTGGGCACTGTCCCTCAGCTCAAGGCTAGCACTCTACCACTGGAGCCATAGCACCACTTCCGGCTTTTTTCTTTTTTCTTATGTGGTGCTGAGGAATTGAACCCAGGGCCTCAGGCATGCAAGGCAAGCGCTCTACCACTGAGCCACCTTCCCAGCCCCTCCTGAGAGATTCTTATCCTCAGTTAGTCACCAAAAGAAACTGAGAAGTAGAGCTGGCAAAGTGCCAGCCTTGAGTGCAAACATGAAGGAAGGGACGGCATCCGGGCCCTGAGTTCAAGCCCCAGGACCTGCTTACAGGAAAAAGAATCTTTGCGTCACCATGTGCTAATTGTACCTGAGAATGGATTCCTTCTTCACCTCCCTTTCCAGTATCTGCTTCTTACCTCTCCGGTGAGGCTGGGCAGACAGGATGGAGTGTGGACCTGGAGCCCCTAACAGTCTCTGGAGCAGTGTTCAAGGTGGAGGGCTGGAGTCAGGAGCAGATCGGGTGGCTAAGCACCCACTGTGTTCAGTAGATGGGGGAGGAGGTCTTCCCCAGCGTACCCCAAGGGGCCTCTCTGAGGACAATGGCCCTTGTCACCGGGGAAAACAGTGACAAGTTTGGGTCTGTCATTAGTTTCTGCAGGGCAGAGGGGGCCGAGCTGTGGGTCAGGCTGGGGGGGTGGGAGTTACAGATTTAATCTCCGGGTGTGCAGAGGGGAGAGCAGCCCTGCTCTGTGTGCAGGGCCCCCGGGCAGGGTGGCAGAGCTGGTTATGTAAGAAAGGGTTGAAGCTGGGAATCAAAGGACAAGGGTTGAGGAATGAATTTGCCTGCTGGATTAAGGAGTTCTGGTGGCTTCCTGCACACGGCGGGGGGAGGGTGGGGGCTGAGTGTCCCCTGGTTGGCTGGTCACCAGACTTGGTGACCCGTGGCAGTGCGGGACGTGGCAGCGGCGGGCACAGAGCTGCACTGGAAGGGAGGGGAGGCCCTGTTAGAAGCTGGGTGCTATCACCGCCAGCGCCGAGCGGCGACTTTAGAGACGGACCTGGGGATCTGCACCTGAAGCTGGCCTCTGATCCAAACCAGTCCCCAGTCTGGTTGTCCAGCATTTATTGATACAGTTCAGTAAAGTAGGACTTTAGTCATTTGCAAGCCTAAGATGTTGCTTAAACATGAGGCACATAAAAACAAATAACAAAACAAAACAAAAAACAGCTCCATCAGTCAGAATCTAGGCTTGGCAAGTCAATAGGAACTTATTTTTTTTTCCTATTCATTTGACTGGTACTGGGGCTTGAACTCAGGGCCTCTTGCTCTTGATTAGTGTTTTCATTCAAGGTTGATGCTTTACCACTTGAGTCACAGCTCTACTTCCGGCTTTTTGCTGGTTCACTGGAGATAAGAGTCGCCTGGGTTTATCTGCCTGGTCTAGCTTCAAGCCATGATCCTCACATCTCAGCCTCCTGAGCATCTGGGATAAGCCACCAGTGCCAGGCTCTCCGACCTTTTTCACTGGCATCAATTACTTGGACAGAGGATGTAGAAGCAATCAGCCTTGATCAGCCTCACGCCCTCCCTCCCCCTCCCCCATCTGCCAAACCTCACGCTGCCCCCCAATGCTAACCAACTTCTTTGGTCCAGTTTCGCATGTGTATAAAATACTCTACACTTACATTTAAACAGTTTTCAGGGTTCAGGTAATTGTTTTGGAGGGGGTGTGGGATGGCTGGAAGTGGAGATCCTCCTGTCTCTGTCTCCAGAGTGCTGGGATTACAGGCTGCGCCACTATGCCTGGCCCTGTGTGACTTGTATTACAACCAGTCTTTGGGCAGGGACATGGACATAAATGGATGGAGGTAGAAAGTCGGGAATGGCGGAGGGGAACGTGTTGGACCGATTTCTGAATCTCCTGGTTTAGGCGACTAATCCGACGGATGGTGATGTGGGTGAGGGGCTCGGGCAGGCAGCTATGAGTTGTCTGGGGGAGGAATGAAGGTGGGGGTCGGGGAGCTGTGATCATGCTAGTGCAGGAGGCAGCAGGATTTTGTTGCTGTCTAGTAAACAGTCGGATTACAGGGGCCTGGGGTCCGCTGAAGCCGTCGGAGCCGGAGATCCAGCTCCGGGGTGAGCAGGTGGGGTTGGGTGAAGGCATGGGTGGGTGTGGGCTGGCTGGAGGCGAGCATGGTGGGGGGAGAGGAGAGGGCTGGACAGACGCCAGGAGAGGGTCAAGCGACCACCAGTCTGTGTATCAATTACCAAGCCCGTGGTTTTGTAGGTGCTGATGACATTTCCAGAAGCCTGGCAATGAGTACTCGGGTGTTTGGTCTGTAACAGGACAACATAAAATGATAAGTTGTTTTTGGGTTTTTTTTGGTCGGTTTTTGGCTTGAATTCTGTAAACCCCGCATGACAAGGCATACTCTTGGGTACCGACCTGGAGTTCTGCATGACGCGTGCACTGGACACACACACAGCCACGTGCGAGTTCACTCAGTCGCCTAGTATGGAGTCAGTGGTGTCTCCCCCCCCCCCGCCCCCAGCCTGGTGGCTGGAGAGGAGCCGGAGGGATTGGAGGTGTGTGGGTCGTGACTCGTCCCTGTTCAGAGGGGAGCTGTGGAGACGGAAGCACACCTTACAGGAAGGCAGCAGGGCCCCAAATACAGCAGCTTGTCCAAAATACACTTTGGGGGCTTGTGTGTGTGCAGTGGCTTTTGTTTGCTTTGGGTTGAAGAACTTTCTGTGGCTTTCTCTCCCCCCATGGAGTGCTGTGGAGTGGCGAGTAAGGGTTCTCTGTGGACAGGGAGGAGCAGGTTGCTGGGATGGGCAGAAGGGGGACGGCCTGCTGCAGCCTTTGACACCTCGCTGTCCCAAATCTTGAGTCCTCACAGATTTCAAACCTGGGAGCAATCAGGCTACACCCATGGCCTCCTGAGTGCAGGTTTACTTCTAAGGGACCTGGTTGATTTGTATTTACTCTCTAAGAGTGGCTGAGATTTCACTGTGAAGCCAAGCAGCGATTGAGGCCCAAGAGGCTTCTGGGGTGTGGGAAGTGCTGCGTAGCTAAGAGGAAGTGGAACGGCGTGGAGCTGATACAGGTCCTCCCTTCCCCTTTTCTCAGAACCCATGTCAGGAATGGAACTGGGTAAGTCTAATTCTTCTAATTGTGTGGGCCGAGAGCCCTAGAGCTTTTGTTGTGTGTGAGGACCCTTTATTTTTAATCTTTCCTTTTACAAAGCACTGGAAAGAACATTTAATTTTCCACCTCCAGTCAGAGCTCTGCTATACCTGTGCTCAGACAAGCCAAGGATTGCCACGAACATCTCTTAACGCATGAGCAATCCTAAAGAAGGGTAAATTCACAAGTCTCAGCCCCGGATCTCAAGTCCCCTCACCGTCTCCCGGGCGCTTGTGTTTGGCCAGCCTGTGTGCCCGCCTGGAGGTGCTTCCGTGCACAACGTGACGCTCCTTGCTTTGCACAGCCGAGGGTCTACGGGGTCTTAGCCCAGGACGGGCGCCGCAGGGCTGGCATTGGTTAGGGACACACTGGTGGTTTTGTTGAAGTAGCTTCTGTATGTCAAGAGCTACTTTGGTGTCCCCAAAGTCTAGACCAATGCGTGAAGCACAGTCAGTAGAAACATGAACTAGTGAAAGACACCCCAGAGGTCACACTGCCCCTTCCACACCCCAGAGGAATTCACAGGACACTTTCAACACCTTCAGAAAATGGTGACCAAAAGGAGAGCTCTGTCTGCTGGCGTGAGGGCACACTCAGCCCAGAAGTCCTTCTGGACTGACCAGACACTCTGGGACATGGAGGTCGTTATAAATATAGCATGGAAGGACACACAGAGATTTGCCTATTCGTTTATCAGAAATATTCTGTACAGGTAATACGTGGTAGCAAGAAGGGTAAGCACCGAGGATTGGAAGAAATAATGAAGGATCTTTGCACTCCTTCTTTCTAGTGTGGCAGAAGACATGGTAAGCCATTAAGTATTAGTGAATGAGTCGCTGTGGGACCCTACGACACAGGAGCATTGCCTTCGCACAGGCCAGCTCGGCGGCAGCAGGAATTCAGAGTACGTGGCGGGCATCAAGGGAGAGTTCTCCGGGTTTTGCTTTTGGAGGATCCAGAAGGGCCACAAGATCGAGTGTCTGCTTAATGCCAGATAACTTAGGTGTCTGTGGCTATTTAATTCTTCTAAGACATCAATAGTGTAGACATTAGACTGCTGGGTAGCGGATGGACTAGGGCTGTCTAGGCTGTCTGAGATTTGAGTGTGAGTGGTCTAAGGCGAGAGTCATGAGGTTCGATTCTTAGCTGAGCTAGCTACATTGCTTCTGTGATGGGAGCTAGGGACGAAGAAGGGGCCGGGGAAAGCCAGATGGATTCAGAGAAAGAGGGGTTCAAGGCAGAGTCGGGCAGCAGGCTGGGGTGCGCTGAGTCCCGTCAGGTGTGGGTAGGAGACAGTGTCTGTACTGAGGTGAGGAGTGTGAACTTGGCCTCAAATGATGGGAAGTTGACAAGGGCTTTTCTTCCTCTTTCTTTCTTTCCTCTTTTCTTTCTTCCCAGTTGGAGGGCCTGAACTCTGGGCCTGGGTGCTCTTCAGCTCAAGGCTGGTGCTCTACCACTTGAGCCACAGTGCCACTTTCAGCTTTTTCTGATTATGTGGTACTGAGGAATCGAACCCAGGGCCTCATGCATGCAAGGCAAGCACTCTACCACTGAGCCACTTTCCCATCCCAGGGTTTTTCTTGAATGTGGAGGGTGCTGGGGGGTGAAACCCAGAGCCTCATGCAGGCGGACAAGTGATCTCCCTTGAGTTGTACCCCGGGCTCTTATCTACAGAGAACCACAAAAATACAGTAGTGGTGTTGTGGCTAATGTGGTAGAGCACCAGCCAGCCTTTTTTTAAAATTATTTATTTTTATTGTGAAAATACTGTACAGAGGAGTTACAATTACATGGGCAAGATAATGCGTACATTTCTTATCAAGCATTGTAGCCTCCTCCTTTGTTTCCCCTTCTCATCTCTTCCCATCCTCCCCCCGCCACCAACCAGCCTTTTAAAAATTAAGCTAAGTTTTTTGTTTTTGTGCCAGTACTAAGTCTTGAACTCAAGGCCTAGGTGCCATCCCTTAGCTCATGGACTGTCCTATCCAGGCTGGCTTCAAACCATGATCCTCAGGTCTCAGCCTCCTGAGTAGCTAGGAGTTCAGACGTGATCCTCCTGTGCTTTTGAATACTAAACCCCAGCTCGCCCCCATGGCTGACTGGACCCTCCCCAAATCTCTAGCCCCCGTCCAGATTCAGCAGGCTATTATTGTGTTGCCCATTCTACATAGGACATGCTTGCTTATCGAGTGCTGGGTGAGTTGTGGTGCCTCTGCCTATAATTCCAGCAACTAGGGGAGTGAGCCCAGAGGGAATCAAGTGTTCAAAGGCGAGCCTGGGCAACTTGGTGAAATCCTGCCTTAAAGTACAATAAAAAGGACTGGGAATGCTGCTCCGTGGTAGGGTGCTTGCCTAGTACATGTGAAGCCCTGGGTTCAATCACTGCTAGTGCAAAACATTTAGTGAAAGAAAAAGAGAAAGAAATGTTTCTGGATTCTGTTCCCCTGGCAGTCCAGCTGTGCCTTGCAAGAGGGAACAAGGACACCTCCCGGTGGCTTGTGGGTTTGGCCCATCCTGGTGCACGTGTCCCTCTAGTGGGGAGGGACAGAGGCATCATGAGAATTTGCCCAGCTTTGCCAAGCTTCCTGGTCACAGCCTGGTGAATTCCTGCCTGTGAGGCTCAGGGCAGGGCTTCGCTGAGATTTCCCCGGCCCTTCCCGGGCTGCTCTGACCTGCACTGCCATGCTGCTGCTGCTGCTGCTGCAGAAAACCAGGGTTTCGAGCCAGAAAGGGAGCTCTGGCTCAAGTGGTAGAGTGCCAGCTTTGAGCAAAGAGCTAAGGGACAGTGCCCAGGCTCTGAGTTCAAGCCCCAGTGCTGGCACAAAAACAAAACCCAGCATTCCATGGGGCTGGAATCCCTTGGGAGTAGTCAGGAATTATAAGAGGTTTAGTGCTCCAGACTTGATTTCTACAGCAACTGAGGCCAGTTCACAGTAGGGAGATCACACCGAGCCGGTGTCTCCACAAGCTGTCTTGGGGGAACGGTGAACAGATGCTTTCTACATCTCCTCTCACAGCACAAGCCGTCTTCCAGTCATCTGTGCCTAGATGAAGTCTTTCCAAATCCTTGTTTAGGGTTTCTTTTTCAAGCCAACAGACATTTTTATCTGCCAGTGCCATCTGCTGGACTTGCTCCAAATTCTTTTCAGCGCGCGCGCGTGTGTGTGTGTGTGTGTGTGTGTGTCTGTGTGTGTCTCTCTGTGTGTGTGTGTGTGTGTGTGTGTGTGTCTGTGTCTGTGTGTGTGTGTGTTGGTTCTCAGAGCCTCAGGGCTGGCACTCTACCACTTGAGTCATACCTCCACTTCTGGCTTTTTGCTGGTTAATTGGAGAAAAGATGAGAAGAATCTCGCTGGCTTTTCTACCAGGGCTGACTTTGAACCACAATTCTCAGCTCTCGGCCTCCTGAGTAGCTAAGACTACAGGCCTGTCCCCGCGGCGCCGATCTTTTCCACTTCCTTCCACGACGCCGCGGTTCTGTGGCTGTGGGGAGGCCGGGGGCCCCTGCTGTGGGGTCACCTTCAGCTACTCCACCCCGACCTCCGCTCAGCACCCTGCCCGCACCTTGTCTAGGGTGTCTGCATCCCTGGGCCCCTGTCTCTGTGCAGGAGGGATCTCCTGTGGTCAGCCTTCCCTCCCACCCCCTAGCAGCATACCTGGGGCATAGAAAGCAAGTGGTGGAGCAGAGCTATAATGACTTTTGTTCTATCTGCCTCTCCCAAATCCATCCAGTGTGTACCTGTGCATGTATGAACATATATATATATATATATATATATATATATATATATATATATATCTCATGCTGTGTATAACATATCACATGTCATATGTAACAGGCTTCTTTATATACACATATATGTAATACATATGTAATGGGTCATGTTTGTACCACCTTGCCTGGTTGGTTCCAGTTCTTGATGCTCAGGATTGGTTTTAGTTATGATGCTGGTTTAGGAGACAACAGTGCCATCTGGTGGCCTAACTGGCTAACACCAGCTCAGAATGACTGCTGGGCAGTTCTAGTGTATTACAGTGCTGTATGTTTGGGTTGCCTGGCAGGCCCTGGCCCAGGGAGAGAATCACACTGGCCGTTCGGGTTGGTGGAGCCCTTTTGTAAGACCCCCTTAGAGAGCTGTCTCTTGCTGGGTGGAAAAGAATGAAGGACTCTACCTTGCTATTCCCATCTCGGCCTCCAGAGGCAAAGAAGACCAGGTGCTCCTGTGCCGTGGTGTTTGGCAATCCCAGACCCCCATGCCCCGCCCAGCTCCCCCCGCCCAGTCACGCTGGTTCCTTGGGGTCTAGGTGGGTTGGGGAAGGAGGGTCGTGTCTCTGGGACACAGACAGGCGGCGGCGGGACCTTCCTTGTCCAGTCCTCCAGATTTGTGCCCTTTCTCCTACCCCGTGCATGCTCACGTGACACTTCCACGGGGACACGTGCAGATGTAGTTTTGTAACTGCATTTCCTCACCTGAAGGACCTCCTGCGGGTTGGGAAGGAAGCTGAGAGCTAACGGCTCACATCCTGTCTGTCCCCAGCAGCCAGCAGAGCAGCCAGCAGAGCAGCCACGACGATGATTCCAGCAGGTTCCTGAGTCCTCGAGGCCGGGAGGAAAGGTGAGAGCAGAGGAGGGCGGGGTGGGGGGAAGGGGCCTTGGTGGGGTGTGGGCCGGGGTGAGATGGTGCTCCTCCTGTGGGAGAACTTTGGGAGACCTCTGTGTTTGGATAAAACCAAGGGCAGAACACGGTGGCTCACGCCTGTAAATCTGGCTACTCTGGAGGCTGAGACCTGAGGATCATGATTTGAGGCCAGGCGGCAGATCCCAGCCCCTGGAGTAGCTAGGATTACTGATGTGAGCAGGGAGCTTCTAAGCTCCTTAGGACTTGTTCTTCCCAGGAAGTCTGTGGACAGTAGGAAACTGGAGACCAGCAATGCGAGCGTGAGCCTGGGCGGGCAAGGCTGGCCCTGCGTCCTGCCCCTGGGTCCACGCATGAGGGAACGTGGGCCTTCAGGAAGGTCTAGAGGGGCTGGCTGACGCCCTCTTAAATTCAGTTAATTGGTTAATTCATTCATTTATTTAGACATACTGGGGATCAAACTCAGGGCTGTACACCTTCTAGGCATGGGCTTCACTAAATCCACAACCTTAATTGCACTTTTTTTAAGTGATACTGAGGTTTGAACTCAGGACCTTGCACTTGCTAGGTTGGTATCCTACCACCTGAGCCATGCCTCCAATCTGGCTTTGTGCTGGTTAATTGGAAATGGAGCCTAGTGCGCTTTTCTGCTCAGGTTGGCTTGGAATTGCACTCCTCTATCTCAGCCTTGCTGTAGCTGGGATTATAGGATGAGCTACCAACACTACAACACAGCTCCTCACTATAGTTTTCACAGCAACTTACTTCATTTTACTTCCCGTGAGTGCCCCTGTTTGTGGCGCATCACGTCTTGTAAGCCATGAAGAGGGGAAGGTGTCAGGCGGGGCAGGGGCTCAGGAGGTGCGCGGCCTGACCGTGAGGTCTGCTGGTGGGTGCAGTGAGTTCTTTGGCAGCAATCAGCACACGATTGATTTCTGCCTGTCCACTGGCCAGGGAGAGCTGGAAGGCAGGTGAAGCTCAGCACCGAGTGAGCGGCTGTTTGGAGGTGCCGGGGCTTTGGAGCTGAGGTCCCAGAGCCCGGGAGCTGAGGCCCAGCACGCACAGGCCTGTGACTTCCAGCTCCGTCCTGCCACTCTGATTGTGTGTGTGTGCATGTGCGTGCATGTGTGTGCGCGCGTGTGCGTGCATGCACGTGCCCACATGCGCCCGTGTGCGTGCCCGCTGGTTCTCCAGGGTCTTGTACTCTCCCTTAGCTTTTTATACTCAAGGCTGGTGCTCTACCACTTGAGCCATACCTCCACTTCCAAGAGTCATTTTCTTGTAGTTCTTTCCTCTGTTTAAGGCAGAATTTTGCTCTGTAGCCCCGGCTGGGCTCAGAACTTGGGATCTTCCTACCTCAGCCCCTCCAGAGTGCGGCATTACAGGCTGTACCACATGCCTGGCTAGGCGGGCTATCTCCAGTTCTGCTTGTTCTATTTCTGAAATGTCCCCACGTGCACATTTCTGGAGCACTCTAACTCCTTCCTGGCTGGCCGCTGAATTCCCCACGGTCCCTTCCCTGGTCGCTCAGGTGATGCTTCACCACGAGGAGGGGAGGATCTGGGGACGGGCCCTGGGCGCCCCCCCCTCCGCGCCAGCCGCTGACATGGCACCCACGCCTGCCCAGCACCCTCCGCCGGTGTGGGGACGGGAGTGGGAAGGAGGAGCTCTCCAGGTGCCCCGTGCTGTGGGAGGGGAGGGGAGGCTCTGCGTGGACCCGAGGCAGCGGGGGTCTGGTTAGCAGCAGACTGCGGTTCCCGGCCCGGGCCCTCCACCTGCCCAGGTTTCCTCTGGGGCAGCGGAGCAGGGCAGTTCCGTGTCAGGAGCCGGTCCTCGCCAGCAGCCGGGGCATCTGCAGGGGCCCAGCGAGCCACGAGGCTCCCCGTGAGCCCCGGCCGGCCGTGTGCCCCCCCCCAGCCCAGCATGGTGCAGAATCTGCGCGTGGAGACCGCGTCCTGCAGCGCAGCCGTCAGGCAGGCTTGCCTCGGCCGCGTGTCCTCCCTGAGGAAGAAGCTGGCCTTACTCCGAGCCAAGTAGGTGGCGGGGAGCCTAGGAGGCGAGGGGCAGGAGCAGGGGGCCTCCTCACGAAGGCTGGAGCGCCCCGGGGTCTGGCTGTCCTGATCGGAAGCCGGGCAAGCGCCTCATGAAGGGGCCGGGCCGGGCCGGGCCGGGAGAGTCTGAAGGGCCAGGCCGGGCTGGGCCGGGCCGGGGCTCAGAGGCCGCATTCTTAGCTTCTCTCATGGCGAATTACTTCAGTTGGTTAAGAACTTGGAGGAAGGACCAATAATGCTACCTGGGGTGGAATTCTAGGGCAGGCGGGAGTGTCTTCAGTAGTTTATTTTGATGGGCGCTGTCCCTGAGCTTTTTTGCTCAAGGCTGGCAGTCTATCACTTGAGCCACACCTTCACTTCTATTTTTATGATTATTTCTATTTTTATGTTTTGCTGGCTAATTGGCATCTCATGAACCTTCCTGCCTAGGCTGGCTTTGAACCATGGTCCTTAGGTCTTGGCCACTGAGTAGCTGGGATTACAGGCATGTGCCACTGGTACCCGGCTTTACTTGGTTTGTGTGCTTATTTGTTTTGTTCAAAATCATCTTACTGCTATGAATCTACCTCCTTCCCGAAACATGGAGATAATTATACCTATGTGGTAAAGATTGTGAGGATCGAAACAGGAGAAAATAGGGTAGCCCTGGGACTGAGCTGGCACACAGCGGGTGCCCACCGAGTCCTAGCTTTGGTTGTCAGCAGCTGGCGGGAGCCCGGGCTAAGCTGGGAGGCGGCTGGACGGCGTGTCTGGCGGGAAGAGGGGGTTGAGAGCTGTGGCGCCTGCTCCTCCGCTGAGTGGCAGCTACCTTGGGTGAAGAGATGGAGGTGTGTGTCAGCTTCCTGACCCAGCAGCCCGGCCCGACTCGCGGCCGTGGTCCTGACCCAGCAGCCCGGCCCGACTCCCAGCCGTGGTCCTGACCTGCAGCAGCCCGGCCACACTGCCCAGCCCGTGGCGGCAGGCACGCTCCTGCCAGCCGGGTCCGTGGAGGCTGCTCCCGTCCAGTGCCGGTGGTCACAAGCTTCGCCAACAACGGCCCCGTGGGATCCACCTCCACCTCCACGGGGCTTCTCCTCCCCAGACCTCCGCGGGGCTTCTCCCCTCACCCCATTTCCACCTCAGCCCTGAGCTCGCGCTGAGGCATCGGCTGGCTCCCCGGCCCGCCCTGGAACTCGCGGAGGGCAGGAGTCGGTGGGTTGAGTGCACGCTCGCTTCTGAGCACTCAGCAAGAGCCAGGCTCCGGCCAGCGCATGGTCGGGGCGCCTGCCCGGCCCACACCGCCTCCCCGCCAGCCCCCGCGGCCCCAGGGCGGCCCAGGCCTGGCTGCTGTCAGCCGACTGGCTGCAGGTGTAGCGCCACCTGCTTGCGTTTCTCCTACTTCAGCATTTCTCCTCTGCCAGAGAGGGGCTGTTAATTATAGCTCAGCAAAGTCTCTCCTCCCCCCCTTTCCTCTCCTCCCCTCCCCTCCCCTCCCTTCCCC
>NW_012267226.1:23265799-23361365 GCF_000151885.1 Dipodomys ordii
GCAGGCTGGGGAGCTGGGGGTCTTGCAGGCTGGGGAGCTGGGGGTCTTGCAGGCTGGGGAGCTGGGGGTCTTGCAGGCTGGGGAGCTGGGGGTCTGGGGGCCCAGGCCCCTTTCCCTGTATCTGCAGGATTTGCACACTACCATTCGGCTTTGCCCAGCGTTCCCTGTTACCCTCCTCATTCTCTCCCTTATGTTAGCCGCTGTCTCACACCTCTGTCTTGATATTTTATTTTGCCTCCAACGGCAGGCAATCCATGTCTGCAATCCATGGTCCTCTACCACAGCGGACTCTGGGAGAGACTTAAAATCCTGTGCCCTGGGGTCAGAGGTCACCTGGAGGAGGCGAAGGCAGGCCTCTGCCCACTGAGGACAGAAAGTTCCCTTCAATTCTGTGATCTGTCTCTCTCTCTCTCTCTGTGCCATGCCTCCTTTTTTTCAGTAGACAGTCATCACCCAGACTCTAGGGAAGGGGTTTTTACCCTTTTGGATGAAGATGGCTGATCCCTACTGGCAGTCTGGGACAAGCAGAGAGCCCAAGCCTGGGCTCTTTAAGCAGTGCAGACATGGCCGCAGGACTGCCTCCTGTCCAGAACTACATCTCCCAGAATGCCCTGTTGTGAAGTTTATCTGACCAGGGTTTGAAACATCCTGCCAGGAGGCTCCTGGGAGATGCGGCAGGTGCACGGTCCTGGCTTGGAGCTGTGCAGTTCCCTCCCGCATCGCCCCTTCCCCACTGGCAAAGCTCACTCGTTTCAAAAGCATCTGTTTTAATTTTTTCCCTTCTTTTCTTAGTGCCTTAGTACAGTAATTAAGGAGTTAGAAAGTAATACCTAGGGTAAAGTAATTAGCATGAATAATTGCCCTGGAGAGAGAATATTATGAAGAAGCATTTCCTCCCCCATTAAATATTAAACAAAATGAGTTGAAGTTGGAAGAGGATCTCTAGTTCCAAAAGCAAATGCTGAAAATTCATGGGTTAGAAGAGTTACAAGGAATTATCAGACTTCTCTGGTGCTTAGCAGAGGTGTAGATTTTATGGTAGCTCTGACATCTTGTTTTTCTTTTAATTTCCCCATTGCATTAATTTCCCCATTGCAGTATCTATCATTTTTCTTGTTCTCTTTCCATACCCAGGTTTGAACTCAGGTCCTCATGCTTGAGTGGCATGTTTAGCTTTCTTGGCTCAACTGGTGCTCTGCCACATGAGCTAATTATTTTAGAGATGGAATCTTGAGGATTTTTCAGCCTGAGCTGGCTTTAACTCTGATCCTCCAGATCTCAGCCTCTTGAGTACCTAAATTCACAGCAAGAGCTACTAGCACCTGGCTGAATATCACTTTCTTGTCTTCTCTTCTTTTTTTTTTTCCCAGATATGAGTTACTTTGTAAAAATACACAGAGGTCAGCATGTATTTGCCATGTCCGGATGTGTTGTGCGGTATAGGAGATTGAATTCAGGACCTCATGCATGCATGGTAGGCTAGCACTCTACCACTAAGGTACATCACCAGCCTTATTCCTATTTTGAGACAGGGTCTTACCAAATGGCCAAGTCTAGTCTCCAAGTCCTGTCTAAAAAGCCTCCTTAGAATTTGTGCTTATGCATACTAGACCTGTCTGTGTGTGATGGTTTTTTAAGACAGGAATAGGCAGACTGGGTGCCAGTGGCTCATTCCTATGATCCTAGTTACTCAGGAGGCTTCAATCTGAGGACTGCAGTTCAAAGCTAGCCCTGGCAGGAAAGTCTGCAAGACTCGTCTTCTTCAATTACCACCAAAATAGTTGGGGATGGTTTTATGGCTCAAGTAGTAGGGTGCTAGTCTTCAGCACAAAAGCTCAGGGACAGTGCCTAGGCCCTAAGTTCAAGCCCCAGGACTGGTGCAAAAGGGGGAAAAATGGAGTAGGTAAACAGTTTTGGGTCAGTGGGGAGACCGAATAGACTCTTATGACGATAGGTTTGCTGTCTGTGTGGTTTGGTGAGACAGAGCATCCTCTTTTGTGGGTACCAGCCTTCTGTTCTCCATCTGTGCATTGACTTTCCTGCAGGAGCGTAGAGCGGACCGCAGGCTGCAGCAGTAGCCAGAGGTCACAGGCTTCTGAGCAGGGAGGAGGTCCACGGTCATGGTTAGCTTTGCCAGTGTTTTGTTTTGGACACAGAGTCTTGCTGTATAGCAAGGCCTAGGCGGGTCTTGAACTCTTGATCCTGCCCCATCCTCCCAAGTCTCAGGATTATAGATGTGTACCACAGGGCTTAGCTTTTGAGGTTGATTACATCCTTTGCCATGGTCTGGAACTTAAGAAAACAGAGAGCGAGCTACAGAAAATCACCTACTGATTTGAATCCTGCTAATAGTTGAACATGCCTAACAAAAATCTGAAGGAAACTTGCTCCCCACAACTGAAACACTTTTAGTCCCAAGCCTATCAGATAAGGGAGATGTAGGGTACAAGCTAGTCCTGTTTTATTTGGATAAAGTGGAGTAGGAATGGGAGAAGTGATATGCTCCACATTTAATAATATGGAGAAGAAATGAGCCAGGCATAGGGATCAGGTCCCCTCCTCGTGCTCCTTAATTTTTGAGTTAAACTTGGTAAGGCAATGACTTTGCTGCCTAATGTGACTACGAGCAAATTCATTCTTTTCATCTAAGGGCAATTTTCTCTGCGCTATGGAGATTGCTTTATTTTTATTTATTTATTTTTGTGCCAGTACTGTGGCTTGAACTCAGGGCCTGGCAGCTTTCCCTTATAGGCCTGGTCTACTCCAGGCTCAACCAATTGAACCACAGCTCCACTTGTAGCTTTCTGATAGACTTTCCAGCCTGGGATGGCTTTAAACCATGCCAGAGCTCAGCCTCCTGAGTAGTTAGGATGACAGGTGTGAGTCACGGTGCCTGGCAAAAGATTAAACCACTTCTCAAGTAAAGATCAGTGGAAATGAGCCCAGGGAAGTTGTTGACCTTAGATTCCTCTTGGGTAAGAATGAATGGAGAGGGGCTGGGAAGGTGGCTCAGTGGTAGAGCGCTTGCCTTGCATGCATGAGGCCTTGGGTTCAATTCCTCAGCACCACATAAGCAGAAAAAGCTGGAAGTGGCGCTGTGGCTCAAAGTGGTAGAGTGCTAGCCTACAGCTGAAGAGCTGAGGGGCAGTGCCCAGGTCCAGCGTTCAGGCCCCACGACTGACAAAAAAAATAAATAAAAGGATGAATGGAGCAGTGACTGGAAGTCCGGTGCGACTGTGGTCTGAGGCCTGTGCCGGAGAGGTGGCCCTGCAGCTTGGTTCGGATGGGTTGGTGCAGGTGGGCTGGCTGGTAAGGCCAGGCTGACTGGGGAGAGGTGCTGGGAAGGAGGCTGCCGGGGCGCACAGCTTTGCTTTTCCCTGGGTGGTTCTCTCTGCACCAGAGGATCTCTCTGGTAGCTTTGCAGGAAAATCGGAGCTGGAAACCCGCGTCACCGCTAGCTTCTCCGAGTGTTGCTCTTTTGTACCAGTGCTGATTCTGGCACAGGCAACTGCATGCAGGGAATATCTGCGCAGCACTCTCAGTAGGGTCTTTGTAACCCAGCCGTTCCTGGCGGGCCGGGGTTCTCTGACTGGTCCGCCTCCCTGGGCGACCTCTGTCTCCCCCCAGGCAGCATGGCGAAGCCAGGGGTGGGGGGCAGAGAGGAAGCTGCCGTCCTTGCAGGCCGTAGCCGGCCGGCCCTGCTGGGCAGGAAACCTAGAGTGATGAATGGGGCTGGATGAAGTCATCCTGCTCCTCCAATCAGGCTGCTGGGAGCCAGCCCGGGCCTCTGCGGAGCGCTGCTCGCGTGTGCCTCCACACAGAGGCTGGGGGTGTCTGGGAGAGCACTGTGCGTGGGGTGTGACCCGCGCTCCTGGCTCCCGCGTAGGCCTCAGTCAGTCTGAATGTTATTGCAAGGTGAGTGGCCTCCCCCTTGTGCTCTGCACCCCCTGCCGCCCTGCCCTGCCATTCCGCACCTCCCTCCTGCTTCTTCTGAGTCCCTGCCCCCGCCCAAGGGCCTCACACCTGTCCCCACCACCGGTCCCAAGCCCCCGCACCCGCTCACGTGCACCCCCAGTCCTGACTGGGGATGGAAGGCAGGGCCTCCACAGCACATGCTCCCCCAGGAGGGGGGGCCTGATGAGACCCACACCAGCCTCCAGGGGCCGAGTGCCAGGAGAGAGGGGGTGCCCCGACCCGAGCTGGGGCCTCTGTGGGACTCGCCAGGGCCCCAGGGCTTCTTTCCTGCCCTCCCCACACGGGGCCCCAGGCCTCCGGAGGGGGTGAGGTGCTCTTTCTGGGTAGAGGTTTGTGACTCTGCCTTTTCTCTCTGGATGGTGCCACCGCCCCCCTCCCCCAGGCCAAGTGGAGATGATGGAGCCGGCCGATGTGGCGACAGCAAAGGTAGGATGGAAATGCTGCCGGCCGCACTGTGCGTAAGTGGCTTCGCTCGGCGACTTCTGCCTTCAGTTCACTTCCTCTCCCCCCCTCTCCCTCCATTCCTGAGCATCCAGGGAGGGAAGCCACCTCGGGAGAGGTGCTTGCGGAGTGACAAGCCACCTTGTGTCCCCACCAGTCTAAGCCAGTGGATGGATGGATGGATGGATGGATGAGTTGATGGGGAGATAGATGGAGGATGGATGGACGGGTGGGTGGATGGATGGATGGGTGGATGGATGGATGAGTTGATGGGGAGATAGATGGAGGATGGATGGACGGGTGGGTGGATGGATGGATGGATGGATGGATGGATGGGTGGGTGGGTGGATGGGTGGATGGATGGATGGATGGGTGGATGGATGGATGGATGGATGGGTGGGTGGGTGGATGGCAACAAGGGACGCGGATGCCTGCAGTGTCTGGACTCACTTCCATGGCTGTCTTTCTCTTTAGTAGTCTTCGCCCTGTTTCTTTTTAGTCACTCCTCTTCATTTGTCTTCTTCCTCTGCCCGCACTACAGCACTGTCTCCCTGCCTTGGTGCATCTGACATTCTGGGGGCCTCCTCCCTCCCTCCTGCTTTCTGAGCCTGGGTGGGGCTGGGGTGGGCCGGGCTGGGAAGCCTTAGCAGCCCTCATATGCTGCAGCGGAGGCTGGGCTCGCGATTGGTGAGCTGGTGTCTGTCTGATTGGCAGGTGGTGGGCTGACCCCTCCCCTGGCTCTGAGCCCTCCGGACGGTGCCTGGGTGCCGTGAGTGGTTTGTGCACACTAGAGGGCGATCCTCAGCAGCTTTCTAATCTCTCCCAGATCCTGTTTGCAATTGGAAATGTATTTTTCTGTGGTTTTATTACTGATTGACCCCCCCCCCCAAGGAGCTTGAGCCACTGGCTGCGGATGGGCCGTCCAAGGAGGCCGCGTCTGCGCGGCCCTTACCCAGCCCCAGCCCCTGTGCCTTGTTTGTGGTCTTTGCTTTTTGACCAGTGGTAGGTTCTCCTTTCTCTCAGAGATGGAAGTCTCCTCGAGGCTCAGACTTCTGGAGCAGGTTGGGTTTGCTGTGTTGCATACAGAAGAGAGCGTGAGGTAGGCCAAGGCGGGTGCTTCCGGCAGTGATGTGCTATCCTGGTCAGGATAGGCCTGTGGGAGTCACAGGGCTGGGTAGGTTTTGCATCTTTACTTGCTGTGTGATGGGATCCAAGTTACTTTACACCTCTGAGCTTTCACCTCAGTCTGCAAAAAGATGGACGTTACATGCGTCTGTTGTTTTGCCAGGTTAGAGATGCCTCACGTTTGAAGAAGGGAGCTGGAGAAAGCACATGGAATGAGAACAGGTCCTCCTGGGCCTTTCCTTTTCTTTCTCCTCTTTATTCTCTTCCTGTCACAAACATTTAAGGTCCTGTGACCCCCACCTTCCCCCCTCTGGCCCCCTGAAGTATGCTGGGGCAGCTGTGGGGGCAGGAAGCTGTGACTGAGCCTAGACTCAAAGCAGTTCACCGCCACTTCCCAAAGCTGCTGCCTGGCAGAGGCCAGAGCTGCCGCCAGCCCACGAGGCAGCTCCTGAAGCCCTGGGCAGTGTGCTGTGAACGGGCTGGCTTTCAGGTCCTGTGTGGGGAGCGCTCTGGCCGTGGCCAAGTTTGGGGGCACTGTGGGAGTTGTGAGGTTAGTTTGGGGAGATGTGTGCGTGCCTGCATTTGCAAAGGAGGGGGAAGCAGAGATGGCCTTTATT
This sequence comes from Dipodomys ordii, assembly GCF_000151885.1. Classification (NCBI taxonomy): domain Eukaryota; kingdom Metazoa; phylum Chordata; class Mammalia; order Rodentia; family Heteromyidae; genus Dipodomys; species Dipodomys ordii. The sequence continues at coordinate 23,271,958 of NW_012267226.1, forward strand.
GGCCTCCATCCTTCTGTCCACATTGCAGATCACCCCAACAGGCGTAGAGGTCAGACAAGATGCTGGAGCTGGGTTCTTGCTGAGGGTAACATTTGCCTTCAGGACCTGGACCACAAAATTACAGGAACAGATGCTGTTCAACTCAACCTGTCCTGATCCAAGCCTGTTGGACGGATGCCGTTAGTGTGGGCGTTTTCCATCTTGGTTGTGAACTATGAAGCTCTCTGGGCTTGATTAATTATATATGTGTGTCCCTGTGTGTTTTCCTGGGGAGAGACCCCATGGCTTCTGTCAACCCTACAGAAAACTGTCACTCGCAAGTGTAAGGTCATTTAACTGATCTGAGATATACCACAGTCCAGATTCAAATCCTGAGGTTCACGGGGGCATTGGGTCAAACGCAGATGGACTGACAAGCCATTTGCATGATTTGGATGTCACCTGTCTGTGTGGAAATGCCTGCCAGTGCGCCCCTCACCTCCGCCCTTCCCACTGCATGTCTGGCTGCTGCTCCCGGGGGGGAGTCCCCACAGATCCACAGATCCACAATGCACTGGGTTAGGCTACTCTGGAATGAAGTAACTTGATGGGCGTGGCCAGTCTGGATGACATGCCCGCTGGTTCCTAGAGAAGGGCTTTTGGAGGTGTGGCTTCATTCTGGAATCCTGGATTTTGAGGCTCTCTTGAGGCATTGCTTTTTAAAATCTGTAAGGTTGCATGTTCAGACTAATGCTCTGACCTGTTAAGAAACATAAGATCCAAAATTATGTCCTTAGAGTTTTGATCTCAACCTTGAGAAAAGAGATCGGGAGAGTTTATAAATCCATCACTCAATGAGTGTTTATTAAATGCCAATTTTATGCCCATGGAGGTTTTAGTCAGATAATGCCTGACCCTGAGGGCAGGTGCTCCTAGTTGCTGGGGGAGGTGAACAGACTTTAGCAGCACAAGGTAATCAGGGTCAGGAGAAAGGCATCGGCCCCACGGAGTCACGTGAGAGCCACCAACTGGGCAGGCCCTGGGGAAATGGGGTTCAGTCTCAGCATTTATCAGACAGGCCCGCATGAGAGCCATCCGAGCTCCACCCTGCAGCCGGGCAGATCTGAGTTCCAAGACTCCGCCGCCTCTCTGGTTCTGGACCTCTGTTAGTTACCTTGTCCTGGTCTCTGTTTCCTCATTTTTAAGCAAGGGCATCAGCACTACAGAGTGGTGAGGGTTGAACCAGAGGACTTAGGTGGGATGCCAGTCCCTCCATAGGAGGCTGGGATCTGAGGATCAAGGTTGGAAACCCCCTTATCTCCAATTAACCAGCAAAAAGTGGAAGTGGAGGTGAGGCGCAGGTGTACTGGCCTTAAGCAAAAGGCCATGTCAGATCACCAGACCCTGAGTTCAAGCCCCAGTACTGGCACTAAATTTTTTTTTTCTGGGAAGGTGGCTCAGTGGTAGAGCGCTTGCCTTGCATGCCTGAGGCCCTGGGTTCGATTCCTCAGCACGACATAAGCAAAAAGAAAAAAAAAGCCGAAAGTGGTACTATGGCTCAAGTGGTAGAGCGCTAGCCTTGAGCTGAAGAGCTGAGGGACAGCGCCCAGGCCTGGAGTTCAGGCTCCACAACCAGACTCCCCCCCCCCAATTTTTTTTTTGAAAACTAAACATAATTTAGGTTTTTTTTTTTGTGTTTTCATACTTAGCATTTTGCCCTAATTTTTCACCATTCATTCTGGGTCCATATAGAAACTTGACCATGGTTTGTACTCATACTCAGCTGGCCCCCAACCATCAAAGGAGCACACTGGTGACTTAGCGTGGCCAGCACAGGTGTGTTTCCCCAGCAGGTGAGTTCAGAGGCTCGGGCGTGCTGGTGACAGAGCCGTGTGTCTGTTACGATTGTGAGAGAATGCGGTGGGCACTGGACCTTCTGAGTGCTTTTCCTTTTGTAAGTGTGTTTAAAGCAGTGGTGGGGAGAGTCCTGGAGGTGGACAGCGAGCAGTTTGCAGACTGCGTCATCAGAGGCTGTCCCACGGAGGCCAGCAGACGGGGGAGCGGCCGTGGACACCTGTCACACAATTAGGAAGGACAGTGACAAATTCTGGATTCATTTTCTGGCTAGCAGAGTAATCAGGCCATAATGATAGCAGGCAGGCTTCGCATTGGGTCCCGAGCAGGCTTGCCATTCCTTGTCAACTGATTAAAAATTAGCATAATGATTACAAATCTTTGTTCATTTTGAAAGGCAGAGGCCTGTGTCCTGATTAGATACGCCTCTCTGGTTGTTATTACATTACACTTTGTTATGGAATACGAATGCGCCTGTCTTATCTTTGATTATAAGTTTCTAGAGATCAAGGTGTGTGTGTATGTACATGCGTGTGTGTGTGGGGGGGGGGAATGTTGGATTTTGAAAATTCATGATTTACCCAGGCCATGAACCAACGTAATGAACACACCATCATTACATTTTGTTTTAATACAGCGAGTACACCTGATTACTGCCGGGTGAACACAGCAGAGCCTTAGGCTCTGTGGACCCCTAGTTCCAAGGAAACCGCTGTGACATGAAAACCCAGCAAGGCCCAGGGTGCCCAGGGCCCAGTGCTGTTCCCTGTGTGTGCGATCCCTTCTCCCCATACTGCTACCGTGTTCCTCAAACCTCCCGTGTACTGCAGATCTCCAGCTATCACTTAATGTAAGCACGTTGCGTGGACATTTCTGGCTTGGGAGGATTACCCTTTTGGGGCACTATTTGTTGTTTTCACCAAATAAAAGGCAGAGAAACACTTGCCACGCTATGTGATTTAAACAAAATTGATGATGAAGTGGGGCCCAGAGGCACTTACCCCAACCGAGTTTAAAATCCACCTGCTTATCCATCTGTCTGTCTGTCTGTCTATCTATCTATCTATCGATCCATCACTTATCTATTGATCCATTCATGAATGAATAGCTGTGCTTGGTCAAGACCATATGAAATAAATCTGCACTAAAGCAGTAGAGAAAACGTAGGGGTGGCTGGTGGGTTGGGGGGCAGTGGTTGACCATCACTAGGGTTAACTTGTATTCCTGACCCCCGACTCCTAGTGTATTGTCATCAGAGCCTGAAGGTCACAGGCCTGGTAAGTATGGACTGCAACTCCGGAATCTGGGTGCTAAACCACAGCACACATCAGGGCCCAGGGGTCAGTTCAGACTTACCACACAGATGCAAGTTACATTGCTGCCAGCAGTAGCTTCTCGCTGTCTCCTTTTACTGTGAAATGAGGAACCCTGGCTTCATCCAGGGTTTTTCGTTTTTGTCTCTTGGCAACCCTCAGAATAGGTAACTTAGTTGTGAAGGAGAAAGCCCCATGTGGTGAGGGTGAGCGGGAAGCAGCTGGCCGTGGGCGATGGGCGCCCCTTTCTGAGAGAATCTGTTTGTAAGCCCCCACCAGGTCTCCAGCACCAGCGTTTACCCCAGATTCTCCTAAGAACAAGCCGGGAGGAATCTGCCTTGTTCTTCCATCTGGCTGGAGAGATTTCTTTGGTTAGACTTGCAGTTGCGGTGGGTGGAGTCAGGCTACCCTCTCCTTCCTGGTCCGGAGGGGCCGATGGGGTTCCATGGGGTGTGTGTTTTCCTGACTCTCCAACTCCTGCCTCCTAGAGAGGCTGGCCTTCTGTCTACTAGCAGAGGAGGCCTTGTTAGCCAGGACAGACTGGTGAATGACAAGCGGACTGACTGATCTCAAGCGGGGCTTTGGAGAGAGAGGGCAGGGGGGGTGCAGGAAAAGTCTTCTTTGAGATTTCCCCTGGCAGAGAGGGTGAGGGCCTGGGAAACCCTGTCCCCTCCAAAACCAGCCTCTCGGGAGAGGAATGTCAAGAGGGCTCAGAAGATCAGTGCAGACAGAGCAGAGCATTGGGCTCTGCAGGGAGCTGGCGCCCAGCAGAGCTGGCCCGGGAGGAGGCTTCCAGACCGCAGAGGGGTGGAGGGCCTTGTGGTGCCACACCCATGCTTTACCTTTTGGTTCTTCCTGCCTCTGCCCGCGCATCCCTCAGTACACATGGGACACTGGCTCCAGAATGTTCTGCAGATCCCCAGTCCATCAAAGCCCAAGCTTCTTTTTTTTGGGGGGGGAGCTCCGGTCGTGGAGCCTGAACTCTGGGCCTGGGCGCTGTCCCTCAGCTCTTTAGCTCAAGGCTAGCGCTCTACCACTTGAGCCACAGCACCACTTACGGCTTTTTTCTTTCTGCTTATGTGGTGCTGAGGAATCGAACCCAGGGCCTCAGGCATGCAAGGCAAGCGCTCTACCACTGAGCCACCTTCCCAGCCCCAAGCCTCTTGCACACAGCGGGTCATCAGTGCACATCCTTCCCCTTTAGGACCCAGTACAAGTATGGATGCCGTGTCAATAGCTGGTAGGCTGTGTTGCTCAGGGACTAATGACCAGACAAGAGTCTGTGGGGGTGGGGTCTGGCGGACGCCCCCTCCTCTCCCCTTGTGCCTGGCTGACCACCTCGCTCACCTGCCCTAGGGGAACCCCTGGAGTCTCAGGTGGATGTCGGGGGTCTGGACACCACCAGCCGTGCTTGTCCCGGGAGCTGGTCAGCCTCCACCCGCCTGGCGCGCCTCCCTGTGTCCCCGGCCTGTGGCAGGGAGGCAGGGAGGCAGGGCTGTGCTCAAGGACGCAAGGAGAGCCGGCACAGGAGGGGAGGGCCGGCCGGAAGGCTCCAAGCTGGGAGCTGCCACAGATGAACAGCCCAGAAGGCCAGGCCAAGGCCTGCAGGGCCACACTGTCACCCCGGTGGGGTGGCAGAGGGTGGAGAGCCTGGAGGGCGGGGGAGGAGGAGGGACCGAGAAGGGGTGGGGAGCACCTGAAGGGCCATCTGCCGGCCCCAGCACAGCCTCTATTGAAGGCAGCCTGGCGTGTGGAGGAGGGGGAGGGGATGGTTGTGGGAAGGCAGGCTGCGCCCTCCCCCGCGCCTCTCGCCTGCTTCCTGACCTCCAAAATGCTCCTTAAATATAACACTCCAGCGCCTGATGACTGCCGGCCGGAGCTGCGCCTGGCTCCCCAGCGTGTGACTGCAGCACCGCGCTGCCCCAGTTCAGTCGGCAAGGAGAGGCCCTGCGATGCCAGCGGACTGCGGCCCTGCTGGCCTGGACAAGGGGCCGGAACATGGAGGGCCCCTCCAGACAGGGACCCCGGGGCCTGGGGACTTATCAAGGTCACCCGTGAGGCGGATAAAGGGCTTAGGGGCCTGGTGGCCGGCGGGGGGTGGGGGGGTGCGGCGGTGACCAGGGGGAAGTGGCCAGGGGGAGGTGACCCCTCTTGCCGTACCCACCCCTATTTTTGGACAAGGCATAAAGCCGTTTTCGTTACGGAGCAAGAAGGCTTTCGAGGCCCATCCCCTGCACCCAAAACAATCAAAGTAGTTGAAATCAAAAGGGGACTTCTGCCGGTGGCTCCCACCTGTCATCCTAGCTACTCAGGAGGCTGAGATCTGAGAATCGCAGTTCAAAGCCAGCCTGGGCAGGAAAGGCTGCCAGTCTCTTACCTCCAATTAACCATCCCCAAATACAGGAAGTAAAACTGTGGCTCAAAGTGGTAGAGCACTAGCCTTGAGCAAAAAGCTCAGGGATAACACCCAGGCTCTGAGTTCATTACTGACAAGACAAAACAAAACGAAACCACCAAGAAAAACCCAACATTTCAAACCCAATACAGTTTGGAAGAAACCACAGAAGCAATGAAAGGCTTAGTTAACGCAAACTGATGCTCTAGTAATCAAACCACAAGCCATGTCCAAACTTGGAGGGTGTTTTTGTTTTGTTTTGTTTGCCAGTCCTGGGGCTTGCGCTCACGGTCTCTCACTCTCGGTTGGATTTTTCACTTCCAGCTATGTTGCTGATTAAGTGGATTTTATTGCCTGGGCTTTGCACTTCAGGCCCCTGACCTCAGCCTTCAGATTGGTTAGGATTACAGACATGAGCCACCAGTGCCGTCCTCAGCACCTGTTTGAAAATCTTGGTCATTCTGTCACTTTTTAGGTTTATGGCTATGGAGTAGATTTATTTGCTTTAGTTGTTCTTCATAGAGGTCTGGAATCATACTCACCTCCATCTTCCTTGACTCCCCTTCTCTGTTTAGTATTGTGCTTTTGAAATTCATCCGTTCTGTGGAAGAGAAGGTATGGCGCATGTACACATACAGTGCTGTCTACTGTTCCATTGCCACAACAGCCCAGTATTGGTCTTCTGCGTTGCTATCCATTGTTTTGCTCGCAGGTTCCTTCTTTTGCCGGTTGGCCCTGTTATTCTGGAGAGGGTCCCACTGTGTTCGGAGCTGAGCTGCGGTCTCCCTGGAGCAGGATGGCTCATAGGAGCTGCATCTTAACTTCATAATTGGGTAGTTGAACTTAGGCATCCCTTCCCCAGCTCTTGTCTAACACTCAATAATGCCAGGCTTTGATTTTGTTGGGTCTGAGATGGCTTCTTGTGGCATTCTGAATGTGTATTTCCCCAAGTCCTAACGAAGGTGGAGTGCCTGTCCACCTGTTCATTCATTATTTCCTTATTCAAATCTTTTGCCTATTTCCGTCATGTCTCTGGCCATTGTCAGTTCTTTTCCTGGTGTGTGTTGGAAATACTTTGGGGGGGGCAGTGCTGTGAGGGGCAGTCCTGGGGTTTGAACTCGGGGCCCTGTGCTGGGGTGTTCCACTCCCGCTAACCTCTAACAGGTGTCTCTCCAGACAGACCTTGCCTTTCCCCCCCCGCCCCCCGTCCTTTGGAATGAGCGCAAGTTGTGCATGTTGGCTCTGCTTGGCATGTGGTTCTTCTCTTCTGCGCCTGTTGGGTTTTGTGAGTTGAGTGGGTAAGCCTCAGTTCCAGTCAGTTGGTTGGTGACGGCAGTTTTCCCCCTTGCTTCCAGTTGGGGCTTTGGACTGGCCGATTTTCCTAGGTTGGCCTTGGGCTGGGCTCCTCCTACCTTCGGAGAAGCTAAGACCGCAAGTAGTCTACCATGCCCAGCTTGTTGTTTGTTCTGGTACTGGGGCTTGAACTCAGGGCCTGAATGGCATCTCTTAGCTTTTTCATTCAAGGTTGGTTTTCTACCCCTTGAGCCACAGCTCCACTTCTGGCTTTTGGTGGTTAATTGGAGATAAGAGTCTCATAGACTTTCCAGCGGGGGCTGCCTTTGAAAAGTAACGAGGAGGGCTGGGAAGGTGGCTCAGTGGTAGAACGCTTGCCTTGCATGCATGAGGCCCTGGCTCGATTCCTCAGCACCACATAAGCAAAAAGAAAAAAACCAGAAGTGGCGCTGTGGCTCAAGTGGTAGAGCGCTAGCCTTGAGCTGAAGAGCTGAGGGACAGCGCCCAGGCCCAGAGTTCAGGCCCACAACTGGACCCCTCCCCCCCCCCAAAAAAAAGAAAAGTAACGAGGATTACAGGTGTGATCCACCAGCACCAAGCCCCAGCTTGATTTTGAGACAGAGTCTTGCTAGCTCTTGGCTGGGCTCGCCTGCAATCATGATCTAGTTATCTCTTATGACTGGAGAGTTGATGAGCTAGCACAGAAATCTTCATATCTACCCAGAGTCCTCGCAGTGAGGTTCTCAGAGTGGCTGGATCACTGGACCTGTGAGTTTGAGGGACTGGAGTATCTAGGTCCTGAAAGACAGGGCTTGGGTGGAGGGGCACAGGCGCTTGGAAAGGTAGCTTCAGGTGTGTTCCAGAGGCCTGAGGCGTGGAGCAGGGCCTGGCACGGGCTATGGTTGGACTCCATGTTTTGACTGTACGTCCCCAGAAGCAACACGGTGTCCTGGAGTGTCTCCTCTAAGCCCTCTGGACAGACCGCAGCGATTGCACTTGAATAAAGTTTGAATGGGTCACTTAAATTCAACACTTGCTTCTGGCCCCTGCCGGAGGGAGGGTGGAGTGCTGAGAGGCAGGGGCCCCTCCTGACTTCAGGAAGCTCACCCCTGCGAGGAGGGAGGCGGACCAAGCAAAGTCCAGTCCCATGAGTCTCTCCGCCGGGGAGCTGCACCCTGGGTTTTGTAGAAGCATAGGCCGGCGATGAGCGCACGGTCTGGGGTGATCTGTGAACTGTTTGGGGGCCAGTTTGGGGAATAGCTTATTATGGTTCAGTTGAAGGTTGCTATTTCATAATTAATCTCCTCTTTGTTCATTCCCAACCATCCGCATTTCTGACCCAGATAGTCAGAAACTGGGGGAAGTTGGTGCAGAACTCCTGCGTCCTGGCCTTGGGAGGTTTCATTTAGGGGGAGCCAGGCCCTCCTCTCTGGGAGTCCTGTGCTCCCCACGGAGGTCCCCAGGGCTGTGTGTCCTGCGGTGCAGTTCTTGGAGCCCCTAAGTGGTGGCAAAGTGCCGTTTAAACCCCAAGCCGGACTCTTGCAATGCCCAGGGTTGCTGGGGCAGGTAACCGAGGGGCAGAGGAGAACTGGACCCTGTGTCCTGCTGGTAGTGGCCCTGCCTGCCGCGGGCGTTGGACAGGGTGAGGACGGGGAACTCCAGTGCAGCCCACACCTTGGGGGCTTGCCATGGGATTTCTGAGGTTTGCTGGGATTTGGGGTCTGGGTTCCCTTCCCCTGCCGGCTGTGGGACATCGGATGCCTCCGGCGGTGCTGCCCCTCTCCCCTCCCTTCCCGGAGCCCGGTCCTGGGCAGCACGCAGTCCCTGGCGGTCTGTCCCACCCTGGGACAGAATGGGCGCTGTGTCTTTAAATGGGCGGAAGTGGCTGGCAGAGCTGCGCTTGGGGCTCGGTACTGCATTGATTAGGAGATTACATGGAGCCGCAGGAGCAGCCTGTGGGGAGCGAGGGGCCGGTTCTGCCAGGTCTGAGCTCTTCCTCGGCCGTCCTCCCCCGGGCTGCCCGGGGCAGATAGGAGCGCGGGAGGGAGGGTGGCGGCCGGCCTGCCCCGTGGACAGCGGCTCCCGGGCGGGCGGGCTGGGCAGCCTCCCCGGCATCTGCCCATCCTCACTGGAAGCTGCGGCGCCGCAGCAGCGGCCGGAGCCGCTCCGGCCTGGGGCTGGATTTGCAGAAGCTGCCCCGGGCCTCCTGGCCGGGCTTCCAGCTGGAAGAGGCGCTGTGGGGGGCAGCAGCCGTTGGGGTGCCCTCTCCCTCTCTCTTTCTCCTCCTCTCTCTCTCCCTCTCTCTCCTCCTCTGTCGTGTGTGAGTCGCGGTCCATGGGATTCTGTTCTTCTGGGACTCGGTCATCTTTCCCACTATGTTCTGGGACCTCGGGAGCTACGCCCGGGATGCTAAGCACGCGGCGGGCCCATGGTCCTGGCTGTACTAATGAAAGGATTCAAGCTGTCTTGGTAAGTGGAGGAGGGGGCTCCTTCTCCCCCATCTTTCTTCAACCCTGGCGGGGTCCCTCCCTGCACCTCAGCAGCTCCCAGAGATCTCCTTGGGTGAGACCTGAGCTGCAGATGGGGTGACACTCAAAGTTGGGGTGTACGCCCCCCCAGCCTCTGCACCGCTATAGCATTTCAGCCCCCCTAAAGATAAGAGGGGTCCGGAAGTTGGGGGAGGGGCTGGTGAGAGACTCTAACTGCAGCAGAAGTCTCCAACTTTGAGGGCTGATGAGTGCACAGGGAGGGAGGGGGCTTCTTAGAGGAAGATCCCGCCCTGGGGGCTGGTGGGGCCCTGTGCCCTGTGTGGCTGGGCTGGGGCACCGCTAGGCTCTCCCCCCCCCCAGGATGGATACCAGGGTGGGGGCATATTTGAAATATCGGGTGTGCCAGCAGCTCTGACAGCCGTGGAGAGGGTGAGAGAGGAGCCAGATCCCATTCTAGGGGGCTGTCTGTCTGTCTGTCTGTGAAGAAGGGTGGACGGTCTGCCCCCTGCAGCCCCAAGCGCGCACCTTGGGGCTCTTCGCAAATGCCGGCCTTGGCATTGGAGCCCAAGAGGAGCTTTTTGCTTTGCTTGCTTGGGGTGTGGGGGAGCCTTGAATTCTAGCAACAGACGTAGTCAGAGTATTTTTACCTTCCATTTTAAAAATAACACTCTTATTGCTCTCTCTTCTTTGATCCGCGGAGGACCAGATGGGTGGCTGAACTGGCTTTTTGTCTGGTTGAGAAGCTGCAGATTTAGCTCAGGAAAACTTTGTTCTCCCAGGGAAATCTGGGCAATGTGTGCAGCTGAGGTCTCCCCCCCCCCCACCTCCCAGCCTGGGGGGGAGGGTGGGATGGAGGGGGGTGGCCTTTTCCCCTTGAACAAGGTGGAGGTGGGAGGCACAGAGGAGCTTGGGAGCGCTCCCTGCAGGGCTGCAGCCCGCTCCGCTCTGTGGCCTCAGGCCTCCCCTGCAGCTGGACCTCTGCGGGGTCTCTGGGTGGCAGGTTGAATGGGTATCAAGTAGTTGAGGGAAAGAGTCTTTGCTGGGCTCTAAGCCACATCTGGCTTTCCAGTAACCCCTTCCCTAGATTAACCCCCCTCCCTCCCCCCAAGACAATCAGCTCAGTTGTCTTCCTGTAGGCCAGAAGGTCCTTCATTGGCTCTTGAAAAGGTGGCTTGAAGAGGCTGAGGGAGGAGCTGTTCCTGCAGGCTTAACTCTTAAGCACTGGGAGACTCCCGGGCTCCTGCTCTGAGGTCCCTCCCTCCCACGCTCAGTCCTGTGCCCAAGGAGAATGCTCGGCAGCGGTGTCCGCACCAGCCACCCTGTCTTTGTTCCTGTGGGCCACGCTCCCTGCCTGGTCCTACTGGGTTGCAGATTATCAGCAGAGTTCACTGTCACCGGATTCAAGGCCCACATCAGTCACCCAGGGACTCCTTCCCCTGCGGTCAGCACGCCAGCCCAGCCCACCAGGCAAGCCTGGCTGTCATTCACATGGGACATCACTTCAATGCAGAGGGGTCTCTGCTCGGCCTGGACTGCCCCCCGCCAGGGACTTGCAGAGATGTTTGCCTTTAAAATCTGCCTTGCGTATCTCTTGATGCATTTCAACAAGGAATGCAATGCTCAGCGAGCACTGGAATTGGCTCACCTTGGTCTGCTTGGGCCTGACATTGGGGGGGCGGGGAAGGGATGTCCTTTCTACTGTTCAATCATGGGTCCCCTGTTCCCTTAAATACGGTATCCCTCCCCCCCCCCATATTTGTTTTGTGGATGTTTGAAAGCAGGATGCTCCCTCCTGAGGGATGACCAAGCACGTTGCCTGCCTTGTGGCTGGTGCTGGACGCACAGCGCAGGGCCTGTGTTTGAAAGCGTTTCTGGGAGCGCTGTGGACATCTGCTCTGTGAGGGCACAGAAGCCAGGGTAGCGCCGCTCAAAGTAGGACAGTAGCAGCAGCACGGCTGGAAACTTACCAGGGCTCAGCCACCACGCCGCGCTCACGGGGCTCGCAGCACTGGGGGAAACTGAGACAGAGCGGGGGAAGTGGCCTGTGTGAGGGCACCCACAGAGAACTCCTGGCTTTGGGGTGGCCGTGGGGCCCCTCCCCATGACACACGCCTGGGGGTCCTCACTCCTGGGCAGTGTGTGCCCCATGCTCTGCAGTTTTTCATCCTGGCTCTGTCATAGTGAATAACTGAATGAGACGTGTGTGTGTGTGTGTGTGCGTGCGTGCGTGTGTGCATGCACCAGTACTAGGGCTTGAATTCAGGGCCTGAGCACTGACCCTAAGGCTATTTCTTCTGGGTTTTTGGTGGTTAACTGGAGATAAGAGTCTCACTGACGTTCTTGCCTGCTGGCTTCTTCCTTCAATCCTTAGGCCTCAGCCTCCTGAGAAGGTAGGACTACAGGCGTGAGCCACCAGTGCTTGGCTCCAGCCAGGCCCCTTTAACTGTGTGGAAATGTGTTCTCTCATGTGACTTCCCGTAATCCCCCCAAAGTGACCCCTGACTCCTTTTGAGAGCCAGGGAAACTGAGGTACAGAACGAGGAAGTGCTTTGGTTAAATTTGTGTGAATAAAAGTCAGGTGTAAAGTCTCCCTTTATCTTCCTTCTGGCTGGGGCCGAGGTGAGAGGGAGGTGTATCTGTGTCAGGTCTGCTCTCCTGGAGAGCGGCTCACGGCTGAGCCAGCATGGCAACCAGCCCTTCATTCTGGAATTGCGGATCGAGGCTGTATTATCTTGACCTGTGCTCTGGCATTCAGGAGTTAAACCCGGTGGAAAGGCCACCCATCACCATGGTCATAAAGGGCCGCACACTCACAGATGGATGGAGACCCTACACACCGGCGCTTGCACACGTGCACACACACACACAAGTGTGTGAGCCAGTAAGCGCTAAGGGTCCCGTAAGTGCGATGAAGAACCAAATAATCTCAGAGCCAGGTGCTGGTGACTCACACCTGTAATCCCAGCTACTCAGGAGGCTGAGCTCTGAAGACTGTGGTTCACAGCTAGCCTAGGTAGGAAAATCCATGAGACTCTTATCTCCAGTTAACCAGCAAAAGGTTAGAGATGGAGCTGTTGCCCAAGGGGTAGAGCACCAGCCTTGAGAAAAACAGGAACAGCACTGAGGCCCTAACTTAAAGCCCCAGTATCAGCACAAACAAACAAACAATTCCAGCTATGGTGGAGGTTTCTCTGGGTAAAGGTCTGGGAGGAGGCTCGAATACAGAGTAGCTGGGGGACCGCACCTCCAGCGTGGTGGGCTTATCACAGGGCATGTTTGGATGCTGCCTCTGATATGTGTCTGTGATTGACAAGTGGCCTGTCTCACGGCAGGAGACAGGTGCCCCCATCCTGTGTCTCCGGCGTTGGGCATGAGGCCATCCTGGAGGACAGCTCAGTGACGGCGTCCGCCCGTCACTTTGTGGGCAAGGTGAGGGTAGCAGTGGAGGGGGTGGAGTAGGGCCCCTAATGTTAGAGAGCCAGCGTCCCCGGTCCTGCATGGCGCTCCCCTTCTCTTGGTGATGTAAAGATGATTCTGCTTTCTGGAGCACCTGGGAAGCTCACACACACACCGGCTCTGCTGGGGCTGTTTCCTATCTCAAGTGCTTGGTCCGCCACAGGCCCGGGTGGACCGTGTGGCTCTGTCTGCGCTCTCTGCTCCTGTTCCTGGCCCTCGTATCTGTCGAGGGCCCGGGGGCCGGCACAGATGTGCAGGAGATCTGGTGTGGGGAGAAGGTGATACTGTGTAAAAAATCAAATGACAGATCTCGTAAGAGTTCAGAGAACCTAGCCAGGCAGGAAAGTCTGTGAGACCCTCATCGCCAATTAACCAGCAAAGAGCTGAAAGTGCAACTATGCTCAAGTGGTGGAATACCAGCCGTGAGTGAAAGAGCTTGTGTCACTGCGTTCAAGCCCTAGCTAAGAGACCTTGGTTGAGCCTAGCTCTAGACGTGTAGCAAGGGTGGCATTTAGCAAGGAGCATTCTCAGTCCCCAGAGGAGCGAGGGCTTAGAGCTCCTTTGTGTGAATTAGGAAGACAGGTCCTGGGATTGCCCAGTCACTGACTTTTGCTCAATAATTCATAGCCATCATTGGTTAGCCATATTGGTACCCAAGGTCAACTGTCCATTGTTCTCTATCTGGGCCTTGATCTGTTTGTTAGTGAAGGGAGCTCTCTTTCTTCCTGGGGCTTATCTGAACCACGAGTCTGTCTTTTGAGGTGCTTTGCTTTGCAGTTGGCCTCTGCACAGCTTTTTAGAGCCAGGCTTCTCAGACAGAGGGTCAGGAGGAGGTGGGTGGGGTGAAGCGTGTGGGGTCTCTCTGTGCCTGGCGAGTTGATTCCAAGTGAGAGTCTTGTCACCCCCTTAGGGCCTGTGGGGTGGTCTTGGGTGCTGCCGCTGGCCGCGCGGGGCTGGCAGTTTTGAAACCCGGAGTAAGCGACAGTGCTGGGTGGATTAGTCACCTCTCAGCTTCCTTTTACTAATGATTATTTTTCAAAGGTCACCGTCCTGTGGGCGGGCGGCATGTGATGTGCACTCTTGGTGCCCTTCTTTGGCCAGCAGGGGGTCCTGAAAATCAAACCTGGCTTGAAAGTATTATTCACTTACAAACACTGCTCAGCAGGCCCACCCTCTTGGGAACAGTGTGCCGTGTATTGTTTGGGGAGGGAGGGGAGCTGGAGTTCCTCATGACCAAGGGTTCGGAGCCTGCGAGATGTTATTCCTGGAGCCAGCAGCGCAGTTCCGGGCAGTGACTGAATCTTCTGACACTACAGCTTTCTTTAAAGCGTTGTTGGGAATCTGTGGCCCACTCCTGTTATCCCAGCTTCTCAGGAGGCTGAGATCTAAGGATTGAGATTGGAAGCCAACTCAAGCAGGGCGAGTCTGTGAGACTCTTATCTCATCTACCTAACCACCAAAAAGCCAGAAGTAGAGCTGTGGCTCAGGAGGGAGAGCACCCTGGCCTTGAGTTCACACCCCAGTGTCAGCAGAAACGAACAGACTAAGTAACCCACTGAGCCCGGCAGGCGAGGCGGTGGCCCCTGGTTTCTCCTAAGTCCAGTTCAAGATCACCACCTCCCCTCAACCTCTGGACAGCCCCCCAGGGACACGTGACCCCCAGGGACATTGTGCCTTGGCTCAGTGCAGTCACCTGGGGGTGAGGACAGTGCAGTTAGGCTCACGCCTGTCCTGGTTGCTGTGGCCTGAGCAGCTAGTACAGGAAAGCTGGGAAACGAGGGCAGGCTGTCACTCTAGGATGGGCCCAGCCTTTACAGGTGCCAGGAGAAGAAAGGCCTGGCGGTGAGATGTGGCAGAAGACCCTCTTAGGCCAGGGGTCAAGTTCAGCTTGCGGCCTGTTACGTACAGCTTGCTAACCAAGAATGCATCTGTGTGGGGATTTTTGTTTTTAAACAAAGAGAAAGCTGAAGTGAAAATTAGGTGAGATTTCATCCTTTCCCATTGGACGCGAGCTCACGCCTTGGTTTATGTATTTTGCATAAATACTGTGCATGTATAGGTATTCTGCCTGCTGACGTGTTATAGCCCAGAGCTAAGCAGTTGGGACAGGAACCTGTGTCCTAAAAACCTAAAACATCCATTGTCTGAGCTCTTGCGCAACATTCGATTTAGACAAATAGAGTTAATTCTCAAGCATGACAAAGTGCCGCACTTTGATTGCATCCTTGTAAAATAGTAGTTTCGTTTAGTGGTTCATGCTCCTATAACAACTTACTATGTGACAGGTGTATTTTTAATCTTACTATAGAGAAACAAACAAAGTTTTCTGAGCTATGCATTATTATTAGCTTCTGGTGAATAACGTACAGAGAGACTTAGTTCTCTGCCAAAGGTTGCACAGCTAAAAGTGTTTGAACTGGCAGTTTGACTTCAGAATCCATACTTCTAACCATCACAGTTACAAATCCATTGGCTGAGGGCATGGCTTAAGTGGTAGAACACCTGCCTAACAAAACACAAGGTTCTGAGTTCAAATCCCAGTATGCCCTCCCACTCCCCCGCCCCTAAAAAAAACACCACAAAAGTTAAGACAAAGCAATTGGTAGGTAGGTCTTTCCCTTTTCATTTGCCCAAGGAAGTATGAGGAGAAGCTTGGGATCATTGACCAAGATGGCACTTGAAAGATACAGGGAGAGAGAGAGTGACATGAGCCAAAAGGTTGGGAAAGGGGGTTCGTGGATGGGGTTGGGTGTGGGTTGATTCTTAAAATAGAGGCTAGGGACAGTTTCAGGAGAGACCAGCTGGCCTCTGAGGCCTGGGGGGGGGGCGTGGGGGACACCATACCAGGCCACAAAAACCGGAACAAGGGTTTTGTGTGATGGGGAGAGCTGGACAGCCAGGCCAAAGGAGTGGGGGAGGGCGGGAGGCTGGGGTAGAAGTTGAAGAGATGAAGCAGAGTTCATGTAGGGGCAGCTCAGAGATGAGAGCGACCCAGGGCCTGCTGCCCCCACTGGAGATGCCTCGGGCCAGAATGGCCAAAGAGCACAGAGACACATTTGCCAGCTCAGTGGACAGCGTGCTTCGGGCAAGAACTGGGTGTGCATGTGGACTGTGGGAACATCTGTGAAGATGAGCTTCAGTAAGGAAAATCACGGTGCCCTGGAGCCACAGGAGGGGGGCACCAGCAGGAGGCCCACAAAAAGAACAAAAGGGGGGGGATGAGCTGGCCTTTATCCTTCTCTATCTTCCTCCTTTCCTTCCCTCCCCTTTCCCCCTTCCACCTCCCCTTCCATGCCTCCCAGCTCCATCCCTGTCCCTGGTTCTGATCCAAATCTGGAGCTTTCAACACTAGCCTTTCGGTGTGGTAAGTAAGGCTTTCCAGAGCAGAACGCAGAGTGAAAGTAACTTCCCTGTCCCTCGGGGCTGGGTTAAGGAGGATTTTCTTTGTGTGTGTGCAATGTTTCACCCATATCAAACAATACTTGTCATATAGCCATACAACTTCAAGATAAACAAGGAAGAGGCCCGGAAGCCTCAGAACCTTTTCCACACCTGTGAAGCCATTTTTTGTTTGTTTTTGTTTTGGGGGGGGCTTGAACTCAGCGTGGGGGCCTGGGCAGTGTCCCTGAGCTCTTCAGCTCAAGGCAAGCGCTCTACCAGTTGAGCCACAGCACTACTTCTGGCTTTTTCTGCGTATGTGGTGCTGAGGAATCGAACCCAGAGCCTCATGCGTGCGAGGCGAGTCTCTACCACTGAGCCCCTTCTCAGCCCCATGTGAAGCCATTCTTAACATCACATTGGTGACAATATTCAAAAGCCCAGAAGACAACGCCCCAGAGAATGCAAAACTGTGCTGTCACCTGGAGCCTGGGTTTTAGCATGCTTCCTGTGGAGGAGGGGGCTGCTGCTTTCCCCCTCACACCTGCATGGGCTGAGACCAAGGGACCAAGGGTCAAGCCAGCCCAGGCATCAAGATCCATGAGACTCCTGCCTCCAGTTTATCAGCAGAAAGCTCAAAGTGGAGCCGTGGCTCAAGTAGTTAAGTGGTTTTTGTTTTGGGTAGTACTAGGATTAGAACTCAGGGCCTCATGCTTGCTAAGCAAAGCCTGGGAATGTGGCTTAGTGGTAGAGTGCTTGCCTAGTATGCATGAAGCCCTGGGTTCCATTCCTCAGTACAATATACACAAAAGAAGCCAGAAGAAGCGCTGTGGCTCAGCTGGTAGAGTGCTAGTCTTGAGCAAAAGAAGCTCAGAGACAGTACCCAGGCCCTGAGCCCAGGACTGACAAAACAAAACAAAACCACTTGCTAGGCAGGCACTGTACCACTTGAGCCACATCTCCAGCCCCAGTGCAGCTTTGCGGTAAATACTGCCTTTCTTCTTGGCACTTAATTATATGATTTACTGGGACTTGGCATGGACATAGTGTGTTCATGGTTCCAATAATAATATTAGCACCCCAATAATATTAGTTTTCGTGTTTTCTTAACTGCCCCGTGGATGTCAGTGTAGAGAGAGACTACGCCTCCAGGGAGCGAGGGAAGATACCCCGGCCTCACAGAGCGGCAGGATCTGGCCTGGATTGGCCGGATGACTGTCCAGCCACCCCCTCGCACGCCCGGGAGACTCCACCCCGTTCACTGTTGATGCCACCTCTCCTCCCGCTGGCTGGTGTGATTTCTACAGCAGTCATCCGCCCTCTCTGCCCGTCGGGTCGGAATGTTATGTTTCTCTTGGAGCATCGGCTCTGTGGCCAGTTTTCTTTTGAGTTCTTGCCCTCCCTCTTCCTACAGATGTCCCTCTGACCTGGCCCTCCAGCGCAGTCTTGCTCCCTCTCCTGTGTAGGCGCGGGCACACACACACACACACACTCACACACACACACACACACACACACACACACACACACACGAGACCCTGGGCTCTTGCCTGCTCACTGCTCCTGACCTAGGGTGATGTCTGCCATCTTCAGAGCAGGTGCTGAGGAATCAGGCTGGGGGGGGGTCCCTAAAGTGGCAGGAAGGCTGCCTCCAGCCGGCTCACTCAGGCAGGGCTCCCCAAGCATCTCTGACCTTTGTGGAGAGAGGGCGTCCTTAAAGGGACAGCAAGCTCTTTTCTTTTCTTATGGCGCATGGCCAGCCCAGATGCCAGGGACTTGAAGAGGTCTTTGTTCTGGCAAAGGCAGACATTTCCAACTGCCGGTTCCCTGCGAGGTTCCACACGTTAAGTAGCCTGGATTCCCCCACCCTCTTCTAGGCACCGGCCAGCCGAAGGCAGCTTTGTCACCAGGATTAAGTCCACAATGGCCCTCGCTGGGCCACCTGCCCAGTGACCCCTCCCAGGCTATTTAGGGGTGGTCGGGGGTGGGTGGGCAGCCCCTGTGAGCTGTACAGGGCCCTCTGCACGGACGGCCTGACATGGGCGTTCGACTGCAGGCTCTGGGTTCCGGTTCCAGAACTTCTGGGCCCCCAGAATCTGAATAGGCAACACCAGAGTTTGAGAAGTCACCGGCTTAGATGGTTGTCAGCATTATGTGGGACTCAAGGGACCCAGAAATTCTGCCTGAATCTGCACAAGGCAGCTCCCCATTGGGGATCTGGGGAGGGGACCCTGGAGCTGAGCCACTGGGTGTGGATCCTGACCTCACTAGCAACTGTCTGACTGACCCGGGGTGAGTTCCTCCACCAGTCTGCGCCGCTGGGTTCCCACTGGAAATGATGGGATAGAGTCTCTCAGGTCCTGACTCAAGACTGAACTCAAGGCCTTGTACTTGCTAATCAGCACCCTGCCCTTCCATTTGAGCCATATTCTCAACCTATGTTTTGCTTTAGTTTTTTGGTTGTTTGTTTGTTTTCAGTTAGAGTCAGACTAGGATTGTCCTACAGGATCTCCTCACCAAGGAAGAAAGGCCCCTGCACAAGGCTGGCCTGGGATTGGACTGGACTCTTGAATTGTGATCTAACTATTACCTGCCTGCCTAGTGGCTGGGATTATAGACCTGAGCCACCACACCTAGCTTTTGTTGTTTTGTTGTTGTTCTTTTTAAGATAAAGGGATCATCCGGGTTGGAGATTGTCATTTGAATAGTCTTGGTCCTTGTGGAAGCTGGCTTCAGACCAGGAGACCTCGCATGTGTTAGGAACTGAACATTCATTCTTCGGCTGAGCCTGTGTGGGTCTTGGCTTATTCTGTGCATTTCCTTCTGCAAAGGAGGCTCCATCATTTGTCTTCTGGTATCTTGGTCCATAAAGTGAGCAGAAATCCCCCCCCCCCACTCTCACCTCCTGGTCACAGCCTGCAAAGGCTGCCCCAGGAAGGCCCAGAAAGCTACATCTGTCAGACTCACCGACCTCCTCTTCAGAAAGGAATAGAGAAGAGAAAACAACCCGTAGGCCAGAAATAGCTAGTAAGTACAAGGCATTATAATTACTATCCACACTCAGCTCAGTCCCAGGAGTTAAATTAACCCTCAGGGCAGGAGGGTGGACAGAAGTGTCCTGGAGGGTGGGGCTGTGTGTGCTTGGGAGTTGTGACCAAGGATACTGGAGAAGCCTTGCTCTCTGGCCCTGAATTTCAGTGTGCGTCCACACTTCTAT
Source organism: Dipodomys ordii (assembly GCF_000151885.1). Lineage (NCBI taxonomy): Eukaryota > Metazoa > Chordata > Mammalia > Rodentia > Heteromyidae > Dipodomys > Dipodomys ordii. Next base: position 23,291,332 of record NW_012267226.1, read on the forward strand.
TATAGCTTCTTGGTTTTACTCAGCTATTACTTTTCTGAAAGCAATCTTGTTGACCATGTTTTCCCATGTCTGCTGCTTTTGATCCTGTGCTCTCTAATTTCCTTGGGTGTCTGTTCCACAGCACAGATGCTGTGGCTGTGCATGGCGTGGCAGGAGGGAGATACACACCTAACCTGGAAGAATTGAGCTAGTTTGGTGTCTTCCCTCTTCCCACTCCAGGGGTAAGGGAAATGACCACGCGAGACCAGACCATTGGTCAAATAAAGAATTGAAGTAGTACGCTCACAGGCTGTAGGGCAGGTTGTGCTTCTTTAAGCTGACAATCCAAAATACCTCCAAATCCAAAACTTCCTGAGCACCGAGATAAGGCCGTGAATGGAAAATTCCATGCTTGACTTTATGTGATGCTATAGTAAGCACACTAGCATCATCCATCCATCTACCTGTCCATTTATTTTTGTGTCAGTACTGGGGCCATTGAGCCATTGAGCCACAGCTCCACTTCTAACTTTTTATTGGTTTATTGGAGGTAAGAGTCTCGCATCCTGCCCAGGCTGGCTTTGAACTCTGATTCTCAGATCTTAGGGTCCTCAAGAGCCTGAGCCACTGGTGCCCAGCTAACTAATGTTCACTTATATAAACCATAAATAATCTGTGTTTAGGCTTGGACTTCATTCCTAAAAAGACATCCATTATGCATATATATAAATATTCCAAAATCGTAAATCCCGAACACTGCTGGTCCCAAGCACTTGGGATGAGGCATCTTCAACCTGCCATCTGTAGATCTTGATGTGAGGTGCCGGCAAGTCAAATGCAAGGTTATTTAGAAGAAAACAAGCCAGGCCTCTGGAGCATATCACGTGGGCTATTTTCCATCTTGATTACAAATGTCAGCATGCAGGGACCCAGCAGTGGGCAGGGTTTTCTTAGGATCTGCTCCCTCCCACTGGAACATATTTTACAAGGCTTCCAGGAAGCTGCACAGGGCCATTTCTGTTCTTGGTGGGGGTTTGGATGCCACCGCTGCTCTGAGATGCAGTGATAGATCGAAGCAGGACTTGTGCTGTCTGTCTGCCCTGGGGAGGGGCTGACACCTGCTCCCTTCTTAGTTAAGGATATTGATTCCTTCTTGGAGGCTAACGGAAAAGGAAAAGATGACCTTGTGTTGGTTCCTTTTCTACTTTTTTTTTCTTTCTCAGTTACTGGGGCTTGAACACAGGGTCTAGGTGCTGTCCCTTACCGTTTTTACTCAAAGGCTGGAGCCAGTTCTTCCACTTTATCCACACCTCCACCTCCACCTCCTGCTTTCTGATGGCTCAGAGTCTCATAGATTTCCCTGTTTTGGCTGGCTTCAAACTGCAATCCTCAGACATCCAGCTTCTGAGTCTCTAGCACTGCAGACATGAGCCACCAGTACCCAGCTACTTGTACCACTTTTATCATTGGAAGGAATTACAAAGGAATGATGGTTTGGGGTAGAAATCATACTGAGAGCTCAAAAATCATTTCCATGGTGGAGGGTCATGGGTTTGTATGTTTCTGGCCTCTCAGCAGTAGTAGGGAAGTAGCATCATGATGTTAAAGCCAGTAGAAGTGTCTCATCTCCTGGTGTAGCTGAGGCCCTGTCACTCATCCTCCAAGGTCTATGACCTGGCTTTCCTCACTGCTCTGCAAGGGGTAAGAAGAAACAGAAGTGAGATGCCAGTGGCTCCCAGGACCCTTGCTCAAAACGAGGGTCTGAGGAGGCTGAGGCTCAGAGCAGGGGTGTGTTACCATCATGACCATGTAGGTGTTCGGACCCTAGGAAGTTGGGCATTGTTTTATTGAGTGAATGCTGGACTGATCCTTCACTCTGAATCCCTCTTTTAGGAGCTCCATATATCTCCTCCCTTCTTTTCCCTCACACGAGTCCCTCCTAATTCCCAGTGCAGAGCATGGGCCCCATGTTGGTGTTCTTTTGCTGTGAGTTCCAGTCACTGGTGGATGATCTCTGGTTTAAAGGAAGAGCAGGCGTGGGCTGGATGGGGGGATGGTCTCGAGGCTCAAGCCTTGGGCTTGAAGGACTCAAGATCTATTCTTAAGCACAATGTGTCAGCATCTTAACTGGGGCACCCAGCAAGCAGGCTTCCCTGTGTAAGACTGTAATCCAGGATTAAGAAGAGGTCAGTCACCTCTGCAAAGAGGTGATCTGGAGCGGAGCTTAGTGTCTCAGTGTCTCCTGATGTCCAGCACGCTGTCTGCCCTGTGCCCCTCTGCCGGTGGCAAGGAGCTTGGAGACTCTTCAAACTTGAATGTGGTGCAGACCACCCTGAGCCTTGACTCTGGCCTTTTCCTGTGCCCTTCACCGCGCATCTTGGCTCCTCCTTGTTCACATGTATTCCTTGAGCATGTGTTTTAAGGCTGGAAAGAGACACTGAAGAAGACTCCCAAATTTACCTGCCAGGGGTTTCTTGGGAAATGCTCCTGCAGTGATACTGTTTCCAAGATACCTAGCCTGCCCTGTTGCTTGGTGGGAAGCCAGGGGACTAGGAGCTGGCTTAATGAGAGGTTAAAAACTCTGATGCCCTGAGAGAGGCTTTGGCCGGTGGCATGGAAGCCGTAGAGCTGGGACAGCCCTGCAGATGCGTCCCGGAGTGAGGCGAAGTGAGCGGGTGGTTCCTATGGTCACTGGACGGGCTGGTCCGCGGGCAGTGTCTGGGGTCCAGGCATGTCCGTCGGAGGAGTTAGTCCATGACCAGCAGGGTGGGCTCCACGGCTTGTTTGGGGATGGAGGATGCTGCCAGGGGGCTGCATGTGCAGGTTCAGAGGAAGTGGAGGACCATGCTGAAGAGGCAGACAATTTGGGCTAAGTTGCCCATGTTCCTTTCCTGGCGTTCTCTTCTGTGTCAAGCCTGGGACTTTAATTTGCATTGGGAAAACAGAGTCGATTTTCACCCGTGTTCTAATGCTCTGCTGCCCCCTTGCAGCCGCCAGGCTGGCAGGTTCTTGGTTCTCCTGGGCAGTGGTTGGTCACCTATGAAGAGAGCAGCCTGCCCCGTGACTCACCCGGGCCCCACACTGCTTCCCTTGCAATCATGACCTCTGCTGGCCTAGGCCGTGTGTGTGTGTGTGTGTGTGTGTGTGTGTGTGTGTGTGTGTGTGTGTGTGTGTGTGTGTGTGTGTGTGTGTGTGTGTGTGTGTGTGTGTGTGTGTGTGTGTGTGTGTGTGTGTGTGTGTGTGTCCGTCCTAATGCTGGAGTGTGCGTAGGGCCTGGGCTTTCTGTCTGAAGCACAGCCCTGTTGACCTTCCTTGGGAGTGAATTCTTGCCTGGTGCTACCAAGCCATCAGTCTAATTTTGGAGATTGAGAAAAAAGAAAGTTTTTCATTCTCCCTCCAGTGCCTTTCAGAATGTTAGGAAATTTAGCCACACGAGATCATCTTTTTTCAAAGGGAAAAAAATAGAGCAAATAGGATCAATTGAGGATGGGGCCACTTTCAATATTAAGTTTCTAGTTCCTAGTGAATGATGTGTTGGTGTGCCAGGGAAATTTGTAGATATGTCTACGATCTCTTGGACTCAATTTTCTTTTCTGTGAAATGAGAACAATAGATTAAATGAGATGCATTCCAAATATGTTCTTCACAAAGTCCTTGAATAAGGCCTAGCATGTTGCATCGTGCCGAGGTTTAAATGAGCAAGGCCTAACATGTTGCATCGTGCCGAGGTTTAAATGAACAAGGCCTAGCATGTTGCATCGTGCCGAGGTTTAAATGAGCAAGGCCTAGCATGTTGCATCGTGCTGAGGTTTAAATGAGCAAGGCCTAGCATGTTGCATCGTGCCGAGGTTTAAATGAGCAAGGCCTAGCATGTTGCATCGTGCTGAGGTTTAAATGAACAAGGCCTAGCATGTTGCATCGTGCCGAGGTTTAAATGAGCAAGGCCTAGCATGTTGCATCGTGCCGAGGTTTAAGTGTTGTTTTTGTTTTTCATTTTTCCTCCCAAAGTGCCCACAAAGAAGTCTCTGCTTCTCATGCCCTGTCTCTCTTTGACTGTAGTGGCTTGGGAGGCCGTGGTGTTGAATGGCTGAGAACGGGCTCCGGAGTCAGAATGCTGACAGAAAAGTCTTCCTTTCTGTTTTGTTGTAGTTTGTTTGTTTTTAAATTTTCTGATCAGGAGGAAATTATTTAATCTTCAATATTCCTCTACTTCCTCTTTTGTAGCTTAGGACTGGTGTGAGGATTAAACAAGGATCAGAATGGTCCCTGACTCAGAGTAGACTCTAACTATTCTGGCTATTTTGTCATTCCTGAATAACTTGAGGGCAGGCAGACCCTGTTAACTCAGCTGCGCTTTCTACTCCTCTGCACAGGAGAGCATCCATGAAGGTGCGGCAGCGCACCAGCTATGCCAATAATCTGAACAAGGAAAGTTCCATATTAAGAATCATTAACAACGGGTGAGGGGAGGGAGGGAGGATGGGAAGGGATGGGAAGGGGAAACAAAGCGCGGGCAACAATGCTTGATAAGAAATGTACCCGTTATCTTGCCCATGTAATTGTAACTCCTCTGTACAGTATTCTCACAATTAAAAAAAAAAAGAATCATTAACAAGTAAAGACATAGAAGAACTCCAAAGAATGCCAAGATAATAGATATTGCTGTGTAGAGAAAGAGGGAGGGAAAGAAGGATGGGGAGGAGAGCACTAAATGAAGGAAGAAGCTTTCTTTGTAGGAAGGCCCCACCCAAGATGCAGATTCTGAACTCATGGAAGAGGGCGTGGTCGTGGATCAGTGGAGGCTGAAGGTGGCCCCAGGTGGGGCACAGGATTTGCCAGCTGTCTGTCTGGGTCCAGCGAACAAAGTTCTCCTGCCCATACCCTGCCCCTCAGCTCCACCGTTCAGTGGAGAAATGTGTCCAGGAACAGCTGTGTGTCACAGACAGTGTATAGAAGGGTGAATTTGGAGCGAGAGGCAAGTGGATAATTGGCCTGCAATGGAACTCACCCAGCAGGGTGATTCTGAAGGTTAAGTGTAATACTGTATTTAGTATTGTAAAGCAAGGAACCCCATTGAAAGTGCTTTAAGAATGGGTAGAATGACGGGAGGGGGAGGTAGGCCGAGACACCTGGCTCACATGTGTGGGCATCATCACAGACTTCCCCCACACTGCGTGCCAATGGAAGTCCTAACAACACAGTACGGCACTGGGCTGCACATTCAGGTGCCTTTTATGTAAGTCAGTGGGCGTTTATAGACATAGCAAGACGGGATAGAAGCATGAATTTGTGATTGGAGGGAGTGGAGGCCAGCTTGAGAGAAGTTTCCTCATTAGTTGGATGAGATAAAGTTTAAGGAAAGAGTCACATGTGTAAAAGCACCCATCCTGGTGACCACCACTTGATTCTTTCCTGTCTTTCTCTGTACATGCATGTGTGTGTGCATGTGTGTGCGCACGCATGCACACGTGCATGTGCCAGTAATAGAGCCTGAGCTCATGCACCTGGCTAGTCCTTAGCTTTTTCGTCAAGGCTGGCACTCTACCACTGGAGACATCTCCTAGCTCCACCAAAATTGTTTATCTGCTTGGGTAGATCTAGCTCATAACCTCTTCCTTACTTCTGTTCCTGCAGAAGCTCTCCTCGAAGAGCTGTCAGACTGCACAGAACTCCGAGAAATCCCTTCCTCTCCTCCCTCCTCTCTCCTCTTCCCTTCTCCCTGTGTCTCCCCTCTTCCTTCCCTCCTCCCCTCCCTCCCTCCCTCCCTTCTTTCCGGTGGAACTGAGGTTTGAACTCTTGATACCTTTGGGCTTGCTAGGCAGGTGCACTATCACTTAAACCACACCTACGGCATCCTCTTTCTCTTTTCAAAGTAGAAACAGCCTCCATGTTTCCCATCTCTAGGAGAAAGGTTTAACTCAGAAGAGGGAACCTACTTTACCTTCTGTTTCCCAAATCCATGTACAGAAAAGAGTTCTGGGATTTCCAAAGCACCGATCACTTAGTAACGGAAGTGTGGAGTCTGAATGGTGGGTATCTGTCCCCGGAATTCGTTTTGCATGTTATGACTCAGCATGGATTGACAGACACTGTTAGCAGATGGCCTCTGTCTTCCCCAGTTCTTTTCTTTCTCTTCCTCTTGCTTGGCTGTTTGACTCAAGGCTAGCACTCTGTCACCTGAGCCACAGCTCCACTTCCAGTTTTTTGCTGCTCAGTTGGAGATAAGAGTCTTATGGAATTTCCTTTCTGGGTTGGCTTTGAACCACAGTCTTCAGAGCTCAGCCTCCCAAGTAGCTGGGATTTCAGGTGTGAGCCACCATGTCTAGCTCCAAGGCCTTTGCTGACACAGGATAGATAAGAGTGAACTCAGGGAAGGCAGATTGGACGTGTTCCCATATGTGTTCTTCCGTTTAATTACTGTATACTATGGGAAATTATTAATTAAATTACCTTCTGCCTCATCTGAAAAATGGGGATTATGAGCCCCCATCTTTTACATTACATGAAATCATTCTTATCAGGGGCTTAGCAAATGGCATTTGCTAAGCACTTTGGAAGTACTCTTGCTATTATCAGGATAATTTTGGTTTTATTGTAGCTCAAGTGAGGAGCATTTATTATGAAAGAAATGTTTATATTCTCCATAATACAGTAGGCCAGAGACTTGGCTTTGCTCGGCCTGGAACCTTCTTGGGTAATGAGCTCTGGTGCATGGAGAGCAGGCTCGCACATTCTCACGGCTGAGGCCACAGAACCCATGTCTTAGGAAACAGAGTTTCGTTTTTGTTTGGTTGGGTTTGGTTTTTAGTTTCAGACTCCACTAAAGATGGATGAATACCTGCTCGGCACTGGGAAATCTTTCGTTGTGCTGATTTTCAGCAGTAGCTGTCGCTGTTGGCCAGTATAGAGAATAATAGCTTGTTTGCTCACAGGTACACAGTTTATGTTAGATGAAGTAGAATGTGCACTATGTGTGTTTGTATCATGCAATCCTCTCACAACCTGACGAGAGTCTCTTATTTTTGTGACCGATCTAAAGGTAATGGTAGAGAGAGTAAGATCCAGGAAACTTCTATGCGTGTATGAAAATGTCCTAGTCAGCCACATCCTTTTGTACAATAGATAGATGTTCAGAAAAGAAAATAAAGAGAAAAACAATGGAGAGATCTGAAGCTAAGTGTGCATAACTTCTACCGAGTTAGCACTGGCTTCGTCATTTCAACCAAAAGCTACCCCAACACATCATGGGGATACTAACCGTATGGCACCATAGAGGAGGAGGAGGAGTGCGTGCCTGTTACAGTGCGCACGGGAATCCCTGAAGAGCTAGCCCAAGTTGTCCAAAGTCACCTAGGGAGTAGTGGAGGCAGGTGCCAGTATTCTCCCCACCAAGCCTTGCTTACGTCATCACGGCGTTCAGTACAAAGGCGCAGACTAACACCCATGCAGGACGCAGCATGCGAAAGCAAGCGGAAAGAACAGTGGAATTTGCAGTTAAGTTCTGCACTTCCTCTCCTGGCTGCTGTGCGGCAGGGGGAGGGAAGGCACCCAACTTGTCCACTGCTTTGATTCTGTCTCCTCATGTATCCAGCAGTAGAAAAAGAATAAAGATCTATGTATTGGCTTTTTCAGATGGCAGCTGAATCGGAGGTAGGATGTGGGAGGGGAGGAACGACTGACGGAGACTTAGAGATGCAAAAAGCAGCCAGACTGGGGTTTGGATCCAGATCCAAGGCCAAGTTTATTTTGTGGTGTCAACGCAAAGAGGCTGGAAGGCTGTCGTCTAAGCAGGAAAGCAGGCTGGGCGCTGGGGCTTGGCCACCTCTGGAGGATGGCCGTCGAGGCCAGCCAGGGCAGAAAAGTGTGCTAGACTACAGCGCCAAAATAACTAGCAAACAAGCCCAAGATCAGAGGCCATAGGGACCCAGTGACTGTGGCCTGGAACCCTCCAGGTAGCCCAGGGAAACCTTTTCTCTCTTAAGTTGGTTATCTCAGGTATTTTATCAGCCTGTGGAAAGGTAATCTGGGCAGCTCATTATCTTGGGGAAACAGTCTGGTGATCTAGAGTGCCAGCTCTGGCCCTTCCTCTCCCTCCCTGCATTCATTTCTCCTTTTCCTCCTTCCCTTTCTCCTTTTCTTCCTTCCCTCTTCCCTTCCTTTCTTCCTGTAAGCAGAGTAGGTTATTGGGAGGATAAAGGAAAGCCAAGAAAGGAAAGTAGGCAGATTCTCCTTCTAGAGATGAAGAGCCCACAGGAGCCCTCCAGGCAGGGGGTCCTGGGGTAGTTCCAGTCCTGGGGTCCTCCGCATCTTCTCCCCCGGGCTTTGTGCTGATCGCTGGACGGCTGGTGCGTGTGCCATCCCGGCTCTCTTTGTTAGTTGAGTGGGCACCCTGGGCATGATGGGAAGTAGTATTGGAGCGAGAACTCACGGCATTCTGGGAAGAAGCAATTGAGCAGGAGCCCAGGGCACTGTGGGCACAAGAGCGCCAGGATGGGCCGCTTGTTGTACACCACATGACCGACACCTTGTCTGGACTCAGCATCCTCAGCTGTTTTTGGCCGCTAAGACCGACTCGTGTGACGGGGGCGGGGGGGGGGATTGAATGTCTTAATGTGGACAAAAGTACTTTATAAGCACAAGTGCCTTTCAAGAGGTTCATGATGTCATTGGAGGGTAGACTGCCAGACAGAGCGTGTACCTGGACCATGCCTCTCAGCACCACATGTCGATGGGAATTCCATCTCCAGACACAGAGGTTCAATTGGGAGTCGTTATTACAAAGCCAGCAGCTGCAGACAGACACATATCCCCCCAAAACTTAGAGCCTCAACTACATTTCAGGCTGTTAGGAAACTGAGCCATGAGAGTAGGAGAGTGAAGAGCAGAAAAACACTCTCAACAAACCTGATCAGTTCCAATGGAGAGCTGAAGTGGTGAGCTGCGGAAAGTCAGGAGACAGGAGGCTGGCAGCAAAAGGGTCGCTGAGGTGATGGGGCGCGGGGGGGCCTAATCAGGGCCACGGTTACTGGGCGCTCCCGAGCTCAAAGTCTAGAGGGTACAAGGCACGGACTGGCAGGCCCAAGTCCCCACCCCTGCCTCTAGGAGTTCAGGCACATCTGAATTCCTTCATCCACCAAGAATCCAAAATGGTACCCGTTAGACCCAGTGCCCGAGCATCTACCACAGTGCCCCAATGGTGCCAGTTAAACCAGTAGCCCTATTTCAAAATACTGTCCTGTCAGCGGATGGATGGAGAACCCCAAAAGTCACATGCTTGACACCAGTGCTGAGCCTCCATCCTGGGCAAACCTGACCTGATCAGGAAGCGAGCATGGCCATTTGCCGTCTCTGCTGTCAGCCTGCTGCCCTGAGAAGCCCTTGCCGTTTTCCTGTACAGATTGCAGCGTCCAGGGGCCGCCTACCTCCTCCGGATCCCCAGGGCTCAGGCAGCAAGAGCTGCAGCCATCCAGGAAAGGATGCGAGGCTCGATTTAGAGCCTGCGCCTGTGTTTTTATTTAGCATCCCTTCCTTCACACAGGTTGACCTAATAGGCAACACCTGGAAAATAATTGGCGACAGCCCCGGGAGCACAGGCTCCTGGGAGCAGCATCTTGTGTTTTGTCAGATTTGGCGATGGAGAGGAAATAGCTCCCCGCGGCCCCGGTGGCTCTGTCCTCCAAGCTGGCATGAATAATTGAGGGCTGGCAAGCCGACTGCACCAAAGAGTTGCATTATGTAAACCTGCAGGCGGCTGCGCGTGTGTGTGTGCGCGCACGCACCCACGTGTGTCTGCGCGAGAGGGTGCATGTTTGAGTGTGTCTGTGCGTCTGTGCGCGTGCGTGGCTGAGCTCAGAACAGCTGTGTGTGAGGGAGGGAGAAAGAGAGAGAAAGGGGGGGACAAGCGAGCAAGGGGCTTCTGTATGCTGAACAGCCACGCCAAATATCCACCACAGCCACAGAGGGAGGTGGGGGGCAAAGAAAATCAAAGGGGGGCCATGCCTAGGATTCCAGGGCCGCGGGAGACCATAGAACAAGGGAGATCTCCCAGCTTATGAGAGCCCAGCTTCCCCCCTCCCCACCCCAGTCCCCTCCTCTGGTGGTAGACACGGCCCCAGCCGGCAGGCATGGACGTGGAGGGGAGGCCCTCCGGCCTCAGCCCCTGCCCCCGCCCCGCCCCCACTGCCCAATGCATGAATGAATGAGCTCCTTCCTCTCTGCCGGCTCTCTGCTACTGTTCCTAATGGCTTCCAGGTTAGTGCTACCTCGTGCTGACGTGCTCCTGTGTGTACGTGTCAGTCTATCTTTGTTTCCTCCTGGGATGTGGGGGGGGGGAGGCGTGGCTGGGTCCTGGGGTCAGGTGGGGACCCAGGGGCTGTCGCGAGGACCCGTCTGTCTGTCTGTGTCTGTCTGTCTGGGTGGTGCGCATGCACGCTGTTCAGGGCAGCCAGGAACACAAACCTTTGGAGGCAGAGTGAGATCTGGAGTCCATGTTTGCTTCTGTCTCTGTTTGGGATCTGGAAGCAGCCTGCATGACACCCGCGGAGGTGCCAGCCGCTCTCCCCCCTGGCCTCTCCTCTCCGCACCCCTCTTCCCTCCAGGAGCCCTGCTTGAGGCCAGCTTTGCAGCCAGCGGGCAGGAGGCAGCCCTGGATGGGCTGGAGCCCAGGGGGTGCCTCCAATGCTGTCTGAACCAGGGCCCCTCTCTGACTGGGGCAGGCGGTCAGGGGACTGCATTTGAGGGACGTCGTAGAGGTGGCCTGGCCTGGGGGGGAGGGGAGGAGACTGGACAGGCCATGTGTTCCGGTCCCCACCCACTGACTTCCGTGGGTGGGAGGGGGCTGGGGCAGGGGAGCTTAGGGACAGACGTGACTTGTTCCCCACGAGACACTCAGGTCTGTGACCAGCCGACGAGAGGAGAGGCTGGAAGCGGACAGCTTGCCTCTGCGGGAAGTACAGCGATTCCCTTCTTCAGCTCAGCCGGCACTTGACTGGCAGATTTGTCCTGTGTGTTAAGGAAATAGACGGGGGGGGGGGGGGGAAGGTGGGGGGGTCTGGCTCCCCCACCCCACCCCCCAGCTCCCTGTACTGCGGGTTCTGTACTTGATTTAGGGACGGGAGGACTTAGAGCCTGCCCCATCCCCACCCCCACCTGGACCCCAGCTTGGGTGGGCTGGGGCTGATGGCTGTGTTCTGAGATTAGCCAGCCAGCCCCTGCTCTGTGTCTCCCCTCCCTCCTCCCCTCCCCACAGCTAACCCTGAGTCACACACGCACTTCACGCCCTCACTGGAGTAGCACTTTGTAGGTTAGAGAAGCCTCGGTCCGAGTTATTGTGGTTTTTTGTCTTTAAATCCAGCCCTAGTAGAAGGGACAGACAGAGGAGTGTCTGCAGAGCTGTCTACAAAGTAGCGAGCTGAGGGCTTGAGGTGGACAGCGGGGAACCAGCACCCTGGTAGCTGCTTAGACCTTGAAGCAGCAGCGTTGACATGTCAGCTGGGGGAGAAGGAGGAAAAAAATCTTTCTACCCAGAAGAACAACGAACACAAACACAGCCCTCCTCTTCCTCTTCCTCCTCCTCTTCCTCTCTTTCCTGGTCCCACCACTGATCTCTGTTGCCTGTCTTGGTGATGCGCATTACACCTGTGCGGAGTGCTGTCTGGGGCACAGGTTCCGCATCGTGGTGGCGGTGGGGCGGGGGACAGGAGAGACAGCGCTGGGAAAAGACCTCTATAGGCCCTGCGCTGGTAGAGCAGGCCTGCAAACTCAGTAAGATGTGGTAGGGCTTTGTGGGCCATTCCGTCTCTCACTGGTAACTCAAGCCTGCTTCGCATAGAGGCTGAGAAACCTGTCAACAAATCATTTCATGGCTGTGTTCACACACACACACACACACACACACACACAACCTTTATTCATGGCCTCTGACTTGGGGACGTCACAGAATTGTCGCATGCCATAAAATATTCTTTGGGTTTCTTCCACCCATTTAAAGAGGTAAATAGCTTTTTAAAAAGAGTTTTGCTTTTGGCGCAGGTACCGGGCCTTGAACTCAGAGCCTGGCCTCTGTACCTTAGGCTTTTTGCTCAAAGCTAACACTCTTATTATTTGAGCCACCGCTCCGCTTCCAAGATGTGTGGTTTTGGACCTGGCAGAGTGGTGTTCCCAGTGAGCACATCCGGATTTGTAGTATGACACGGGTTAGAATAAGCTGGGTGACTTCCTCCTGGTCCTGCCAGATCTAGGGTTTGGCGGGGGACGGGGTGGGTGGGTGGGTGTGCGTGCAAACCAGACGTCATGCTTTTCTCTTGCTGCAGGCTAAAGTGACAGAATGACACCCAGAGACTCACCAAAAACCGTGACTAATTCCAGCTTCCCTTGTTTTAGAAAACGACTCCCCAAATAGGTTTGTGTGAAGCCCGTGGGGCGGTTCTTCTGCTCCCTTCTGAGCCTGTCCGTCCCCACTCTGGAGAACTTGGACGGGAGTCCATTGAGTGGAGAGGGAGCCGAATGGGTGGTTATTTGTAGCTGTGTTCTGTGAGAACTCACTTTACAAGAAATCAGATTTGAGAACAGGTCCTCCGGTCAGAAGCCACAGGACAGCTTGGAGTTTACAATTAAAAAAAAAAAAAAACTCTCAAGAGTTGCCCGAGGTGAAGCATTTGCATATCAAATAACTTCTCTAGTGCTTGTTGTTTTAAGAGCTGGGTCTAATTGATGTGTGGGTGGAGATTCTGTTTGGACAAAGGGTCTTTAACTTCTGAGAATAGGTTAGAGGACCTAGAATTCTCTAAACCGGGAGAGTGGGAGGGAAGGAGGGGCTGCTGCCCTCAAGTCTAGGAAAGCAAGAATGAGACAATGGCATTAAATGCCAGATAACATACTTTTAAGGCTTGCTTCTGGTAGAAAGTGGCAACAAGGAGAAAGACAAGGTGAAGCTCTGGGATTTTGGGCCCTAAATGTATGTTAGGTTAGGCGAAAACCTCTGGGGTGACTTGCTTGCCTGCCTGAAGCCGGGCAGGGAGACTGACCTCTTCAGCACTTCTTTCTACCGAAATCCCCATGATTGGAGCATAGTGATCGTTCCTTGAGCTGTTTCTAGTTCACTGTCTCACAGAAAAAAAAGCGAGAGCTGGCCTTGAGTTCCCGAGGTGAAGGAAGGATGGGCAAGCCCATCTTTACAAGCCCGTCAGCATGGGAAGGCTCACCCTACGCGGCCCAGCGCCTCCCACCCATGTCCCACCGCTTATCCAGGAACTGACGTGCTCTGACCAGAGAGGTGGTGCTGGATTAAGGCTGAGGCAGCCGGCATGCTTGTCCTAATGGGGTTTGAAGCCCTCTGTCTGAGAGACGGCACCGTTCTACGTGCCTCTCTGCGTGCTGTCTGAGTGCTCGTTGGCATCCTCTTCTTATATCCTTCCGGGGGGTCAGGTGGCATCCGCATTCTTCTCGAACAATAAAAAGCTGCATTTCTGAGAGGAGCGCTTTGTTCCCCCACCCCGCCCTGATTATACCCAGGGAAGGGACCCAGTCGGCAACGCCACCTAATGCCCCATGCGCTGTTCTTCGCGGTGACAGGTGGTGATTAGAGATATGTCGATTGAATCCAAGCGGCTCCTATTACACGATGTTGGTAATTACATTTATCTCTTCCTCCAGATTGTGGGTTTCTTAGTCAGAGGCAATATTCCTCGCGTCTGGAACATTACTTGGCACGGAGCATGGTCTCATCCATGGGTGGGTGGGTGGTGAATGGATGGATGGTTCCTGCCCAGATTCCTTCCAGCTTTAGTGGCAACATTTCTCCTGAGAGGGGGGGCTGGGAACGGGTGGGGGGGATGGGGTGGGGAGGGGCCCTCCATGGGCAAACTTGGAACTCAGAGTTCTATTCAGTTGAACTCCTCCTTGACTCCTTCAGTGGCTGTGGTCTTCTCCCGATGGATTGGAAAGCTTTGTCAGGAAAAGGGCTTTCTGGAATAGCGTAGTGCCTTTCTCCTTTTCCCTTGAACTTTGAAGCTTCTGAAATACTTTGGGTGGGATTGGCAGAGGCCCCTAGAAGTCAGGTTAGAAAGTACTGTCTCTCTGTGCCCGGTATCATGTTTAATGTTGTATGGAGGCAAAGAACCATCACACAGTCTCTTGGGCTGGATGTGTAACTGTGGAGTCGGAGGTGCGCAGAGCTGATTGGATGATGCTGAAACAAGATGAGCTTCCTTTCCAAAGGCTGCTGAGCCCCGAGAATTAGACAGATAATGATCATTAAAAGTCCTGGAGAAATAAGGGCATGGAGTTCCGAATCCCCCCACAGGGTGTTCATACCCGTCTGCTGCCGCCTCGCGAGTGCTGTGCCGTGAAGCCAAGGCCGGTGGCTGCCATCTGGGCTGCTTGGAGGGAATCCCTGCAGCCAGGGGAAAGATGGAGCGTGCAGCCAGGGAGGCTCCTTGTAGGTGAGACAGCCAGAAGGACTGTTCCCCAACGGTCAGGTGCCTGTGCGCTGTGGACAGCCTCGGGAAGAGGCCATCGAGCAGCTCTCGTAAGTGTCTGCTTTATCTCCCAGCATTCTTAGCTGAGGGTGTGGATGGGGACCATCTTGTGCTCTGCCTACACCTTCAGGAAGTGGATTCCGTCCCTTGGCGGGGGCTCACAGCCCGCTCCTCACCTTTCTCAGTAAGGATCGGGACCTCTTGCACTGGGGATGCACGGTTTAACTCAGTTTAACTTTTTCATGCCGGTAAGATAGGCATGGACAGCCGAGGAACATGAAGTACACAGAAAGATAAAGCGGTTTTTCTCAAGGGTACCAAAGAGCTCAGGATTTTTTTTTTAAATAGGTCCTGGAGCTTGAACTCAGGACCGGGGCGCTGTCCTTCAGCTTCTTTTTGCTCAAGGCTAGTGCTGTACCCCTTGAGTGGCCGCGCCCCTTCTGGCCTTTTCTGAGTAGTTTGTTGGAGATGAGAGTCTTGGGAACTTTCTTCCCAGGCTGGCTCCCATCCACGAACCTCAGATCTCAGCCTTCCAGGTAGCTAGGATTATAGATGTGAACTGCAGGTGCCCAGTGAGCTTAGGATTGAAACCCTGATCAATACTATGATATCTGGACAAAAATAACAATGGAGAAGACCAGCCAGGAGTCTGGAGGAGAGGGCCTATTTTAGTTTTCATGGGTCCCGACATCAGAATAAGGACTGACTTCTAAAGAAGAAGTCTGATTTGGGCCCAGTTTAAGAGAAACACGTCTAGGAGCGTGGCTACCAATATAAGGAGTGGCTTTTAGAAGAACTCTTTTTTTTGTTGTTGTTGTTGGTCGTGGGGCTTGAACTCTGGGCCTGGGCGCTGTCCCTCAGCTCTCAGCCTCCTAAGTAGCTAGGATGACAGGTGTGAGCCACCGGCGCCCAGCAGAAGAACTTGTTTCTTTACTCCTGCACGTGCCAGTGTGTGGCAGTCATTTTGCTAGAGGCCCTGGGGGGACATTGCAGCTCCTGCGGAGCGGACAAGGGCAAGCAGGTGATGCCCCAGTGCTGCTGGCCTGGCCTGGCATAGGGGCGCACTTGGGACGGGGTGGCCCTTCGGGAGTCTGCTCCACACTTGACCTTGGAGCTTTGATCTGAAGGTTGTAAAGAAACCAACAGGCTCAGGCAGAGACACCAACAAGTGGAGCTGTCCTTGGGCACTGGCTGTGTTCAGGGAAGAGAATGGCCCAAGAAGGCTGGACTAGCACTGCGAGGGCGTGGTACCGGTAGACATTGGGAAGGCGGTTGGATGCCAGGAGTTGGGTAGCTGTCTAGTATGTCCTTCTCCTTGGAGACTCGAGTCTCGGCCTCCAGGGGAGGGTCGGGAAGCAGCCTGTGGTGCGGAGCTCCCCGGGGGACTTCTGGCGGTGGTCTGTGTGGCACCCCCGAGGCGCCCCCCGATCGGACCCTCTCTGAAGATGCCATCGCGGCGGCTCTGGCTTCCTCCCAAACCATCTGATCCTGTGTCTGTCAGCGGGGTGGGGGTGGGGAAAGTGGGTCAGGCTGTTTTGGCATTTCAGGCGTGGAGTCCCACTTCTCTTGCAGGCTCTTGTCTCCATGGAAATGAAAAATAGTGTTTGTCATGCCTGTTCCTGGACTGAATTCCAAACTGGGATGAACAGAAGCTGCGGGAAAGCCAGGCGGCGGGGAGCAGGAGGATGGACGGGTACAAGCTGCAGCGTTGTGGACAGCCTGTTAGCTGGAGCTAGCGAAGGCCTTTCCCCAGGCCAGTCCCACCCCCCACCTTCCCTCTGGGACCCAAGAATATCTGCAGAAGGGTAACTGAACCTCTCGCTGCTTTTCCCCTTCACAGACCTTGCCCCTAAGTCAACTCATCAGTTAATAGATTCATCAGCAACCGAAGTCGCTGGTGGGGCTTTGCTCCATGCAAGACATGGCACAGGTCTAGGGGTTTCATCAGTCAGCTGGTTGCAGATGTGGTAGATGGACTGGCCTTGTTGACTTTGTAAGATTTGGGGAAAAGCATTTTTTTAAACTTTCCTCCGATACTTACAGGAGGGCAGGAGGGGTCAGGAAGCCCCTGAGTTGTGGGCAGGACACCCACAGAGATGTGAACAGGCCAGCCGGGCAGAGGAGCCGACACAGGATGCTCCCGGCAGCTTGTGCCTTGTGGTACAGCAGGTGGAACGGGCCCATTCCAAGCCAGGATCTGCAGGTGGCATCTGTGTGACCTGTGATTGGGCAGAAAGGCTCCCCGGGGAGCCTGCGTCCTCCCTGCCCTTGCTCCGGGCAAGATGCCGCTGAACCCTAGCCAAAGTGAGGCAGCGGCCGCAGGCCACCTCTGTCCTGTAGTGGGGTAAACACACGCCTTCACGCAAGCTTTCTGACTCCTTTCTTCAACTGGGCCATCACAGCTTACCCACCAGATACAGTGGGCTTTCTTCCTCTGAGGAAACTGACCCGCTGGGCGTGGGGAGCCTCAGGTAGCAGTTACTACAAGTAGTAACACCAAGAGTAGGGTCCGCTCAGGGCCACAGGGAAGAGCTAACTCCCAGCAGCAGATGGGCACGCATTTCTGACCCCTTCCACCACCCACGTCCTACAAAGTATATGTGGGAGCCCCTGAACCTTGTTTGCACTGGTCTGGGAAGAAGACTTTGAGTGTGTGCACATACTAGTACTGGCACTTGAACTTGAGGCCTTGGGCTCTTTGAGCCTGGCTTTTTCATTCAAGGCTGGCACTCCATCACTTTGAATATTTTTTTTTGGGGGGGTCCAGTCATGGGGCCTGAACTCTAGGCCTGGGCACTGTCCCTCAGCTCTTCAGCTCTACCACTTGAGCCACAGCACCACTTCCAGCTTTTTGCTTATGTGGTGCTGGGGAATCGAACCCAGGGCCTCATGCATGCAAGGCAAGCGCTCTACCACTGAGCCACCTTCCCAGCCCCCACTCCATCACTTTGAACCACAGCTCCACTTCCAGCTTTCTACTGGTTAATTGGAGATAAGAGTCTCATAGACGTTTTTGCCTGGGCTGGCTTTGAACTTGTCTTCAGATCTCAGCCTCCTGAGTAGCTAGGATGACAGGCGTGAGCCACTGGCGCCGGGCTGGATTAATTTTCATAGGTGACTTGGTATTTTCCTCTCCGAGGGAATCGGGGACTTGAGCCATTCACCTCCTTCCCCCAAGGTTCTGGTTGGTTCTGCTCCTTGCTACCTATTGCGGATTTTCGCGGCTAGAGACGTTGCTTGGACACCGTTAAATGGCAAGCAGAAATGCAAAGAGGAAGAACCACCCTCAGGAGTCCTCACAAACTCTCCATGTGGAAGTGGAGTTGGTGATGGTTGCATGTAAAACCCTTGCAAATGCCACACAGATGCACCTGTGGCCTTTCTCTCTCGAGTGAGCTTGGCTATGGGAAAATCCAAAGGGGACTGGCTGATTCCTCTGGTAGTGTGGAGGGTGAGGCATGTCCTCAATCTTACAGAGAGGAACAGAGTTCACTTTATCATTGTCCCTCAAATACATCAGTTGAGGCCGGGCGTGTTGGTGTAAGCCTGTAACTCCAGCTCTTGCGTGGGCTGACGTAGGGGGATTGAGGTCCACGGCTGGCCCAGGCTCTGCGTTCAATCCTCAGTGCTGCCAGATCAAAAGGAGAGACTTGCGGTGCATCAGCCCATGTGCCAAGTACTTCACTCGCGTTATTTCGCCGTATAGACAACATGGCTCTGTGAGACAGGCATCCGTTCTTCCAGGGAGAAAAATGAGGCTTAGGAGACCAGGTCACACCACAAGCAAGTGGCCGGCGTGGGACCCAGCCCGGGCTAGCTGGCACCGCAGGCGGCAGTTAACCCCATCCCTGCCCTGCGGGCTCCTGGCACACGCACTGGAGCTGGACGTCCCATTTCTAGTTGAGCGCTTCCCCGGTGCGGGCAGCGGCGCCCCGGCCCGGCACGCAGCCTCCTACAGAACTTCCCAGCGTCCTCGAGGACGCACAGCACCCGACTCAGCACAGGCTGGGAGCGAGCCGCGGCCCGCTGGCTGGTAGGATGCGCTGTGGGGTGATTTCGGGGAGCCCCGGCTGCCGTCCAAGCTAGGGACCTCCAGAGGGAGGGGCGTTGGGCCTGCAGATCCTGGTGATTTTCTATCACGGTGTTGCACACCCAGCGACCGCGCTTTGCTGCCAGGGGCTGGGCGGCTGGCCGAGGAGCCACTGTGCTGTGCTCCTTGGTTGAGGGCCGCTGTCCTCGCGGGGGGCTGAGGGTGAGGCTGGAACACGGTGGCCAGCACGTCGAGGGGGCGGACGGCGACTACGGAGCCATTGAGAAGCCTGTGTGCTCTTTCCACATCTCTCTGTTTGTGGAGGCCCTCAGCCAGATCTGAGGATAGGACGTGGGGTCAGGCACTCGACAGCAGGAGATAGTGTGGTCAGACTTAGGCAAGCACTGTTTGTTAGTGAGAAAAGCCGGAGACTGAGACAGGCTTTGTTGGAGATCTTCAAAGCAGGAAGTGGATGAACAGCTTCTGGGACACAGGCCGTGGGCTGAGGGTGTCTGTGGGGCTGGAGCCCAGGCGCGAGCGTGCTGTGTAATGCTCTGTACGTCCATGCCATTCTATGCCTCCATCTCCTTTCTTTCTAGAACATTCTCTTCTCTCCTTCTCTGACTTCCACCTGGCTAACATGTCTGCTGCACCAAGCTCCAGGGCCGTTAGCCAGTCTCCCCATCCCCCACCCTTGATCACCTCATTTGTAGTTTATTTTCAGACAAAAAGATATGTGTTCAGCTTATCTGTGCTGAAAATGCCCAAAGCCAGGGCCCTTTCTTTGGCATCTTGAACGTCCAGCACTGGTGTAGTGGAGGTGGTCAGTGAACACTGCCAAAGCCGGAAAGACAAGTCTGCAAGCCACACCCCTCGCCAGGGGCTTACACCCCCTATTCTTAGGGTTTGGGGGATTTTGTGGGTTTTATTTATTTATTTATTTATTTATTTTGGTCAGTTGTGAGGCTTGAACTCCAGGCCTGGGCACTGTCCCTGGGCCTCTTTGTGTGCAAGGCTAGCACTCTACCACTTGAGCCACAGCACCACTTCCAGCTTTTTCTGCTTATCTGGTGCTGAGGAATCGAACCCAGGGCCCCATGCACGTGAGGCAAGCGCTCTACCACTGAGCCACCTTCCCAGCCCTATTTAAGGTCCTTTTTTTTTTTTGCTTTAAAGTCTAAAGATTTTAAAATATAATACAATCTTATTATTAATCATGCTGGCATGATTAATGGCATAGAGTTTGAAAGGCTCAACACTATGAGAAATATGTTTTTTCATATGGGATCTGCTGGTTTTATTGCTTAGCAGTATGTGCAAATCTGTGGGATGAAGGGATGACTGTGTGGTGTGTGTGTGTGTGTGCATGCGTGTGCATGGGTGTGTGCATATGTGGTGCAGGGTGCACACATGGATGTGTATATGCATTGTGCTGATACTGGAGTTTGAACTTCGGGCCTGGAAGTTCAACTTTTCACTCATGTCTGGCTCTCTACCACTTGAGCCATACCTCCACTCCCAACTTTGTGCTGGTTAATTGGGAGAGAAGAGTTCCCCAGATTTCTCTGCCCAGGCTGAGATCTCAGCCTCGTGAGTAGCTGGGATTACAGGCGTGAGCCACCAGCGCCGGCTCCCAGATCAGTGTGTGACAGGGATGCCTGCTTGGCTTCTGTCTCTGGTAGTTGTTTGGTTTGGTTGTTGGGGGTAGGGAGAGAGTTCCCCGCTGTTCTGGGAATGGTAATCCTGGGAGGCACTTTAAACCTATTTGGCTGTGGTTTGAAATTGGCTGACCCGACTCTCTCTCAGGACCCCCAGACCACACGCTGTGGGCTGCCCGTCTGCAAACTTGGCCCCGTGGTGAGGCTTCTTCCGCTGAGGCAGAGCAGTGAAACTTTCTTCCCGGGGTCTCCAGTGCTGTAGTCCAGGACAAGGGGGGCAGGAGCAGGACTTGGTGGGCGTTCCCCGAGCAGGGATCGCTGGTGTTAAGTGAGATGTTAAATGCACGCTGTGTTTTTGCTTTCCTTGTGCGTCCTTTGGCCATGGTGGTCTCCCTCCCCCCCCCTCATTGGTTTCCTTCCAAAAAGTTCCGCGCTGCCCCCCCCCGCTGTCCCCCCCCCCCTCGGTGCTTTCTGCTCTGCCTGGGCCGAGGTCCTGCCAAAGGGACTTGGTTTTTATCTCCGGTGTGTCCGCTGGGGTGTTGGAGGACGGGGCTTCTGGGGCTTCCCACACAGCCACCACTCCCTGAAGGAAAGCTGGATGTGGTGTCCTGAGAGTGCGGCTCCCGCACCCCCTGCCCCTCCTGCTCCGGCACCCCCTGCCCTCCCGCACCCCCTGCCCTCTGACTGCTCAGCTGGTGGCTGGGGTACTTGGCTCTTTACACCCAACACCACAACCTGGTGCTGTCCGCTTGGTAGCTTCACATTCGCTTTCTTTCCCATTTTCCCTGCCTGTGTTGTGTGTGTGTGTGTGTGTGTGTGTGTGCAGGTGTGTGTGTGCAGGTGTGTGTGTGCATGCATACACACCCATGTGCACTGGTACTGTGGCTTGAATTCAGTACCACAGCACTTTTTTGTTCAAGGCTGGTGCTCTTCCACTTGAGCAACGCGGCTAGCCTGGCTTTTTTCTGGTAAGGTAGGCTGACTTCAAACCTCAGTCCTCAGATCTCAGCCTTCTGAGTAGCTAAGATTACAGGCCCCAGCCACCCGTACCCAGCCCCCAACTCTTACTAATTAATCTTTCCCTTTATTAATCTCTTTCTGTATTCTGCCCAACAAAGCAAACATCTACTGAAGTTTAACCAACACATTCGGTTTTCCTCTCCCTTTTTCTCTGTCATCTCTTCTCCTCCTCTGAAAACACAAGCAAGTGAGAATCTGGTAGTCACTATGCTAGGAGCTCATAATGGTGTAATTGGGTTTGGTAAGATGGGATGTTTAAGGCACTTGCTGGAAATGGATGTGGGGGAGGGGTGGTGCTTGTTCACCTTCACCATCAGGGGAAGCGGGAAGGAGCCGTCTGTAAGAAAACACAACAGAATGGTGTGGGCAGGAAAACCCAAGCAGAAAGCCAGGCCCTCTGCCATCAGCAGACGCTTACCTTACCTGCCAGATTCGGTCTTCACTTTTAAAATTAGGGGTCTGGGCACTTAGGGTGCTGTTTTAAGAGCCCAGTGTCATGAAGTATGTGAGAACGCTCTGAAAAACAGTATTGTGACTGCCATTATTATGAGCAAGTGTTCCAAGTAGAGCACGTATACGATGAACTAATAGCATTGTATGAGCTCCAGTGAGCCTCTCAGATCATAACTGGACGGCGCTTGGCGTCTGAGAGGATAATGGGGGCTCCAGCAGTGGTTGGATGGTCAGACACCGGATGGATAAATGTATAGCTTAATTGCTGATGCCTACCAGCCCTTTCCTAGTCCTAGTTCTGTTTTCCTAGGTTGGCACCACTGCCCTCTCCTGGCCAATAGCAGAATTACATGGCACTCAGTCCATCCCTGGGCCCCTGTCTCCCTAGGCGCCCAGGCTGCATCACTGACCACCTGCTCTCCTCCTCCCCCTCCCCCTCTCCTCCTCCCCTCCCCCTTCTCCCCCTTCCCCTCCTCCCCTGCAGCACGGCCAGTAACTCCAACCGCAGCACGCCGGCCTGCTCCCCCATTCTCCGGAAGCGGTCCCGCTCGCCCACCCCTCAGAACCAGGACGGAGACACGATGGTAGAGAAGGGTTCGGACCACTCCTCGGACAAGTCCCCGTCCACGCCCGAGCAAGGCGTGCAGCGCAGCTGCTCCTCCCAGTCCGGCCGGAGTGGGGGCAAAAATTCCAAGGTGAGCGGGGGCCACCTTGTCGGCTGGTGTCGGGGGGCTTGGTGGTGCCCGGGAAGGGGTGCTCTCCTCCTGCGGTGAGTGGATGGCGCCGGTGTCCTTCAGGCCCCGGCCGGGCAGGCAGGCAGGACAGGCCCTCCGCCCCAGGAGCCCCAGGACCAGGTGCTGAACCCTTCTGCAAAGTTGCCCCCTAGAGCTAGTGCTAGGGATTGAATCTTTCAGAGAAACTTCCAGAATGCTCTGTCTGGCATCCTGCATTGCCATCGTCCCCACCCACTCCACACACATCGGGCCATGAGGACTGCGACCCGGCCAGGCATGGCGGCATGCGGGCCCTGGCAGCCCCAGGCTGGTGATGGCTCCCCAGAGAGCAACCCTCCCGTCCTCAGTCTTCCGGGAAGCATGAGGCAGCACTGCCCAGATGCTCCTTCTAGAAGCTTCTCTCTGCCTTCAGATCCGCAGGGCCCGGCAGGGGCTGGGGACCCCAGGGAGGTGAGGGAGACCGTGCCCCGTC
The DNA here is from genome assembly GCF_000151885.1 of Dipodomys ordii. Classification (NCBI taxonomy): domain Eukaryota; kingdom Metazoa; phylum Chordata; class Mammalia; order Rodentia; family Heteromyidae; genus Dipodomys; species Dipodomys ordii. The sequence continues at coordinate 23,314,155 of NW_012267226.1, forward strand.
TGAATTTGTCTTTTGATTTCTTGTTCTTCCTCTTCCTCCCGCCACTTCCCAAATCCCTTCTTTGCATGCACCGTCTTAGTCTCACAAGCGCCTCTCAAAAGTAAGCCATGTTTCGTCTGTCTCCTCCTCTCCCCTCTAGTGTTGACGTGTTTGTAGTGCTCAGCATCCTCGCCCTCCGCCCCCCGCCAGTTCTGCCCACGTGTCCTGCTTGGTCCCTCTCCCAGAAGGGCCAGCCCCACGGCCCCACTGTCCCCCCTCCCCACCCAGATTGGCTTGAAGTCACCGAGGGACGCGGGAGGCCCCCCCCCCCCGCGTCTGCCTGCGCCCCAGCACTGCCTGCGGAGGGCATCCGTCCCCTTCCATAGCGCCCTCTCCAAGCAGAGCCCGCCCGGGGGGCCCCCCAGCCTTGCGGGGGGACGGCCCCCCTCAGGGCACCGCAGGCCCCTGGTGATGGGAGATGGTGGGCGGATGCCCTTTTGGAGGGCACCATCCTGCCCCCATCCCCGCAGCTGCTCGGCTGGTGACCCCGCCCACTTCCCCCCATGCCTATGGTACTGGGGGGGGCGGTGCCCCGAGTGCCTAGAGTAGCCCCTCCAGGTCCTGGAGAGACGGGAACAGGTCAGGGGCCCGAGGGAGGGCAGAGGGCCTCGCAGAGCTCTCCCTCCCGCACCGCGGAGGCCGGGCCTGGGTGCGGAGGAAGCTACCGTCCCGTCTCTCTCAAGTGCAGCAGAAGGGCGCGCTGCTGTTCCATCCTGGGGGAGGGGCAGAGGCTGCACAGCTGGGCCCGCAGGCTTCCTACGGAAAGCTGGGCAGCGTTGCGGGGCGTCCAGCAGCCGTAGCTGGCTGCGGATGGAGTGGGCACACCGGCAGGTGTCCTCTGTGGGCTCGGGAGCCTGGGCATGCATGGCAGGCCCGGCATCGAGGGCAGGCCCGGCATCGAGGGGCAGGCCCGGCATCGAGGGCAGGCCCGGCATCGAGGGCAGGCCCGGCATCGAGGGCAGGCCCGGCATCGAGGGGCAGGCCCGGCATCGAGGGCAGGGTCTGGCCAGGCTTGCGCCCGCTCTCCTGAGAGCACCCGTCCCTGCTCTCATCGATGGGGGCCTTGAGGTGTTCCAGGCCCGGCTGGTGGGAGGGAGGGCCTGGATGACCCACACCAGGTGGGCACCGGGGGCTCCTTCTCTCTGCTCGCACATTTGTGAGACGAACACAGGGAGCGGGGGCGTGGCCAGCGCTGGGAGTGTGTGTGTTTGGATCTGGCCATGGGTTGGAGCAGGGAGTGTCCAGTGATAAGGACTCTTAAGCTCTGAAATGGCGGGTCACGTTGGGAACCAGGTGCCAAGATGCAGAGTGCAGGCGTGGACAGGGGCCACGTGCGGTGCAGACAGGGGTCTGGAAGGTGTAGAATCCGGAACCATCTAGGAGGAGGGGTCCCTTCGCCAGGGATGAAAGAACAGAGGGTGGGGAGTGTTTAAAGCAGACCGAGCAGCTTCATTGGAGAGCAAAAGGGAGACTGTGATGCAGGCCTTCCCTGGAGAAGGGCCCAGTGGCATCCTCTGCCAGGGTGGTCTCTGGCGCGGGGCTCCTCCCAGGTCGTGCCCACGGCCGAGGGCTGGTGTGTGCACCGTCCTGGGGCTTTTTTATTGGTAAGTGGGAACCCAGGGCATGGTAGGAAGAAGAAGCAGTGCCGTTATTATTATTGTTGTTGTTTGTGCTTCCTCCTCTAACGGAGAAGGTCCACTCTCCCCCAAATCCAGGCCCTGTGGGCAGTGTGGAGCCTAGGAGACTGACATGGTGTGGGGTGAAGGTGGTGGATCTAGGAGAGGGAGGCGCTGACGTCGTGGAGTCTTGATTGTAGTGGAGACTGCAGCTTAGGGGGTGGACCCCGTGTGGTCTAGGTGGTGTAGATGGTAGCATCTAGGAGGTGTAGACAGAATTGCCCGGTGTGGCCTAGGAGGTGTAGACAAAGTTGTCCCGAGCGTCTGCACCTCAGAGTGGACCTGTGGTCTCCCCAGCTGAGGTGGGTGCTGAGGAGAGACGTGTCTGTGGCTGCAGCGGTGGGGGCAGACCCAGGGTCTTGGGAACGCGCCCAACGCGGGCTGAATGGAAGCTGGTGTGGGCTCCCTCTTGCCAGTTGAGGTCAGATGATTTGGCATCTGGATTTCCTCATCCCGAGAGGCCTGGGGTCTGGGCAAGGCCATCTTCAGCAGACAGGCCGCCTCTGAGCCCTCAGCCCCAGCCCTCGGTGCTCTGTCCGCACGGGTGGGCTGGAGGACCGTGGTCTTCCTGGAATGCAGGCGCAGGCTCCAGAAGGCGGTGGGGAGTTCCAGCAGGAGACGGCCCTGTGCAGACCGGGGAGAGGAGGCCTCGGAGGCCATAGGCCGTCTCGGAGGAGGAGTTGGAGCCGACCGGCGTGTGCAGGGCAGGGGATCTGAGGTCCCACCACTCTGGTGGCTGCTGGGCCATCTTGGGCCCTGTCTCCCGTCCTCCCCAGAGGAGGCCACACCTTGAGGTGTTTTTCAGGCAAGCTAGAAAATGCCCCCTTTGCCCTCCCTGGCCTCCATTTCTTCTGGTGTGACTCGGGGAAGGCCTGGCTGGCCCAGTCTTGTTTCAACGCGCTGTTGAGTCTCATCCTTGTTTCTGCCTCCCGTGGGCTGGACTGGAGGATGGGTGCCATTCCCAGCTGCGCTCTGCCCCATCAGCTCCCACCCAACAATGATTGCTTGTGGCCACCAGAGGGAGCCAAGCCACCCCTGTTGCCAGCGCCTCTGGAGAGCAAGCCTGGGGTGGGGGGCGGAGGCCGGCCAGTCCTCCGCTGCCTGCAGCCCCCCCTCTGGGGTTGGCTTTAATGACCCAGTGTCCTCACGCTAGTGTTCTCCCTTTTTGTTTTTTGTTTGCATTCTAATTTTTGTGGTTTTCTTTTCAGTATGACAGACTTAACCTGATCAAAGTAAGACGTTGGTTTTGCCCCCCTCACCCCTAGCGACAAGTCCAGTGCGTAGCCCCCACCCCCCCTCCCGTGCCCACCTCCCGGCTGCCTCGTCCTTTGCCCTAGGAGATGCCTTTGGACGTGGGGGCAGGAAACTTTCCCAAGCTGACTTGGGAGTGTTTCCAGGGCCGGACCTTTCTCCGGTCCTCGGGGTCCGCCCCTGTAGCCAAGGCTCACGGAAGCCAGAAATGAGCCCCGCTCACTTTCTCTTCTGAAGCCGTGTCTCTGTGCTCACCCCCTCCTCTCTTTAGCCAGATCCGTAGATGGAGCTCTCCAGCCCGTGCCCCAGCCCCTGGCTCTCCCCCTTGGTTCCCTGGTCATCTCTGTGCTCCGGGCAGAGCTCCGGGCGGCCTCACCAGGGTGGCGGCCTCTCCCCCGCGCCTGCAGCCTCTCTAACTTTCTTCCAGGACCCAGTTCAGGAGGGCATGGGGGGCAGGAGGGGGAATGATCCCAGGAGACTCATCTCTGACAGATGGTCCAGAAAGGGGTGGAGATTTGGGGGGAGGATCAAGGCACGCACGGAGGGAGCGGATGGGAAGCAGCCCGGGGCTAGCCGCTCAGGGGCCACAGAGCCCCCCAAAGCCGCCTTTACCCGCTGCCTTTTGCGTTTCTCTTGAGGGCTTGCACGCGTGCTCTGCCCCGCCTTTACAGAAGAGCAGGTAGTGGGTGCCACTACCCACACTACTGCGGGGCCATTTCCTCGGGCGCACCGGGCCTTCAGCCAGGCTCGTGAGGACCCTGAGGTTCTTTGCCCCAAACAGATTTCCAAGGGATGAGAGCTTGGTGCCAGTGCGTGGACAGGGACGGCCCGCGCGGGGAGGGAGATCCTACCTCGTGCCCTCCCCTGCCTCGGGGCCTGAAGGCCACCGCAGGCACCGTCAGTAGCCTCGCTGTGGAAGATGGCTGCCGTCCTGGTGTGGCTTTCAGGAGCTCAAGGGAGCCGCGGGCAGCGGCCCTCCTGCGGCAGCGTGCATCCGCGCAGCTCTGCCGTCCCAGGCTCAGAGAGCGGCCTGTCCTCGGCCCCAGGGCCTCCCCGCCCGGCTCCCCGTCCAGCAGCACCGCGGTCCCGGGGGGCTGGGCTGGCCGGAGGAGGGACAGTGCCATGTCAGGGCAGTGTGACTTCCGGATTAGTCCGTGGAAAGACGGCTTTGGGGGGATTACCATGAGCCCCCTTTCAAGGAAGGGGCTAGAGGGCCATCTGTCGTCCTGGCCACGTCTGGCGGCTGAGGTGGGAGCGGGGGGGGGGAGGGGGAGGACTCTTCCTGAGGCAGCGCATTGGTCCCTCGCGTCACCTGCAAAGCGAGGGGTCCGGTGTCTGCAGAGGTGGTGCGGTGGGAAGGAAGGGGGGTGAGGGGCGGTGGACCCCAGGCCCGGTGCTCAGTCACCCATATCCCGCCAGGCGCGCCCAGAGCGCACCGAGGGCCGGCTGCCCGTCCGGCCTTCGAGCTGGCTTCCCTGCCCGGGAAGGGCGGAAGGGCACCATGGCGCACAGGCCCACGCCTCTGGCTGTGGTCAAGGCTACTGACCTGTGCGGGGACCCCTACCGTCTAGTGAATGTGGGTTACAGGGACAGCCGTCAGGGGGAGCTGGACACGGACAAGGCACAGCTCGGCCTCCAGGCCCTTCTCCAGGGAACCTGTTCCCTTCCAGTCTTTGAGGGGCTGGCTGCACAATTTCCCTCCCCGGGGTTGGGGAGGCCCCTTAGCGAAGGCTCCCACCCACCTCCCCCAGAATCTGTCCCGCTAGTGCTTAGGAGCAGAAGAAGGAACTCACGCACCCCACGAGCTTAGAGCACTTCTCTGCAGAAGTCCCCTGTGCTGTCCCCACCGCCGCCCTGTCCACGCTGCCTTCCACAGGGCTGCCCACCTGCCGGGCTGGCCTCCTCCGTCCTCCGCTTCGGGGCAGGGCCTCGTCGGGCCCCGGGTCCTGGATGTGCTCCACACATCCTGAGCCCCCATCCACAGAACCTCGTGATGGGGCTCCGTCTCCCTTCCAGCCGCGCTCTCGCTGGTGCTGCCGCTGCCTGCCCCCCCCCCCCCCCCGCCACGGGCCCGTCCAGCATGAGCTGCGCCTAGGTCTCCTTTCTGCAGCTGTCTTAGAAAGGATGCTCGTGAGCAGCCCCGGGGAGCAGGGGACCGCGCGGGGCTCCCCCCGCCAGTCCTCTGCTGTGTCTCCTCCGGCTGCTCCACCCTGACTAATTTTGCCTTCTTTTATGTTTGTCTTTTCAGAAAAGCCAGAGCTGGTACAATGTAAGTATTCCTGTTTCTCTCCTTGTTGGGTGGGTGGGGAGTGGGCGGGTGAATGAGGAGGGGCGATGTGGGGCTCAGTTCTGGCTTCTCCATGAGCGTTTCCCCTTACCAGCTTCCTCTGTCCCCAAACCAGATGCAGTAATTGTTCTCTGTAGCTGGGCAGGGAAAGGCCTGGTCAAGAAGGATGTCCTGCCCTGCCCCCTGCCCTCTGCCCCCTGCCCCCTGCCCCCTGCCCTCTGCCCCCTGCCCCCTGCCCTGTCCCCTGCTTCACTGACACTCCCGCACAAGGCCGCTCTTGTTTTCAAGGCGGGAGCAGGCAGACAGGGTGCTGGGACTGGGGCAGCCTTGGGGCGTGAAGACCTCATCCCTTGGCACAGACTCTTGGGGATCATCTTGAGCTGAGAACCCTCCCATGGAGTGGAGTTTGACTTGTGCCCTGGCACCTTCACAGGGGCCCCCAGAGCCCCGTCCTGTCACAAGACGTGGCCACCCTGAGGTCTGTGGTGAGGGTGCAGCCGCGCCATCTCTAGGTCACCTGCCTCGTCCGCACAGACAGCCCTGCAGGGCCACGTCCCCTGACTACAGAGCCGAAGCTGGGGCCTTTGAACTCTGCCCTGGAGAGCAGCTGCATGGAGCCTCTTAGCTGGCCCTGGCTGTGTTCTCCGTCTCCGGGACTGCCGGGGGGGGGGGGCTGCCGATGGCTTCAGCCTCTGCCCCCTCTCCGAGCCTGCGTCTGTGTCTTCGTGCATGATGTTGCAGAATGCCATCTCCATCTCTCTTCTTAGCCCAAGTCCTGCTGGAGAGGGGCTCTGCGCAGGGAGGAGCCACTGGGGAATGGTAGACAGGAGAATCTGGCTGTGAATGACAGCTGGAGGGAGTCAGGGAGGGGTCTGGGGAGGGGCCGTGTGTGCGATGCCCAGCCCTTCCCTAATACCAACACAGACCAACCAGCTCCGGGGCTTCCCATCAACCCCTGCCCATCCTGGGTGCTCTTGATTGGTATGTCGGCCGTAGCCCCACCTACCCACCCCACCGGGCCATTCTGATAGGAGGAAGCTGAGGACTGGGATGGACTGGGGTGCTGGACCCCTCCCCCTCATGGCTTTCACCTCCCACTTAACCTGTGTCGTCCCCAGGCTGCTCAGGGCTGGTAATGGAGGAGGGGGGAGGAGAAGCGCTCTGCCAGGGAGGGGAGGGGAGGGGGGGATACAGGCCTGGCTGTTCTTCCTGGCAGCTGTCTCGGGCTGGCTGTTTCAGAACTCCATCGTCCTCTACCCAATGGTCCCTTTTGAGAGGGAAGTGCCTGACCACGGCCCTCTACCCCCGTCTGTCCCTCCTCTCCCTCAACCTCCATCTTCTCCAGTCTCTCATTCCATCTTCAACTAGCCTTCCCTTTCCCATTGATTCTCCCTCGGCCTCCTCACCTCCCCGGCCCCCTGCCCAAGACGTGGCTTCTCGGACTGCAGCGGCAGCGGAGACACCTTGGCTGGAGGATGGGCGGGGCTGCGGCAGGCCCAGAGCCCAACCGGAGAGCCTCACCGGTCCCGGAAAACTGCCCCTGCCCCCCCCCTGCAAAACCTCCAGGAGGCAGAAAGGAATGAACGTGGGGGAGCAGACCCCGGTAGACGGAAAATGGAGAGATGGGCAGAGAGGGGACTTTCCCTTCGGCACCAGACGGTGTCAGAGCAAGAGAAATAAATTCTGGCCTGGATGTGAACCCGTGTGGGCCCCGTGGGGTGGTGGCGGATGCATCCTTCTCTACCTTGCTTCTTTCCTGGAGTGCCGCCTGGCACCGGCTACCCGACGCCCGTGCCCACTAGAACACTGGCTTTGTGGGGGTGCATAGCGCCAGCAGGGCTAGTCCTATGGACAGCCAGCAAACCTGGCAGGGATAAGTATGAGAAAGGAGGGTCGAAGCTTTGTAGGCTCAAACCCCATGTGTCATGGGCGGGGGGGGGGGGGACAAGCCCCCAGCCTGGCACTTTCTGAAGGACTGCCTCTCTGGCCCTCATCTACTACCTCCTTTTGTGATGTACCCGTGACCCTGAAGACCCTCATCCATCATCTCCCTGGTGTGATCTCATCTCTTCTGATGACACACCCTTCCCTACCCTTTTTGTTGGTGGTCGTGGGACCTGGACGCTGTCCCTCAGCTCTTCAGCTCAAGGCGAGCGCTCTACCGCTTGAGCCACAGCGCCACTTCCAGTTTCCTGGTGGTTTATTGGAGATAAGAGTTTCACGGACTTTTCTGTCCCAGCTGGCTTTGAACCGTGATCCTCAGATCTCAGCCTCCTGAGTAGCTAGGATGACGGGCGTGATCCACTGATGCCCGGCTCCTTCCCTACCCTGGAGCTGCTGCTTCCACATGGCGGGGTGCCTCTCCACCTCCTGCCCCCTTGCCCCACACCTGGCTCAGGCTGCCGGATGTCCTGTGTGGATCTTAACTGATTTCTTCCTAGGTGAGGTTAATGCTGTACTCTGATACATTTTTCCCCTCCTGAGTTCCCTCGTTCCTGCCGAGCCCAGGGAGGGGGTACCACTTGGTCCCCGCTCCTGATATTTGCCTTCGAGTTAATGTTTAGGCCAGGGCCAATTCCCCTGGCTCAGTGTCTGGCCCTGCCCTGCCCAGCCCGTGAAGCGGGGTAAAGGGAGACAAAGGCTGATGCAGACTGGGACTCATCTCCGCCTCTTATCTCTCTGGGCAGGTCCTGCCCCTATCTCGCCCACACAGTCATCTTTTTATGGGGCCTCTATCTAGTCCGGGGAACTGCAGTCCAAGGCCTGGCGCCGGGCGCTGAGCCTGGGTGCAGCAGCAGCGTGCTGGGGAGGAGGCAGGCAGGAGGGAGGCCAGGCCTGCAGGGCAGAGAGCTCTGCTCCGCCTGGGTACGGCGGGGTCCGCGCCGGCCGGAATACTCACAGAGGCCCGTGAGGAATGTATTGATTTGGTGAATAATTTCTGAGCGCCCGATATTTGAAATGCGTCATGCTAACTGCTGTAGGAGACAGGAAACTGTTAGAGGCGTGGAAGGTTCCGGGGTGGGAGGTCAAGAGCAGGACGCAGCGAGGCAGGGGCTGACCCCAGGGTCAGAGGGCAGAGTAGGGAGAGGGTGGGGAAAGTCTCTGTGCGGGAGTCAGACTCTTCTACGTTGCCAACAGTGATACCTGGAAGATCCCACATTCCTCCCAATTAGTATCTTTGGGTTGGGGCCCAGCAATCTATTCTTTTTTTTTTTTTTTATGTTGGTCCTGGCACTTGAACTCTGGGCCTGGGCACTGTCCCTCAGCTCTTCAGCTCAAGGCAAGCGCTCTACTGCTTGAGCCACAGCGCCACTTCCAGTTTGCTGGTGGTTCATTGGAGATAAAGACTTTCCTGCCTGGGCTGGCTTTGAACCACGGTCCTCAGATCTCAGCCTCTTCAGTAGCTAGGATGACAGGCGTGAGCCACCGACGCCCGGCGAAACTCTATTCTTTAATGTGTCCGCCAGGTCATCATGCGGTAATTGGAGTGGTATTGTACCATGGTGCTGAGACTTCACCATAGACACACTGAAGACTCTCCTGTCTCCTGGGCATTGTTCCTTTGCCCCCCAGGTCTGAGCAGCTGACCCCCGTCTTAGTGGCGCTGAGGGAGGACAGCATCCTGGGAGAGGAAGGAGGTGCCTCAGACAGACCCCAAGGCCGTTGACCTCAGCTTCTCCCCGGCTAGCACACGTCCGAGAGCCGCTCGGCGGTGCAGCGCCCAGCCTGCTGGTTTGCCGTTGGAAATGGGTCAGCCAGGGGGAGACATGTCTCAAGACATCCCTGGCTCTTTGAGTCTCAAATTTCAGATTTCATCATCACCGTGGTGCCCTTGGCACCACCCCTCCCTCCCCCCCACTTGGAACTGTGGCCAGCAACTTTCCATTGCAGGAAACATCTGCTGGGTCGGCGGGGCTAGGCGAGGGGTTACTGCAGGACGTTGGCCGGGCCCATCGCACAGATCCTGTAACTCGAAGCATGTGCAGCTACGGCCAGGCCTCCCTCCTGCCCCAGCGGCTCCTAACAAAGAAGTTGTTTGCTGAAAGGAACGGGCCTGGAGGGGAAAGGGGCGTGTGCAGGGGGTGGGAGGAGAGCCGGCCGAGCTGCGGCTCTGCCCAGGACAGGACTGGTCGGGCGGGCGTGGGACCGGCGGCCTGGTGGGGAGACGGTTTATTCAAATGTGCCACTCTACCTACAAGACAGCAAGGACCAGGGAGCCCCGATCTCTCCTGCGCGCCTAGCAGAAGGCCGTGCGTCACGCTGCAGGCCACACTGTCCGGAGAGCCGGCCAGCCCGCCGGGGTCCCCCCCCCCAAGGCTCCCTGTGTCTGCCTCTTCTGGCCTCCGCGGCCAGGGGTGACCAGGGGTGACGGTGCTGGTGCCGGTCTGCACTGGGGAGGTGGAGGAGGCCTGAGCCACACCCCTCTCGGGGCCCCAGCCTGAAGACTGGCAGGACGGATAAAACAGACAGAACCTCTTCGTCTCGTTCATGAGGCCTGGCACCGAGGAAGAAGCAGGAGCCCGAGATCGCCCCTCTTCCTCCAGCCCAATGCAGCCCGCCGCTTGGGCCCCGGGGGGACAGTAGGGAGCGCACAGAGGGAGGGGCCGGACTGGGGGCCATGGAGTCCCTGGCCGAGTCTGGGGTCCTGTGGAGCCTCCTGCTGGAGCAGGGCGGCTGGCGTCTCCGGTGGCACATGAAGATGTTTGCCCGCGAGCTCGCTGCTGCTGAGCACTGCTGCTGGCACGGATCTGAGGAGCTCCCCGCTGTGAGTGTGTGACCCCGTGTCTCTGTCCCCACGGCCCTTCTGGGCGCCCTCGCGTGCCCCGCTTGGCTCCAGACTTGACAGCCCTAGAGTGGGAATTCCCTGGCCATTTCCAACGGGAGGAGACTGCTTTGACGGTTGGTAGGGGGGAGGGAGGGGGAGGGGGCGAGGGTCCAGCCCCCCCCCCCCGCGGCATCTCTGTGCTTTATGCTGCAGTGTGGCGATGTCAATCTGCCATCTTCAGGGCCCGTTGGTAGGATTAGGGCCCTTCCCGCAGACCTGGGGTCCGGGGCCTGGGGACCAGGAGGGGCGGCGTGCCTTCCACAAGGCTTGTGCCCGCCACAGGCAGAGGAAGGGCCCTGCGGGGACTGTGGCCAGACTCCGCGCCTCCGTCCCGGTGGACATCGGGGCTGCCCAGAGGAGAGGACAGGCAGATGGCGAGGGAGAATCAGAAGCAGGAGGTGCGCGGGGTCTGTGTGTCCGCAGGGGCTGAGGCCACCCCGCAGGTGCTTCTCAGACCAGGGTTGCAACTTTGTGAACACCAACGAGGAGACTGGAGGCAGTGGGAGCCCCAGAGTAGGTGAACATCAGAGCGAGACAGGGAGACAGACAGACAGACAGACGGAGAGATCTTTCCAGCATCTCTGCTACTTCCAGCTCGCGGACACATCTCCTGTGACACTCCCATTTAGTAACCCCTCCCCTTGGGCAAGTTGCTCGACCTATCTGTGACTCAGTTTCCTCCAGTGTGAAGCAGGGTTTTGGAAGCCCTTCTGTGCCGTGTAGCTCATTGTGTGCTCGCCTAACAGCCGCTCGCGGTGAGGAAGCCGAGTGTGGGGGACACTGTGGCCAGGGGGCCAAGCACGGGCTTGTGATGTGTGGGCCAGGGGGCCGGGCGGATTGGCGTCTCAGGACCGGGGATTGTTGCAGCCAAGGGTTTTCCTAGTCGTAGAGGTCATGACCTTGAGGACGTCCACCCCCAGGGGACTTGGTGCCTGGTTCAAGTACTTGGCGGGTGGTTTCGGGACTCTGGGGGCGCAGGGCGGTACAGCAGTGTTCTGGACAAGGCATCTGGGCACCTGCTAGCAAGAAGAAACGCTAGGCATTCAGATTCATTACAGACCAGGTGACCCACAGCCTTCTGCCATCTCTCTCCTCCCTCCCCCCCTCGCCTCCCGGCCGTTTCCCTTTTCCCTCTCTGCTCCCCTTCTCCACCCGACCTTCCCTCTCCCGTGGGAAACCTCCCCAAACTAAAGCCACGCCACATCTCCCACCAGGACATCCTGACACGAACTCCCTTTGTTCAAGAGACCATCAAGCACGGCTTGGGGGGCTTTGCGCGGTACAGATTCACACCTGGCGTCCGATTCCCCATAAGCCACGCCGCTTGCTAAGAAGCCCCAAATGAAAAGTTGGGGTACGGGGGGTCAGTCTTTCCTCAGGACAGCTGTCTGCCTGTGGATTTCCAGGGAAGTGGGTGTCGCACCAGAGGGACACTCTGCCCGGGCGTGGGCTCCCGGCCCCTGCTCGGCGGCCCGGGTCTGCAGGAGTCAGTCGAGGCTGGTGGAGCCCGGCTGTCTGTGGCCCTGTGCAGCCTCCTCGGTCCGTCATCTGTGCTTCCATAGTGGTTTTTGTTGAGGGGGGGAGGAGGAGAGAGAGAGAGAGAACATCTACTTTAAAGATTGTGAGCTCTGTAAACGCGGGGTTGCTGTCGGTCCATTGGGCTGGCTTCTTCGTAGTTATTGGTCTATGGGGTTGAGCCGCACCCAAGGCCTTGGGATGGTGAGTTCCGGGCCAGCCAGCGAGAGCCCCACAGCGCATCACAGGGTCAGATTCTCTGTAACTGGCTTTTCCCACCTAAGCTCCTGTTTCTTCCCTGGCCTCCTATGTCTGTGAGCAAAAGATCCTCGCTTTGAGTCCCGGGGCTTGTGGGTAAAGGGGCCTTACCTTGAAGGGTGCCCCCACCAGCAGTGCTAAGACATTGACTGCGAGCTTCCCTCAGGATTAGGAGTTCATCTACCAGGACGGGGAGGGACACTGTGCCCCTTGAATGTCGGGTGTGCTTTTCATTTCTCCATCTTCCTGTTTTTGTTTGTTTTTGTTGGTGGTGAGGCTTAAACTCACCTGAGCCTGGGCGCTGTCCCTGAGCCTCTTTGTGTTCAAGGCTAGCTAGCACTCTACCACATGAGCCACAGCACCCCTTTCATCTTTTGAGTGGTTAATTGAGGCTGAGTGTCTCACAGGACTTCTGCCTGGGCTGGCTTCGAACCACGATCCTCAGATCTCAGCCTTCCGAGCAGCTAGGATGACAGGCGTGAGCCACCTGCGCCTGGCATCTTCCCCCCGCCCCTTTTTTATATGAGTTAGTTCAATTGAAGATGATACAGAACTCAGACTAGAGCGAAGAGCAGGCTCTGCAGGAATCGAGGCTGGGCTCCCTTTGAGTGCACAGCTGAGGTGGGAATGGCTGGCAGACTAGAGACAATGAACCACCAGGATGTTTTAGAAGGTGGTTGTTACTGTACACAGACTCCTAGACCAAGCGTCACGCTACCTGTACGGTGCGCGAGGTCCAGATGATGGTGGGAATGGAATCAGGGCTCGCAGGAACAGCTTATTTTTAGCCAGACTTCTCAGTTCCACCGGTGGCCAGGGGACCCTTCCTGCGGCCTTCACTGGCTTTTATTTGGTTTTCCTCTTTGCTGTCTCTGCTTGGCCCCTTACCTTCCCCTCTGTCTCCTCGTCCTGCTTCTTGGCTATTTCAGGAGCGTCTTCTTGGCACCTTTGTGGCTAGACATGGTGCCTGCCAGCCTTGCCCAGACCCTGGTCCTAAACCCTTGAAACTCTTGACTCATGCCTTTCCTAGTATTGGCCTTATGATTTTTTTTTTGGTGCCATGATTTAAAATAAAATCACATAGCGAAGAGTTCACTGCGTCAGTGCTGCTGACGTCTGAGAGACACTGGCCGCTGTCCCTGGGCCCTGCTTCACTGCCCAGGGGCCTGTGGCTGGCAGAGGATGTCCCAGGAGGCCCTGACAGTCACCACCCTCCTTCCCGCCCAGGGACCCTCGAAGGCTCTGCCTTCATGTTTTGTGAGTGATGAGTGTTGGATACAGAGTCTGCAGAAACCGCTTCTCTGCATTGGTTTTCCATCCCAAGGCCTGCTTTGCTGCCCAAGCCTCCAGGGCCTCTGGGGTAGCAGAGCCTGCCTGGCCTCCTCCCGGGCCTGCGGCCTGGCTCTCTAGTCCTCCTTGATATCTGGCTAATCCCGCCTTGGCCGTTGTCATGCAGGTGTTAAGCCCCACTTACAAGCAGAGAAATGAAGACTTCCGAAAGCTCTTTAAGCAACTTCCAGACACGGAGCGCCTCATTGTCGGTGAGCTGGCGGCCTGGGAGGGGTCAGGCAGGAAGTTGCGCAGGCTGCTTCTGTGTGGAGCCAGCCCAAGTGAGCACGTGCGCCTGGAGCCCGCGAGTGTGCCCTGAGCGGAGGGCCGACCCCAGTGCACCTGGTTCAGGGCGCTCACGGTAGCTTCCGGTACCCGCCCAGAGGGAGTCACAGGCACATGGGCAGATGGAAAAGGGATTGGCAAGCCCCACTGGCCCTTCACCATCTGTGTGTGCCCTGGCTTGAGGTGCCAGAGACTTCCTTGGTTCAAGGATCTGGCAGACCTGGTCATGGGCAGGTGATTGAGCTCCCCTGGGCCTAGTGGGAGGGTGGCTGCATGCTCCGGCACCGCTGAGCGCCCATCCTGTTCCCTGACAGACTACTCGTGCGCACTCCAAAGAGACATCCTTCTCCAGGGCCGACTCTACCTCTCCGAAAACTGGATCTGCTTCTACAGCAACATCTTCCGCTGGGAAACTCTGGTAAACACCCGGGACCCTGGCAGAGGTGTAGTTCGGGGGTCAAGCTTTAGCCTCGTGTGCTAAAGCCATTCTTGGTTCATTCCCCAGTGCTACTTAAAAGTAAGAAAAAAGGAAGGAGAAGAAAAAATCTGAAGACCTGGGCGTTGGGCTCTGGGGGCTCACGCCTGTCATCCTAGATACTTAGAAAGCTGAGATCCAAGGATCATAGTTCAAAGACAGCCCAGGTAGGAACATCCATGAGGCTCTTATCTCTAATTAGCCAGAAAAGCCAGAAGAAGTGCGGGTGTGTCTCAAGTGGTAGAGCACCATCCTTGGACAAAAACAACAACAACAACAAAATGAACACCCAAGGTTCAATGCTCAGGTTTTGAGTTCAAGCCCCAGTACTGGCTCAGAAGAAGAAATAAAAAGACTTGGGACTCTCTCCCTTGGGCTCTCTCCTTGGCCGTGGCTACACAAGGCTGCCCCCAGTCTCTTCCTGAGCTAACTGAGTTTTCTCCCTGTCATTTGCCCAGTTCATGCCAGCACACGCCTGAGTCTTGCAGAGTGCCCAATTCCGAGTTCCAATGAAGCTATCTCCTCTTTCACACATTTTCCTCCCACCTCTTGGGTGTGGAAGAGGGTATGAAGAGCATTTGCTTCTGGCAAATGCAGGAAATTATTTGGCATAAGTTGCTACTCAGGAGGATACAGTAAAGTAGGAAGGGCTTTGGCCTTGGCGCCCAGAACTGACTTGTGTGTGCTTTTAAAAGCCGATTCACTGTGAATTTATGCCAGTTTTTCTTTAGAGTCCATATAGCCCTCACCTTATAAAATAAGATACAGACAAACTAAGGAGGTCATTGTTTTTATTTATCTTATTTTTTGTGCCAGTACTGGGATTTGAACTCAGGGCCTGGGCACTGTCTCTTAGCCTTTTTGTTGTTGTTCAAGGCTGTGCTCTACCACTTGAGCCACACTTCTGCTTCTGGTTATTGGCAGTTAATGAGAGATGAGAGTCCCATGGACTTTTCTGCCTGGGCTGGCTTTGAACTGTGAACCTGGAGTAGCTGGGACTCCAGTGCCTGGCTCCCAGTGCCAGCTTCTCTGAACATGTAGCAAACTGCAGAAGTGAGCGCGACAAACGCTTCCTAAGCCCAGAGCCCAGGCTCCCGTGGCCGCCGTGCGGCCCAGTTCCTACAGAGCCGCCTGACCAAAGGGAATAATCGTGGGCCCCCGCCAGGGATGAGATCTGTGCGCTGTGGTGGGATTTCCTCTCTCACCTGGGGGCCCAAGCAGACACGTCTCCCGACTCTGCCAGTGCCCCTCTTGCTCAGTATCTACTCTCTGTGTCTGTGGGGATGCCAGCTGACAGTCCGTTTGAAAGACGTCTGCTCCATGACGAAAGAGAAGACAGCCCGCCTCATTCCCAATGCTATCCAAGTCTGCACAGATTCAGAAAAGGTAAACTGAGTCAAATTCTGGCCTTTGGGACCTACCCACCCTCCTCACACATTCTTCTGCGTTTCAGCCCTAAACTGCATTCATCCAGCCCGCTGCTAAGTGGGCTGGAATGAGACGCAGGAAACGATGCAGATGCGGGCGCTGTGGGGGTTGGGGCCGAGCTGCGGGGGAGGCGTGCGTAACGCTGGACTTGGATCCAGTCCTGTGCGTGGAGGCGTGTTAAGTGACCTCTCTGCACCTCAGGTTTCTGGAATCTAAAACAGGCCTAGCCATCCTTATTTAGAGTCTAGAAATGATGCCCCATGAAAACACCGCAGAAAGAGAAGCCATCACTGTCCCCATCGACCAGGCGGATGACGCGTCTGATTAGAGATGGACTGCGCTTGTGCCTGTGGACGGAAGGCGGGAGGTCAAAGTTTAGAAGAGGGAACTCAGTGATCTTGAACTTGAAGCAGAGCTGAGAGCTGGCAGGCCGCCGGCAGGGGCATCTCCTGGGCCTGGGTCTCTCGCTCCTGTGCAGTTGGGTAGTGGGGTGCTTAGAACTGTGCGAGTCTAGGTTCTAGGGTCAGATAGGCTTTAGTCCCCATTCTCTGTCCAGCATGGACAGGTGTTGTCATTGCCTGCGTTGTCTAGCTTGTTCTTAGCTGTCAACCCCTGCTCTTCACGTAAGGCTTTGTGTGGATTTTTTTATTCTCTCTCTCTCTCTCTCTCTTAGTTAGTGCTCACTTATAAGGCAGGTACTCTACCGCTTGAGCCACATCTCCGGCCCTTCTGTATGGTTTTACATGAAATATCGCTTGTGAAGCTCTGAGCAGATGCTCAGTGAAATGCAGCACTCTGTCCTTCCTCCTGAACGTTACCCCCAGCCCGCCGGTCCCTCTGGCCGCGCAGACCAGCCTTGTTCCGGTCGGTGCTGTGCCGTTCCCTCCACACACACAGGAGAGCCAGCACAGGCGCGTCCTTGCACAGGCGTGTGCACGTGCACATGCGTGCAGCCAGAGAGCCTGGGGGATTCGAACGGTGGAGCGGGGTTTGCCTTTCCTCTCAGCTGCTTCCAAGCTCTCCCCTGACTAGGTTCCCGTTGTAGATGAAGAATTTTATTTTCTTTTTTATGGGAGGGACATTGTCAAACCAAAGAGAAAAACACTGAAGAAAATGTAAATTAAGGGGCTGGGAAGGTGGCTCAGTGGTAGAATGTTTGACTTGCATGCTTGAGGCCCTGGGTTCGATTCCTCAGCACCACATAAGCAGAAAAAAAGCCAGAAGTGACGCTGTGGCTCAAGTGGTAGAGCGCTAGCCTTGAGCTGAAGAGCTGAGGACAGCGCCCAGGCCCAGAGTTCAGGCCCCACAACCAGACCCAAAAAAATAAGAAAATGTAAATTAAATTTTTAAAAAAGCTGGGTGTGGGGTTGTGGTGAGGATGGAGACCCCGGGCCCAGCGCGCTGCCCGGCACTGGCTGCCTGCGCTGTGATCTCGCATGGCGGGACCCCGGTGCATGTTCGGGTGAAGTCACATCAAGGGGACCATGCTGCGGCTTGCTACGTGGGCAGCCTTTGGTGGGGGGGGGAGGATTGACTCCAAACACACACACACCAGGACAGAGCAATTCCGCCAGCCGCAGACCAGCGCCCCCCCCCCAGGCTATTATAAATCTGAACACGTGTTTCTTAGGGTTTTCTTTTCCAACCTAGCACTTTTTCACTTCGTTTGGAGCCCGGGATCGGACGTACATGATGATGTTCCGGCTCTGGCAGAATGCGCTCCTTGAAAAGGTAAGTGCTGCCCCGCCCCGGCCTTCAGCCAGCCAAGGAGGTGCTGGTCCCCGTGGGGCTTGCTTCTCCTGCGGCGCGGCACCGGCCAGGTCCAGGGGAGCCCCACGCCCCCATGGTGCGGACGTCCGGCAGTCCTGGAGGGAGCTCATGGCCGAGAGCACGGCCTCAGCCTGCCAAGGAAAGCCTTCGACCCCACAGTGTTCAAATGTCCCAACCCGACGTGGCAAAACATGCAGCCCCAGGAATAACTGCTGTGGAAAAGAAACAACTGTCATGAGAGGAAAGGGGGGTGGTGGTGGTTCCGTGCTGGTCCTTGGGCCTGAACTCAGGGCCTGGGTGCTGTCCCTGAGTGTTTGCGCTCAAGGCTAGCGCTCTGCTACTTAAGCCACAGCTCCACATGTGGCCTTCTTGGTGCTTAGAGAGAAGAATCCCTTAGCCTTTCCTGCCACTCTGGCTTTGAACTGGGCTCCTTAGCTCTCAGCCTCCTGAGTGGATGGGATTACAGGTGTGAGCCACCAGTGCCCAGCAGGAAAGGGTTTATAGTTGCAGATCCCCAGATATACGGGGCATGGCTCCTGGGCCAATGGGCCGGTGAGGCCGCCGAGGGGCGGGGGTTCGAGAGGCCCCTGTGGGACGGAAGGGAGGGCGTGGCCAGGGCGGCGCGTGGGCTCTCTGTGGGCAGGTGTGAATAATGTCAGGGGGCCTTGGGGCCTGATCACCCCTGGCTTCGGGGAGTCAGGGCGGAGGAACCTGGTCGGGGGGGAGAAGGTAGGGTCCCGTGGGTGCGTACGGCCTTTGGGCAGATTGCTTGGTTTGTTACGCATCGTCTGGCTCTAGGAATTTTCTTACTCTGGGAGCTTCACTCCTGTCAGCAAGGTGCTAGATAACAGAGAATCAAGCTGGGGTGCCGGGACCGGGGGCTGGGGCCTGAAATCCTAGATGCTCAGGAGGCTGAGGTCCAAAGAGGGCCTGACGTCCACTCGGGAAAGGGTAGCGTGGCTTTCTCCCTCCCGGGGAGCGGGCCTGTGTGCGGTGCCCCTGTGCGAAGGGGGGTCCCGAGGAAGAGGCTCAGCGCCCCTGTCTCCTCCCCGCAGCCGCTGTGCCCCAAGGAGCTCTGGCACTTTGTTCACCAGTGTTACGGGAACGAGCTGGGCCTGACCAGCGACGACGAGGACTACGTGCCCCCGGACGACGACTTCAACACCATGGGGTGAGCGAGGCCCAGGCGGGCGGCCCGGGGACTGGGACTCGGGGTGGGGTGGCGGCCAGCGTGCCCGGGGGGGCAGAGTGGCCTGTCCTGTGAGTAAGGGAGGCCTGGAGGACTCCAGAGGGGACGGCGAGGCACGGTGGAAGAGCATGTAGAGGGCTGAGCAGGGGGGGGGCAAGGCCACGAGGCGGAGGGGGCAGCGGTGAGGGTCCTGCGCCCGCGGGACTGGCCGGTGCTCCGGAGTGGGATGCGCAGGGTTGAAATTGTCCAGCTCACATCGTCACAGAACCGTTCTGGCTTCTGTGTTGGAAATAACCTGAAGGGAGCGGAACAGAAGCCGTGAATAATTTAGGTAATCTAAGTGAAGGGTGACAGTGTCGGGAGCAGGTTGGGGACCGTCAGAAATGGCTATAAGCAGTTCGGGCCTGGATTTGCTGATGAATCAGAAAGGAACAAACGGCGACAGTAAGGCTGGTTGGCTGACTTGGCCATTTGGAAAAACGGAGAGGTGCCACATGGAGACGGACAAAAGTGTGTGCAGAACGGTTCTGGGGGAGGTAGGAGGTGGGTTTTACCAAATCAAGCTGGGGGAACCTGCTAGCCGAGTGGGAAGGTCAGAGGAGGCCAGGAAACATTTAGGAGAGTCGGGGGGGTCACAGGAAAATGTGGGCCTCGGGGATGGCTGCAGCCACCTCGGTACCGAATATTCCAGGACTGGAAATGAGAGCATGGAAGAATCTAGGAGAAGGTAGCCACAGAGGTGGTGAGGAAAACCCCGGGGGGGAGGGCGGGAGGTACACCGGGAAGCCCAGGGGAGCAGGGATTGTCCCCGTGTCCCTCGCTGGAGTGAGGTGAGGAGCGACACGGACCATGAGAGCTTGGGAAGGTGGCCATGGGGGACAGGCTAGAGGAGGGACAGGTCAGGAAAGAAATGGAGTGTGTGGTGCTTAGACCTGGGCGTGGTGAGTTGCCGGCAGGGACTAGTGGTGTCCTGCTGACTTCGCCAACACTGATGGGGTTATCTCTACCATGTACATAATGGTTCACCACACCATTGTGTGATGCTGCTCCCAATCATGATTATAAAGTGGGGGGGGGGGACAGAAGCACCCCCGACTTGGAGATTTCTTCTGGTGTGCACGATGCAGAGAAGTTGGTTAGCTGTCACCCAGAATTTGGTGGGTACCACCGAGTCCTGCCTTGGGTAGCGTTTGGAACTTAGCAGGGCGGTTCTAGTTGTTAGGGAGGGATGGAATCCAGTGGACCAAATGGTTCGACATTAATAAAGGTCATAGGTAGGGATAAATCTAACAGGAAAGGGAACTTTTTCATGGGCTGGGTGGGGCGAGGTAGGGTGAGTGGGAAGGTTTTAGGGAGGTAGATTTTTTGGTAAGAGGAAGCAGGGAAGCCTGCTTTTTAGATGGACACAGGCCCAAGTTCTAAGAAGTGTCGGCGATCTTGATCATTGAGACTAATGTGGGGCGGCGTCTTCTCCAGATACTGTGAGGAGATCCCCGTGGAGGAGAACGAAGTGAACGACAGCTCCTCTAAAAGCAGCATAGAGACCAAACCCGATGCCAGCCCTCAGCTGCCCAAGAAGTCCGTCACCAACAGCACGCTCACCTCCACAGGGAGCAGCGAGGCCCCCGTCTCGGTGAGAGCGGCGGCCACGGCCCCGTCCCGGCCCAGCACCCAAGGCTCTTAGATACCCGCAGGAGCTCATGCATGCATCTGTGGTCAGTTCCTTAAGGAGGTATCAGGACTCCTGGGGTTCTCTGTGACCTGGTGCTGGGCCCCGCACTGGCTTCTAGCTGGCTAGGTTATGTGACGTGGTTTGACGTGGGAGATTAAACTGTTCCACGTCCCCTGTGAAGTGGGTTCTGGCTGCTCTCGATCCACCCCTCTCTTGGAAATTGGTCTTGGGCCCATATTTTTTATTTCTGTTGCCTTGGTCTGAAGTCAAAATCCCGTGTGGGAACTGTAGAATGCTTATTATTGTCAGGTGCCAGTGGCTCACGCCTGTAATCCTAGCTACTCAGGAGGCTGAGATCTGAAGATTAAGGTTTGGAGCCAGCATAGGCAGAAAAGTCCATGAGTCTCTTACTTCCCGTTAACCAGCAAAAGTGGAGGTGTGACTCAAGTGGTAGAGCACCAGCCTTGAGCAAAAAAAGCTAAACAAAAGTTTAAGGTCCTGACTTCAAGCCCCAGTACTGGCATACTGTCATGTGAGCACGCACACACACGTGCATGCACGCATGCACACACGCACACATACACACAGAACAGTTCATCTATTTGTTTACTATGTATCGAGTTCTCTGAAGTTTATTGTTCTGCTAGTCCTGGGGCTTGAACTCAGGGCCTGGGCACTGTCCCTGAGCCTCTTTGTGCTCAAGGCCAGCGCTCTACCACTTGAGCCACAGCGCCACTTCGGGTTTTTCTGAGTAGTCCAGTGGAGGTCAGAGTCTCACAGCGTTTCCTGTGAGCATGAGGATGTCCCGGCCAGGCCGTATCTCCCATGGGGGGGCGGGCCCCTCACTGCGTGTCTCCGCTGCAGTTTGACGGCCTGGCGCTGGAGGAGGAGGGGCTGGAGGGCGACGGGCCCCTGGAGAAGGAGCTTGCCCTGGACAACATCATAGGGGAGAAGATGGAGATCCTTGCGCCTGTCACCTCCCCCTCCCTGGACTTCAACGACAACGAGGACATCCCCACCGAGCTCAGCGATTCCTCAGACACTCACGATGAAGGTAGGCGGCTCAGCGTGACCCCCGGTGCCTTCCGGAAGGCTTGCAGTGCGTGTCTGGGGTCCGCCTGCAGACCCCGGAGCTCTCTGTGTACCAAAGGGCACCTTGGTGTTAGCTACGCCCGCTCCAGAGCCCTGCAGGGCCCGTCTTCCTGCACGTGTCCCGCAACGCTTGTCCTGCCGTTCAGACTTGTCTCAAAATGCCCCTCCTGTTAATAGCGGCTTGTCCGGCGCGGTGCCCCACAGCCACGGGAGGCCAGGAAACCTTGACATGTCCCAAGGAAAGCATCGCTCAGTAGATCCCCGGAAATAACGCAGACTTCAACAGACTCTTCCTCAGGATAGCTACAGAACTCACTAGTGACTCGAGCCAGGGGTGTTCACTAGACCAGCAAAGAGAGAGGTTTGCGCGTTGCAGGGGTTGGAGCCTTCCCTTCTCCCAGTGCCCCAAGCAGACACCTTCCCGGGCCCACTCGGGAAGTGTGCGGCTCCTGTAGTCCAGGGCGTGGAGCCGGTGCTCGGTGCTCATGGAGCCAGCTGAGTCTCTGGGCTGCTCCTCTGAAGTGCTGGTCGGTTCTTTCTAGCGCGCAGACGCAGAGCTCTCTGGTTCACCTGTGGACGATCACTTTGGGGTCACTAACTTGGGCCCTCTCACCCCTGTGGCCTGGGATCCCGGCCACCACAGTGGGCCGGGTCGGGCTGCCATCTGCCGGGATGGTCCAGCCTGGGCCCTGGAGGCTGTCGCATGCTCCTCTCAACCCCAAGCATGCAGAAAATGTGGGCCTCGGGTCTTGAGGTTGCACACGGGCCTGCGCACACACAGTCATGAGGGACTGGGAGACGCTGGAGGCTCAAAGGAGCCCCGAGTCTCAGCACCCACCTAGGCGGCCTTGGTGGTAGCGCCGCATTAGCTCTCGGGTGGGCAGTGCTGCGGGCAGGTGTGGGCAGGTGCGGGCTGCCCCCGCAGCCCTGCCCACGCCCCCCGCCTGTGCTCCGTGCAGGGGAGGTCCAGGCCTTCTATGAGGACCTGAGCGGCCGCCAGTACGTGAACGAGGTCTTCAACTTCAGCGTGGACAAACTCTATGACCTGCTCTTCACCAACTCGCCCTTCCTGCGGGACTTCATGGAGCAGCGGCGTTTCTCCGGTCAGACCCGCCAGGCCGGCCCTCCCCGCCCCACCCCCCTCCCTCCCTCCACGCTTGCTCCCTGTCCTTCCTCTTTGCCTCCCTCTTCCTGTGACCCTGGAGCTCCCGATGGCCGGACACCCTCCTCCAGGCCTTCCATAAGGCCAGAGCCGCCTCGGGACCCTTGCTGCCCCGTGGCCGGCTTCCCCTGCACCCCGCAGCGCACAGGGCCCCCACTGCTGAGGCAGTCACCCCACTCCCTGGGGAGAGGACATGGGAAGGTCATGCGATGTCCTCCCGAGGGACCTCAGGCCCTGGACACAGTGCCTCCAGTGTTGCCAGCACCCGTAGGAGGCCCGAGACCTCCTCCCCAGCCCCCGGACGGTCGCCACCCTCAGCCCTGCGTGCCCTTCAGCAGTGCCACAATGAGCCTCTTTCTGCTCCGACTCATCCCTCTCCCCCCCTTCCCCCCTTCCCCCTCCTCCCCTCCTCCACCCCCCGCTCCCTCCTCCCCAGCAGTGGGCCTCCTTGGTCCACACAGAGAGGAGGGAGGTGCTCTCGTGGGAGGGCTCCCGAGCCCCGGCCCCTCCCCTCACCCCAGGGCACCCCTCTACCCTCAGACATCATCTTCCACCCGTGGAAGAAGGAGGAGAATGGAAACCAGAGCCGAATGGTTCTCTACACCATCACCCTTACCAATCCGCTGGCTCCCAAAACTGCCACTGTCAGGGAGACGCAGGTGGGAGCAGCCGCAGGGGGCGGAGGGGGGGCTGTCCCGGTGGGCAGGTGGGGGGGGGGCTGGCCCGGTGGGCAGGTGGGGGGGGCTTCCCGGTGGGCGGGGGGGGGCTGTCCTGGTAGGCAGGTGCCGGTGGGTGGGCGGTCTCCATTGCTCAGATGGGCCCCACTTCCAGTGCTTCTGCACTTCCCATTCCAGAGTCCTGGGGCGGGGCGCTTGGGAAAGATGCTTTTCCGCCTGACATCTCTGGGTTTGAAACCCCCTCCCCCTTCCCCTCCCCCCGGCCCGGGATGTGCAGACCATGTACAAGGCGAGCCAGGAGAGCGAATGCTACGTGATCGATGCCGAAGTCCTCACCCACGACGTGCCCTACCACGACTACTTCTACACCATCAACCGCTACACGCTCACGCGCGTGGCCCGAAACAAGAGTCGACTCAGGTACCCGGGTGGGGGTGTGTGGGGGGGTTCAACAAGACAGAGGCCCCTGTGTTAGTGTCACTCGCTTCCTGGGGAAGGGAGGACAGAGCCTCCGTCTTGACGGCTGGTGTTCTGCCATGAGAGCTTCTCTTCACCACGCGGCCCCAGCCAGGACAGCCTGCGTCACCCCCCCATCCGTGCTTCTCTGTGGCTCACACACAAGAGTCTTAGAACGACTCCCCAGTGTGGATTTATTTCCACTTTTCAGATCACTAGTAGCTTTGGCAAAAGTCAGGTGCTGAAACTCAGCTCTTAGAAACGGCAGCCTGTGTGCTTCGCATGCTCTGGGGTGTCTCGTGTGTCCCTCCCAGACAGCAGAAGCCAGCTCCCCGTGCTACGGCGCTTGCGGCCTTCTCTGCTCCTGTTGGAAACCCCTGCGCCTCAAAGCAGTCCTTTGTGTGGGTGTGGGCTGTGTGTCCAAGGAAGGAAGGAAGGAAGGAGTGCAGCCCCCGACAGCCAGTGGGCACAGGCGCAGCGCGTGCATGCTCACCGGTGGGGCGTCCGGGCCTCACGCCAAGCACCTGAGCCTGCGCCTCCGGCTCCTCCCTCAGGGTCTCCACAGAGCTGCGGTATCGAAAGCAGCCCTGGGGCTTGGTGAAAACCTTCATCGAGAAGAACTTCTGGAGTGGGCTGGAGGACTACTTCCGCCATTTAGGTGCGCGCACGGCGCGGGCTGCCAGCTGGCCCGGAGAGCGTGGGAGGGGCCGGCTCTCACTGCGGGGGGGGGGGGGCGTGCAGAGGGGAGGACGAGGCAGTGAGCGGTCTGATGGGCCCCCCCTTGGCTGTGAGAACTGGCGGGGATGGGTCCATCTTTCATGCAACCGTGTCTGCAACTTGATTGGATCGTCAAGGGATCCGATGCCTCCGCGCACCCCCTGGAATGTCCAGAGGAGATGGCTGGGGGGGGCACTGGGGTTCCTCCTTTGGCATCCCCAGGGCCTCTGCCCACCGGCTGGCCTCCCAGGCCCTGGGGTAGGGAGGTGTTCTCGTAGGAAGTGGTCTCTGAAGGCCGGGAAGAGGCGCGGTCATGCGGCCCTTCTGTGCCTGACAGAGAGCGAGCTGACCAAGACCGAGAGCACCTACCTGGCCGAGATGCACCGGCAGTCCCCCAAGGAGAAGAGCAGCAAGACGCCCGCCGTGCGCAGGCGGAAGCGGCCCCACGCCCACCTGCGGGTGCCCCACCTGGAAGAGGCCATGAGCCCCGTCACCACGCCCACCGATGAAGATGTGGGCCACAGGACCAAGCATGTGGCAGGTGGGTCCCCGCTGGGGCTGGGGCTGGAGCCATCGCTCACGCACACGTGCACACGTTTGCACGTATACGCGACTTTGTACCTTGCGTGTGATCTGACTGTAGCTAAGGGTAAGGCTCCCTGTGCACACGTTTGCACGTGTACGCGACTTTGCACCTTGCGTGTGATCTGACTGTAGCAGGGGTGAGGCTCCCTGTGCACACATTTGCACCTTGCGTGTGATCTGACTGTAGCAGGGGCGAGGCTCCCTGTGCACACATTTGCACCTTGCGTGTGATCTGACTGTAGCTAAGGGTGAGGCTCCCTGTGCACACATTTGCACGTATATGTGACTTTGCCCTTGAGTGTGATCTGACTGTAGCTAAGGGTAAGGCTGCCTGTGCACACGTTTGCACGTATACGAGACTTTGCACCTTGCGTGTGATCTGACTGTAGCAGGGGCGAGGCTCCCTGTGCACACATTTGCACCTTGCGTGTGATCTGACTGTAGCAGGGGTGAGGCTCCCGCACTCTGGGCCCTGTTTAACACTTTCATGTGCTCTTACTAACCTCCCGTTGGCCCCGAGCTCGGGGGCTGACCTCATCCTGGGGGGATGGACTTCCTGTTGACCCCATCCTTGGGCCCACCTCCTCTGGGCAGCATCCGGCCAATGTCCCAGGGACCAGCACCGTCCCGGGGCATCTGAGTGGCCTCCTTCTTCTGTGCAGGTTCCACGCAGACGCGGCACACCCCCGAGGACACCCCCAGTGGATTCCACCTGCAGAGCGTGTCCAAGCTGCTGCTGGTTATCAGCTGTGTGTAAGGACTTGACGCTCCCTGCCCCCGCACGCAGCCCCGGGAAGACCCTGCCACCCTCCCGCACACAGCGCCCTCCCTCGCGTCCCCTGCCACCCTCCCGCACTCAGCGCCCTCCCTCGCGTCCCCTGCCGCCTCTCCCGCACTCAGCGCCCTCCCTCGCGTCCATTTGTTTGCTTGGTCCTCTGGTCTTCTCTGTCTGCATCGCAGCCTGTCACTTCTTACCATTTCTATCTTCACTTAGCACCTAGTGAGGCTGCACACGGAGCTCCGACCCGTCAGGACGCAAACGCCAACAGTGAGCGAGGCAGGGCCGCGCCAGAGCCCCAGGCAGGGTAGATGCCGACTGAGGCGGTCCCACGGTTCAGGAGCCCGTTCACTTGCAGCAGGGGCCTAGATGCCTGCCCTGTGCTGGGCAGCACTCACATCCCAGAACCCCAGGAGGTGGGGTGGGGAGCGCTGCGGGTTCAGCCAGCCCGAAGGACTCCACCTGGCATGGGAGAAGTTGGGCGTGGTAGCGTGTGCCCGCCATCCCCACGACTGCGGGAAGTGTAAAATAGGAGGATTGCGGTCCTGAGGGCGGGGGGGAGAAGAGGGGAGAGTGAGACCCTATCTCAAAAACAGCTAGCGTGACATAGAGCTGGAGGTGTGGCTCAGCAGCAGAGCACCTGCCTAGAGAGTGAGTTCAAGCCCCAGTACCACCAAAATAGAGTTAGACATTGTTAAGGGAGGTCCCACAAGCTGTCCTCAATCCTGAGCGGGTCTGGACTTACTCTTCTCCGTTCAGTCCCAAAATGACCCAGGCAGCCCCCCAAGCTGGGAGGAGACACACACACACCACACCGTCCTCCGGCCCCTGCATTACCCTTGCATACACACACACACCCGTCCTCTGGCCCCTGCCTTACCCTTGCACACACACACACACCCGTCCTCTGGCCCCTGCGTTACCCTTGCACACACACACACACACACCGTCCTCTGGCCCCTGCGTTACCCTTGCTCGGCCTCCCTGCCTCACACCAGTCCTGACGCAGGCTCTGGGAGGCCTCGGCTGGTCTCAGTGAGCCCAGGCCCAGCGTGTGGGGCCCTCTGCAGCCGGGAGGGAGGCGCGCTCCTGCTCCTCTGTCTCTGGAGTCCCAGCGTGTGTCGGGAGGCAGGGCGTTCGCTCCTTCCTGGACTCCTTTCCCTGTGGTCCCGGCGCCTCGTATCTTTCTCATGTGCATTCACTTGTTCTCGGCCCCCGACCCCGTCCCCACTCCTCCTTCTAACCTCTGCCTCCTCCTCCTTTCTCTCCCTTGCTCCCATCAATCAGGATCTGTTTCAGGTACTGGCTCTCGGATGATGCCCCTTACACCCCTCATCTTCCTCTCCAGCTTCCCTCCCTTCCCCCTCCCCGTGCCCAGTACCTTTGCCCCGCAGCCCTCTCCGCACTCCCCTGCTCTGCCCAGGCTGCTCCAGACCAGGCTGCTGCTCTCCCCATTTGCTGCTTCCCTTTGCTCATTTCAGAGGACGCAGCTGGGCAGGACCAGCACAGGGGCGGGGCGGGCGGGGCAGAAGCAGTTCCCACCCACAGCCCGGCTGACGGCTGACGGCCCTTGCTTCTCCTTCTTCATCTGTCTTCTAGTCTGGTGCTGCTGGTCATCCTCAACACGATGCTCTTCTACAAGCTGTGGATGCTGGAGTACACCACCCAGACTCTCACCGCCTGGCAGGGGCTCCGGCTCCAGGAGAGGTAATCCTGGCCTTGCCTCCTTCCGAGGCCTAGCTTCCGCCCCAGGGCCCTTGAGATGCCCTCACCGCCCTCACAAACCAGGGAGGGGGAGGCGGCTTTGGGATGAGCCGGGTGGAGAAGCCCTATCGGCTTCCGTCCGCTGCTTTGGGGCGCCCACTGGGTGGTGAGGGCCGTGAGCAGAGGACAAGGTGCTCTGATTTGACTCTTTGTCCTAGGGGTCTGGGAACACAGGACGGTCCGCTGAGCATAACTCCAGCTGCCGGGGCGCCCCCTCTACCCCACAGGTTACCCCAATCGCAGACAGAGTGGGCCCAGCTCTTAGAGTCTCAACAAAAGTACCACGACTCTGAGCTCCAAAAGTGGAGAGAGATTATCAAATCCTCTGTGATACTCCTTGACCAGGTATGGTGCCTGAGCATCTGCCCGTCCCCGCGTCCCCAAAGTGGGCAAGGGGGGGAGGGACAGGGATGGGGATCCCTCCTCATGCTGGGAGAAAGGCCTTCATGCCTCCCGCTCCTGAGGCTCGCTCCTCTCCACCAGCGCGTCCACCGTCCCCGCTTGAAGCCATCCTCACACGGGCGTTAGACGCCCAGGCATTCCTCAGAATAATTAGGGTCAGTAAAATCACATGTTGACTTCACACCAGGAAGGCTGTAAGTTAGTTGAAAACAACCTTTTTCTTATTTATCTTCTTATGTATTTACTATTTTTATAACTTGTAGGCCTTGGACAGGCATATTTGTCTGAGGTCTCTCTGCTTTTATGGATTTGTCTCCTCATTAGACATCTGCCATTTTCCTTTTTGTTTTGTGCTACTTCTGGGGCGTGAAACTCACGGCCTGGGTGCCGTCCCTGAGCTCTTTTGCTCAAGGCTGGCACTCTACCACTTGAGCCGCAGTTCCATTTCTGGCTTTTTGATGGTTAACTGGAGATAAGAATCTCTTGGACTTTCCTGACCCAGCAGGCTTTGAACCACAATTCTCAGCTCTCAGCCTCTTGAGTAACTAGGATTGCAGGCATGGGTCACCAACAAGAGAAAGTTCTAGAGAGATGCAGCGCTTAAGACAGTGAGCCTCACTTTAAATGAGCATCATTATTCCACATACTGTGAAATTTGGGAAATTATGTAGTCACTTAATCACAATCAAAAAAAAAAAAGAACCTTGGGGAAGGTAGGGAGGGAAGGGATAGTAGGGGGAAAACAATGGAGGGGGTAACAATGTTCAAGAGGAAGTGTACTCATTACCTCACTCATGTAACTGTAACCCTCTGTATAGTATCTTTACAATAAAAAAAAAAGAAAAAAAAAGACGGTGAGCCTTCCCAGGGTGGCCAGTGAGGAGCTGACTGAACCCCCTGCTCCCTCCGTCCCGCGGCCTCCTTGGGGACCTCCCACAGGGGTGCGTGACCACCGCTGCCGCGTGGAGACACTCCCTAAGCGCAGGGCCCCTGTCTTCCAGATGAAGGACTCGCTCATCAATCTGCAGAACGGCATCCGGTCCCGAGACTACACGTCCGACAGTGAGGAGAAGCGGAGCCATTACCACTGACAAGGCAGGAGAGGGTGACTGCAGAGACCTGTGCAATACGTGTACATAGA
Organism: Dipodomys ordii; assembly: GCF_000151885.1. NCBI lineage: Eukaryota > Metazoa > Chordata > Mammalia > Rodentia > Heteromyidae > Dipodomys > Dipodomys ordii. The sequence continues at coordinate 23,342,928 of NW_012267226.1, forward strand.
CCCTATAAATATATATATATATAAATATATATATATACAGAATATAAATATATATATTATATACAGATTTTAAAGAGATCATACCTATGTACCAGGGAGAAGGCGCGGCCCCCACCCCACCCCACCCCCCTGTCCAGCCAGAGCACTGGAGGGTTGAGGACAGGGACCACCTCTCAGCACCCCGCCCCCGATCCTCCTCCTCCCTCCATTTCTCACCGTTCCCTTGCTGGCCACTCTTGGCTCTTGGAAGGGAAGTGTTGCTGAGCCAAAGTCAGGCCTGTGAAGACCCGCGGTCTCGAGAGAAGTCTCGAGGGGGCATTGCTTAAGGTGCTTCATTCCCGGATCCCTTTTTGATTTGTTTCCAAATAAAAGACAACCTGTTCTTCCCCACCCCTTGCTTCCCTAGGCCTTCTCTCGGGAGCCCAGGAGCATGGGGGGCAAGAGTCGGATCCAAACTTCCACCCTGGTGGCCATTGCGGGGGACCCCTCTGAGGCCCGGGCGGGCGGGCTGGCAGCATCGGAGGGCCTGGGCACAGAGGCCACGGGCCGGCCCGAGCCGCCCTCTCAGCCGGGCCTGCTCTGCCCTGCGCTGCGCTCTGAGCTGGGCTGGCTGTGGTCCCTTTTTCTCTCTGGTTTTTTCTCCCAGGCTGGATCTGGGAGGAGTGTCACTTTTCTAGTGCCTAAAGTCCTATTGTTTCTCTGTGCCCTAAGAGCACGCTGTCTATTAGCCACGGGTAGGACATTTTTGACGTTGTTAAACCCAGGTTAGTGGTTAGAACCCAAGTCAGATCCGTAGCTCTGATCTTTCGCTGTGAGCTGTGAGTTTGAATCTGGGATGTGCTTCAGGGTGTCCTAGCCTCTCCAGGGTGAGCAAGACTTTGAAAGAGAGAGAGAACGCCCTAGGATCGTGGGTGTTGGCAGGTCGTGCCCAGCATTCTGTAGCGAGCGCCCCAGCCCAGCCTCTGTGGGTCCGGCGTGTTTGGCGTCAGCAGTGAAGACAGCTCCTGAGACCGCGGAAGGACAGGCTTTGGCGCAGGTGCTTGTGTTTGGACAGACGGAGCCGCTACCCACACGGAGGCCATCCCATCCCATCCCTGCGTCTCTGGGCTTGTTTGTGTGCGTGTGTGCAAATCCTGCAAGTTTCTGGTTCCAGAGAAGTACGAGATTACCAAGAAGTAGAGGGAAGACGCTGAATTAGGAGCATAAGCCCGCCAGATTTGGCCTACTTGGACTGCTGGCTTTCTCTGATCACGGGAGGCCCTTCTGGGCGTGTCCATGGCCCACACACTACTGGTTTTTTCCGCCATAACCATAGGAATGCTGCCAGCCCTGGGCAGGGCTCATGGACATCCCTAGCGCAGAACCCCGGTTCACCTGGCCAGACGCGCTCCTTCTTCTCCTGGGCCTCTTGGCACAAACGGCAGAAAGAACCCAGAGCCCAGCTCTCCCAAAACACCAGCGCCAAGGAGGGAAGATGTTACCGTGACCAACTGCAGCGGCGGGCTTTTCTTAGAATGGTTTGGAACATTGCATTTTCAGAAATGGAAAGCTTTTGACTTCTTTGAGTCTTGTCTGAGAGCTAGGTCTTGGTATTTTCCAGAGGGACGGTGAGGACTCCGGGTAGCTGCCCGGCCCTCGTCCACGGGAGGAGGGTGGAGAGGTGAGACGCGTCTCACGGAGGCTGCGCGTGCCCCGACCACAGTGGCTCACCACGCAGTCCTTCTTCGTCCCGGACTCTGAGGGAGACGCCTCGGACCGCAGTCAGCACCGTGAGCCACACCGCGAAGGAAAGGTGCAGATGCCAAAGAATTGCCCCTGGGAGTAGCCCGGGGCCCCAAATCACCCCCAGAACTGTTCAATTGATGGCATACGTGATCACTGAGCCTCATTATTAAAGATGACGTGAGTCCTACAGAATGGCGTAAAGTGGGTGTGTGCGTGGGGGGAGGGGGTGGCGGGAGCAGCGTTGGCCACGGAGCCCTGCTGCCTGCACGGCCCGCTCGGGTGTCAGAGGAGCTGGTGGTTTGAACCCCAGAACCCCAGGAGTGATGTGTGTATCTAGGGTGTGTCTCCTTTAAAAAACACCATGGATCTCTTGTGAGATTTCTCTGTGGTTTTCGTTATTATCGTGATGGCCGTTCAGGGGCGCGAACCCTCGGCGCTCCACCCGTGCCGCAGCCGCAGCCTTGTTTTGGCTTTGAAACCAGAAAACACAAGAAGTATGCGTTCCCCCGCGAAACCGATTTCCTCCCTTAGGCAGTGAGTTGTGAGGAGAAGGCTCAGTCTCTCCTGCAGACAAGCCTGGGTCAGCCCTGCCAGGGTGAGCGCCTGCCGGCCACCGGCTTTTATTTTAGTTGTAGTTAATAATGGAGGAATGCTGAAGGCCCCGCAGACCTCTCCCTGTGAGGATTCGTGTGGGAGAATGTTCGAGAGGCTGCGCTCAGTCCTAATGTGCAGTTTCTAACCAGATGAAGCACAGCTCCAGAATTATAGACTTCCATTCCGGCTGACTATGGCGGGATCGGCCCGACCCGCCTCCCAGCAGCTGGCCGTGTAGACAGCTCCTCTGCCTCCCGGGACGAGGGGACCACCTCGTCCCAGGACCGCAAGGCCAGCCGCCTGGCGCTGAGCCGGGCGCTGTGGTCAGCTGCAGTGTCCGCGGTGACAGGCGGAGGCCGGCCTCTCTGGGGTGGAAGCTTGCGCAGCGTGTGGGTGTCCCAGAAGCGGAGTGGCTAGGCGCTGTGCTCGGGGGCTGGAGGGCTTGGGAGGCCCCGCAGCAGACGCCAGAGCCGCCGTCTGTCGACCTGGGAAGGCGTTTCTTCTTCCTTTGGCGAGGGACTGGGAGGAGAGGGTCGGGGACAGAAGAGCACTATCAGGGATGAGCCCATCCTCCATCTCAGCATCGTGAAGTCTCGTCGCGCCATAGCTCCTCACGGCAGAGGGCAGAGTGGTGTGAAGCCATGCCCAGCCTCGCCGTCCTCTCTGGGCTCAAAGTCCTGCGGTTGGTGTAGGCCCTCGAGGGAATGTGGCCCATAGTCTACGTGCGTTGGGGCGAGTCTGTAGGGTGAGGTCCTGGGAAAATGATGGGCCCTGGGCCCTACCCTGCCGTGGTCCAAGAGGGAGGGCCCTTTCTGTGTTGTGCTGCCCGGTGCCCGGCCACCGCCCGCCCCGTCTGCCGGGGTCTGGGACTGGCCCTGGGGGAATCTCCCTCAGGCCCTGTCCTGGCCTGCAGGAATCCCCAAGGACCTCCTCCCAACTCCACCCTACCCGTCTCCCGGCCTCGGAACAACCATCCCCACCCCCAACTTCCAGCAGGCTGGCCGATCCCTTATCTTTCCAGAACATTCATTCTGGGCCCACGAGTTGGGATGGTTCTGGCTTTGGATTTTTTCTGGAAGGCTGTCTGCCCGTCCTGCTTTGCAGAGTGAGCCGGCAGCGCGTCCTCTGCTCGTCGCCTCCCCCTGCTCCAGCCGGCCGGGGGTTCCGTCCGCTCCGGGCTTGTGTCCGGGGCGACCGCTCAGGGGTCTTGTGACGGCGTGTGGCCAGCCGGCTGCTCTCCCCGCCGCACGGAGGGTGGAAGGACATGGCCACCTCCGCCCCGGGCCTTCTCGCTTCTCTCCACACCAGAGACGTCGCAGCGAGCCAGGTGGTACGGCTGGCTCTGTGATGGGACTGGCCCCGGGCGCGGGCACCGTGTGCGGAGCTGCACGGTGATACCCCCCCACACCGTGTGCGGAGCTGCACGGTGATACCCCCCACACACCGTGTGCGCAGCTGCACGGGGACCCCCACACACACCGTGTGCGCAGCTGCACAGTGACCCCCACACACACCGTGTGCGGAGCTGCACGGGGACCCCCCCACACACCGTGTGCGGAGCTGCACGGTGATACCCCCCACACACCGTGTGCGCAGCTGCACGGGGACCCCCACACACACCGTGTGCGCAGCTGCACAGTGACCCCCACACACACCGTGTGCGGAGCTGCACGGGGACCCCCCCACACCGTGTGCGCAGCTGCACGGGGACCCCCCCGTTTTGCCAACCAGTATGTGTGGCACCCACATTTCCCTCCCTGCACCCAGGGCCAGACCACTGTCTGCAGGGACCACGCCGTCTTCCCCACCGCGGTGCTCTGCCCTCACTCAGCCTGGGCTCCGCGGTGGGGAGGACCGGGTGAGCAGCCGTGGCGGCCCCTGAGCCACGCTGACGGGGCGGCGTGGGGGGGGGGGTGAGGAGAGGGACCAGCGCCCACCCTCACCCCGGCCCCGGACGGGGAAGAACGCGGTCGGTGGCAGTAAGTTGTCTGGTTGGCACTGCGCGTGGCCGGCGCTGTGCGCGAGGCCGGCGCTGTGCGCGAGGCCGGCGCTGTGCGCGAGGCCGGCGCTGTGCGCGAGGCCGGCGCTGTGCGCGAGGCCGGCGCTGTGCACGGCGCTGTGCGCGTGGCCGGCGCTGTGCGTGAGGCCGGGGAAGCCAAACCTCGGTGAGGCGCCGCGCCGTGGCCGCGCAGCGTGAACTAAAGAGCAGAGCACTGAATCGCGCGCGGGCGGCGCGCGTGGTTTCTCGTGTGGCCGCGGTCCTCGTGGCGCGTGTTCCTGGCGTGCGCGCCTGTGCGCCGGGCCCGCCGGGGCCGCATAGCGCCGCCCACACCCTGGTGTGTTGAAGATGTTCTTCGGCAGCACGTGTGACTGCGGCCTCGCTCCGGCCAGGCAGCCACCTGAATGACGTCCACGGCCCTTTCTGTTCTTACTGTTTTTCAAATAGGGTCTGGCATCGGTGCCTGGCTGACCTGGACCGTGATCCGCCTGTTTACACCTCCTGTGCAGCCCGGACGCAGCAGCACACCACTGTGCCCAGCCTGACTGCTTGGGAGTCGGTGACATGTTCCCCATCTGAGCCTCCCCTGCAGCCTCAGTTCCAGCCATGAGCCATCACACCCAGACTGATTTTGTTTCGGCTCAGTCTGGGCTACTGTAAGAGCTGTGGTGGCGGAATCCCATTTCCTGTCGTACTTTTTCCCTTTGGGGGATCTTGGCACTTCCAGGACAAGAGAAATCAGGAGACACTTTGCCTTGCATTATGCGCCTCGGGAAGCAGAGACGAGAGCCCTGCCCCCCATCTCCCTGAGTTCCCTCACCAGTGGCGTCTACCACCGGGTCAGCAAAGTTGATGCTGGGTGAGATGATGTCTCCTGTGTTCTTCTGAATCTCAGTAGAGGAGGGAAAGGGAATAGGCAAGATCACACAGAGCCATGTTTCCTGGTAGACTAGGGAGTGTTTCCGTTCTCTGGGTGTGCTCATAGGGTGTAGGTGCTGGGTGGGGGGAGGGGCTGGAGTCTAGCACGGGGTCCCATGAGGTGCTGAGGGGCGCCAGAGTCTACGCAGCAGACACACACACAGAGCACAGCAGAGCCAGAGCCCGCTTTATTGAGAACAGGAAGGTTATTGAAAGAACACACTACGAGCAGCGTTAGGCTGTGGGCATGGGTGGTCTCGCAATGTTTCTGGGGTAGGAAATGCAGGAGGTGCCGTGGGGCGACCAGGAGGGAAGGTTCCATCTACCGCCATGCCGAGTTTGCTAGTTGTGTTTGATGATGGTGGTTCACAAGCACTGGTCAGGGTGACCTCCCTTCCCGCCCTGCCCTACCCCCTGCACCTGCCGCACCCTGCCCGTACCCACCAGCACCCTGCCCGCACCCGCCGCACCCTGCCCGTACCCACCAGCACCCTGCCCGCACCCGCCGCACCCTGCCCGTACCCACCGGCACCCTGCCCGTCCAGCCAGCAGCGTGGACGCAGGGAGCAAGGACGGAGCAACTCGGGCTCCGCGGTGCAGCCGGCCTGCGCCAGAGTTGTGGTCAGACTTGCTCACCGTCTACCATGGTACCGGAGGGATGAAGTAGGGTTTGGATGGTGGCATTTTCACGCCCAGAATCTTCGGGTGTAGACGGGTGGGTGCTGGATGAAGTCGGGGGAGTGGAGGGTGGGAAGGCCGATATCAGGCACTCCAAGCACTATCGGGACCCATGTCCAGCGGCCACAGGAGGCCACGGAGCCGGGGCTCCCATCTGTTTGCAGGGGGAGGGGGGGCAGAGGTTTCTGTTGTTTTCTCCTCCCATTACTCTTCCGCTTACCAGGAAAGGGGATGGTCAAAGACGTGTCTGAAAAGTTAGCTCTTGACCCTCCTTCCGGCAAGGCTCTCGGCACAGCCTTCTCTCTTTGCTTTGCTCTCCTCTCTCCCTCACCTCCTGTGTTGGACAAGGCTGTTTTGCAAGGTTTACCTCTAACTTGTGGGCTCCAGCTTTCCTCCTGCCTCAGCTTCCCGATTAGCTGGGACGACTGGCGTGTACTATTCTTCCTGACACATGTTTTTATTGTCCTGTGTAGGACTAGAAGGAGACAGTACTTTCTCCTCCCCTTCGCCATTCACTGTGGGACATATTTTTCAGCGTATTTCCTCCTTGGGAATTTTCCTTTGCTACTCACAGTGCTAGTCTGACATCAAAGGCACGCCCAAAAACACCTTGAAGAAAAAAAAACTCTATATGCAAATGGTTGGAGATGGAGAATGGAAAGGTAAAGGTAAACAAACTGGAAATGGAGGCTGGGGGAAGGACGGGCGCTGGCTGCCAGGTCTTCCCACCCGAGGTCGGAGCTCTGCCACCAGGCTGCGCTGACAGTGGAGGCCCAAGAGGCCAGCGGCCTTGGAGCCCAGCGGGTCACGTTGGCGGCGGTGAGGCAGTGGGTTGGGCAGCGCCACCCCCAGCTCCGCGTGGCCCTGGCTGAGCTGTGTTGAGAATCAGCCTTGGGAAGTCCCAGCGTCAGGACGACAGGTGGGGTTCACAATGGCTTCTAAGCCCTTCGATTAGCAACCGCATGCCAGACGAAGCTTTCAGAGCCGCACATGTGTAGCTGGGCCTTGTGCAGGAATATGGGGCAGAGGGAGAAGGGTGAAGACTTAAATAGGCTGGTGATTTATCGTCACGGTCAAGGCTCTGGGGAGGAGTTGAGCTGCAGCTCTGGAGAGATGAAGCGCAAACCCAACTCGGACACCGAGAAGGAGATGGACTCTGTCCGGCATCGTCCTGCCGTCCAGCACGCCGCGCAGCGGTGGGGGAGGGGAAGAGGAGGGTGAAGGCTGGCGGCGAAGCAAAGGCAGCGAAGAGCTCGGTGGCCGTGACAGAGAGGGGCAGGAGGCGGCAGTGTGTGGGCAGAGGCAAGCCAGGCTGGAGGTGAGAAGGCTGATTCCGGCTCTGCTGATTCTCTAGTGTCACGATTCAGTAAAGCTGCTTAACGTCCTCATCTCCACTGCGTGTTCATTAACGTCCATCCCAAGAGGCCACTGCAGAGGCATAAAATGGCCTCACAAGCCATACGCTCCAATGACAGCATCAACGACGCGAGGGGTCGAAGAGTCAGAAAAAGGAAGAGAAAGATAACTTGGATAAACAATGCGTATCATTCAGCTTCATTAGAAATCACTTTGAAGACATTGGGGAGGGGCTTTAAAAAAAAAAAAGGCCCGGAACTGGTGGCTCACACCTGTAATCTGAGCTACTCAGAAGGCTGAGATCTAGAGGATCCAAGGCCCAGCCCGGGAAGGAAAATCTGCAAGATGCCACCTCCAAAATAACTGACAAAAAGTTGGGCTGGATTCAAGGCTCAAATGGTTGGGTGCCAGGCAAACAAGCAAGCAGAGCAAGCTTGAGGCCCCGAGTTGAAACCCCAGTGCAGCTAAGCAAGCACGTGCACAAAGAAAGCAGGAAGAGAAAAGCAGTCATGCAGACCACCTCACTACAAGCTACATGCCCGGTCCACCGGAACCAAGCGGAAGTGGCGTGGAAAGGAAGAGCTTGCTGGACCGGTTGTGACTAGGTAAACCTGTGCTAACCAGACTTGTTTCCTACTGTAACAGTCTATCCCCAGTCTCCGAAGGATAGCGTGGAAAATTCCTATTAAGGGTTTTGGATTTATTGCAGTATTTCCTTCCGACTTATGTGTGTGGGGTCTCATTTCAAGGACATCTCTGGGATGGAAGAGATGGAAAGAAAATGAGCTTGTTACATGCAGCCCAAAGCCCAAGGAAAATGGCCTTGTGTATAAATCTCCCAGCTCCGAGGGGCAGGCTCTGGCCGGGCCTCAGACACTGCCATCTGGCATCCTCTAAGACCCCCCTCCCCTCTCTCATCGCCGGGTGTGAAGGGTGTTGCCCTTGGATCAGTCTCTAAAGTGAAAATGAGGTTGACTAATATTTTTCCCACTGTTTCTCTGCTCTCTGTAAGGACAGAGAGAAATCCAAACAAGATCAGAACGGTGTCATGTGACTCCGACGAGCTCCTTAAATTGCCCTTCGTCCTTGGTGCCTCAGGACGGAGTCCAGGTCTCCAGAGACCGGTCGGGCTCTAGTGCTGGAGTACTAAGCTCCAGAGAACACCTCAGTCCGTATAGAAGGAGAGCCTAGAGAGGCATGCTTCTCTCTGGAGCTGTAGCCACGTGGGCCGTGAACTGGGGACACTCGACCTCACAGTGCCCCGGTACACAGCAGGCTTTTGCTTTGACCCGGCCGAGTCACTGCCTGCGTCCATCTCCTGCAGCAATGGAGGCAGAGCCGCCCCGGCCGGGGGAGCGGAGGGACGCTCTACCCTCCAGCACTTCTGCAGCACTGGCTGCCCACGGGAGAAATCCGGCTGGAAAAGGCAGGAGAGGATGAGGTTGAGTCCATGGAAAATGCTGGCTCCTCCGTGGTGGCAGAGTCTTGACTGAGTGGGGTGCTGACGGAGGGGGAGGTCAGGAGTGAACGGTCAGATGCGGTGGGTGCACGCCGCGTGGGCAGGGAGGGGTGCGGCTGCAGCGAGGGCGGGCTGGGCTGCGCCTCCTGCTGCCCTCCACCTCTTGAACCCGGGTGCGGAGGTCACCTACCAACGACAAAACAACTCACTGAGAACTTCCGGCCCCGGTGGAATCCAAACATGCTGTGCTCAGAGAGGGAGCAGGCGAGGATCGGATGCTGGGGAGGCGGGGGAGGGGTGGGCATGAGGTTTCCCCACGGCTCAGGTCACCCCTGAAGGTCACCCCTGAAGGACTGGACACCTGAGCATCGACCAAAGAACCTCAAGGGTGGGGAGGACCTGGCCTAAGGAGCCAGACGTGAAGTCACTGGGGCTGCGGGTGCCCCAGGCAGCAGAGACCCCGCAGTCCCCTCCCCGCCATGTCCTAGTCACCTGGAGCCACCGCGAGGCCCTGGCGCTATTCCTCCACGGGGACCGCGGCGTTCTCCTTGTGCTCCGACGGGATGGCAAGGTAGTCAGACCTACAGGGCGGGCAGGGAGGAGAGTCAGACCTACAGGGCGGGCAGGGAGGAGAGTCAGACCTACAGGGCGGGCAGGGAGGAGAGTCAGACCTACAGGGCGGGCAGGGAGGGGAGTCAGACCTACGGGGCAGGCAGGGAGGAGAGTCAGACCTACGGGGCAGGCAGGGAGGAGAGCGTGGCTTGCTCGTGGATCAGACTGACATGGGCCTACAGGTATCAGTCTGGGAGCAAACTGTGAGATGGTCTGGGAAGAATGACTTTTCCCGTGTGTCCAGGAGACGCACCATGGCACTGCCTGAGACGCTTCCCCCGAGTTCCTCATCTCAGAGCTGCCTGGATCACAGGAGTCCTATCAACTAAAATCCAAGTTCCGTGAGGCCACGCTTCTGGTCACTAATTCTCCAGACTCTTTTATGCTTCTATGTGGAGTCAGGGTAAATTTCCTGGACTTGCCTCTGGTCGCTGTGGATGGGTCACAGCTCTCTGGGATTCTGGTTCTTCTGAGGGTCTTAGTTCCAATTCTGTTTCCTGTATGGACCCAATCTAGGTACTTCCTAAGCCTGGGTACTTCCTGTCTAAACATGAGCATTTCCTGCTCGAGCACCAAAATCTAAGCAATTAAGAAATCACAGCCTGTTTCAGCATAATTTTTTTTCTTTTTTTTTTGGGTCCGGTCGTGGGGCCTGAACTCTGGGCCTGGGCACTGTCCCTCAGCTCTTCAGCTCAAGGCTAGCGCTCTACCACTTGAGCCACAGCGCCACTTCTGGCTTTTTTCTTTTTGCTTATGTGGTGCTGAGGAATCGAACTCAGGGCCTCAGGCATGCAAGGCAAGCGCTCTACCACTGAGCCACCTTCCCAGCCCCTCAGCATAATTTTTTTATGTGTATCTGATCACATATTTTTTTTTTTACTTTCCTGAGGTCATAGATATCGTGTAAAAAGGGTTTTATTTATTTATGACTTAGTGCCAGTACTAGGCCTTGAACTCTGGGTCTTGCGCTCTCCCTTGGCTTTGCATTCTACCATTTGAGTCATACCTCTGCTTCTGGCCTTTTGCTGGTTAGTTGGAAGTAAGAGTCAAATGGGCTCTTCTGCCCAGGCTAGGTTCAAGCCGTAACGCTCAGATCCCAGCCTCCTGCGTAGCCAGGACTACAGCTGCGTGTGCATCGTCGTGCGCAGCGCTTCACACACATCTCCAGGTGTTACCAGCCCTGGCGTTCCAGGCTGTTGCCTGAGTTCTTTTCTGTCTTTCCTCTCCCCGCTCAGCCTGCCAGCGTGGTCCCTTAGACCCTTCCCTCTCGTGTCCCTCATTTCTCGCATGTGCTCTTGAGGGACCCGGGGTCTTGGTGGAACGAGGGAGGTGTGGGCTGGACAGGAGAAGTTTACAGCCCCTGGGTGGGGTCTTCAGTGGCCTCGAGGTTCTAAGGGAAGAACGTGGGACTCGAGGTAGCGCCCTGGAGGAACCAGCTGACCCCACACAAGGAGTGGCAATGGATGCGAGGGACAGGGAGACTAGGTTCAAATCCCACCGTCTCCATTCACTGTGCCCAACCCCAGCGGGCCACTTGACCCCTGCCTGCTGCTGGAGACTGTATGGGCCGGGGCGGGGGGCTGCGGGGCGGCGGCAGCGGCTGGTCCTCCCCTCACTGGCTACACGCAGGCCAGCGTGCGGCAGGGATGGGCTGGCAAGGGTCTGCAGGCAACTCGCCCCCTTTGCTGTTGCTCCTCTGTAAATGGGGGCGACGGTGTTGCTGCGTGTGGGCTGTCCTGACGGCTGCCAGCCGCCTCCTCGCCCCGACAGCTCTCACCGTGACTTGGGCGGCTCTGCACTCACGCGTTCTCTTGGGCTGCCTCCTCGGCCTTCGAGACCTTTCTGTAGCAGTATATCATCTCAATGAGCAGCCACAAGGTGAGGAAGACCAGCAGGATGTACATCATGATCTCCGAGACCACAGAGGTGAAGTCCTCCCCAGCTGCGAGGAGGAGGAGGAGGAGATTCAGATCGAGTGTGTCCCACATGCCCATATCTGCCGCGGGGCCTGTTCTGTGTGCGCCAGTACTGGGGCCTGAACTCGGCGCCGCCTCCTCTCGTCTGGCTGCTTGCTCACAGCTGGTGCTTTCCCACTCCAGCCAGGCCTCAAGCCAGTACTTTTTATACTGGTTAGCTGGAGATAGTCCCTTGGATTTTTTGGCTTTAACTTTGATCCTCAGATCTCAGCCTCCTGAATAGCTAGGCTTACAGGTGTGGGCACAGGTGTGAGCACTGGTGTGAGCACAGGTGTGAGCACAGGTGTGGGCGTTGGTGTGGGCACTGGTGTGGGCACTGGTGTGAGCACTGGTGTGGGCACTGGTGCGGGCACTGGTGCGGGCACTGGTGTGGGCACTGGTGTGGGCTAAGTCTGGCTTCACTGAGCATCAACACTAAAGGAGCTGGAGCTTTCACTGGCTCTCACTGGCTGCTTCATTCAGGGTTCCACCCCGGAAGCTGTTCTCAGGGGGTGGTTTTTCTTAGTGGTGCACTAGGGTTTGAACGTAGGACCTTGTGCTTGTTGGGCAGGTGTTCTACCCCCGTGAGCCATGCCTCCATGCCCCTTCTCAGTGGTTTCCGTTCCTCTAGATAAAGAGGCTTCAGATTTCTATTCAGAACAGGAGCCAAGAGCCTAAGGCCAGGAAGAGTCCAACTTGAACAGAAAGGCCCAGGGATGGGGGATGGGGGAGATGGGGTCGCCACCTCTGAGCAACCGGGGGACGGGGAGGGTCCCATGGGAGGCTGCCAAGGGACCACAAGGACAGCAGGGAAGAAAGGAGAAGACAAACAGAAGGTGGGTGGCGGTGGGAGGAGGGAGGAGGGCAGGCGGCTGGGGTGGGTAAATGGATTCTGCCTCCGCCTCTCTCTCCCTTTCACACCCGTGAGCCAGCCCCTCCCTCACAGCCCCAGAGCCCCCTCCCCCAGTCCGGAGAGAGGGGGGTGTTTTAACCTAAACATGACAGACAGCACCCAACCCACTGAGTTCGCACCTGCAGCTTTGAGTCTCCCGGGGATCCTCCACACTTCTTTCCAACTGAACCATCCGAGCAGCTCTGAGGTTCTAATAACAACCCTGTCTCCCCTCTCTTCTTACCCAAGGCTGCCTGGCTAGCTCACTTCCCCAGGGCCAGGGGGCCTCTGGAGGCAAAGGCCTCGGAGTGGCATCTACCTAGATCTAGAAGGCCGCAGCCTACAGTTCCGGAGGTTGAACAGCAGAGGGCGCCAGGCTCCGGTCCCCAGAGAGGAGCGGGCGAAGTAAACAGGAGAGGAATGGAACTTTTGAAGAGAAGCTACTCCATACTCCAGAGAGCCGCCAGCCGCGCCCTGCGGACACGGAGAGGGGCAGGGACCCCCCTCACGCGGGTGCTCTCAGCATTTTCTGCCTCCATAAGGGATCCACCTTCCACTTTAATCTTGGTGTACCTGCATCTTCTCTGCCATTCACTCTCAGGACGGGACAACCTTCACCTCTTTATTTTTACCACAAATTAAAAACATCGACTGCGTCCCGGAGGTCAGGGTTCCTGGGTCACTGCTCCAGGCAGGATGCTGACTTTGACCTCACTTGCTTTTTTTCATGACCCAGGCTACAATGAGCTCACCCTTCTATGTCTAAGTGCAGCCATGATGCTAAGAACATGCTAGGAACATGCTAAGGACATGACTGAGCGGCCGCTGTGAGCGGCCCCTGGTTGAGCTGATCACACGCTGGCGTGTGAAGACACATTTGCAAGGAGCTGGAAGTACAGCGCCTGGGCCCGCTGGCGAGACTACAGGAGGGAATGAAGAGCTGGGCGTCCTGCCTGGGTTCTGGGCTTGGACTGTGTTGGGGTGCTGCGAGAGCCACCGGCTCACAGACACGGACGCAGCCAGAGGCGTCTGCAGACAGTACCCTCGGACAGCTCTCGAGGGTCACTTCCAGCCAAGAATGGAGATATGGGAAGAAAAATGCCACAGGTGACGAAGGCTGATGATTGCTGCAGAGAAAGCCAGACGCCAAAGCCAAAAAAAGATGGTTCAGAGCGCGTTCTCACAGCGCCAGCATCCCGGGCGGTCTGCTGCACGATGCAAATTCTACAGAATCAGAAAGTGTGTGTTCTAAGAAGCCCAGCGTGAAGGGCGGGTGTGGTGTCGGCCTGGGGCACCCCGTTCTCAGTACGGGAGAGCGAGGCGGGAGCCACAGTGCAAAGCCAGCCCCACGAGCCCTGCCTGAAAAGCAGTGACAGCGGCGAGGGCCGGGCCGAGGCTCGACTAGCAAGCACGGGCACGAACTCAAGTCCCACTACCCCAAGAAATAAAAATGAACTACTGCATCTGGCTCTGGGCTTGCTGAACCCTGAGAGCACTGCTTTGGCGCTGTCGCTGGCTCCAGGTGGGAAGGGAGAGAACTTGTAGATAACCCCACGCTTCTCTGAGCGTCCACGCAGGCCCCGGCTGGCTCGCGGCCCCGCTGTCCTCCAAGCCTTGGCGGGGCAGAGGGGCGGTGGTGAGGCAGGGCCTCCTGCCAGCCCGCAGCGTCCGCCAGGTTCCCCCCCTCCGCCCCCCACCGGCCGGCCCTCCGCCTCACCTTCCTCCGTGACCCGGAGGGGAATCAGCCGCGTGGTCTTCACAAAGGGCCGATGCGCCTCAAACTCGAACTCGCGGGACACGTTGCAGGTGTAGAGCCCCGAGTCGTTGAGGGTGACGTTGAGCACGGTGATGGACACGTCCTGCAGGTCCTTGCTCCCGTTCCACTGCAGCCGCCCCTGGAAGGGGCTCTCCACCTCCTGGTGGCCATTCCGATACTCAAAGATCTGCAGCAGAGGAGCGGGGCAGGTGGAGCCAGGAGAGGGGGCAGGGGCAGGGGGGAGGGGGCGGAGGGCGGGGGTGGGGCATGAAGGAAAGGTGGGACGGGCAGAAGGGGCCATGTCCCCAGGAGAGCCACACTGCGGCAGGGGTGGAACGGTAGCGGAAAGGAGGCAGACAGGTGTTGGGACACGTGACCCACAGGGGAGAGGTGGGGACGGGTGAGTGGGGAAGGCCTGGCAGGAAAAGCCAGGGGAGAAGGGGGAAGGAGGGAAGGTGGCTGGTGCTTTCCGGGGGGCCCAGGAGCAGGAGCAGAGGAGGGGCCGCAGGAGGCAGAGCAGGAGGCGGGGCGGGAGGCATGGCGGCCCAGCCTGGCTGGCCCTGGGACAGGCGGCAGCTGGCCTGGCCAGGGCAGGACCCAGGGTCCCCCGCTGCCCCTGGACATCTGAACCTCAGGGTTTTCATGTTGGGCCTGCGTTTTCCGAAGGACCCGTGCCCCCGTGCCCCCGAAGGGCGCGCACCAGCTGCGGCTGGACCAGCGGGATTTCCCCGGCGAGGTCTCCATTTCCTGCTCGGCCAGGAAGGTAAAGGGCACTGCCAAAATGGCTGGGCGCTGTCCCTGGGCTTTTCAGCTCAAGACTGGTGCTTGACCACTTAGGCCACACCTCTACCTCCAGCTTTTTGCTGGACTTTCCCGTGTGGGCTGGCTCGAAGCCGCCATCCTCAGATCTCAGCCTCCTGAGCAGCTAGGATGATGGGCGCGGCGGGGCGCGGGCGGGGTGCGGGCATAGCGCTGTCTGGGGCGGGGCGGGGGGGGGGGAGCGGGCAGCCTGCGCTGCGTCTACAGGGAGGCTCTGCTCTGCTCTGTTCTGCGTTCCCTAACCACCTCCCGGGGGACTGCGGGGAGGATGGGACAGACCAGAGGCCACAGGACAGGCGCTAGCACACCCAGCTCTAAGCAGGGCTGCCTCCCTCCTCCCAGCCAGGCTGCCTCTGCCTGCCCGCGGCTGAGCTGAAGGAAGAGAGGCCGCGTGGGAGCCGGGGAGCGGCCGCACAGGCCGGGACATACAAGGAAGTCTTTACCGCCCTCCGGCCTGTAGAACCACTCGACCACCGTGGTGGCCTCCACCTCCTCCCTCTTCATGCAGGAGATGCAGCGCAGCTTCATGGGCTCGCCCTGGACCGCCTCCGTCTCCGAGGGCACCTCCACACACACGGGGAGGCAGACCCCAGCTGCAGAGCGGACAGGGAGGAGGGGCAGAGAAGGGAGGCGTGAGGCGGGGCGGGGCCCCGCGCGCGGGCGGATGGACGCACGGACGGGCACGGACGGGTGGATGGACGGCGCTCTCCCCATCTCCCCGTCCAGGCGGGGCACGGGGCTGGCTCCCAGCCAGCAACCCCCAGCCACAGAGTCCTTCCACCCTGCCACACCCACGGCCACACGCGCGTGTGCGCGAAAGGACCTGGCGGAGCTCTAACCACTTCCAGGCCTCCACCCAGGGCCAAGCAGCGCGGCAGGCGCTGTGTTGCTGGGAGGCGCGGCTCCTTGCTTCTGGGCACGCCTGGCACACGCGTCTGGAAAGGTGGACGCGACCTTGTGTTGTTTGTTGTCTGAGACTCCAAGTTCTCTAAAGCTGTCGGGAGACCTCACCCTATCTGCACTTTAGGAAAAGGGGGGGAATGGGGGGGTGAGGCCTGGTGAAAGGCACCAACCCGAGGCAGGTCAGACAGTGCCACACCTCGCGTGCCCCCGGGGATTTCCTCACAGGTCCTGCCCTCCAGACGCACAGACCCACGTGGGCAAGGCGAGTGTACCAGATCTCAGATCAGGCTTAATCCAAAGTGGGGCACAGCTGGCAATAAAACAAACGCAAATGTGGGTGGCACTGACAGGCAGAGGCGGAAGGAGCTCCGCGGCGTTCAGAACAAATCTGCACGTCGGAACCTGCCAGGGACATGGCAGCTCACAAAAGGAAGCTGTGTGCAGCCGCCGTGCCCACGGGGGACAAGACCCTGAGGGTCTGCCGGCAGGGTCTGGTGAGAAGGAACGCATGCGTGTGTGCGCGTGTGTGTGCGTGTGCATGTGTGCACACTCATGTGGCGTCCAGCATGGACAAAGAACATATTCATTTTAAAAAATGGAAAGATCAAGCCGGGTGCCAGTGGCTCACGCCTGTCATCCTAGCTACTCAGGAGGCTGAGATCTAAGGATCACAGTTCAAAGCCAGCCCAAGCATGAAAGTCCTTGAGACTCTTATCTCCAATAAACCACTAGAAAACCAGAAGTGGCGCTGTGGCTCAAGTGGTAGAGTGCTCGCCTTGAGCTGAAGAGCTGAGGGACAGCGCCCAGGCTCAGAGTTCAAGCCCCATGACTGAGACACACACACAGACACACACGAAGGTGATTTAGCCTATTAATTATTTGTGGGGGGAAAAAACCGAGAAAGAAAAATAGGCTGTGTTAATGGCTGCTATATTTAACCAAAGAGAACCAACTCTTCTGCTATCACAAGTCTCTGTCCATTGTCACATTGCCTTTCCCAAGCTTGCTCTAGAACACTTCCTTTGCAGTGAGAGGCCTTCATTAGAATATAATTACCAAAAGAGGTCATAAATGAGAGGTGCTGTGGCTCAAAGTGGTACAGCACTAGCTTTGACCTAGGGACCGCACTAGGCCCTGAGTTCAAGCCTCACAACCAACAACAACAAAAACAAGTTATTTGCTGGCCCCCAGTGGCTCACACCTGTCATCCTAGCTACTCAGGAGGCTGAGATCTGAGGAGCACGGTTCAAAACCAGCCCAGGCAGAAACAGTCATGAGACTCTTATCTCCAATAAAACCCACCAGAAAACCATAAGTGGCGCTGTGACTCAAGTGGTAGAGCGCTAGCCTTGAGCTGAAGAGCTGAGGGACAGCACCCAGGCCCAGAGTTCAAGCCCCACAACCAAAAAAACAAAACAAAACAAAACAAAAGATGTCAGGAATGGGCTTATTTTTAGACGTCAACATCCTGAAATGATTTGGCCTCTCAGATGAACAGTTATGCTGCTGGGCCTGGAACGGGCAAGATGGGGAGCTGTGGAAGAGCAGGCCTGCAGAGGCCCGTCCAGAAGGCACAGGAGCTGAACGGAAGGGGGAGGCCGGGAAAGCCGAGGGCATCGGGGATGAATGCTAGGACGGGGTCTGTGTGCCCACAGGGGTCTAGAAGAGGCCAGGCAACACTGGAGTCAGCGAAGAGCTGCGCCTCGCTGCTCCCCGAGTCCACGGTCTCCTCTGACTCACCACCCACAGCACTGCCACAGGGAGTGAAGGAAGCAGTGAAGATCGCTTTGTACGCTGCTTCAGCCGCAGGTGGAGGGCTTAAACCTATCACGTGACAATGAAAGAAATAAGGGAACTTCTCTTTCCTTTCCTACAGAAGGTCCTCAGAAAGTTGTTTCCGCACTTTGTGGGCGTTCTATGCAAATATGGCTTGAAAAGAAGAAGTACATTAACGCTAATTTATTTCCAGTATTCCAATTCCATGCAAGCCAAGTGAACTTGCATTTTCTTCATCAGCCACCACACATTCCCCGCCCCCCTCCCTTCTGGAGCTTTCCAGTTAGGTGAGCCAAGGTATGCAAGGATGGGTGCAGTGTGTACAGGTTTCCCAAAGCCATTGGGTAGAGTTGGGGGGCAGACTGCTAATTCTAGTGGTCTTCGTTCTCAGTCCTAGCAATGTTGGGTAAAGGGATGTTAGCGATCATCTGTGCCAACTTCTAAAGTCTACCTATGAGGAAGCAGCTATGTTTTGTTTATGTTTGCCAGTTGTAGGTCTTGAACTCAGGGCCTGGGCACTGTCCCTGCACTCTTCCTATCACTTTGAGCCACAGCGCCACTTCAGTTCTCTGCTCCTTAATTGGAGATCAGAGTCTCACAGACTTTCCTGTATCTCAGCCTCCTGAGTAGCTAGGATGGCAGGCGTGAGCTAGAGTTTCAGGTTTCACCTGGCAACGCAAAGGACAGAGACGCCAAGCTACTCGTGCAAGTCTGAATCACTGCATGCATGGCGGCACGCTGGTCCCCGCCACTCTAATCCGGGGGAGGACTCTCACTCAAAACGTGGAAAGAAAAGTCTCCCCTCCATCTGCACCCCCAGCCTCTCAGACTCTCGGCGCGGGCCTCCCTGGGGGAGGCTGCGGCTCCGCTCCCCTCGGGTCTCCTGTGCCCTCGGGGCGCGCGGCGGGAAGGCCGCCCTTGGGGCTTGGTGTTATTCTTCCCGTCCGTTCCACCGGGAGCCCGGCCGAGCCCGGGTGGCGCAGCCGCCGCGCCGAG
>NW_012267226.1:23362575-23367512 GCF_000151885.1 Dipodomys ordii
ATCAAGTGAACCGCGCGCGAGACGCACCTGTTCCCCAGTCCACCCGCGATCGAGGAGCGGCGCCCCATCCCTGCGCCCCCCCCCGGGCCTGCGCCCCCTCCGCGCCTGCGCCCCCCTACACCTTCCCTCCGCGCCTGCGGCCCCCCTTCCCCCCCTTAGGCCTTCCCCGGGCCTACGACCCCCCCTCCGCGCCTGCGCCCCCGCCCCGGCCTGCCCCGGGCCTGCGCCCCCTCCACGTTGCTCTTAACGCTCGTTTCCCAGCAAGAGGGCCGTGGCCTCTGGATCCTGGGCTTCGGCCGCGACGCAAATGGGAGGCTGAAGTTGGCTTCACCAAACTCTTGGGCCCAGGCACGCGTGCCCCCGCTCATGTGCGTGCTGACCCCCGCCCGCTCATGTGCGTGCTGACCCCCGCCCGCTCATGTGGGGTGCTGACCAGGAAGGCGTACCCCCTTCCCCTCATGTGGGTGCTGCCCAGGAAGGCGTGCCCCCCATGTGGGTGCTGCCCAGGCCCCCCCCACGTTTGTCCATTTGGAGGCCCAAGGAAGCGCTGGCATACTTCATTCCCCCACGTTAGAAACGTGGCAATACCATTTGAGTTTAAAGCCAGCTTCCGCCATCCACGCATTCGTGGAGCTTCATTGCCTCTTCCTTTTTTTCTTCCTTTTTTCTTTTGCTTTTTTTTTTTTTTCTCGGTCGTGGGGCCTGAACTCTGGGCCTGGGCGCTGTTCCTCAGCTCTTCAGCTCAAGGCGAGCACTCTACCACTTGAGCCACAGCGCCACTTCCAGTTTTCCAGTGGTTCATTGGAGATAAAGAGTCTTATGGTCTTCCTGCCCGGGCTGGCTTTGAACCGCAATCCTCAGATCTCAGCCTCCTGAGTAGCTGGGATTATAGGCGTGAGCTACTAGCACCGGGCTCACTGAGACTCTTATCTCTAGTTAGTCAGCAAAAAGCCACAAGTGGAGCTGTGGCTCAAATGGTAGAAAGCTAACCTTGAACAAAAAGCTCAGGGACAGCGTCCTGTATTCAAGCCCCAGGACTGGCAGAGGAGGAGGAGGAGGAGGAGGAGGAGGAAGAGGAACAGCTGCTGCTTAACGGGAGGGCTTCCACACTGAAGCTTATGGTTTCAGAGATGTTGACCCATGAGGAAGCCGCAGAGGCAGAGCAAAGCTGATCTAATGGTAGCAACAGGAAGCAGCTGAAGAAGACACAGCGCTGGCCACACGTCCGCGTGACCCACTTCCTCCAGCGAGGCGCCATCTTGCACACTGCCACCATCTCCCATTTTGACCCCATCAGCAGCTGAAGCCCTTGGTGCCGAGTGGGAGTTCTGGTGGACGGGACCCTGTGCCGAGAGGATCTCGGGAAGAGTGAAGGGTGGAAGCCAAAATCAATACAAGGATCAGAAGAGGTCTGTCAGAGACATGGGAGAGCCCTGCAAGGTGGGCTGCCAGACAGGCCAAGGGAAAAGAGAGGCCCAGGGCCATGCTGGCTGTGCTCAGAGACAGAAGAGGACGAGGACCGCATGGAGCGTCTTCAGGGGGAGGGAACAGCATGAGGAACAGCGTGATGAGGGGCGTGATGGCGTCTGACACGTGCAGGGAGGGGGATGTGGGAAGGGCAGCGATAACGAATCTGACCTGAAGGCTCACGCAGGGGGATGGTACCACCAGGTACCAGGAGCCCTGTTCCCCCTGACTGCTGGAGGGGGCGGGGCGGGGGACTGTGGGAGAGGCAGGTGGTCTCAGTCATGGGGTCCCCCTCTGGAAACCCAGAGAAATGCCAAGAGGAACATTTGAAGATCAACAGGTAGCTGAAGTCCGAGTCAAGACTGGGAAGTGCAGCGACCTGCCTTTGCCATTCTGAGGAGACTTTGAACAGCAGGGCATCCGGCCGGACCGGGGAGGGAAGAAACAGGTGTACACCATAGCCAGGAACACGGGGAATTAAGCCGCATGGGACCCCATCCGGCCTGCCAGCCTGCTGTGCACTGTTGTCACAGCAAAGGATACTGGGGTGAGAACTGGAAACAGGGACCTGGTGCTTGACCTATGCAGGCCCTTCCTGGATTCACCCGGGGGAACCCAATGGTGAGAGGATCAAGGCGTCCAGGGGATGGCTTGCATTTCAGCCAGGATTCAGAGGCTCACGCCTGTAATCCTAGCTTTTCAAGAGGCTCGGATGGAAGACCAAAGCCAGGCCCGAAGTGCTGCACCCTTGGCTCACGCCTATAATCCTACCTGCTCAGGAGGCTGAAATCTGAGGATCAGGGTTCAAAGACAGCCCCAGCAAGAAAGTCCTTGAGACTCCTATCTTCAGCTCAAGGCTAGTGCTCTACCACTTGAGCCACAGCGCCACTTCTGGTTTTCTGGTGGTTTATTGGAGATAAGAGTCCCACGGACTTCCCTTGCCTGAGCTGGCTTTGAACTTTGATCCTCAGATCTCAGGTCTCTGGGATGACAGACAGGAGCCACCAACGCCCAGCTGAGTATGAGACTCGTATGGGAAGCACCAAGGAGTCCTTGGACTCTGTTTTCAATCATCAGGAAGTGACTAAAACTAACCTAAGACAAAATAAAGATGACTTAGATTATAAAAAAGGCAATTGTACAGTCTAATTCACACTCCGGAGTTAAAGGTTGTAGCAAGAGTGCCAGGCATATGGCAAGTGTCATACAAGTGTTTACCATTATTGTATTTGTAACTTCTTTTGGGTTGTAGGGCTTGAGGACCTGGGCGCTGTCCCTGAGCTTTTTTCACTCAAGGCGAGCACTCTAGCACGCTGAGCCACAGCTCCACTTCTGCTTTTCTAGTCATTCACTGGAAATAAGAGTCTCACGGACATTTCTGCCTGGGCTGGCTTTGAACTGGGATCCTCAGATCTCAGCCTCCTGAGTAGCTAGGATTACAGGTGTGAATACTATCACCTGGTATTTATAACTTTTTTTGAGCTCTGAATTGTAGAGTGTCATACATACTATCTAATAAGTGTGTATTATTACTATTTGATAGACTGATAGAAACTTTATTTTACTAGTTGATATTGATCATTACTCACAGTGAATAGCGATGGTGGCTGTTTTATTTGGAAACTGGAGCAGAGTAGCAAATGGGCAAGATCTGGGTTCAAACTCAAGGTGGTCTGATTTTCTCCTGCAGTAAAGTGTTCACCTGGGTCATGATCTTACCTCCCTTCTTTGTAGCAGAAGACTTTCTCTCCCAGAGGAGCAAATCCAACCTGACACTAAATGACAATTGCAGACACTTGACTTTGAGCAGCGAAGAATTCCTCAGTGCTTAAATAAGACACAAAATCCAGTGTGCTTAGCATCCTTAGTTTTAGGTTTCTTTCTCTCTCTCTCTCTTCCTCTCCCTTTCTCTCTCTTTCTCCCTCTTCCTCCCTCCCTCTCCCTGCCTTTTTTTCCCTTTCTCCCTTTTACTCCCTTTTCTCTCCCCCCTCCCTCCCTTCCTCACCCCCTTCCCCCACAGGAAGGAGACAGGATGACAGAGAACATGCTGGAAATGCATTCCAGGTGAAGTCATGGGCGTATTTTGCTTCGTGGTGTACTGCAGACCGACCTCCTCCCCCTGATCAAGCCCCTGGCTCCGCCGGCTGGAGAGCCAGGGAGCGGAGCTGGGGCGCAGCTTTCCTAGAAGTTCCTGTAAGATGAGCTCCGCAGCTGCCACACTGGAGAGCTTTATTTAGCTCCTCTCAAAACAAGTCCCTCCCTGCCCTCCCCGCCAGGCGTGCTTCCCACCGGGCCAGGGCACAGGCTGCCCCGCATCAGACCAGCCTCTGCGGCCGCGTGGAGAGGGCCGCGGTCCCTCACCGGCAGGACACAGCAGCCCGCTGGGCTCTCCCTGCTCGCCTCGGTCCTCCAGCACCTTTCCTGCCCCGCCCTGCCCAGCCTCAAGGCCATTGTGACCTTGATCTTGCTATTCTTGTGTCCGCCCACAGAGGGAGACACTTCTTTCGTGGGTCCCAGATGTGAAGGAACAAAAGAGGGCACACCGCTGCCCTGGCGAGCAGAGACCCTCAGCTTTTCAGGAAATCGGAGCACGAAGGAAAGGATGCGAAACTCTGGGAGCGGGTGGCATTATGCCAGGTTTACACAAGCACCGACAACAGAATGAGTAACCTTATCTATCTTCCATCTTTCTTAAATCCCGCCGAGGTTTGCCTCCCAACATTTTTCAGCAGGCATCTGGAACATTCTGCTCTGGGCCTGTCTTCCAGCCTGGGATGAGCAGATCCTGCCCAGGGTGAGCGGGAGGATTGCTGCCCTGCAGGGCACAGGGGCTGGCTCATGAGTCGCCTGGCTTCCTGCTCTCCTGGGTACCGCTTCTAACTACATCGCTTCCCTTGGTTGCCATGGAGATCGGGGTGCGGGCGCCCCCTGCTGGCCTGTGGAATAACAGAGTCTTCATTGGCTTCATCTTCCCTCCCACCTCCTTCCCAACTCCTACCTCAACTATAGACACTCACACTTGTGTCAGAACAAGTTACACGAATAGATTTGCCTTAAATATATCACCCTGACAGAACAACGGAGAACAAACGGGAAACATGGTCCAGGTGATGTCATCTGTGCACGCCCCGCAGGAAGTTTGAAATGCCCAAAGTACCGTCAGATACACTTTCCTACTTGAGTCTCAAGAGAGCCTGTGGAAGGTGAAGGAAACGTCTCAGGCACTGGTCAGAAACAAAGAGAGCTAAAGACATGAGTGGGGCTCGTGCGTGACCACTGTGTGTGTGCTGCTCACATGTGAGCTCGTGCATGATCACTGTGTGTGTGCTGCTCACACGTGAGCTCCTGTGTGATCACTGTGTGTGTGCTGCTCACACGTGAGCTCCTGTGTGATCACTGTGTGTGTGCTGCTCACAGACGTGAGCTCCTGTGTGATCACTGTGTGTGTGCTGCTCACAGACGTGAGCTCC
>NW_012267226.1:23367562-23373832 GCF_000151885.1 Dipodomys ordii
GACGTGAGCTCCTGTGTGATCACTGTGTGTGTGCTGCTCACAGACGTGAGCTCCTGTGTGATCACTGTGTGTGTGCTGCTCACAGACGTGAGCTCGTGTGTGATCACTGTGTGTGTGCTGCTCATAGACGTGGAAACGTAACCGCTTGCTGTTCCCAGTGCTCTGTGAGTTCCCGCAGGATGGAACAGAAGCAATGCGACCATCGCAGTGTGGGTCACAGGCTTTCCCCCACAGTGTGGCGGTGATGTGCTCCGTCCCTCATCAACTGGAAATGTGTATGAACTGCACACACGCCCCCCGAGGGCCTGCTGAAAAGAATATGCTTTGGTAAAAGGCGGAGGAGTGCCTTCTGATGCTCACACACATCGGAACTGTTTTGGAAAGTTTTCACAGTGTGGCGATCACATTCTATCACGCACGCTGTCGCGAAGGACGCAGGCCTGTCACAGGGGCTCAGTGAGTGCCACGTGCCCCGCACGTCCTCCTGGGCCTCCAGACCAGCTTGTTCCCGCAGAGCCCCCCACCCCATCACGGGTCACCGCGAGCGTCCTCAGCGGGGACCCTGCCTGCGGCTGCCAGTTCACGTGTGGTCACTTAGTGGCCTACGTCCGCCCGGCCATCACCCGAGGCCCAGCGTGAGCTAACCACTCCCGCCCCTCATGCATGCCCCAGAGCCCACCAGAAGCTAACGATCATTTCTGTTGAGCGCCAGCACGCGATGCCACGGAAGCGGAGGGGCAGGTGGAGGAGGAGGAAGGCTCTTTGGCCAAGGGCGCAGGCGGGGAAGCAAGGCGGTAGGAGAGGCGGCTCTGTCTCGGAAGCTGTCAGGCTGACATAGCTAAGACAAATCTATTCGTGTCACTTGCTTCATCCTTCCTTGCGCTGCATCCCAAGGAAGGGAAGGAGGGAGGAGAAGAGGAGGGACGGCGGCCTGGGGCACAGTGCCAGCCCCTGTGCTCTTTGAGCAGCAACTGGAAGAAGCAGAGGTGGCAGAAACAATCAGCGCAGGCTCCTCAAATAGTAAAACTCCAGGTTGTTCCGAGGGGAAAGTCTCTGGTGCCACAGCAAACGGAATTTGGAGAAGGAGTGTTTCTGCTTTTCTAGTCTACCCTCCCCATGAATAAGAGGCCCGGCCTTGAGCAGCGACTCTGTTACTTCCCTGGAAATGTTTTTCCTGTCTTTTTAAAAATGTTTCCTTTTGCTCCACGCCTCCCTTTCTTTTGTGTTAGTACTGGGGCTTGAACTCAGGACCTTGCACTCTCACTTGGCGTGTAGGTTCAAGGCCAGCGAGCTACCGCTTCCAGCTTTTTGTCCACTCAGGCTGGCTTTGAACATCGTTCTCAGGTCTCAGCCTCCTGCTGGGCTAGGAGTATAGTTGTGCGTCACCAGGGCCTGGCTTCTGGAGAGACCATGAGTGCAGCTCCTGTTTCAGATGATTTCTTGGCCCTTTCGGTTCTAGCATTCATTCATTGTTCATTCAATAGCAATCAATATTGTCTGTTCAACTACATCCTGAACACAGTTCTTGGCACTAATGATAGAATGTATGAGAAAGGATTCTCGCTGTCAGAGCAATTCATTCCCTAATGGTCACTCTTGATTTGATCGGATTGAGAGATGTCTAAAACACTCTACTGTAGATTGCTGATTGACATGTGGGTGAACCACTGAGGGAGTGGTCAGAGGTGATTGACGTGTAGGAGAGCCACTGAGAGCCTCCTGAATGTTGGCGGCACCATCCGGTAGGCTGCGGGCCCCAGATGGAATGGAACAGGATCCTGTGCAGGTTTTCTTTTGGTCTGGGCTCCTTGGCAACTGCGGTAAGCGCTGCCCTGCTTGGCCGAGCCGTCCCGGCTGCGGTGGACCAACGCCTCCGCGCCGTGAGCACCGCAGGCCGTCCCTTCCTTCATCTGTGTTGCTCAGGTGTTTTGTCCCAGCAATGAAAGTGTAAGACCGTCTAGTGAAGAGGACAGGCCCCTGCGGTGACAGAGGTCCGGGGACTGCGGAGCACAGGGCAGGCCTGGAGAAGCCCGTCCCAGAGCTAACTCGAGAGTTGCTTTTGCTTTTAACTCAGGGATGCCAATAGCCAGCGATAGTGGGAAGGCCGAAGACGCAGTCAGCTGCCAGGTGCTGCCAGCGTTCCCAGAGCTGGTTAGTAACCCCGGCCCGTAGGTCTCAGGGTGCGGAATGGGAAGAAATGCAGGCTCGGGGGCCCGTGACCCCCCCAGGCCCACGAGGCAGTGGGGCGCCCGGAGCCAGGCCCCGGGCCGGAGGGCAGAGGCAAGGCCAGGAATCCGAGTCATGATGCCCGCCATCCCCTGGCCGACCTGGTCGCGGAGCCTTCCGTCCTCCGAGCTGGCCTGGGCCTGGGCAGGGAGGGTGGGAGTCACCACAGGACGACTCAGCACTGGGTCAGGATGGCGGAGGCATCAGAAGAGAGGCTGGAGGAGGCAGCCTTTGTGCTGCCCGCCCGTCCCCGAATGTTGTCTAACCCTGCGCTTCCTTGATGAGGCCTGCGCAGAGCAGACCAGTGTCCTAGACATTGTTTCAAGATGGACGTTGGAATCTGAGTTAGTAAAGCTTTGGCATGAAAGACGAAGAAAATAAAAGAAAGAAAACCCTTGGTGAGCGTTGATTGACTTGAGGATCTCCGGGAATGGCGGGGTGGGGGGAGGGGGGGGGGGGGGGGGGGGGGGGGGGAGGGCCCCACATCTTCGCCTCTGGGAGTGGCGGGTGTGTTATACATCAGACTCGCTGCCCCTGAACGCGTTTCCATGACAACCTTCCCCAGCAGGCAAAGAGCAGCGCGTTCAGCTCCAACTGGGAAGCTAGGAGATAAAAATAAATTCTGATGGATGTCGGAGGAGCCGCGGGCGCCTGCGACCCGGGGATGGCCTGGTAACAACACCAGACAGAGGGAACTTTCCTATTTCCCTTACCTGCCTTTTTTTTCTTTTTGCGGTCATGGGGCTTGAACTCTGGGCCTGGGCGCTGTCCCTCAGCTCCTCAGCTCAAGGCGAGCGCTCTACCAGTTGAGCCACAGCGCACTTTCAGTTGTCTGGTGGTTTATTGGCGATCAGAGTCTCACGGACTTTCCTGCCTGGGCTGGCCTTGAACCTCGATCCTCAGATCTCAGCCTCCTGAGTAGCTAGGATGACAGGCGTGAGCCACTGGTGCCAGGCTTCCCTTCTCCTGCAGCCAGGAGGCGGGGCTGGCCGGCAGCTTTCCCTCTGCTGGTCCCATTCCTGCCGCCTCACCTTGCAAGAGATTCTGAGGTCTGAGCGTGGACCTGGCCCAGCAGACAACGGACAGAGCACAGTCTCGGGCAGAGACTCAAATGCAGGCCCAGAGCCCAGCCGCCCCGCGGAGCCTCCATTGTCTCCCCTTGGGAACCCACCTTTCCATTGAACAGCGAGCCTCACACGGGACAGACATAGGCCTGGTTCAGGTGGTTGTTTTTTTTTTTTTGAGAAATGTTTTAGAAACAAAGGAGAGGCTGGGAAGGTGGGAAGGTGGCTCCAGGTGGAGCGCTCGCCTAGTGTGCGTGAAGCCTTACGCTCGATGCCTCAGCGCCACAGACGCAGAAAACGCCGCAAGAGGAGCTGTGAGCCAAATGGTGGAGCGCTAGCCTTGAGCAAAGGAAGCTCAGGGTCAGTGCCCAGGTCCTGAGCTCAAGCCCCAGGACTGCCCGCCACACCCCCCAAAGGAGGCAAGCATCTGTGCAGTGCAGGTGCGGCACAGCTCCTGTGGGAAACGCAGGCGCAGCCAGGGCCGGAGGATCGCATCCTCAACCTCCTCTCCCGGTCAGGAGCCGAGACCAGGGTGCAGCGCAGCGCAGCTGGCACTGACCGGGGCCCCCAGTCCACATGAAACCCTAACTTCCTGGCAAGGTGGGATTCCGAGGCCAGGCTTTGCGGAGAAAATCGGGTTTAGATGAGGTCCTGGGGGAGGAGCCTCCCGATGACCGGGCAGCCTTCCAAGAAGAGCTCCCCAAGAAAGACGCCGGCTCCACACTCACATCTGTGGTACCAGCTCCTCAGGAGGTGGAGATCTGAGGATCCCAGGTCATAACTAGCCCAGACCGAGAATTCCACAAGACTCCGTTTCCAAAATAACCAGAAAGAAGTAGAGTTGGAAGCATGGCTCAAGTGGCTGAGCACCAGCCTGGCAAACATGAGGCCCTGGGTTGGAAGTGGAGGTGTGGCTCAAGTGGTAGAGCTCTGGCCTGGCTTGAAAAAGCGAAGGCAAGAAGCAAATAAGGCTTGCGTTCATAAGCTTGGGGGGAAAGAGGGAGGGAGAAGGAGAGAGATGGGAAGATGCAGAATTTGGACACTTTTTGTCACCCCAAAGGAAGAGGCCGCATGAGCAACAAGGGGGAAGTGGCCATCTGCAACCCTAGGAGAAAGAACTCTCCAGAAACTAACCATGACTGTACCTTGTTGCCGGAATCCGAGCCTCCAGATGGGTGAGGAGATCATTTCTGTCGTTTTCAGCTGCTTTATTTTGGAGACATGATCTTGCTGTCCAGTCCGGGAGGCCGGCCTGGAGCCTCACAACCCCCTGCCTCGGCTGAGACTCCCAGCATGCACCGCCACACTCCCTGGAGGGGTCCAGGGCTTTCATGGCAGACGAGGCAGTAACTTGATCATCGCTTTCTCCTAGACGTGGTCCAGGGTCTCGGCATCACCAGGGGTGGTGAATGACATCTCCTACGTAGTCGCAAACCTGCCAAACCTTCCCGAGCAGCAGAGGGCTGAGGTGAAAGGCTCTCATCAATAATGCACCATCTTAGATGAACAAGGCTGGGCTAGGCAAAGATGTAGGCAGATGGACGTCTTAGAAGTGGGAGTTAGAAAACGTACTAACAAGGAGAGAAAGTCAAAAGCGTTTCTGAGTCCCAGGGTTCTCTGTGCATGGTTACCAGGTTGGCCCAACCTAGAAATAGAAGACCCTCGTCTCTCACATGGGCCTGGCGGCCTGTGTTTTCCCTTCCACGCCTTTCCTCTGAGACACAGAGCAGATCGGAGGCTGCTCCCACCATTCTATTGAAGGACTTACACGTAGCCTGCGCCCACATTCTGGGGAGACAGTCATCCGGTGAATGCGGGCGGGCAGAGCGCCCATCCCCGGCTCTTCCTCCACAGAGATCAGCTGCGGGGAGGGGCATCTTGTCGCTGCATCTCCTGTCCATTTCCTGGTCCGGCCTGCTGTGTGCCTGTGGGCAGACTTCCTGTCTGCAGGCAGATGAGGCTCAGCTAGCAGAAAGGAGCGTGGAAAAAACTACCAAAAGATGCATGGTTTATCTGAGTCCAAGACAAACAAACGAATGAAAAACACCAAACCAACCAACCGTAGGTGGCTTTTCTGCCTGCGATGCACGGTGACCTGGCCAGCGTAGGCCCTGCGGAGGGCTGCACCGTGGCCTCAGGACTCCGGCTTTGGATTTGTGGATCTGGGGGTGGCTGCGGCCTCGGGCAGCCCGGTGCTCCTCACTGGGCTGCGTTCAATACGGAGCTTCCAGGCTGTTTGGTGCCAATGGTGAGCAGGGATTGTTTAGACTCCACTCCGTCCTGATGAGGATTCACTGTCTCCCTGATCCCAGGCCCGCCTTGTGGGACGATGCTGGGTGACAGCACAGGCTCCATCTTGCAGTCTGACTGCCGCAGGCTGCAATCTTTGCACGTGAGGGCCGGGGCTCGCAGGCCTCTCTCCCTCCGAGCCGCGTGGGGAGGCCTGGAAGGCCAGAGCGGACCCCAGCAGAGCGGCCGAGGGGACAGGGGACCAGCGGAAAGGGACAGGGGCCGACGCTGGGGTGGAGACGAGGAGTCAAATTCCCGCTCAGCACCCGTGGCAGCGTGGGGCGCGTCCTCGGCGCTGCGCTACTTCACTAGAGACCAGGTGACGGGGGTCGCCCCCCCCCCCCCGCGCTCTCTGGGATTATCTGGGAAGGTCCTAAATGCTCCCGTGTGTCACTGCAAGCAAGAAGCAAAGGAGGGCAGGGCACGGGAAGAGGAGGCAGCAAGCACTTGGGCTGGAGGAGGCGAGGGACAGATGCCCCCCCCCAGGCCCCCAGAGGGAGGGAGCTGGGGGGACTGGCCGCAGAACTGTGTTACCACAGCGGGTCTGACAGCTGATACAGATGCGGGCGACTCCACAGACCGCTGAAGCTGCCCGCGCGCCTGGGCGAGGCCACTGGTACATGGAGCAGGCATCTGCAAGGATGGCAGAGGTTGCAGGAAACACTGGACCAGCAGACAGGAGGCAGGGAGG
>NW_012267226.1:23373882-23383250 GCF_000151885.1 Dipodomys ordii
GGAGGGCAGGGGAGGGGAGGGGAGGCTGTCCGGCCCAGCGCTCTGGCCTGGCCTCTGAGCCTCCGATGAGCATCTCCCGGTGCTGAGGCAGCCTCCCAATCCATTCCAAATTGGATTTTTTTAATGCCTTAATTAGACTTTGCTGAAACCATGCTTTTCCCTTTTCCTCCCGCAGTCTGAGCTCCAGTCCTGAAACGGCCTCTGGGTTCACATTCGGTGGGTTTCTCATGCATTTCTTCTGCCTGTGTCATGCGGGTGTTGACGGCTGGCGAGTTCCATGACCTGCAGTTGTTGGCATTGGATTTGCGATGGCGGAACAAGGCCAGCCGCTGGCGCGTCTGCCTCCTCCTTCTTCCCCGCCCCACGCTGGAGCTGGAGGCTGAGGACTCTTGAGAAGGCCTGAGAGGACAAGGCCATCGGGGATGCCTGCAGGTCCTGACCTGGGCCTCCCACCAGCTAGCCGGCGAGAGGCAGTCTGGTGAGCTTTAACGCCAGGCTGGGCATGAGCTCCGGCCTTCCGGCCTTGGCCACCACGCAGCTGGACGGCAGGCACGAGCCGCTGGCCCCGGGCTGTGTTGGATTCTGAATCTGCAGAGTCTGGATGTTCGTAATGGTGACCACTTCTCTGGTTGTTTTTGATTCTCTCCTGTGAACCGAGAAGCCTTTACTCTTCTAAAATGTTATTCTGTAGCATCCTTATTTTACTTTCAGATTACCTATATATCTATTGTCCCAGCATATTCAAGATCTTTGTTTACGAATTTTTAGTGCCCACCTTAACTCTTCTCCTGGACATTTAAGAAATTCATGTCTGGGACTCCGAAGATGCTGGCAAAATGTCACCACCTGGTGTCCGGAGGGAGGGAGGGGGTCGGAGGCAGTGGACTCACTTTGAGGTTTTTTTCTTTTTGGTCTGGTTGTGGGGCCTGAACTCTAGCTGTCCCTCAGCTCTTCAGCTCAAGGCTAGCACTCTACCACTTGAGCCACAGTGCCACTTCCGGCTTTTTTCTTTTTGCTTATATGGTGCTGAGGAATCGAACCCAGGGCCTCAGGCATGCAAGGCAAGCACTCTACCACTGAGCCACCTTCCCAGCCCCTGAGGTTTTTCTTATACATGACTTTTAAATTACAGCCCAGATTAAGTTTTCTATATTTACTTTCATGTTTTGACACTTACCGTTTTGAGTGGTGGGACTTTTAACTTCTTCAGCAATTATTTACACTTCAAAAGCTGAGCGTTACAGCCAAGGCGGTCAGTGCTGAGGATCCCGAGGTGGATTCCAGGCCCGGGAGGCTCTTGTGGGCTTGCAAGGCGGACGGGAGGCAGCTGTCCATCCATCCATCCTCCCATCCGTTCACTCGTTCACTGTTCAATACCTACTCTTGAGCATTCGCTGTGTGCCGGACCTAACAGCCAGGATCGGAAGATGGGTGCTCCGAAGCTTGCTGCTCAAAGCAAAGACCGGCCTTAGCTATGTCTGAGTGCAAGCCCCTGCAGAGCAGGCCAGGGGAGCCCCAGACTTCACTGGGCTTCACACACAAGACGGTTCTACATAATTTTTATCGTCAAACAGCAATGCTTCTGTTTAACACCTTAACCATAAAACTACCTTAAAAAAACGAAAAAAACATTTTCACCATAGCCAAGTTATGGAAACAGCCCAGACCATCCTACAATGGATGAGCGGATCAAGAAAATGTGATTATGTATGCACACAGGCAACACATACACATAAATGCGTGCGTGTGTATCTGTATATATATGTGTGTACATATATGTATGTATATATATATATAGGTGAGAGCAGGGGCAGACAGCGGCATTGGCACGAGAAAAGGCCACAAAGCGGAGTGTGCGTGTGCCATCCTGAGCATGTGGGAGGCACTGAGTCTGGTTTAATGTTTTAAGGAAGTGAAGGTCTGGTTCAAGCGGTAGAGCAAAAAAGTTGTGAGGATGGTAAGCCCTGAGCTTATCACACGTGAGGAAGGAGGGGGAGGGGGGAGGGGAGAGGGCTCCACTCATGGGGGACGTGCATGACCCGAGTGGCCCAGCGTCCTGAGCGCCCTGCAGAACCCGCACGGTGCGGGCACTCCCATGCGGGAGGCGTGCGAGGAGGAGGCCGAGGTGGGCGGGACGGGTCACGGACAGGAAAGCGGAGGAAGGGAGAGGGAAGAACGTGGCACAAATCGCCCGCTTGCGCTGCGCAGCCTCCCAGCTCGGGTGCGACCAGGGCTCTGGTCTGGCAGACCCTGCTGCCCGCACTGGACATCTTTGTACATGCACCTCGTGCAAGTTTGGCGCAGCGCCAGGAAGCTTCCAAACACGGGATGCCAGACATCTCCCCATTGCCACCCAGAACCTGGGTCTGCAGACCCTCTAGTGGTGAGTTCTTCAACTACACGTTTGACAAAGCGGGGATCCTGCTTCATTTTCTCAAGGGCTCCAGGAGCCTGGGGCTTTGGTCCCAGTACAAAGATTGGCTTCTTTGTGATCCACAAGGGTCCTCATTTTACCCACAGAAGCCTTAGAAGTGCGAAGTAAGCCATGTGTCCCAGGTTGCACATGACAGAGGCAGGGTTTGCACACGGCTGCAGATGCCTGCCCGGGGCCTGTGTGGGCTTGATGCCATGCAGGGTACACAGCAGCTGTACACGGAGCTTAGCAAATAGGTGGATGCACCCAGGTCTACTTTGGGATACACACACACACGTGCACACACACACACAAACACATGCGCACACACACACGCGCGCACACACGCACACGCGCACACACACACACACGCGCACACACACACAAACACACACACGCACACACACACACAGGCTGACTCCATCTCTTGGCATTTCTGGTGGTACTTGCTCACAGAGATTGAGTGATTCTTTGCCAGTCTATGCTGGTCTAATGCCCTGGTCAATTTTAATTCTGACATGGGCACAGGAGCATATTCCTGCAGCCTCCTCGCTTGGGAGACTGAGAAGGACGGTCTCAGAGATGAACCTGATTTCTAAGGAAATCAACACTGATGTTGCTCAACACAACTGCTGCTCCTCTGCTATGCCAGGTCCCTGCCCCGCTGCTGCAGACACGGGAGATGACACACCCTTCCGGAAGCGAAACTCCAGCGGGTCACAGAGAGGACCAAGATCTAGTGTCTGCATCTGAGACCTTGTCGGGGAAATGAGGGTGGAGATACTGGTGTTCCAACCAACCAGGCCGGCCCTGGCCCTTCCCTTTGGCGCTGGGACATCTCGGGGCCGACTGCGCGCACCGTGCTTAGCAGATGCTTCCCTGCTTAGCGTGCATTACGGACTCCCAGCTGTCACTCTGCTGGTGGAACATTCTGGACTCCAGATCTATTTGTGAGGAGGAGGGGCTTCACACGCATCAAGACAGAAAGGCCTGTAAAGTGAGTGGACAAAATGGAAAGCACCAGAAAACGAGCTCACGTGGCTGTGAGGATTACTTTATTTCAAATGTATTTCTGCAAGGGCTGCGGCTGCCTGGTGTTCAAACGCGGCCCGCGCCTCCCACCACGACCGACTTTCCTTAGTGGACTGCTCGGACGCGTGTGGCACGCATGGTGACCCAGACTGTGTAACAGGTTAAAAGAAGCCCGGCACAGGAGCCAGCCCTGAGGAGCACCCGCGCCCTCCACGGAGGCGGCCCGCGGGCGCGTGGGCTGCCCCGAGGCACTGCTTGGTTCTACAGAAAACTCAAGTCACGAAGCAAAAGCCAGCCACACACAGACGCGGGAAAGCCCTTCACCCCTGCGGCGCATCGGGCTGAGGCCAGAGGAGGGGAGGCCGGCAGGCTCGCCTGTGTTGGCCCACAGCAGCTAGAACAAGACAGCCAATCAAAGAGGCTGCTGACGAGCCCCCCTCAGCCCTCCCCGCTCCCAGCATCACGACAAGAGCGGGGCCAGAGGGACGGCGGCGCCGTGTGGCGAGGTGATGGGGCACCAAGTGATTGCCCGTGCGGAGCTCAGGGCTGTGTGCTTAAGAAAGCTGCAGGCGCCGCCGACCCAGCCAGCCAGCCAGGCCCCAGCCAGCCAGCCAGCCAGCCAGCCAGCCAGCCAGCCAGGCCCCAGCCAGCCAGGCCCCAGCCAGCCAGTCCCCAGCCAGCCAGGCACCCCCCCGCCCCCCGCAGGTCCTGCCGCCGGCCCGGTGCTGAGGCTCCGGTGCTGAGGCGCCGCGGCCCCGTTCGGCGTGACAACACATCACTATCGCTGTGGCTATCACCACCTGACCATCTGACTGGACCCTGGGGACCGTCACCTGTCACCTGTGTTCAGGGTGTGCTTGGCGGGGGTGGGGGGTGAGGGGTGCTGGTGGGGAGGGGTGCAGAACCGCAGCAGGTTGGAGTCCATTTGCAGAGGGGTGGGGGCTAGGTCTTCTCCTGGTGGGTCCTCCGGTGGCGGGTCAGGTGGTACTTCCTGCTGAAGCCCTTCCCGCAGGCCGGGCAGGAGAAGCGCCGCTCCTCGGCGTCGCTGTGCTGGCTGAGGCTGAGCTCCCTGACCACCGCGTGCACCTCTCTGTGGGCCAGGAAGCTCCGGTGGTCCCCGAACTCCTCCCGGCACTCGCAGCAGACGTAGGGCTTGTCCCGGTGGGTGGCCTGGTGGCACACCAGCACGGACTTCTGGCCGAAGCTCTTGCCGCAGGTGGTGCAGTGGAAGGGCCTCTCCCCCGTGTGCGTCCGCCGGTGCCTGGCCAGGTCCGAGGCCCAGCGGAAGCACTTCCCGCAGTCCCCGCACGCGTAGGGCCTCTCCTTGCGGCCCGCGGCCTCCTCCCCGGGCCTCCGCGGCGGCGGGCGCTTGTGCGCGCGTCTGTGCACCTTCTGGTGTCGGGCCAGGTGTGCGCTCCGCGTGTAGCTCTTCTCGCACTCCACACACTTGTAGGGCCTCTCGCCCGTGTGAGTTCTCAGGTGTCTGACGACGTGGGAGTTGCACCTGAAGCTTTTCCCGCACACGGGACAGCCACAGCCCTGCTCCGACACGGGGGGTGCGGGCGTGTCTTCAAGACTTGTGACCCCACTTACTTGAGAATTTCTCCCCCCGAGTCTCCATTTGTGAATTCTATCCCTGCTGTCCTCAACTACCCCTTGGCAGTCTGGAGTCCGGGCGGCCGCCTGGTCTCCCCGGGCGGGCCCACGCGTGTCCTCCGCGCTCCCGCCCTCTTGTGCCGCACACTCGTGCTCATCTCCGCTTCTGTCTCCTACACAAGAGTGAGAGAAAAGCAGGTGTTACAACAGGTCGCGCAGCGCTTTCCACACGAGGCGCTCGAAGGGTACCGGTGGGGAGGAGACTGCAGACAGCATCCCAGCCCCACGCAGCCTGTCCCGCAGGTGCCTGTCACGGCCTCGCCAGCGTCAGCAGGGACACAGCAGGGACACACGTAAAGGTTTAAGCAGTGAAGGGCGGAGCCGGTTCTAGGCTAGTCGTGATTCTTTCTGCACCGCCTGGCGGGGGGGGGGGGGGGGTGAAGAGGACAATGGCAGGAATGAGACTTAGAAGCAACGAGCCTGGCGTCCCAGTGCAGACCTGTAATCCCAGTGTGGGGACCACGAAATGGTAAGACCTCGACTCAAACAGAAAACACAACAATCCCGAAACAGCTCAAGAGACAAAAATAACGGGGGCGAGGCCCAGGGCAGCGCCCCACTCCTCACCTGTGTAGGTGAAACTCAGAATCTCCGGCTCCTCCAGCTCCTGGTCATCTGGGATCTGCGGCTCCCCCTCTCCCAGTGCAGTGTCCTGGAGTCTGGGGATTGGAAACGCTGCTCGAGAGAGGGGAGAGGAATCCTGAGTGAGCCCGGAGGGCCCTGGTCAGTGCAGTCCGTCAGTCAGATCTTTGGTCTCTTCAGCCCAAGCGCCTAGGCTGAGGAGCATCTCTTGCCTTTCAATCATCAAAGCACGCTGAGGACAGCAGGTTAGACCATCTCTCCTGTCACGGTCTCTATCCTCAGGCGCTAGTGTAGCCTCTAGCTCTCATGAGGTTTCACCTGCTTTCCCAATCGTTTTCTTGGAAGCAGGCTCTTCAGCTAATTATTCCTTTGATCTCATTGCTATGAGAAATCTTAAGTTCAGTGCTTATAATTGCTCACATGACCCCAAATTTCCATTAAAGACCTTTGTTTGGCTATGCCGGAGTAACCCCAACTTTCCAATGAAGACCTCTGCTCAGGGCAGGCTAGAGACAGAGGGACCGCGGGGAGCTGCTTACACAGCGAGACCACGATGCCGCAGTCCTCTTCCAGCACGTACTCGCCGTAGAACTCCTGTGTGGGCTCCAGGTCTCCCCACTGCTCCTGGGAGAGGTACACGGCCACATCCTTGAAGGTGGCCAGCCCCTGGAACAACACACGCGGCCCACTCAGAACTGACAAGTCAGGCAGCCTCCTGCTCTCCACCGCGGAGCCACGCGGCTCCCTTGCCCCACCCAGCGCCTTCAGGGACGCCCAGGCCCTGCGCCCGCTACTGCACAAGGCTGCCCTCCCCCAGGGCCGACTGCGCTTCCTCGTGGTTTACAAGCCGTCACTCACGCCCCTCTATGCCTGAAGCAATTCTACCTTCCCGTCTTCAGGTTTTCCTCTCTGGGCATCCCTGTGTAACCCTGCTCAAGGCTGTCACTCAGTCTGTCTCGGCAGTGCCGCCAGCCCTCCCTACAAACAGCTAACACGTTCATCTGTAAAGACAGAGCGCTGCCCGGCTTCGCTGGCTCTAAGCACACAGAGTTCACACGGAGCGGCGCAGCCCACCGCGGCCACTCGGCAAGGCACGAAGGGGGGAGGACGCACCTGAGAGAGCGCGGCGAGGAGGGCGGCCATGCTGGGATCTCCCAGGCCCCTCTCCACAGGAGGGCCCGGCTCCTGGGGCGCTGGCACCTCTAAGAAGAAAAGGCGGCAGAGATCAGCGACACAGTGCAAAGCCGAGCACTGCCCCAACTCCCTCTGAGGGGAACCCAGATACCCCAATGCCACCACCTACACAACCAGCAGAGTGATGAGCACAAATAACAGCCCCGCACTGTGGAGCCGGCCCGCCGGGGCCTCCCAGCCAGTGTCCAGATTTCTTCCCACCCCCACCTCCCAGCCTCGGGAACAGAACAGCCCCTCCCGCCCAGGAGCACCCTCCCGCCCAGGCTGCCCACCACTCTCTTGTGCGGGCGGCAGCCCCTCTTCATGGCATGGGCTCCGCTGCTCGGCTGCCCCCTGGTCTGGACTCTGGATGGTGCTCTGTGCTGGGTGCACCGTCTCTTCCAACAGGACCTCCTGGCCCTGAACATGGACAGTCACCTGGGGACGAGCCCAACTTCCAGTGACCACGCGGTCAGAAGGACACTTCCGGTCATTTCAGAAGCTGCTCAAGCAGAAGCTGGGGTGGGGGCGGGGCTCTGGCTGCCCAGAGAGTGCACGTGAGAGCCGAGGCCGCCCCACCCGGACGGGCAGAGGGACCACCACTGCTCTGCTCTCCTCACCCCTGCTCCCACATCCCAGCACACCGTGAGGCCCCCCTCCCACCACACCCCAGCCTTCACCGCTTCCCGCCTCCCTCCCCGATGGCAGGTCCTGAGGCTGAGGGTTTGGGATAAACTTTGATGGAAGTCACAAAACCCCCCTCCCAGGAAGCCAAAGAAAGAAATGCAAAGACCAAGGAAGACCCTCAGTGAGCCCCAAGCAGGCGTTCCAAACCCCAGCAAGTCGCGATGACAGGCGCGCGCGCACAGCCCTTCCCAGGGCTCCGGGATTAAGAAGAGCCCTGGGCAGAGCCCGCAACACCGGAAGGCAAGACATGAGGCCCGTGCGCCCGCCGCGCCACACAGGTCAGGACTCCCCCTCCTCACCCACCGCCTTGGGCTCCTGGGTTGTTTCTGCAAACCCTCCACGAGGGTGACTGCCTCCTCGCCGCTTTCTGGCCGCTGGCCCCGCACCCAGCTCTGCAGGTCTCCGGGCAGCACCGTGAGGAACTGCTCCAGCACAAGCAGCTCCAGGATCTGCTCTTTCGTCCGCCTTTCGGGCCTCAGCCACTGGCGACAAAGTTCCCTGAGTCTGGTGAGCGCTTCCCGGGGGCTGGCGGCTTCCTGGTAGCGGAAGCAGCGGAAGTTCTGGTAGGAGGTCTCCAGCACAGGCTCCTCCCGCCGCGACGCAGGCCAGCAAGCCAAGTCATCTTCCAGTTTCACCATCAGAATCCCCTCTTCCTCCCACAGCTCCTGCTCCTCTGGTTCCAAGGCTGCGGCCATCTCCAGCTCCAGGGTCTTCACACCATCGACAGCTCACACGGGCAGTGCCCCTCGGCCCAGCCTGGACACCGCGGAAGGGCTGCCCCAAGGGACCTGGGACAGAGAAAGAAAGATGAACAAGAGCAAACGCTGGAAGTGAAGCAAGGCATCAAGAGTTCTGACTTTAACTGTGGTCCTTTACACACACAACTTCACACGACTACCCTGCCCCCCACCCCAATCTCCACCACCACACACCATGGGAGGAGCTACAGGGGCAGGGAGATCCTGACTGAACTGTGGCCCTGAACCGCCTGGCCTAGGCCCGGCCTGGTTCGCCATCATCTCTTGCCCCACAGGCTCACGTGGCCCACGGCAGCACTCAACTGGCCAGGAGAACGCTCACAGCAGACTGCTAACCAATGTGCTTCTGACCGTGGTCTGTTACGCTCACCGTGGGTTCAGATGTGCTAGCATGCACATTCTAAGACACCACAGGCCACTGCTACCCTCTCCAGACCAGAATCCCTGCAGTGGCGCAGGACTGCAGCCACAAGACTCCCTGCGGAGCTGCTGCCCTGCGTCCTTCCACTGTCAGTTCTAACACCTTTCCTCCCAGGCCCATAAAGGTGAGCAACGGTGAGAGTAAAGGGAGGGAGGAGTCTTCAGAGGGGGAGGATGGGAAGCGAGCGAGGGCTGACGGGGTTAAGAGCCCCGGCCCAGGTCCCCAAAGAGGCAAATTCTAGCTCCAGATCTCCGGGTCTCACAGACAGCGCAGGGCGGCGCTGCCGACCGCCTGGCCCGGTCCGCCCGACTCGGCCCCGCGGCGCAGAGGCCCGGCCCGGGGAGGCCGCGGGGCAGCACCGCGCTATTCTGCGGCCCCGGCCTGGGGCGGAGCGAGGCGGCCTTGCAGGGCGGCCGGTCCTACGCTAGGTCTCTCCAGTGTCCGTCCTCTGAAAGGCTCCGCGGCCCCATGAAGGGCTGGCCATCGGGACACACACGAGGTCGGGCCAGGCTGGAAGCCAGGAGGCGCGCGGCCGAGGGCCTCAGCCTTCGGCACAGACGGCAGCGCCACAGGCAGCGACGCTGGCGACAAAGTAAAGCCAGTCCAGCCCAGCCCGGCCCGGCCCGGCCCGGCCCAGCGCGGCCCA
>NW_012267226.1:23384340-23435729 GCF_000151885.1 Dipodomys ordii
GGAGGCACCGCCCACCCACCGCCGGGCTTGGTCGTGCGGCCCCGGAGGCCGCCGCTGCCCGTCTGCTTGTCGGTCTGTCCGTCTGCTTCTCTGTCCGCCTGCCTCCCTGCCTGTCTGTCTTTCTGCCTGCCTGTCCGTCAGTCTCTCTGTCCGTCCGTCCGCCTGTCTGGTGCCGGCTTGCTCACTCAGCACAGCGCTGCAGGTCTTCTTAGCAGTTAGGACTGAACCCACGTGGGGGGGCTGCTCTTAGAGGGGACCCCACAGCCCCCCCGCACCCGGCGGCGGCGGGGCCCCTCCGGGCTGTGGCCGTGGCTTTGGTCAGATGAGGACCTCTCCTTCCCAGCAAGGCCAAAAGCGCAGCCGCGCTGGTGCCCCGGCCCGGCTCGGGCGTCTCTGATCCTCGTCCTGAATTGCGCCCAGCTTGTAAACTGAGTAACACCGTTGTTGTGGGAAATGGATATTTTCTCTGTCTTGTTTCACATGTAGAGGAAGCTCAGTGAAAGAGCAGTCGGGGCTCGCCCCGTTCCCGCTGACAGCTGCTGCGGTGCTGTTCTGGTGGGCTCTGCTTTGTGACTCAGCCCTTTGGTCTGGCCAGTGACACTTCTGCTCCTCTCTGACAATTTCTGTTACTCTTGTCCCTTAAGTCACCTTTTCTAGTTGCCACATGCTAGCTTTCCCTTCTCACCCATGTCTTGTCTGTGGACAAGAATCTATTCATCATGACTTGAATGATGCTATTAACCCTTCCTGGTCGAGAGTGTGTCAGGATTTCTCTTGAGAGGTAGAACCAATAAAGTCTAGAGATGAATTAAAAAAAATGTATGGCTTATGCTATCATAAAGGCTGAGAAATGCCGAGATCTGCCCTCTTCAAGCGGAGGAGCAGCAAGTTGGTGACACAACTCAGCCCCAGGCCAGAAGCCTGGGGTCCAGGAAGCAGGGAAGGGAAGGTGCTCATCGTTGAGTTCTGGCCTGTGAGGGTCAGAGAAGCAGGTGTTCCCGGATCTGGAGGGCGAAGGTCAGAGAAGCAGGTGTTGGGTTTCTGGAGGGCAGGAGGGATGGGTCCCAGCTGGAGGGGGTGTGTTTGCCCTCCCTCTCGGGATGTGTGGGAGTCCCAGTTCTGGA
Source organism: Dipodomys ordii (assembly GCF_000151885.1). Classification (NCBI taxonomy): domain Eukaryota; kingdom Metazoa; phylum Chordata; class Mammalia; order Rodentia; family Heteromyidae; genus Dipodomys; species Dipodomys ordii. Next base: position 23,385,465 of record NW_012267226.1, read on the forward strand.
AAGTGGACCCTGGATCGAGCTTCCGGGTGAGGAGGCAGGCCGGCCGCCAGGAAAAGCCCTGCCACCCCTCTCCTGAGCAGTCCTGGGAGACGCCCCGGAAGGCTCCTCCCGAGTGTCAGGTCGCTGGAGGAAGTAGGCAGCCAGGAAAATGTCAGGCTGCAAGGGGAAAGTAGGCTGCTTCCGAGAAAGACCACATCCCACCAAAACACCATCTGAGTCAGCCATTGTTCCAGGGCACTGGCCTAAGACAGCTCCGACTGGCCACACAAGCTAAGAGCCCCAACTCCCCGCTCGCTACAAGTGCTGCTTTTACCTCGCCTGTAAAAGCTCTGCTGCAGCTACACTCAGGGCGACCTCTCTGATCCTGACCAGGGAGCTCGCCTGGGAGCGAGCCCCAATAAACTTCCCTGTCAACCTTTTTATTTCTCTCCGCGTGGTCCTTTTCCTGCCTAAAACGTTATATTCACCACTTCCCAGGGCCGCTCCTCCTGGGGGTTGTCAGCGGTCTGTTTACAGTGAGGATTTCTTCCTAGGAGTAGAAAACCTTCAGGCCCAGTTCAGGCCTAGCAGAGGTGCGGGTGCGTGGAGCCTTGGTGTCTCGCCAGACCTCTCCACAACGAACTCTCAGAGGATGGCGGCCTGGGACTCACGCAGATCCCTCCCAGAACCTGCCAGGCTGCCACCCTCATCTCCCTAAGGACAGCCCATTGTCATTCCTACGAACCACTTCCATACGCTTTCAACCCCAGAAAATTGAACTTTTGTCGTTATTGGTTGTAGGGCTTGGCGCTGTCCCTGGCCATTTTTGCTCAAGGTTAGCGCTCTACCACTTTGAGCTACAGATCCACTTCTGGTTTTCAAGGGGTTCATTGGAGCTAAGAGTCTCATGGACTTTCCCACCTGGGCTGGCCTCGAATCCGACCCTCAGAACGCAGCCTTTTGAGTAGCTGGGTTATTTTTACTTTGTCACTGGCTTTGTGCATGGTGTACACCCTATTGGAAGTGTTTTTGTTTTGTTTTGTTTTTAATTTTAAACCGTGTATTTCTCTCCAACTTGCAGTCCACTACTTGAAGATTCTTCTCTCTTCACACCTTTCCCAGCTGACCTCTGTATGTTTGCCCCCATTACTGATTAAATAGTTATTAAAGATATTGCAGCCAAGCCTCTGCCTGCAGTCCAGGACAAACACAGGCTGCCAAAACGGTCCCTAAAAGCGACCACTGTTTACTTCAATAAACATCTGCTCTGCAGAACTTAAGCCTCCTGTCCCCTCAACAGTTTCCAACCCGCCCACCCAGGGCAAGCTCAAGGTCCAACAGAAGAAATCTCTTTGGTAGGGCCTAGAAGGTTCTTTCCTTTTTTTTTTTTTTTTGGTCTGGTCATGGGGCCTGAACGCGGCCTGGGTGCTGTCCCTCAGCTCTTTACCACTTGAGCCACAGCGCCACTTCCGGCTTTTTTCTTTTTTTGCTTATGTGGTGCTGAGGAATCGAACCCAGGGCCTCAGGCATGCAAGGCAAGCACTCTACCACTGAGCCACCTTCCCAGCCCATCCCTGACTTTTTTTTAAAAGCTAGTGCTCTACTACTTGAGCCCCAGCTCTACTCTGGCTTTTTCCTGGTTGATTGGAGATAAGTATCTATTTGAATTCTAACAACTTTCATAACTCTTCACCTCTATCCACCTTGAGGGGTTATGGGAAGGTAGAAAAAGAAATCTAGAGCTTTCCAATACACCTGGATGGCTTCAATGGATCTCTGTTACCTGGCTGTCTAAGATTCACTGGACCACTGTGGCAAGTTCATTTTCTAACTCCTTAAGCCTTTGTGAACAAGACCCAGTCCCACCCACTTCCAGGTGAAAATTCCCCAGAGAGCTGCTGCTCCTCACCGCCTCACAGGTCCCCACCAACGCAGATACTTGGGAGAGTTTTGTTTTCTTTGGTAGCTATTCACACCAGCTTTGGCCCCAGCGCTTTAGAGTTTCATCTTGTGCTTGTACAACGTGATCCGTGTTCTCCGCACCGCGTCTCCCCCGTCAGCCTGAAGCGGCCGGGAGTCGCCTACGCCACGAGAATGCTGCAGAGCAAACCCCAGTTCCTTCCTACACAAAAAGCGTGGCACAGAATCTTGGGCACCCTGTCACCGGCGGGAAAGATCTAGCCATTCATGGCGCCGTGGCCAACAGGCTCGCCCTGGGATTTATTTTCAGGCTAAAGTTTGCAAAGCACTATTTTAGCTTCAGATGAAGCTTGATCTCACCAACAACACAGCCAGTACTTGTCACTGATTGAGACAATTGAGAAAACAGAAACATATTGGCTTGCTGCTTAAAGCTCTGTTCTAAAACACGCACTGGTGGCTCACGCCTGTCATCCTAGCTACTCTGAGATCTGAGGCTCTTGGTTCAAAGCCAGGTGGGGCAGGAAAGGCCGAGACTCTTATCTCTAATTAAACTGGAAGTAGAGCTGTGGCTCAAAGTGGTAGAGCGCTAGCTTTCGGCAAAAGAGCTCTAGGACGGCGCCCAGGGCTCTAAGCTCAAGCCCCATGACTGACCCCCCCCCCCAAAAAAAAGCTCTGTTCTAGTTTGTGGAACACAATCAAAGCTCAGCGAAACTGATTCTCTCTCACTCAAGCTCCAGCCTGCTGCCCAGCTGCCCATTTCCAGAATTCCCAGGATTTCCCTCTGGTCGGGCTTTGACGTTTCTATTCTGCATTCATTGGCCTTCAGGGCCAGCGACCCTTGAGCTGCGCTTGCTTCTGTCAGTCTCTGACGGGTCCGTGCGTCCGGCCGTGGGCTCTTCCCGCCAGTGCCGGTCCTGGCCCGGCGTGTTTGCAGAGTTCCAGCACGTGGAGCAGAGCGTGTGCTGTCAGGCACTGCAGGAGCCCACGAGCCGCGTGACTCCAGCCCTCACCACAGGATTACGCCACCTGGGTCTGCTTGAGAACCTCAGCCCCCCAAGGAGATGCGTTCTTTCTATGTGGCCGTTGGATAGAAGTCATTGCTGTTTATGTTCCTTAGCGGTGCAGGACAAGTGTCTCTTGCTGTTCTGTTGCACAGCCGTGACTCCCCGTCCTGTTCCGTTGGAAACCTTGGAATCTGGCAGCGTGGCTCGCTGCTGATTTCCACCTCTTGTGCACACAGGCTTCCTTTCCAGCATCAGGTCTTGGTCCTCCCCGTTTGGCTCAGGTAGCTACCCGGCTCTCGCTCTCGTCTCCTGTACGTCTTTAGCATCATCTCCACAGAGGAGGCTTCCCTAACAACCTTATTTAACCCTAAAACTCATCCTGCGCACCCTCTCGTCGTTTACAACCATGACCAATGCCGCACGATGGCCAATGCCAACGCTGCCCTCCGGCTGCAGGAGGCTCCTGCCCGGGATGACTATCAATGATAACTCTAGCTCCAGTCTCTTCCCAAGCTCCAAATTATGACCCAGCGGACTACTTACAATCATGCATCTCACAGGGACCTCCAGTTCATTTAGTCCACCACTAACTCAGCCCTCTTGAGTTTCTTTGCTTATCAATATTCTCCTTTTCTCAAGTACAGAGGGAGACATGACGCCTGTGGAGCGGCATCTCTTTGTGCCTCAGTATCTGCTGACCACACTTTTACTTCATCTGATGAAGAGGGGCAAACCTTGGCGTCTTTGTTGTGGGAGAGTCCACACGACACAGTACAGCCAACAGAAAGTCTTTAATACCAGCAGTTGGGCACCCACAAGTGCAGTCCCGGGGCCCCTTTTGGGGCTGCTTTTAAGCAAAAATGTACATCCTTGTTTGCTCAATGGTGGAAAGTCCCTAACTGTTCTTTCCTGCAGGTGCAAACCAAGCCGCAGCGACGGAAGGTGTGGAGCGAGGGCAGCCGAGCCCGATTCTGTGATTGTCTCTGTTACCTAGAAACGCAAACACCACAGTGGCTGCATATACCTTTAAATGTCAAGCCATCAGGCACTAGCCCCAGGAGTGGGTACAGCCCCACCACCTCTTGAAATATTCAAGAATGCCTAACAGGAAGCAGAAAGCTCTAACATTTCTAATATTTTCTTCTCTCTTCTTTCATTCAGAGGTGGAGACTGTGGGGCTCAGGTAAGTTGTAAACAGACAACCCAGGGGCCTAATCAGAATTCCAATTGGCGGCCTGTGAATCACTGTGGGCGGCATTTCCTGGTTTTAAACCAGAACCACAAGGTAACACCTGCGGAGCCCCACTCCTGTCCCAGGGCCCCTGGTAAATGCCGGGCCCAGGAGGGCAGAGAGGGTCAGGCGAGCCCCTCGGCAGGCCGCGTGTCCACACCGGCCATGTGTAGAAGACGGGCGATGTTGCAGAAAAGAGGGTTACAGTGATCTCTGCTGTAGTGTTTATATAATTTATTTGTTTATATAGCTTCCTGTAATGTACCAGTACAGACAGGAAGACTCCCACCCAGCACCCAGCGCAGGCGGGAGCAGGTTCGGCTGCTCATGATGATGTTGGAGGGCAGGGGTTGCAGGGGCCCAGGTGGAGGTCAAAGGTCATGATAGCCAAGAGGATAAACTCCACTGTCCCCAAGAGGAAGCGGCTGTGTGGGGGATGCATGCTGCGAAGGAGGCAACTTTGGAGCAACAACAGAGGCGCATGCTGGGTCCAGAAGGCACGGACGGAGGAAAGACAATGGGACGAAAGACAATGGGACGGAGGAAAGACAATGGGACACCTGCGCATCTCAGGGTGGCCACGTTAGTGCGTGCGTAGGTTTGCTTTAGATGTTATGACCGTCCACAAGTGTCCACTGGGTTGCCTTGTGTTCACTTCCACATGCTCACAATATTGCACCATAAAATAAAAAAGTATTCTCTACCATCATAAATCTCTGTGAAGGAGTGAGTTCGCGGTACAGCAAGTACGATTTACAGAATGTTTATTAATAGCGTGTTGCTGAAGAAACTATTGGTTTAGCCAGGATTTTATTTTTTTATAAGCCATCTCCCAAATCTTCCTTTGTAGACTCCCAACCACTCATCGCCATTCACATAATGCCAAACACAGGATGGCTTGGAGATCTGCACAGTACACACACCACACACCACACACACACGCACACACACGCACACACACACACACACACGCACGCACACACACACACGCACACGCACACACACACACGCACGCACAGCGCTGTTCCCCTTCTGTTGGCATGGGCTGAAAGATGCAATCAACTCCCCAGACCCCGGATCACACGGCCCAGGACACGTGGCGCTCCTGGGCGCTCTGTCTGTGGGGCACGTCCTCCTCCTTGGGGTTGGTGCTGGTGGAGTGCACCCGGACAATGCTCCGGGGCACGGCCGTGTACGCGGAGATGACCTCGATGGAGCTCCTGTCCAGGGGAAGGTCCTCACTGGACTCACGGGGCCGCAGGCAGCTGCAGTCTTGGAGGGACGGCTTGCACTGGAGGACGGAGAGGATGCCTGGGAAACGCACGGAAACCATGGCGCTGGCGACCAGCAAGGACCCCGCCCGAGCTGCGTGCCCCCCCAACCACCAAGGACCCCGCCCGAGCCGCGGTGCCCCCCACCCCCACCCACTAACCACCAAGGACCCCACCCAAGCCGCGCCAGCCCCCTCCCCCCAACCACCAAGGACCCAGCCCAAGTCACGCCCCTCGCCCCCAACCACCAAGGTGTTGTGGGGGCTGTTGCTTTGGTGCAGGAGACTGGGCTGAGTGAGCGGGTTATTCTTGGAGGACAGGCTGCGTCTGGCTTGGGAAGGGCGTCAGAGGCAGGCAGGCTGAGGCTGCAGCCAGGCCTGACTTCTGGCTCTCTCCTTACAGACACTGTCCTTCCAGGTTGGACCCAGGGCCTGGGCAGCTTTTTCACTCAAGGTTAGCACTGGAGTCACGGCACCGTGTATTTCTGGTGGCTGATTGGCGTCTCAGAGCCTTCCTGTCTGAGCTGAGCTGGCTTCAGAACCCCCTCTCCCCCCCCCCAGACTCCCCCCCAGACTCCCCCCCAGGATCTCAGCCACCAGTGCAGCATAATACTGCACTTTTTAAAGTCACCGTGCCACTTTTCTTCCACGGACACACCCCACCTTCCATCCTGTTCTCTGTCCTGGGGAACTTGGTTCTCAGCGCTCTCCAAGCGCCCTGGGACACTCACCGCAGGTAAGGAAGAGGATGACGGTGAAGCAGGCCGAGATGAAGACCCAGGTGGGCTTGAAGCTGGAGAAGTACACGGACTGGCCCTGCTTCAGCTTCAGGTAGTATCTCACCAGGGCATAGAGCAGAAGGAAGCCTGGTGTCCAGAGCAGAAGGACAGAATCCCTCCTCAGCAACTTTGGTTTCTGGACTCAAGTTTTCACCCAAGCAAACCTGACTTCCCAGCCTTGCCCACCGCCCGTCTCGCTTGAGGCCCGGACCCGCCTCAGAAGCTGGGTGTACACCCGAATGGAGTGCTGAGAAGGCCGGACGGCCGGACGGCCGCAGCCTGGGGCTCAGAGCCCGCACGCCGCCCCGAGGGGCACCCGGAAGTTACCTGTGAAGAAACTGAGGAAGGCAATGGTGAGGTGGATGCATCTGTTCTGAGGAAGCATGGCGGTGAACTGCAGACCCATGACCAAGTTAATGTGGAAGGACAGGCCGAGGACCACCATGAGCATCACCCTGACCGCCTCCAGGCCGGCTGCTGGAAAGCAGAAGCTGTACTGAGAGAATGACAGCTATTTCTTCCACCCTGGGCAAAGACGGGGACGGGGTGAGCGTTTGGTGAAATAATCGAGAGAGAAGGGTGGGAAGAAGAGGGAATGAGGGAATTAGAAGAGGTTGCTCTTGGTCTTCGGGTCCTTATAAACCTGGTCTCCTCTCCTTTTCTGAGAATTCAGTACTATTCAATAATCTCTTCCATCTCGTCTGTTTCTCTTCTTGCCACTCCCCCTCACCCCTCCTCTCTCATTCTCGTTGTGTTCATCACCCTGCCAAGGCTTCTCCATGTCCAGTGACTAAGACTAAATGCTTCCCATCATTCTCCCCGGCATGCCAACGGTGAGACTTAGGAGTCTGAATTGCCGCGTTGGTCGTGGAGGTGGGCACATGGCTGCCCGAGGAGGCGGCCCCAGGAGTTTTGGGGGTGAGGGAGGTCCAGGGGAGATGGAGCCCTCCGCTCCACCCAGCCCTGTACACAGAAGAGTCCTGACCTGGCCAAATGGCAGTGCAACACATCATCCAGGGACTGTGGCTAATCTTGTTCTTTTTTATTTTGGGAAGCAACTCAACCCATTCCTCCATGATGAGGCTGATCACCAGCAAGGTTAAGGCCCAGGAGGAGAAGAGGATGTTGATGGTCTGGATATTCCTGTTCTTTAGGACCATCGCGAGAGGGGGTGTCTAGCTGAGGCCACCACCAACACTTCATATGTCTCTTCTTTGGTTTGACTGCTCGCAGGAAGAGGGGGAAACTCTGGGCTTTAGAGACTGCGGAAGCATGGGTAGTGGCGGAAGCTGAAGTTGGGTATGGAATGGAAGCGCCCCTCACACCACTCCTTTATTGAGAGAGGCCTGTCGTCAGGGCTACGAACCGCCTCGGAATCGCCTACTGCTTTGACCTTCGACCCTGGGGCCTGGGCAGGGGAAGGACCAAGGTGCTCAGGGATCCTGAGAGAACCAATCAGATGCTGAGAAGGGTCAGAGGTCACAGATGGAGAGAGTTACCAGATATAGGGAAGCAGAGGCCTTGAAGACACAAGCTCCATTACAGAGGTCCTGTTTGCGTTGTTAGAATGGCTGGACTGGGGTTGGCTGATAGTTGGTGGGGTCCTCAGATACTCCAAGATCATCACGAGGAAGACTCATGGAGCCAGAACTGCAGAAGGAAACACCGAATAAACATGGGTGCTCACAGTAAAGAACTTTCTAGGCAGACCGGGAAAAAGAAGGGCCTTGAAGACTGGAGAATACACTCAATGCGCTGCCTGCTTGTGGAGTGTTATTGTCAGGACTGACGCTCATCTCTTGCCAGAGTTGCCTTCATAGTTTGCAGAGAAGTTGTTGGGTGTTTTTTGGGTTCCATGGTGTCATGGCACACAGCAGGGTCCCTGGAACACAGGGAGCACACAGTAGGTACACACGGAGCACACAGTAGGTACACACAATAGGTTCAGAGCAATACCCAGGCAACCATCTCCGAAACGCCTCTCTCGCCCGTTTCCCTGATTCCCGAATGGGTTCTTTCATTGCCTTCCCCACGCCACGCAGCCTCTCCGACCTCTTCCACACCTTTTATCACCGTTGTGTTTTCTTGATCTTTCCCATTTCTTTAAACACATAGGATATTTAATCTCAAGGCTTTATAGTTAAGAAAACGGACTCGAGATCCTGGGATTAAATCCTGCCTCTACTCACTCATCGAAGGAGAGGCTTTAAGCGATGATAACGCTTACTCAGGCAGAGATCTGTCCGAGGGCCCCGAGTGGGTGGTCGCCCTGGAAACCACGTCTGCAGTGTTCAAGGGAAGACGAACTGACCGGAAGTGGAGGTGAGTCGGTGCTGCACTGGAGGGAATCTGAGCCACGCCCCATGGTGTGCTGGGTCCCAGAATCTCCCAGAATCTTCCAGAATCTTCATGGATAGAGGCAAGAAAGCCAAGCTGTGACACTGGGCACCGTTTGGCCCTGAGTGCCGTGTATATGTGGAGGTTTCTCTTCTGACTCCAGTGTCTGAACTCTCAGCAACCACATGTGTCACAGTCAGGACCCTGGCCACGGTGGGAGAAGCTTCCAGGACTCCCATGTCGATCCCAGCTTACCACAAGCTCTGCCAGCTGCCTCGGAACCTGTTCTCTGTGCTTTGATCTCCGGCTCTCGGACCTCCTGACTGGACAGGGACATTTGCAGCTCAATCAATGATATTCTTCTGCATTGATTTTTGTTTGTTTGTTTGTTTGTCGTCTGGTCTGGGCCTGGGTGCTGTCTCTGAGCTCTTTCACTCAAGATAGTGCTCTACCACTTGAGCCACAGCGCCACTTCCAGTTGTCTGATGGTTAACTGGAGATAAGAGTCTCGTGGACTTTCCTGCCTGGGCTGGCTTTGAGCGTGGTCCTCACATCTCAGCCTCCTGAGTAGCTTGGATTACAGGCGTGAGCCACCAGCGCCTGACATGCATTGATGATTTTTATTTCTGTGCCATAGACCCTTAAGATGAAGGTCCTGGTTTGAAAGCTATATAGCTTCATTTGTTTATTTTATGGGTTATGGCAATAAAGATCCAAAGTTGGTGTAGCCAACTTAGTAGAAAAGTGTGACTGAGATACAAGTTGAAGACGAAATCAAGTTAGCAACTGAGAAAGACCAGAGAAATATCTCTACTGAAAAATACCAAGACATCTGAACAGTGACACACGATTAACGCTGTGACTTGTAAAGAATGAAGATGTCCACCAGGCACTAAGAGAGTTAACGGTTGTGCATTTTAGCAGCCTGCACGGCAGTTCAGCTCCTCCTGGATATCACTTTTTTGTCTCCATGCATGCCTGTTACTCATGGTTGCAAAAACCATTCACAGTACGTGCAGCCACCAGCATGCGCGGATAGAAATCATCTGCACCGCGTCCCCTGCACACTGTCTCCGTGCCCAGGGACTGCGTGCGCATTCTCCTGCTTTAGTGAGATTACTTTCCCACAGATTGAACTCATCAGCAAGTGGGGTGAGCCTGGGAGGGGGGTCCCCTGTCCCCATCAATCCCTTCTCATGTGACACCCAGTAAACACCGTTCACAGCAGCAAATACATGTGAAGTCTCTCCCTGCTTTGGTGCTGAGGCTTTTGCTCAAGGCTGGCGCTCTACCACTTGAGCCACGGTGCCACTTCCTGCTTTTTCTGTGTATGTGGGACTGAGGAATCGAGCCCGGGGCTTCATGCGTGCTAGGCAAGCGCTCTACCACTGAGCCACCTTCCCAGCCCAAGAACTGTAATTTTTATCTCTAACATCAACAAGGAAACCTTGACTTAGAGAGATTTGATGCCAGACCCAAATGCTGCACACAGATAATAAGTAGCAGGCGTGGGCCTAACAGCTCCGGAGGATGGAAAGCCTGTGCGTGCATTCTCTGTCTCTTTGTCCATTTGCTACATCCAGGCTTGGCCATCAGGTTGTTAAGGTCTTCAGGAGAGCTGCACAGTGGGCAGGCTGACACAGGATCACGTCACCTAAGCCCGGAGGGCTTCGTGGGGCTGGGTGGTGTGGAGTCCCCGGGCACTGTGTAGGTCGCTAAAGGGTTTACCCTCCCGCCGGCTTCTGGAGAAGTCGGAACTAATACTGTGGCGTTAATGATGGCAAGATTCGCTTGTGGATCATGGGACCCAGTCCCTTCTGAGACCATTGAAGCGTTCCCTAAATGCCACGCGCTCTGGGGACTGTGCGGAGAAGGGAGCCGCTGTTCTGCACGCCGGTGCCCGCCCCGCTGTGAGCCGGACCACGGCCCGCGGAGCAGGCCGGCCTGGGCCGGGAGGGCGCCGCCGCTGACCACTGGGATTTCCTGGGGCGGAACAGTTTGTCCCAGACTCTCACCAGACCCTGTTACCTTGTATAATGGCTAAATCAGATTGATTCAATGGATTCAAACATCGTTCCTTTATGCTCAAATCGTCCACAGCCTTCTCTTCTAACTGCAAAATGCGCGTTACATTACTGTTATTAGAACATTCTCCCTTACAGTAGCACCCAGAAATTCTTCTTCTATCTTCTCTTGGCATGCCTTCCCAGTCCTCTCCTCCCACTTTCCCCGGCTCTGGTGACAGCCGTTCTACCCATTGTATTTGGTGATACTGGGGACTGAACTCAAGGCTTCACACTCGCTAGGCAGAGACGCTACCTCTCCAGCCATACCTACAGACTGTTTGCGAATTATTTTTACTTACTTTTTTGCCAGTCCTGGGGCTGAACTGGATGCTGTCCCCGAGCCTCTCTGTGCTCAAGGCTAGTGCTTTACCACTTGAGCCACAGCACTGCATCTGGCTTTTTCTGAGTGATTCACTGGAGATAAGAGTCTCACAGACTTTTCTGCCTGGCCTGGCGTTGAACCTTGATTTTCAGATCTCAGCCTCCTGAGAAGCTAGGATTACAGGCGTGAGCATTGGCTCCTGGTACATTGACTATTTTTTGAGATAGGGTATTCTTTTGTGCCCAGGCCAACCTGGGCTATGATCCTCCACCTGAGCCTTCCTGTGCATGCTCCCCGTCCACTGGTTGAGACAGAGTCTTGCAAACATAGATAATTTCACTCCTCTTTTTGTACCACGTCCCCATCATGCGCAGGTGATTTTTTTTTTTTTGGGTCCGGTCGTGGGGCCTGAACTCTGGGCCTGGGCGCTGTCCCTCAGCTCTTCAGCTCAAGGCTAGTGCTCTACCACTTGAGTCACAGCGCCACTTCCGGCTTTTTTCTTTTTGCTTATGTGGTGCTGAAGAATCGAACCCAGGGCCTTGAGCATGCAAGGCAAGTGCTCTACCACTGAGCCACCTTCCCAGCCCCGCGCAGGTGATTTCTTTCCGTGAACCAGCTGTCTCGCCTTGGGATTGCCTTGCTGTGTCTTCAGGTGGTTCTTTCTCAGATGGACAAGAACACAACGCCCTGACCGAAACAGAACACGACGGGGCCGTGTGTGCGGCAGAAAGCATGCATTCCCCCCGAGGTCAGCCATGGGGCCTGCCAGGCCCTCGGAGCACAGGGGAAACGGTCCCTTATTTCAACAAGCTTCCAAACGCCAGCGAAGACCAGGCGTCCGTGGGCAGTCCCACAGGCACCTTCCCAAAGAGCGGATTGGGTGGAGAGCAGGTTTAACACCCACACAACATAAGTAAGAGCCGGGTTTCATTCGCCTTTGCTCTAACCCCAGAAATTTTGGTTTTAACCCAGTAGGTACTTCGTAGCTGAGGATGAGGTACTATGAAATAATCTCACAATTTTCCCCATGGATAGATTGAAATCCAGCTGTTTGCTTCTGAAAATTGGGGGATTTTTTTTTTAACAAAAGTATGTATGTTTACTTCCAGGGTACCAGGAATGGTTCATCTAAAGATGGCGGGGTCTACAAGATGTCCTGGAGAGCTCGCCCCAGGTCTGGGTTGGGGCTCAGGGATTCTTGCTACTATTGGTTTCCATGGTTACCAGGCACTAGAAACATTGAGTCTTTTCTCAAGGAGCCATTCCCAAAGTTCTTCATGCAAATCTTTATTTTCTATTTCTCAGTTCCTCTGCTTGTAACCTTAGCTACACTTGACTGTCCCTTTCAGATCTCCTCAAGTGACTTCTCTCCACTATTTAAGTCTCAGTTTTAAATGGGCCATTCCATAGAGGGAGTCTTTATAGCAACCAGCCCCGGCGCTGAGCTCAGACGGTGCAGCATTGTGCCCTGCCCCCTGCACTCCGCAGGTTCCAGGACACGTCGGCTCCCGTGTGAGGGACGTTCTGAAGGGCCTCACGCGGAGCGTCTTGCAGTGTGCCTAAGCGATGGTAGCAGTCTCAGGTGGCGGCCAGCCTGGGGACAGTGCCTACAGCGCAGTCTTACGTCAGACCTCAAGAGACGAAGACCCTCAGGGACTACTGGTTGTCTTCTTATTTCTAGGAATAAAAGACCCAGGTCCTTGTTACCTGCAGCTCTACAGAAACTTTTCAAGCAAGGCATATTTACATGTGTTAGGAGAAGAAGGTGGGTTTCAGAGTTATGATGCTTATCTTGTAGGAATATTACAATGGATTCTAAACTTCACTCCTCGGTGCCCACAGGAATCCTGCACATTTGCACCCCGCTGAGTCACCGGCACGGAAGGAACTGGCCGCCGTGCCTCCCCTGGACAGGTGTGTGTTCCATTACGGGCTGTTCACACTTATTCTCATTTACTTTGCACAGCAATGCCTTAACTGTTTATTACTCACTATTATTTACTTTTTTTTTTTTTTTTACAGACTGAAACACAAAACTCACAGCGTCTATCATGAGTTGACTGCTACACTGTAAGACTTAACTGGGGCTGGACAGAATCTCATGACTTACATGTAGTTCAGTGCTTTCCTGCCACCCATGTACCCCTGGGACAACTGAGATTTCATGTATATATATATTCACATTCTAAACTTTTGCTGTCTGAGCGTATAGCACTAGCTGTTGGGCCCGAGTGAGTCTTCAGAGTGTGGCTAGTTCAGCTGGAGCTGTGCTGTCAATATAAAATACAGCATGCGTGTCAGGACCTGCCTCTTCTGCAAAACATTGCAAAATACCTCATTATAATTCTTCTATTGTGTACATGTTGAAGTGGTATTTTGAATATAAATTAAATAAAACAATATTATTAAAATTAATTCCATCTGTTTTTAATTTTTAAATTAGGCTCATAGAACATTTTATGTTGTTTACTTTTGTTAACATGTATTGTCCCGAAGGGATTACATGATGATATTTCTGTGTGTGTGTGTGTGTGTGTGTGTAATTTTAAAAGTCTGTCGCAGTGTTTAAAAATAACCTGCTTTAAAAGGGCTAAAAATGCATTGGCTCTGAATCAAGGCTGAATCAATGTAGTAGAAAAGTTTGACTAACCAAAGTTTGGCCTTAGTCTAGTTGCATATTCTTTAGTATCTGGTTAAACAGACACAGCGTATTACTGCTCTATGCGTGTGTGAGCATATATGCACACGTGTGTGCATGTGTATGTGTGTAGGTGCTCATGGGCGTGTATGTACGTATGCACTGGGGCTTGAACTTAGGATCTCAGCTCTTGTTCAGCTTTTTTATTCAAGGCTGGTGTGCTACCATTTGAGCCACATCTCTACTTCCAGCTTTTTGTTGTTTAATAGGAGATAAGAGTCTCTCAGATTTGTCTGCCTTGGCTGGCTTCCTATGGAGATTCTCAGTTCTCAGCCTTCTGAGTAGCTAGGATATTACAGGTGCCGGCCCCTCACAGCGGCTACTAGTGCTCATTTTTATGTCTTAAGACAAGCTTTTTATAACATTTCTATCTAAAACACAACACAATGTGTTGTTACAAGCTATTTGACATACACAACACCTGTGGAATCTCTGAATTCACAGATAGTTAACAAAATGCTGGAATAGAAAGCTTGTGTAACTCCTACCCTTGATCCAGGAAGGCTTTTGCTGAGAGCATTTTCCAAGTCAGGCTTTGCGTGACTGGTCCTGAGAAAGAGGGTCAGGGGAGGAAACAAGCAAGAAGGAAGACGATTTCACATTGAGGGGAGAATAACCGAAAATGACCCCTCCAACTAGCGTGCAGGACTCTGGTTGAAATGCCGGGGCCGGCATTTTGTGCTTTGCCACGTGGCTGGGGCCGTGGGTCGGAGCAGCGAGGTCTGATGGGCATCTGCCACCCGGCTGCCCCGGACGTGGCGGTTGGAGGATCTCCATTCAAAGCCTTCTCTGGGCGAAGTGAGAATCTACCTAAAAAAGAAATCAACAAGGGCTCGGGGGGGAGGGAGGGTATGGGCATGGTGATAGACTACTGGTGGCGCTGGCTTGCCTAGCCAGCCCTAGGTCCTGAGTTCAAATCTCCAGTAACAATATTTTTCTGGCTGAAATGCCTGGTCCTGGGGAACTGGGGGCAAGCTGGAAGTCCACCCGTCTAACCCGACTCTTCCTTTCCGCTCCATAGATTTCGTGGGGGAGCATGGGTGTACACAATCACTCCGTGGTGACTGAGTTTCTCCTTTTGGGACTCACGGAGCAGCCCGAGCTCCAGCAGCCCCTCTTCTGCCTGTTCTTCGGGGTTTACGCCGTCACCGCGGTGGGAAACCTGGGCTTGATGGCCATTATCAAGTGCAGCCCTCAGCTCCACACGCCCATGTACTGCTTCCTCGGCGCCCTGTCCTTCATCGACCTCTGCTACTCCTCCGCCGTCACCCCGGGGATGCTGGCGGGGTTTCTAGGCAGGGGCAGGACGATCTCGTATTCGGGATGCATGGCTCAGCTCTTCTTCTTCTGCCTCTTTGTCATCTCCGAGTGCTACATGCTGGCGGCCATGGCCTACGATCGCTACGCGGCCATCTGCCACCCCCTGCGCTACGGCGCCATCATGTCCCCCCGCCTCTGCTTTCTGCTGGTGGCTGCCGTCTTCTCCGTGGGCCTCGTCGACGCGGCGATTCACGGAGGCTGTATCCTCAGGTTGTCTTTCTGCAGCTCAAACACCATTAGGCATTATTTCTGTGACATCGTCCCCCTGATAAAGCTCTCCTGCTCCAGCACGGCCGTGGACGAACTTCTGATCTTTGTCATCGGTGGGTTTAACATGGGAGCCACCAGCCTGACCATCGGCACATCCTACGCCTTGATCCTCGCCAGCATCCTGCGCATCCATTCCCAAGAGGGCAGGGCCAAAGCCTTCAGCACCTGCAGCTCCCACCTGACAGCCGTGCTTGTCTTCTACGGGTCTCTCATGTCTATGTACCTCAAGCCTGCGTCCAGCACCTCCGCCCTCCAGGAGAAGGTGGCCTCCGTCTTCTACACCACGGTGATCCCCATGCTCAACCCCCTCATCTACAGCCTGAGGAACAAGGACGTGAAAAAGGCCCTGGTGAAACTTACGCGGAGCCAGGTGTCTTCGTCACGGGTGGGCTCCGTGTGAGGATCCGTTAGCACAGCCGTGAGCACGCTGGCGGGCGGCTGATTTTTTATGGAGCCCAGCTACTATATTCGATTTAGGGATGTGTGTGTTCAGGTTGCTGAACAGACTCACACGCGAGATCCGTGTGCTCCGATGCAACACGTGCGGAAGCGTGGAGGGTAGCATGTATTCAAAATGTAATGTTTCATTTCACTGCTGCGATTCAACACTGATCCTTGGCACTTAGTTTCCTGAATCCCGGCCCCAAAGGAGTAAAGCCTAACTTTGGTGTGTGGCATAGTCATACGAGGAAAAGACAAGCACACACACATTGACTTTCTAAAGAACATTTCTCTTACGGAAACCTGTGTAAGAAATACGAGACAGTGTGAGGAGACCCCTTCAAAAATGTTTCTAATAAACGTGGAAGACAATTTTACACTGTGTAATGTTAAAGGACTTATTAAAGGGCAGTGTTCTGTTAAAGCAGAATTCTTCAGTGAAGACTCAGCACGAAGGAAAGCTGGTGTGGTCTCAGGGAGTGCATTTGATATCTGGAAATCCAAAGATAGGACTTAGGCCAGGGGCCCGTGGTTCACGCCTGCCATCCTCGCTACTGGGAGGCTGAGATCTGGGAATGGAGGGGATGGGTGGGGGTGGGGCAGGCAGGAGAGAGTGACGGAAGGGGCGACAGTGACCAAAATGCATTGTACTCATAAATGACACATGGCATTGTAACTCCCTCGTACAACTACTTAAAAATAACAAAAACACAGGGTGTTAAAAACCCAGGCAGAAAAGCTGAGAAGTGATTTAAAAGAAAAAATGCTTTCCTAACAACACAAGAACCCTCTAAACCTCCACCCCAGGCTGGGGTTGATCTCAAGGATCAAAGCAAGAAGGAAATGTGGCTAAGGAGGCATTGGAGGCCCCAGAACAGAGCCAGTCTGCAAAGACAAGGTATTTTTAAAATAGCATTTTGTTGTTATCTTTAAGGAGCTGTACAATTCCAAGTCAGGTTGTGAGTATAATGTGCAAAAGCAAATTAAAAAATTAACTTGTCTCCTCTCTTTCTTCCCCTTTCCTCCCCCATCCCCGGTCTGCCTTTCCTTTACCTCTTTCTCTCTTTTGCCTCTGTCTCTGTCTCTCTTCTTTCTCTCCCCTAAGGAAATTACTAAAACACTAGCTAACCATAAGCAAAAGAAACAATTTGCTTACTTCCAACAAATGATGAGGAATTTGCCCCACAGGCAAAAAGATATATTCACCCTCAATCAGAATTAAGGTATTTATTAAAGCCAACACATCAGAAAGCAGTTGAAGCTGATGTGCAGCTTGGTCGTTATCGGTGGCAAGAATGTGTTAAAATACCCACATTGGGGGAAGGTGGCTCAGTGGTAGAGCGCTTGCCTTGCACGCATGAGGCCCTGGGTTCGATTCCCCAGCACCACATAAGCAAAAAGCCGGAAGTGGCGCTGTGGCTCAAGTGGTAGAGTGCTAGCTAACCTTGAGCTGAAGAGCTGAGGGACAGCACCCAGGACCCAGAGTTCAGGCCCCATGACTGACAAAAAAAAAATCCAAATTGCATACATTTTCCTCAAAAATCTCTAAATAACAAGCACTCATCTTAGGCATGAGTATTTTATACAGCATATAATCCACTCAGTTTTATGCAAAAAACGCCATCAACTATTTAGATGACCTTTAAAATCTTTAACAAGAATAATGGTGTGAAGAAAATTAGTAAGAGGGGCTGGGAAGGTGGCTCAGTGGTAGAGCGCTTGCCTTGCATGCCTGAGGCCCTGGGTTCGATTCTCAGCACCACATAAGCAAAAAAGAAAAAAGCCGGAAGTGGCGCTGTGGCTCAAGTGGTAGAGCGCTAGCCTTGAGCTGAAGAGCTGAGGGACAGCCCACAGCCCAGAGTTCAGGCCCCACGACCGGACCCCCCCAAAAAAAAGAAAATTAGTATGAGTTGGGGAGGTAGTTCAGTGGTAAAGCACCTACTTAACACGCATGCCACCTGGGTTCAATTCCCTAGCACTAAAAAAGAAAAATCAGGGGCTGGGAAGGTGGCTCAGTGGTAGAGTGCTTGCCTTGAATGCATGAGGCCCTGGGTTTGATTCCTCGGCACCACATAAGCAGAAAAAGCCGGAAGTGGCACTGTGGCTCAAGTGGTAGAGTGCTAGCCTTGAGCTGAAGAGCTGAGGGACAGTGCCCAAGCCCAAGTTCAGGCCCCACGACCGGAAAGAAAAGAAAGAAAAATCAAATTGATGTGTTTTTGAACTAGCTGGCTGGTTGGACTTTTCTTTTTTCTTTTTAAAAAAAATTCTGCACTTAGACCTTTGATCTGTATAGTAGGTGGGTTAAAAAAAAAGATTGTGCCCAAAAGAAAGATAGGATAAAAGCAGTTGGGAGACAAATAATTAAAGCAGAACTATTCATCTTTTGCAGGAGGAGGCGGTGGTGTGGTCCCCAGGGAGAGTGGTTAATTTATTCCCCAGAGACGGCTTCCTTGGGTCACTGCCCTGGCCCGGGCAGAGTCCCTGGGGATGGGGGGGGGTAGGAGAGCCCCACGCTTGCCTGCCCACACCCCACATTTCCCTCCCTCTCTGTCAATAACCCTGTGAGCTTAAGCTCACCGATTCCAGTCCCGAAGCCCTCTCCAGGGCTTAACTATGTGACCAGAATTTACATCCGTAGGACAGCCATGGCGCTGCTGGGCGAGGACGGCTGCAGGTGAGTCCCCCGTTCCTGGGGCCAGCCACGCCCACAGCCATCTACACACGGTGTGTGCCGGCATCCTCCGGAGCTCACTGACCTTGAGGACCCCGTGTGTCCTTGAACCCCACTGAGCTCCCATTCTGAGTGGCTGTGGATGGCCCTTCCACCTCCGGGGAATAGAAGTGCCCGTCCACTGAAGTAGGGCACTCGGAGGAGAGATTTAAAGCTCCGTGTGGCTGAGGGCGACTCCTACGCTATAGATGGAGACTAACCGGCTCCTGAGATGCCACAGCTAGGAAACACTAAAGCCTAGGTTTCATTCTTGACTTCTCAGTGCAGAAACCCTATCTGACCCAGGGCCTGCTTCTCGGGAGCTGGAGCTGGGGCGTGACCGCCCTTTATCCACTCTCCTCCCACTGTCCTGTCTCTGGACCTATTTCTAGCCAGGCATCTTTATTTATTTATTTTTTTTGGGTCCGGTCGTAGGGCCTGAACTCTGGGCCTGGGTGCTGTCCCTCAGCTCTTCAGCTCAAGGCTAGTGCTCTACCACTTGAGCCACAGCGCCACTTCCGGCTTTTTTCTTTTTGCTTATGTGGTGCTGAGGAATCGAACCCAGGGCCTTAGGCATGCAAGGCAAGTGCTCTACCACTGAGCCACCTTCCCAGCCCCCCTTGCTGTTTCTTAACCTGCACTTTCCTTCAAAACCATCCCGTCTGCCCTGATTCTGACAAGAAACCTCAAGATTTAGCCAAAGTGTCACTACCTGGCATTCAGGCTCCAAGCTTTGCACTTGTGTCTGATCTCATGTCTGTTTAAGTTTTGAAACAGCAAGGTAGGCACTGGTGCCCACATTTTGCCCACCTCTTCCTCCTCCTTGAGATAAAGTCTGTGTTACTACCTAGCACAGGCTGGTGACTCTCCATATTCAGCTCTAGTATTCTTATGATGGTTAGTATTCTCTGCTTTATACCAAATATTTGGAGACTAACTGATCCTCTGATTGGAAGAAGTCACACACGTATGCACAGATTGCACTTAGAAATGTGTGTTGAAGGAGGGGGTGGGGGGGAGTGGGAGATGGGATGGGAAGGAGAAACAAAGGAGGAGGCAACCATGCTTGATAAGAAATGTACTCATTACCTTGCCCATGTAATTGTAACCCCTCTGTACAGTATTTTCACAATTAAAAAAAAAAAAGAAATGTGTGTTGAAGACAAAGCTCTCATGCCAATAGAAAATAGAAAGTCACACATTTCTAGGATTGAGACATAATGACTTTGGAGCTTTATTGAATCCAAGGAAAGTTTTAGCCATGATGAGTTCAAGACTAAGCTCTGTGCGTAGTCTAATCTGTCACAGTGAATTGCTGAAACCAGGCTAGAGCTGGAAGGACACTTGAGTGTGTGTGTGTGTGCATGTGCGTACGCATGCGTGTGTGTGCGTGTGTGTGTGTGCAGGCACATGCTCACGTGCACACACAGACACACTTTTCACATTTTGCCTTTTTTGGTATTTAAAGTATCTCAGTGAAGCAAATAGGTTTGCTGCTATCGTTTCCATTTTACATACAGGAAAACTACAGTGACAGAGCTCAGCTGACTGCTCCAGTGTTACAGACACTGCAGTGCGAAGCCAGCCTACGATCCAGCTCTGGCTACAGGAAGATTTTCTTGTATCCACGTTCTTATGAACTTTTATCTTTTGTCTTTTGGACAACAGCCATTCTGATGTGCAATTCTTTAATGATTAGTGGTGCTGGGCACTTTTTCATATGAATATGTTTGGCAATTTGTCTTCTTTTGAGAAATGCTTTTTCAGGTTCTTTGTTTTTAATCAGGTTTATTTTGTTGCTATTGATTTATTTGAGATTTTTAAAAAACATATTTTGGATCTGAATCTCTCATTAGGTGATGGTTTAAGGATATATCTGTGTCTAGGTTATTTTATTCAGAGAATGAGTAGTATGTTTCATCATATCTCTAGCTTCCGTATTCTGCAACTTTACTGAATTTCAGATTAAGCAAGTGCTCTACCTACTGAGCCACGCCCCAATTTCTTTCACTTTTAGTGTTTGATAGATAGGGTTTCATGGTTTTGCTCAGGTCAGACACAGACTCTGATCCCTCTGCTTTGGCCTAGGCATAGTTGGGACCACACTCAGCTTCTTTTTGTCTTTCCCTTCCAGATAGGGTCTTGTTGTGTTGTTCACGCTGCTCTCAACTGCTCTGCAGCTGAGCTGACCTTAAGTCGTGGGCCTCCCGCTATGGCCTCCACAGAGCCACGCCCAGCTTTCTTTCACATGTTTCCTTAACTAAATTTAGAGAAAACAGTAGTTTTTTCACTCATCATAAAACATAAGGGCAGGGCTGGAAGGTGGCTCAGTGGTAGAGTGTTCGCCTCGCATGCGTGAGGCCCTGGGTTTGATTCCTCAGCACCATGTAAACAGAAAAGGCCAGAAGTGGCGCTGTGGATCAAGTGGTAGAGCGCTAGCCTTGAGCTGAAGAGCTGAGGACAGAGCCCAGGCCCAGAGAGAGTTCAGGCCCCACAACCGACCATAACTAAATAAGTAAATAAACAAAATAAAACAAACTATAAGGACATTGTTTTCTAATTTGCTGTGGTATCCATGACTTTGCATCATTTTAAAGCTAAAACAAACAACAAGGAGAACACAAGTTCTGAGCTACCCAGAAGTGGGATAGGATGAAGGGCAGCTTGTGGCTTTGTTGTTTTATAAAGCAGATGATGATCAAGCACTGCAGGGAAAGTCTGCGTCCACAGGGATGTGCAGGGATCCACCAGGGTCTTCTGTGTTTGCTTACACCAGGCGCCGAGTCCGGTAGAGCCGGTGCCGGCCGGTGCCAGCCGCCTCGTGTGGTGAGGGAAGCAGCAGGTCTCCTTGGGAGCGGAGGGTTGAAGAGAGGACGGCGCTGCTCCTGATGCGTCCTGGCAGTGTGCAGCGCTCTTGGCACACACGTCCCTCCGTCCATCCGTCCATCCATCTGTCCGTCCGTGTTCCTCGGCGGGGCCACCCACCGGGCAGATGAACCCAGCCAACGATTCTCGGGTGACGGCGTTCGTCCTCCTGGGGCTGGCTCGGGGGCGGGAGCTCCGGCTCCTCCTCTTCCTGGTCTTCTCAGCCGTGTACCTCGTGACGGTGGCTGGCAACCTCCTGATCGTGGCGGTGGTGGCCGCCCAGCCCCGCCTGCACACCACCATGTACTTCCTCCTGGGCAACCTTTCCTTCCTGGACTTCTGCTACTCCACCGTCACCGCTCCGAGGATGCTGGTGGACCTGCTCGCGCACAACCCCACCATCTCTCTGGGCGCCTGCCTGACTCAGCTCTTCTTCTTCCACTTCATCGGCGGCATCAAGATCTTCCTGCTCACGGTCATGGCGTATGACCGCTACGTGGCCATTTCCCAGCCTCTGCGCTACGCCCTCCTCATGAACCGGACCGCCTGCGGGCTCCTGGTGGCGGCCTCCTGGCTGGGCGGCTTCGTCCATTCCATCGTCCAGGTGGGGCTCACTGTCCGCCTGCCCTTCTGCGGTCCCGACCGGCTGGACAACTTTTACTGCGACGTGCCCCAGCTCATCAAGCTCGCCTGCAGCGACACTTTCGTCTTAGAGCTCCTGATGGTGTCCAACAACGGGCTGGTCACGCTGCTGTGCTTCCTGCTGCTGCTGGGGTCCTACACGGCGCTGCTGCTCATGCTGCGCGGCCGGGCGCGGGCGGCCCGCCGCAAGGCCCTGGCCACCTGCGCCTCGCACGTCGCCGTGGTGACGCTCATCTTCGTGCCCTGCATCTACATCTACGCCAGGCCTTTCCGGACGTTCCCCATGGACAAGGCGGTCTCCGTGCTCTACACAGTGGTCACGCCCATGCTGAATCCCGCCATTTACACCCTGAGGAATAAGGACATGATCCTGGCCATGAAGAAGCTGTGGGGGAGGCAGGAGGGGCGCCCCGGCCACTCAGAACACTGAGCTCCAGACTGGAAGACGCAAAGCAAGGCTGCAGTGTGCAGACCTGTGTCAGAGGAGCCGCAGAGCGCAGAGTCCATGGGGCTCGGCGGGGGCGGGGGGTGGGGGGTGCTGTCCTGACCTCGCTTTGTGGACACAGAATACACTTGAGAAGTTTGGAATGTGTGTGTGCGTGTGTGCGTGCATGAGCATGCAGGAGCGTGCGTGTGCACATACATCAATATTGGCGCTTGAACTCGGGGCCTGGTGCTGTCTTAGGCTTTCACTCGATTACTTGAGCCACCTCCAGATTTTTTTATTTTTGTCAGTTGTGAGGCTTCAGGAGCTAGCCGCAAGCCCTAGCTTTACTTCTGGTTTTCTGGTGGTTAATTGGAGATAGTCTCATGGACTTTTCCTGGCTGGCTTCGAATCAGGATCCTCAGATCTCAGCCTTCTGAGTGGTTAGGATTATAGGTGTGAGCCACCTGGCTTCACTTCCAGTTTTTTGATGGCTCTAACTGGAGAAAAGAGTCTCTTGTGCAAGCTGGCTTCCAACTGCAATCCTCACATCTCAGCTTCCCAAATAGGAGTCTTTGTTCATAAGGGCCAAATGATGCTCTCCCTCTAACTTGATCTCCTGATTAGACCCCTCCCCCTCCCCCAGCACCACCGGCTCACCACTCGGACTCAGCCACCTCGCACGTCCCCTCCCCCTCCCCCAGCACCACCGGCTCACCACTCGGACTCAGCCACGCTGCACGTCCCCTCCCTACCCCCCGCTAGGCAGGATCCATCCTGCGTTCTACCCGGGAGCCCACAGGAATGCGGGCCCGCTTCTCTCCGGTGGCTGGACCTCACCCCTGCAGGGCACGTTCATTGGAGAAGCCTCAGCCTGGAGCAGGGAGGGGACTCCGGGCCTTGGCGATCTCCAGTTCACCCCCAGGGCCCCTGGAAGAGTCCCTGCTCACCATCCATCTACCCCGTCTCCCAGCCTCCATTTCCTTCTATCACTTCCCTGTTTCTTTGGGTAAAATACTATTTTTTTAAGGTGAAAATCTATGACCTAGTAAGTGACTCAGGCCTAGACCCTAATGTGTTAAGGTGACAATAAAGGGAAAATCATTTTATTTTCTTCTTAGCCAATAGCCAACCGTCCTCCTCCTCCTCCTCTTCCTCCCTCACCTCCTCCTCCTCTCCCCCTCCTTCTCCCTCTCCTCCTCCCTCTCCTCCTCCTCCTTCTCTCCTCCTCCTCCTCTCCTCCTCCTCCTCCCTCTCCTCCTCCCTCTCCTCCTCCTCCTCCCTCTCCTCCTCCCTCTCCTCCTCCTTCCCCTCCTCCTTCTTCTCCTCCCTCTCCTCCTCCCTCTCCTCCTCCCCCTCTCCTCCTCCTCCGCTTCCTCCTCCTCCTTGCTTCCCCTTCTCCTTTCTCTTCCTTTCCCCCTTCTTTCTCCTTCTTCTCATGAGGTCACTCTGTGACCCATGCTGGCTTCTCTCTTCTGTGCTGGGATTACTGGCATGGGACACCACAACTGTTCATGATTACCATCTTGATATAGACACTGAAAGACTCAGAAGACTCTACTCCTCCCCCAGTTCTCCTCTTTTTCTGTTTCTCCCTCCCCCTCTCCCTCAACTTCATGGTGAAACTTTTGCAGTAAGAAAGTTAATGGCCAAATGGTTTCAGGAGATGATTTGAAATACTTGGGTTTATTATTTATAAAAGGTTTCCCTTTGAACGACTAGATAGTTCTTACAGACCACACAATCAATACACCTGCACAGCAGGGCAGAAGTCTGGGAAGACCCACAGAGATGACTTGGAAATCTCAGGATTTTGCTCAAGATTCACGCAGATGTGAGGCGAGAGTTACACAGCCTGGCTTACAATAAAACTCAGGAAGCTGAAGAAACGAAGGAGACTTATCATCAGAAACAACACACTTCTAAGGCTTCTGGCCAGATGGTAGTGTGTTTAACTATCAAGGGAGAAGTCCAGGGCCATGTGATTTAATGGTGCAGAAAAACTGGTAGAACAGGGGCCAACAGAGAGGTGCAGATTTCTTATCCTTCCAATAAAATTACTTACCCTTTTATTCTGAAGTAAATCGGTGTAATTCAACTGACCCAATATAAAAGACAAAGGCTAACGTTGAGGCCAGTAAAGTGATATGGAAATAAGGCATTTAGATACACCAATTGGCATATGTGACTTAAAAGCCCACTAAATCCAGAGTGTCTTTTGGTCTTCAAATGGCTTGTCTAACACATGGAAAAAATGATTGGTCTTTCCTGTACTACAACAGAGCCCGCCTCTTACCCCTCAGCTATATATACTTAACATATACAATATGGAGACACATCTTTCTGCCTCTCTCCCTCCTTTATCTATCTATCTGGCCATATAATTTATCTACCTACCCTATCCATTTGTCTCTCACATCTTACTACTGAAATATAATGCTTGTGCTGGTGCTTGGTTTCAGAATCTACTAGAAAGGAGAGATCTGGATATAATATACAGTTCCCTTAGAAACTTACAAAAGTATAGCTTGCTAGAGCCCCCAAGACTTTCTTTAAAGTGAGGCTTCCAGAGTGAGATTTAAATGCTCCATAAACCACTTAAAATCCTAAGCTAAGCCATGTGTCTATGTTAGAAATTATTTGGAGGAAAGGTGTTATGGAGTTTATGAGGAGCTCAGAGATAGACATACCCTGAAGTGTTACAGGATTCAATCTTTTCATGTTTATCAACGAGGAAGGCCGCACACAGCTGTGCTGCGTTCACTCACCGGTGCCGAGGAGCCCGCAACAGAGCGGCGGGGCCGAGGAGCCCGCAACAGAGCGGCGGGGCCGAGGAGCCCGCAACAGAGCGGCGGGGCCGAGGAGCCCGCAACAGAGCGGCGGGGCCGGGCGCGGCGCCCTGCCCATCCCCACTTCCCCACGCGCGTCCACGGCCCAGCCCTTGCTACATCCCGAGCATCCTCGGCTCTCTATCCCTGCTTGCGGGTGGCTTGTGAGGGGAAGAGCAGAGGCTGGTTGCAGGTAGTCTGGGAACAATCACACCCATTATATTATGTTCCAGGAGATTCATGTGCAGTGTCAAATCGCCCAGCTCGCCGTAAGGCAGGCTGGACTATGATCACAGAGAAGGGAAGGATCGAGGAGGCTGCTGAACAGACGCGTCTGTGACCCGTCGGGGAGCAGATGACGAGGACGGGCTTCGTAGGACACCCCTGTGCCTCGGAGCCGTCGTCCGATGCAGGCGGAGGAGCACAGGAGCAGCTCCAGGTGAGGCCTGAGACGCGCCACCACTGCTGCTTTACTAACACAGTGACTCGTAGTCCTGCAGCTCTCTGGCTCCCCGGCTTTGTGTACAACACTATCAACTATTCTTTTAAGTAACTGTTAAATGATGCACTTACTAGAATTTTAAAAGAGATGCAAATATCGTGGTCTATTTATTTCTTATAAAAATACTTCAGATGTAAATGTTCTGCAACATCATGGCTAGCCTTTAAATGTGTGATTAAATTAATTCTCTGAGGAAGTGGCGCTGTGGCTCAAGTGGTAGAGCGCTAGCCTTGAGCCGAAGAGCTGAGGGACAGCGCCCAGGCCCAGGGTTCAACCCCACAACTGACCAAAAGAAAAAAAAATGAACATTTGGGGCTGGGAATGTGGCCTAGTGGTAGAGTGCTTGCCTAGCATGCATGAAGCCCTGGGTTCCATTCCTTAGTACTACATAAACAGAAAAAGCTGGAAGTGGTGCTGTGGCTCAAGTGGCAGAGTGCTATCCTTGAGCAAATGAAGCTCAGGGACAGTGCCCAGGCCCTGAGTTCCAGCCCTAGGACTGGCAAAAAAAAACCCAAAACAAACAAAAATTTCTCTGAAATTGTGCTGTTTGGGTTTGGACACTTTAGCGCTCAGATATAAAAGACCCCATTTATATAATTCTTGGCATGTAGAACTTATCTTTCCACAAAACTGGAGTGAGTAGTTTAAGGTTTTCCAAAAGTCAGAGGCTTAGTGTCTGAGTTGCTAATAAAAGAAAATGCTGGGCCCACTCTTGGGCACTCAAAACATGAAAAGCAAAGAAGAGACAACAAACTCAGCCCTCCCCACTTACACAGTGAGCCAGGATCAAAGAGCTGGGCCCTGCCACAGGACAGAGAGAGGAACGTGATCAGTATGGCCAGGTCGGGAGGAACAGATATGGGTTCAGTGACACTGATCTATCTTTAAGGGGCTAACTGGCCCTCTGACAGGCCAGGCTGGTGGTCTGATCTACTGTTATCCCAATCCTGGTTTTATTTACTTAATTTTTTGCCGGTTGTGGGGCCTGAACTCTGGGCCTGGGCACTGTCCCTCAGCTCTTCAGCTCAAGGCTAGCGCTCTACCACTTGAGCTACAGTACCACTTCTGGCTTTTTCTGTTTATGTGGTGCTGAGGAATCGAACCCAGGGCCTCATGCATGAAAGGCAAGCACTCTACCACTGAGCTACCTTCCCAGCCCCTTATTTATTTATTTTTAAAGATTGTTTATAGTAGTCACTTGCTTCATCCAACAATATGTACCCATTAATATCAGAATAATGCTATAAAACACTGCACTACATTTGCTGAAAACATTTTCCCCCCATGGGTTCTAGCATTCTCTTTGCCTTCTAAGAGGCATCGTTTTCCAGATCATAGCCGTCATGTACTGTGTCATCTTTCTTCTAAACCTGGCAGCTTCTGCCATCTAGAAGTCACTATATATTTATCTAGGAATTTGCCTAATGTATCTTCTCCTTGGTGTCTGATTGGCTGAATTCATGTACACCATGTCCACAGTCCAATAGACAATTCTAATCAGTATTGCCACTTTCTCAATTCTTCGTTTGCAGTGGCACCATCAGTTACACCAATTTGTCCACTTCTGTCACCTTTGAGAGAAATCCTGTGGAGAATTCTTCTGCAACGTCCCTTGCGTATCTTTATTTTTTGGAACTACTCAGTAGCCATTAGTTCATTAACAGCAACGCGTGATATTACGATTGCCTCAGCCGCTCGCTCCACCTCCGAGTCTCTCTCCCGTCCTTCCATGTCTCCCACCCTTCTTTGTCAGCCAGCTGGGTGGTCATTTCTGTGCCCAGGAGAAAAAGAAGTCTCCATTCTCTAAATCTCCATTCCTCCCGCAGCGACTGAGCCTCGCTCTCAGCCATGGCGGGTTTCCTGGCTGCACGAGTCTGAATCTGCATGCAGGGAGTGTGCACTGCACCTTTGGTGACCCAGTGAGAGTCTGTGGAGGGGTGGGGCGGCCCTGGAAGGAGGTGCGGCCCGCCGCGGTCGGCCCTTCCCCGGCGGCGCTGCTCCGATCTGGCCTGTGCCAGGGAGCCGGCAGCGGCGGGCACCTATCTTACGGATGTTTTTCTGGTCCCACCTCGGAGTCTGCAGGTGACACATTGCTACTCCAGGAGCCTCGGCGGGCAGCTCTGGGCTGGGGTGCACAGCGGGGGGAGGGGCTCCCACTAAATGGGACACGGGGTTGTCATCTACGCAATCTTCTGTTACATAAACACCTGTGGAGCACTTACACACGTGCCGGCCGCGTCTCCACGTTCACACGTGCACGTTCAGTATGGAATTTCACAGGCACACTGGAAATCAAATCATTTTGCAAAAATGCTAAAAGAATGTTAAAGCCAGAGGAGGGTTTGAGTAGCCGTGCACCCACCCCTCACCTGCCCCGCTCCTTCCCTTGTTCAGGCTGAAGGGACATGTGAGGCAGGTCACTGACCAAGTCATGGCGGGAGCCAGGCATTCCGAGGTCCTGGGGATGGTTGGCGGCTGCTCTCCTGGCAGGCGGGTGGAGTGGCGCCTCCCGTCGGGGAGGCAGGGAGGCTGCCCGGTGGAGGCTCAGGAGTCTCGGCACAGCAGCCCCCGCAGAGCCCGCTTCATCTCCGTGTTGCGCAGTGTGTAGATGAACGGGTTGAGCACGGGGGTGATGATGGTGTAGAAGACGGCTGGGGCGCCCGCGCCCGCCCCGGCGGCGCCGGGCTGCAGGTAGATGCACACGGGCGGCGTGTAGTACAGGAGGACCACGGTGAGGTGGGCCGTGCAGGTGGAGAAGGCCCGGCGCCGGCCCTCGGCCGTGCGGATGCGCAGCACGGCCGCCACGATGAGGCTGTAGGAGGCGACGATGAGGGCCAGGCACCCCGCGGCCACCACGCCGATGTCCACCAGCATGGCCAGCTCGTTGGCCGAGGTGTCCGCGCAGGCCAGCGCCAGCACCGGCGGGATGTCGCAGAAGAAGTAGGCCACGTGGCGGGGCCCGCAGTAGGGCAGGCGGAAGGTGAGGGCCGTGTGCAGGGCCGAGTGCAGGGCGCCCACGGCCCAGGTGCCGCCCGCCAGCCCCGCGCACACCGGCCTGCTCATGGCCGCCGGGTAGTGCAGGGGCCGGCAGATGGCCAGGTAGCGGTCGTAGGCCATGACCGTGTAGAGGAAGCACTCGGTGCTGGCCAGGAGGTGGAAGCAGTAGAGTTGCGCTGCGCAGCCCGGCAGGGAGATGAGCCTGCCCTCCGCGGCCAGCAGGCCCGCCAGGACCTTGGGCACTGTCACGGTGGACAAGCAGGCGTCCAGGAAGGACAGGTGGCCCAGGAAGTGGTACATGGGGGAGCCGAGGCGCGGCGCGCAGCCCACGGCCACCAGGATGAGCAGGTTGCCGGCCGCGGTGGTGCCGTAGACGAGGAGGAAGAGGAGGAAGAAGAAGGCGGGGTGCTCGGCTGTGTGCAGCAGCCCCGCCAGGACGAAGTGGCTCACCGCACTGGTCTGGTTGAGGAGCTCTGGCGCCGGAGCCATCTTACACACCCGTGCATGCGCGCGCACACACCTGGACACACACACACACTCACACACACACGCTCACACACAGCTAGCTGAGTCCCTTCGAGCAAACCCCACATGAACAGCAAGGTGATCCGCTTTGCCCTTCCCGGAGCTGCCCCTCGGCCTCAGGAGCGGGAGGAAGCTGGAGCGGCGCCGCGGCCGTGCTGTTCTTGAGTCCTCGTGCCGCCGGCTCTGCGGGTCACTGTGCTGTTCGGAAGGAGCGTCTCCCTGCGCGGTCTAGGCCGTTGGCAGGGCAATCATGGACTGGAAGGAAGAGCTGGAGCCACCCGAGGCTGTATGATTCTAGGGAGGCCCAGGCTTCTGCATGCGTTCCCAAGCGGAGACTCCGGAGCCGTCCTCATCCACCGCATCCGGCGGGGACGTGTGCCACGGGGGACGTGTGCAGGCAGGGGTTAATGCTGTGTGTCAGCCCGCATTGGGGTGCTCTTACGTCACCCAGAGCCTCCCCCGCTCCCCCCGCCACGCAGAGGGACATCTTTCAGATTTCATCTACACACAACTCTCAAGTGCATCGGAGCCCTGGAGAGAAGAACTAATGAGCGCCAGGACAATTTGTTCAGCGCGTTCTGCGGTGTTCCCAGCAAGTTGGGTCTGAACCTGCTGGGAATATTCTCTTATGTCTGCTGCCTGCTCTCTTCCCGCAGGGCGGGCTCAGCGCGCGCAGTCTCTCTTGGATTCTTCCTGTCTTTGATGTCTTAAAGCTAATTCAATGTTGCATTGTGTGAACACTTTTTAATTTGCTGGTTTTTTTTTTTTTCTGTTGTGATTTTGGTCTCCCAAGCACCATGTCTGCGTTTAGGTATGTTTAAGTAGTTGTTCAGAGGGGTGTCCATCTGCCACGCCCCTGGGTCAATGTCGCTCCCTGTGTCATTCTCTCCCACTTCTCCCACCGCCACCCACTGCCTCCACGGCTGCCTTCCAGCCTCGCGCTGAGCATCGTGCCCCGCCTGCCTCCTCTCTGGGAGTTTCTCTCCCATGGTGAGAGACTTGCCTCCTGTTATTTAAGTACGTCGACATACACTTTCAAACGTGTTGAAAGTTGCTTGTGGATCTTGAGTAATAGTACATGTTCTCTTACACAATGGTGAAAAAATAATTCATCCATGTTCTCTCTGTGCTTGTGTGATTTTGTACTTTTTTTTTTTTTTTTTAACCTTTGTGGCCTACAGCAGATCAGAGATAGGTCTAATGTCATCTTTTTCCAAATGGCTACTCAGGGTCCCCAGGGCTATTCATTAAGAAGTCTATCTTTACTTTAGTGGCTAAGATACCGGATCTTTTCTTACTACACAATGAATCATGCCAGTGTTTCTCGGTCAGCTTTTGGTTGTACATTTCTAGCTCTGCCTCATGTGGAGATGCATTTTCCTCTCTTCATGGAAACAGGTTTGGGACAGGCAATAACGTCACTGATTTGGAGTTATACCTGAAGTCGTTTGTGTTGCCCGGGGGCGCAGGGGGTGCTGTTTAACTTTGCATCACTACTGTTCCACAGACAGCAAAGGCACTCGCGGACGACACACACTTCTTAGAAAGCTTTCAGTGTGGACCAGTCTGTACCCCGCTCTCCTAGGGTTCCCTTGCTCTCTTTCCCCTTTTCCCTCTTTCCCTCCCCCCCTTCTCCCTTCTTTTCTTCCTTTCTTTTTTTTTTTTTTTGCCAGTCCTGGGGCTTGAACTCAGGGCCTGGGCACTGTCCCTGAGCCTCTTTGTGCTTGAGGCTAGCACTCTACCACTTGAGCCACAGCACCACTTACAGCTTTTACTGAGTAGTTTATTGAAGAGTCTCATAGTCTTTCCTGCCTGGGCTGGCTTCAAACTGTGATCCTCATATCTCAGCCTCCAGCATAGCTAGGATTAGAGGCGTGAGCCACCGGTGCCCAGCTTGTCAATTGGAGCCTGGGGAACCCAGAATCCTCTTAGCCAAGGTACTGTGGTGACATGCTGAGCGGCACGGGGGGTGGGCAGCGGAGGACCAGGGAAGCCCAGGCCAGGCCGGCAGCGTTCCTAGAAGGCGACTAGGATGCGCTTCAAGGCTCTCAACATCTCCTTGTGGCCAGAGGCTTGCTCCCCCACCCCGCCCCACATCTGAACCCCAAAGCCACACAGAGAGTGCAGGAGTGTGGTCACACACAGACAGACACAGACACAGAGCAGACATAGACACAGAGACAGAGACAGACACAGACGCAGAGACACAGAGACACAGAGACAGACACAGACACAGACACAGATGAGACACAGACACAGACATAGACACAGACACAGACACACACACACACACAAACACAAACACACACACGTGTCCACCATCTTAGTGGAGCGCTCTGGGAACAGCCATGGAAGAGCAGGGGGACCCTAATCTACAGGAGGTAGCAAACACACTCACCTTGACACACCCATTATTTTACCAAGTCCAAGCCTTGTACACGCCAAGGAGACTAAACCTTCTCGGGCCCTGGTTCAGTTCCTCACAGTGAGGTGAAAGTACTCCCCCAAGGTCAGGTCCAAGGTCATCTCTTATCTTCCTCACTAAGGTAGACGGCCAAGGACAGGGGGTTTGGAAAAAGCCACTCACCCCAGTGAATTTCAACTTCCCTGTAGTTATAGAATTCGTAAGGATGACAACCATCTACACACGTATCTACCACCTACAACTGCTGTCAAAGTCAGATCAATCGTCTGCACCAAGGTTAATTTGCAGCCACACAGAGGTTAGCATCAGTAACGAACTCACCCACGGAGACCGCAGGGGGGCGCAGCCTTCACGGGGGGACTGGCCCGCCCTAGACCCCTTCCACAGGGTGCTCCCTCCCTGCGTGGCTTGGACACAGTTCCGGACCACGACTGGGACCAGATGGCAGGGTGGAGCTTCCCCTCTCTGCCTGAGTCTGGTGGGCCCGGGGGCTCAGCGGGGCTGGACGTCCCGGACGCCCCCCATCCTCCGCCGGGGCTCAGCGGGGCTGGACATCCCAGACGCCCCCCAGCCTCCGCCGGGGCTCAGCGGGGCTGGACGTCCCGGACGCCCCCCAGCCTCCGCCGGGGCTCAGCGGGGCTGGACGTCCCGGACGCCCCCCAGCCTCCGCAGTGCGGCCTTCATCTCCTTGTTACGCAGTGTGTAGATGATGGGGTTCAGCAAGGGGGTGATGACGGTGTAGAACACAGCCACCACCCCGTCCAGGGGCTCCCGGGAGCCGGGCCGCAGGTAGATGAAGGTGCAGGGCACGTAGTACACCACCACCACCGTGAGGTGCGCGGCACAGGTGGAGAAGGCGTTGCGCCGGCCCTCGGCCGACCGGATCCGCAGGATGGCGGCCACGATGTAGCCGTAGGAAGTGAGGATGAGCACGAAGCACGTGAGGGCCAGGAAGCCGATGTCCACGAAGGTGACCAGCTCGTTGACCGTGGTGTCGGCGCAGGCCAGGCGGAGGACCGGGGGGATGTCGCAGAAGAAGTAGTCGACGCGGCTGGGGCCGCAGAAGGGCAGCCGGAAGATGAAGGTGGTCTGGAAGAGCGAGTGCGCGGCGCCGCCCAGCCAGGTGCCCAGCGCCAGGCAGTGGCACGCGCCGCGCGTCATGATGGTGGCGTAGTGCAGAGGCCGGCAGATGGCCAGGAAGCGGTCGTAAGCCATGAGCGTGTACAGGAAGCACTCGGTGCAGCCCAGGAAGTGGAAAGAGAAGAGCTGGATCACACAGCCCCCGAAGGAGATGCGCCGGCTGTCCAGGAGAAAGCCGGCCAGCATCTTGGGGACGATCGCCGAGGAGATGGTCATGTCCAAGAAGGAGAGATGACACAGGAACCAGTACATGGGCCGGTGCAGCCGCGCGTCCAGCAGGATGGTGAGGATGATGAGCCCGTTGCCGCAGACGGTGAGGAGGTAGATGAGGAGGAAGGCCAGGAAGAGCGCGGCGCCCAGCTGGGGGGGGTGGTGCAGGCCCACCAGGGTGAAGTGAGACACCCACGTGCCGTTCCCGCCCCGCATCCCGCACTCGCAGCCCGCGGAGCCTGGGGAGCTGGCACCTGTGTCCGCCGCCCGCCCAGCCCCTTCAGGCCCGTGTCCACCTCCCAACCCTCTGTCTCCGCCTCGGCCTCTCTCTGTCCCACTTTCTGCCTGCTGTCTGTCTGTCTGTCTGTCTCCCTCTCTTTCTCTCTTTGAGTCTCGCTCTCTTGCTCTTTATCCTGATTTTTCGCTTCTCCGGCTCCCACCCCTGGCTCTTGAGTTTTGCTCAGGTCTGGGGGAAAGTTCCTCTGTCAAGCTCGAAGGTGTGGAGTGTGGAGAGGCAAGCAGCCCCTCCTCACCAGCCTGCTTTCCCGCAAGCTGTCAGTCACTCACTGCCGGCTGCACATACCCCACATCTCCAAGGACTTCATTGTCCGACTCAGGCTACCATGCTGTTATTGCTTGCTGGTCTTCTACTCTGCCTAGTTTATAAATTTAACGTGACCAGCTATGTGAAGGGTTTGGCACTAGAATTTCAGGATTCTACTGATTGTTTTAGAGCCGATCTTTCACCGATGCGGGGGAGTATTGTTTCCATCAGGAGACCGATGGAAAGGCTGAGCATTCAAGTCAGGATGAACATAGTAACATTAAACTTAAATCAATTGAAGGAATACATAATATTCTTTTATTTTTCCTCCAATTTGATTGATCCACACACAAGAGAGTTAGGTTATGTCTCACTGATTTTTTTTTTTTAAATGAATACAAGAGTTGGAATGATAAGTTCTCATAGAATGAACCTAGTATATTCAGAATCTCTGAAATTTTAACTAGAAGGATCTGGGTTTGAAAATTCTCTATAAAAATGCACAGACAAGTCCGGTGCCATTAGCAAGTCTCAGCTCTCTGATTCTACCGACTCTAACATTCAATAAATAAATACTCATCTCAGAAGGATACCTCTCCCTCCTTCCTGAGGACTTCCAGGCTGGTGACCACCTAGATCTGAGTCCACCGTGAAGCCACTGCCCGCTGGGCTGCTCGGATCCTTGCTGTTCAGCGCTCCTGGGCCATTTCCGAGCTCAGCAGGGCCCCGGAACCCTCCTTCCACAAGCCTCTTCCTGCTGGCAACCGGCTCTTTCTGTTCATTTATCTCCCTCCCCTCCCCCGTAGACCTCGCTGGAGCCCTCGGCCGGGTATTCGTAGGCGCTGACCCCTGGAGCGCTGTTTTCTGGCCGGCAGCTTCTTCCTTCCTGTTGTCCCCATGGGGTGGGAGTTGGGGGGGGGCTGACACCAAACTCAGCTTCATCCTTGGGGGACAATTAATTGACTATCTGGAAATAAGTTGCATTGGGCTTTGTTAACTGCAAATTCAGAACGGCAGCGATTCCAGGAAGTTCATCCTCACAGTGGAGGAACGAGAAGTGCAAGACCTTTGTGTTTCTTTGAGTTTTATTTTCCTCACGTGTCACTTGGACGTGATGTTGTTCTACCCACTTGTCCTATTAAAGTTCTGATGGAATTAAAAAAAAAAACCCTCTAGAGCTCAACAGAGCTCAAGGTATCACATAAATGCCTATGTCAGTGCCTTTTTATTTATTTATTTATTTTGGTCGGTCGTGGGGCTGAACTCTGGGCCTGGGCGCTGTCCCTCAGCTCTTCAGCTCAAGGTAATTGCTCTACCACTTGAGCCACAACTGACAAAAAAAAAAGTTATACTTACACACACACACACACACACACACACACGGAATGGGGGGAAAAACAAAAAAATTTAAACAGGTGACAAAATGTAAAGTACAATTTACCTTACAAAGAATTAGTGTCTTTATCAATGTTCAAACAAATCAGTAAGAAAAAGACTACTATCTCAAAAGAAATGAATAAAGTCCTTTAGAGCAAACACAGAAAAGGAGACAACCATGACATAGCATAGGTGCTTGCTTTGCTTGTCCAAGTAAGGAAATGAGCAGAGCAATCGCTCCTAATCAGCCTGTCCAGTGAGGACCGGTTGTGTAGCTCCATTTCTTTGGGAAAGTCACTCTAAAACCATAGCAAGCCACGGAATTTAGGACTGGGAATGCAAAGGTGGTGGAAGAGGGCTGTTACAATAGGAGGGGGTTCAGCTCACAGGTCTCTGCACGAAGCCCACCGCCTGGACGCTCAGCACGCCCATCAATCCACTGCAATGCGTGCATATGGACATGAACCAAGTGGCCGTCTTAAGGAAAACCAAAAAGAGGACTTTTCAGAAAACGGGATGGAAGTGCAAGCCGCCCGGCCCTGGCTGGGTTTGGGAAGTAGTGGCCGCCAGGTTGCTCGGCCTTCTCCCCCCCCCCCCACCGCCTCCTTTGTGTTGCCTCTGCTCTTTTCTCCCAGTGGTTTATTCCCCGTTTCCAGCTCTTTATTCAAACGTGGACCCTTCAGGTATTAGAATAGTGAGCAATCGCAAACATCTGAAGCGGAGCTTGGGTCTCCTAGTTGAAAATAGCCCAACGGTTAGAATTCCAGAGCTCTTAAAAAAAATGGAAGAAAGACAGCCTCTTCAGTAAATGGTGCTGGAAAAATTGGTTAACTACTTGTAGAAAACTAAACCTAGATCCTTATATATCACCCTGCACCAGAATCAATCAAAGACCTCAGAGTCAAAGCAGACACTCTGAAAACATTACAGGATGGAATAGGAGAAACCCTAGGTCTCCTTGGCTCAGGCCGAAATTTTTTAATAGAGACCCAGAAACACAACAAATCAAAGAAAGGTTGGACAAATGGGATTGCATGAAATTGCAGAGCTTCTGCATGGCAAAGGACATAGCTAGCAAGATCAATAGAAAGCCCACGGATTGGGAGAAGATCTTCACTAGCCGTACAACGGACAAGGGTCTCATATCTAACATATACCTGGAATTTAATTTAATTTTTTAAATTAAATTAAATCCCCCAACAACAAATCCTCAAAGAAACAACAGTCCAATAAATAAGTGGGCTAAAGACTTAAAGAGAAACTTCTCTGAAGAAGAAAGAAGGATGACCAATAGACACATGAAGAAATGTTCAACATCCCTAGCCATAAAAGAACTGCAAATCAAAACAACACTGAGATACCACCTCACCCCGGTTAGAATGGCTAAAATCAAGAACTCTAATAATAACAGATGCTGGACAGAAGGGAACCTTACTGCATTGTTGGTGGGAGTGTAAACTTGTTCAATTACTTTGGAAAGTAGTATGGAGGTTCCTCAAAAGACTCCACATAGAGATTCCCTATGACCCAGCAATCCCACTTTTGGGCATTTACCCAAATGATCACAAACAAGACCACACTAAAGCTACCAGCATGAGTATGTTTATTGCAGCCTTATTTACCATAGCTAAGACATGGAACCAACCCAGACGCACCTCAGTAGATGAATGGATCAAGAAAATGTGGTATATATACACAATGGAATTCTATGCCTCCATCAGAAAGAATGACATTGCCCCACTTGTTAGGAAATGGAAAGACTTGGAAAAAATTATAGTAAGTGAAGTAAGCCGGGCCCAAAGAAACATAGATCCCCTGGTTTCTCTTATTTGCAATAACTAATATATATCTGAGACAAGCAGAAAAGGTCAGATATGTTGATGTTAAGTGAAATGAACCCCAAGATAAGGACTCAATTTTTTTTTCTTTCTTGTGATAGTTTCTAACATATTTATAAGATGATTTCTTTGTTGCTCTGTATGTCCCCGCCCCCCCACTGTATAACCCCTGCTTTCACTGTATCTGATGCTGGTATAATTTGTGGAGGGGAAGGGAAAAAACAAATTGTTTAAATAGGAATACAGGTGGACCCATTGCAACAATGAGATGTACAAGTCGTTATGTCAAAAAACAAACTTTACAACTTTGGGGGGGGAGGGGAAGGATAGGAAGGGGAAACAAAGGAGGAGGCAACAATGCTTGATAAGAAATGTACTCATTATCTTGCCCATGTAATTGTAACCCCTCTGTACGGTATTTTCATAATAATAATAAAAAAAATACAAAAGAATTCCAGAGTTCTGAAATGGAATATTGTGGAGCATGCGTAGGCAACCATGTTTTAGTATAAGAAGTAACGATAGCCGGGAGCAGGTGGCTCATGCCTGTAATCCTGGCTACTCAGGAGGCTGAGATCTGAGGATGGAGGTTCAAAGTCAGCCTAGGCAGGAACGTCTGTGAGATTCTTATCTCCAATAAACCACAAAACTGGAAGTGGCGCTGTGGTAGAGCACTGGCCTTGAGCTGAAGAGCTGAAGGACAGCGCCCAGACCCAGAGTTCAAGCCCCATGACCGACAAAAAAAAAAAAAAAAAGTAATGAAGGAAGGATGCCAGTGGCTCACGCCTGTAATCCTGGCTACTCAGGAGGCTGAAATCTCAGGATGGAGGTTCAAAGTCAGCCTAGGCAGGAAAGTCTGTGAGACTCTGACCTCCAATGAGATACCAACAAGCCAAGAGCAGCGCTGTGGCTCAAGTAGTCGAGCACCAGCCTTGAGTGAGCACACTCAGGTGCGGAGATGACACATGTAAGGAGGGAGAGGCAGGGGGAGGAAGGAGGGAGGAGGGGTGAGCGCGGGATAATTGGTCCCTCTGCTCTGCACGTGCCATTCAGGGTCCCTGGAGAAGAGGGTCTCCAAGGTGGCTCGAGACGTTTATTCCTTCCTGAGGGGGTGGCTGGCAGCTCTTCCGCTCAGAGCAGGGCCGCCGCATCCCTGGCTCCAGGCCTGGCTGGGGCCCAGAGAGAAACATCCTGGCAGCTGAGCTAACCAAAGGGACAGGGGTGGGCTGGGGGTGGGCTGGGGTTCACCTGGGGAGCCGTGTCTCCCTTCATTCTGGAAGTGCCTGCTCCTGTGCTGCTGCTGGAGAAGGAGACTACCCGACGGCGAAGCTTCACCTAAAAACCAACGCTGGGAGCCGAGTGCGCCCGGCCCCACCGCACCCAGGGCCCGGGAGAGCCGGGATTCTGTCCCGGGGAGGTGGTTCTGGGATTCTGTCCCCGGGAGGTGGTTCTGGGATTCTGTCCTGGGGAGGTGGTTCTGGGATTCTGTCCCGGGGTAGGTGGTTCTGCCTGCACTGGGATTGCCTGTCCACCTGTCCCCCACACGGCGATGCGTATTCGCTTCTGCTTTGCTGCGGGTCCAGTAGTCAGCCTCCGCGGCTCTGTGGTCTGTGCTCTCTGCGGCCTGGCTGAGCTGGCCGAGGCCTCCAGGCTGCCGCGGTGACCACCCCTCCCCGCCAACCCACGGCGCCTCGGCGGCTACACCAGAGCATCTTAAAGGCGGCTTGGTTTTTGCTGGTACCGGAGTGTGAACTCAGAGCCTCGTGCCTGTCCGATGTGCTGGCCTGGCTTCTGCTGTTGGCTTGAGCCGCCCTTCCGACACAGCTTAAACACAGTGTTGCTTTTCTTTTGCCAGCACTGGGACTTGAACTCAGATCTAGGGTGCTCTCCCTTAGCTTTTGGCTCAGCTCGAGGCTGGTGCTCTGCCAGCTGACCCAGTCTCCCGCTGCTGGCTTCTTTTGGCTGGTTAATTGGAGAGGTCTCATGGGCTCTCCTGCCCAGGCTGGCTTGGAGCCTCAAGTTCAGATTCTGCCTCCTGAGCAGCTAGCATTTTAGGTGTTGGTCTGTGTACTTGGATTAAACACATTTAAAAAACAAACACAAAACCAAGGGTGGGCAGTGTTTCACGAGGCTTTTACTCTAGAACACTGACCTCTATTGATGTGTCTACCAACTCATCCACGAGGGACCTGGAGGTTTCTCACTCACACAGAGTCAGCCTGGGAACAGGATGTGGCAATTAAACTGGGTATAGGCAACAGTGAAGATTCTTCTAGCGCCTTCCATGCCTTATCACCTATCCGGTTATCTCCTTGGGACTGAGGAAGGGATTGGGAAGATAGCTGACTTACTGAAAGTCGCACAGCTGGTCTCTCCTCTCCAGTGCTGGGGAGCAGGCACGTGGGTCTCCCCGGCTGTGCGGGATCTCTGCTGCTCGGGCAAGCCCCCCAGGCCAGCCCTGACCACGCGGATGGAAAACCACACGGCCGTGACACACTTTCTCCTGCTGGGAATCCCGCAAACCACCGGCCTGGAAAACGTCCTCTTTGTCCTCCTCCTGGCTTTCTACATGCTCACGCTGCTGGGGAACTTGCTCATTCTCCTGGCCCTCCTCAGCTCCCCCGGCCTCCACACCCCCATGTACTTCTTGCTGGGAAATCTCTCGGTGTTTGACATATTTTTCCCTTCAGTGAGCTCCCCCAAAATGATGCTGTACCTGGTGACCCGGGATCACCGCATCTCCTTCCAGGGCTGCGCCACCCAGCTCTTCTTCTACCACTGCCTGGGCTGCACCGAGTGCTTCCTGTACACCGTGATGGCCTACGACCGCTTCGTGGCCATCTGCCACCCGCTGCGCTACACGGCCATCATGAGCCGCCGGGTGTGCGCCGGCCTGGCGCTGGGCACGTGGCTGGGCGGCTGCGTGCACGCCTCCATCCTCACCTTCCTCGTCTTCAGGCTGCTCTACTGCAGCCCCCGCGAGGTGGACAGCTTCTTCTGTGACATCCCCGTGGTGCTGCGTCTGGCCTGTGCCGACACCGCCCTGGTGCAGACGGTGAGCCTCACCAACGTGGGCGTGGTCTCCCTCACGTGCTTCCTGCTGGTGCTCACGTCCTACACACGCATCGTCGTCTCCATCCTGCGCATCCGCTCCTCGGAGGGCCGGCGCAGGGCCTTCTCCACCTGCAGCGCCCACCTGACCTCCGTCCTCCTGTTCTACGGCCCTGTGATGCTCGTTTACCTGCAGCCGGCGCCCAATCCGTGCCTGGAATCCGTGGTTCAGGTGTTGAACAATATTGTGAACCCTTCCCTCAACCCGTTGATTTACTCCCTGAGGAACAAGGAGGTGAAGTCGGCTCTGAGGAAGGCCTTACCCCACGGCGTGTGCAACTGCGGGGGGCAGACTTCGTGTCGTGAGCCGTCTTAACGCTCTGCCTCCCGCCCGCTCGCGCGGTGCGATCTGGGGACAAATAGGGAAGATTGAAGAGATTTTGGTTTGATGAATGGCTGACTTTCTTAAGACAATTTTTTATTCAACAAGATCTTTCATAATGTATTTGCTCAACATTATTGCATGTACTTTATAAACACTGCTTTCATAGCTCAAATAATAATCACAGGGAGTAGAAAATGTTATTACCTAATGCACTGAGCGAGTAATTAAGGCCCGGTGTTACAGAGGTAGGAAGTCGTGAGCTAGGGTGGGACCGAGGCTCT
The DNA here is from genome assembly GCF_000151885.1 of Dipodomys ordii. NCBI lineage: Eukaryota > Metazoa > Chordata > Mammalia > Rodentia > Heteromyidae > Dipodomys > Dipodomys ordii. The sequence goes on from NW_012267226.1 coordinate 23,425,849, forward strand.
CAAACTTGTACTCAGGGAGGAATCATCCCGTAGACATTAGTGCTTCTAGAAGCTTCCTTTTAACTGACATAGATTGTTCTCTAATTTGCCAAGAAACTATACAGTCCATTAAGTATTGATTCCTCTCATTCTCTAGTCAATATTCTGGCTAATCATACGTGTTTAGCTTGACTATAGATTCTCTTACATTCTAGAAATAGCTATCATGTACAGATTACCAACAGATTGCCTCTGATCTCAGTTAACTGTCTTTCTTTATGCCAAGGGTTTGAGTTCTGCAAATGGGTGCAGGCTAAAAGACATGCAGCCCAGGGCTGAATCTTGGTTCTAGAGTTCCTGGACTTTCTAATATCATATGCATTTCTCCTCAAGTAAGCAGCTTTGAAAAAACTTAGTTGCAAAAATTAAAGTGAGCAGAGACTTTCCTCCCACGTCTGTCCTGCCAAAGAGACTGTCCACTGGCTTTTGTCATTTTCTCAACTCTCCCATTGGTGATGTAATTGCAACTATAGTTGGTATTCAACTTCCTGTTTAGCATGCTTTCCGCTCTGTATAAACTACATCTATGTTATTTATATTGGTATAGAGAAATGTGATCGTATTTTTTGTATATTTTCTGGTTTTAATAGTGTATTAAACCTTCCAATTGCCAAATGTTGAAAACATGGGCTTTTTGGGATATATGATACCTATGAAATGATCCATTCTGAGTATGGGATTCAATCATTTCTCATCCGTTTACCAGTACAGGCTATTGGCAGCTACACGTTGGCTCTCGCCACCTTATTTCCATCCTTAAGCCTGCGAGCAGCTGTCTCTCAGCCTGACCCACTCTAGATACTTCTCTGCAATGGAGTCTTTTGGATGGCCCGGGGCAGGACATTGTTAAAGTTTGTGCCACGGTCTGTTTTTTTTTAGGATTTGATAACCTTTTATTTATGTTTAGCTATTATCTGCAGATGGATTTTGGGGCTGTTTCTTTTGGTTAAATGTGCTATTATGAACATCTGTGTGCACAATTTCTGTTTCAACATCCAGTTTTGCTTGGTGCTCTATCACTGAGCCATGCCTCCAGCCTTTTTGGTACCTTTTTGGTTATTTATTATGTTGTCGGCCATGGGACTTGAATTCAGGGCCTGGGCATTGTTCCTGAGCTTTTCTGCTCAAGGGTAGTGCTCTATCACTTTAAGCCACAGCATCACTTCTGGATTCTGGTGGCTCATTGGAGATATGTCTCCAATTTTTTTCTGCTGGTGTTGGCTTTGGACCACAATCCTCAGATCTCAGCCTCCTGAGTAGGCAGGAATACAGACATGAGCCCGCAGCACTTGGCTCCCTGGTTGTGTTTGAGATAGGGTCTTGCCTCCTGCTTGAGCATGTGCCTAGAAGGCGATTCTACAACTTGCCACGTTCCACAGTGGCTGGGGTGGTGCACGCACGCGGCCATGCCCAAGTTCCTCTGCGGAGATGGAAGTTCCAAGACTTTCTGCCCAGGCTGGCTGGGTGCCACAATCCTCCTGCTCTCAACTCCTCCTGAAGCGTGTGCCACCGTGCCCAGCGGTCAATCAAGAATGGGTTTCTCATGCACTCCCAGGCTGGTCCCCTCAATCTCAACTTTTTGGTGATTAACGGGAGACAAGAGTCTCAGAGACTTCCCTGCCTGGGCTGGGTTTGAATTGGGATCTTCAGACCTCAGCCTCCTGAGTAGCTAGGATCACAGATGTGAGTTATGCCTTCCTGGAAGCAGAATCTGAGCCCTTACCAATTTGCACCACAATTAACACAATTCACAAACACAGCTGCTCAGATACATGCAAATGAATGTATACATGGAGCAAAAGGAACATTAATGAATTTACCCAGGGATACAAAAGTTTACTCTTTTTGTCTTATCTCAAATAGGTGCATCCTAATTATAAGCCACAAATGTTTGTGAGGTGCAGTGGAGAGCTAATATGGACACGGTGTATGATGATCAAGCCAGGAAATTTGCCGGGGAGAGGAGAATCGTATTTTGCCCACACTTAGCCACCAGCCTTTCTTCTAATAATTTACTTGTATGACTTTGTTTTCTAACACAGAAAGAGGTTGAATTTGGCCATTTTAAAGCATTCTTTGTGTGTCACTGTAGGGATGCTTATCTATTAGGAGCTGGCACCATTCGGAAAAGCAAGTGTCCTGATTTCCGCATGTGACACCGACTAGCCAATATGCAATCTCTTGGCTGTGAAATCCTGCCCTGAATCAAGGTGAAGTGACCCACTTTGTCCAGCAGGTGGCAGCACGGGGGCACAGTAAGCCAGAAGCATCTGTCATTGCCGACTCCAGTGAAAAGCTCCAGGAACTGAACTAAGACGGAGAACAGGGAGAGAGGAGAGGGTTGAACAGTATTGTATAGAGGAATTTCAATTCACTATATCAGTGTATGGGTACAATGCCTCTTGATCAGTGTCACTTTGTTAATTTTGTAAAACATGTTTGGTTACAGCCATGTAGAACAAATCCATAAACTAGGCAGGCTTACTGTATTTTCTAAATAGATGACACGTGTGTGTGTGTGCGCGCGCATGTGCGTGTGCGTGTGTATATGTGCCAGCCTAGGGCTTGAACTCAAGGCCTAGGCGCTGTCCCTGAGCATTTGTGATCAAGGCTGGTGCTCTACCACTTGAGCCACAGCTCCATTTCTAGCTTTTTGGTGGCTAATTGAAGAGTCTCAGCCCTACCAGGGCTGGTTTCGAACTGCAATCCTCACATCTCAGCCTCCTGAGTAGCCAGGATTACAGGATTATAGGACACTGACTCTTGGCTTGATGATAAAAATTTCTATAACATTTACCCATAAAGAATATTTAAGATCACAAAACAATGAGAAGAGGATGGGAGCAGACAGAAGGGGAGAGATCCCCGTCTCCCGCTCTAATTACTCCCCGTGCTCATTCTCACTTCTAGGGTCTAGGGATTGGGCCCTGGGGATATTGTCTCAGTAGAACCCAGAACCGTTCATTCTCTCCAGTTTGAGAACATCATAAATTCAGAGTTTCGGGATCAGCTGGGCAGCCGGGCAGAGGGCCTGTGCATGTTTTGGATTTAAGAGGAGCAGGTGTGGAATCCTGGCTCTTCACCATGGCTAGAGTTTGGGAGCTCATTTCTCTCCGATAGAAACTGCAAACAGCAGCTCCCCAGCCATTACATGTGGGTGTTTTTTTCTTTAATCAGTAGGGATGTGTCTGAAGCACCGCCTGCTCTGTGCTTCCTCGGTTTCCTTCCTCCCCTCTGTCCCGCTGAGAATGTTCTGTGTCCTGGTCATTTGGCCAGGAGGACCCAGGACCTGAAGACATGTTGTTTCACAGGGTTGACACGGTGCTGCATGAGTATGCCAGCACCAAGAACGCACGGCCGGGAGGAAGTGCCAGAGAGAAGTGTGTGTGTGTGTGTGTATGTGTGTGTGTGTGTGTGTGTGTGTGTGCGCACGTGTATGTGTGCGTGTATGTGTGTGTGTGCGCACGTGTATGTGAATGTACACATCTGTGCATGCACACCTGTGTGTGCCAGAGAGAGGTGTGTGTATGCGTGTGCGTGTATGTGAATGCACACATCTGTGCATGCACACCCGTGTGTTAAGAGAAGGGCCTTTACCAGGAAGAACGGTGTGCACGTGTGCATGTGTGTGTGTGTGAAGAGAAAGGCTTTTGGGGGAAATAGTGTGTGTGATGTGTGTGTGTTAGGAGCAGGGCCTTGGGAGAAGCCTGGTGGCTTGGGAGGCGGCGGGTTCTGTGTTCAGGAGCCCGACTCTTCAGTTCATATGAACATTATTGTTAGGAGAGATCAGGCGGACGGAAGGAGAGAAAGGAGGCAGAGACAGCAGACCGGAGCGGGCGTTAGTCACTGCTGCAGAGTGGCTGCGTGTAACCGGAGCAGGAAGGAGGGGTCCGGCACGTAGGCACAATGGGCCAAGGACACGCGTAGAACTGCAGTGAGGGGCGGCGGCGGCAGCCGCCACAGACACACGGCGGACACTGAGGCCAAAAGATGTCTTTATATTTCTAGCAGGCGGCAAGAACATGCGTGTGTGCATGTGTGTGTGTGTGCGTGTGTGGGCATCTGTGTGTGTGTGTGTGTGTAATTGCATGGATGGTTATGACCCAAAGTGAATGCCTAAATAGTAGTTTGAGCTGGAAAGGAATCTGTTGTAAAAAAAGTTAGTCTTATTTTTAACTAGTGTAAGGAGGTTTCACTGTGATAATCGCGCCCATGGGGACAGAGGGACTGGAGAAGGCCACCAGTCCTCATAGTCCTGTGTGTCAGCCCTTCCTCCTTGTCTGTGCCCGCTGTGCTTGGCGGATTTCACCATGCCGTCTCTGTGTGTGTGTGTGTGGGGGTGTGTGTGTAAAGGCTGGCTGGCTGGGGTGAGCGGGCTGGAGGGAGGGAGGGAGGCTGGAGTCTGCCTGCACCACTTTCATCTTTGCTAGGAGATTCCAGCCTGTCTACACACTTCTGCAGCTCCAGCCTCAGAGCCTGGAGGGAGGCGGTGAGGTCTGAGAGCCCTGCTCCCGTCGCCTCTGCCATTGACCGTAACCACCCTTGCGATTTGATGCTCATTTCACTCACAGCACAGCACTCACACTGGTCAAATTGGAAACAACGTGGAGTGGGGCAGAATGAGACCATTTCTTGGACAGAAACACCAGTGATAGTGGAAGAAAACGAGAAATACCTAGTGGTGCCATTTGGAGGGAAAGCTAAGGAGGGATGCGGAACACAGAAGGCGAAGTCGGGGATTCAGAAAAGATAATTCAGGTATTCTCCTTAGGATTGTCTAACGCCGATGGCAGTGACTAGAGCCAAAAGGTGCCCTTGGCATGGACATTTGCATGCGTGAGACTCACGATATGGAGAGAAAACCTCCTGAAGGGGGACATACGCACAAAGAAGCCGACGTTTCTGTCACCTCCCTGGGGCCACAGGGCCTCCGTCTTTGCCACTGTCCTGCGTGCACGGGGCCGGGCCATGCAGCCCAGACTCGTCTCTTAAATACACATCAGGACAGGTGGCAGTACAATGGTTGGAAGGTCAGAGTCACCGCAGGGGTTCACACGCACGGGTTGGGGTCGCGGCCTGCTTGTGAGCAGACTATCACAAGGCTGCTGTTGACGTGGGATTGTTAGCTGCTAACGGAGGTTGCGCAGGGGTGATGGATGGTTCTGGAAGACGCTGGCTCGTCAGGTGGTAAAGCAGACAGGAAGAGATGAAGGGGGACTGGCAGGAAGAGCTGGTGACGGTAAGATGTTGCTCAACCTTACATGATTCTGTCTTCTCACTTCTCATAGAGACAGAGCCGGCGAGGCACGGGTGGAGGTCAAGGTCAGGTGTAACTCCCCTCCCTGGCCGCCTCTGGCCTCAGCCTGGGCCCCCATTGCACCCAGCCCCTCTGCGCCGCCGCTCCGCCCCTCCCTGCGGCCGGTCTCACGTCACCATGGCTTTGCTTCTCCAGGGCCGCCCGCCGCATGGACCGCAGCAACCGCACCTCGGTGACGGAGTTCATCCTGCTGGGCATCGCCCACACCGCCGGCCTGGAGACCATGCTCTTCCTCTTCTTCCTGGCCTTCTACCTGTTCGCCCTGCTAGGAAACCTGCTCATCTTGCTCGCCATCCTGGCCTCCTCCACCCTGCGCACCCCCATGTACTTCTTCCTGGGCAACCTGTCTGTGTTCGACCTATTGTTTCCCTCTGTGAACACCCCGAAGATGATGGGGGCCCTCCTGGGGCGGGGCCGTACCATCTCCTTCCAGGGCTGCGCCTCTCAGGTCTTCTTCTACCACTGCCTGGGCTGCACCGAGTGCTTCCTGTACACCGTGATGGCCTACGACCGCTTCGTGGCCATCTGCCACCCGCTGCGCTACACGGCCATCATGAGCCGCCGGGTGTGCGCCGGCCTGGCGCTGGGCACGTGGCTGGGCGGCTGCGTGCACGCCTCCATCCTCACCTTCCTCGTCTTCAGGCTGCTCTACTGCAGCCCCCGCGAGGTGGACAGCTTCTTCTGTGACATCCCCGTGGTGCTGCGTCTGGCCTGTGCCGACACCGCCCTGGTGCAGACGGTGAGCCTCACCAACGTGGGCGTGGTCTCCCTCACGTGCTTCCTGCTGGTGCTCACGTCCTACACACGCATCGTCGTCTCCATCCTGCGCATCCGCTCCTCGGAGGGCCGGCGCAGGGCCTTCTCCACCTGCAGCGCCCACCTGACCTCCGTCCTCCTGTTCTACGGCCCTGTGATCGTGGTCTACCTCAGGCCTGCCTCCAGTCCCTGGCTCGACGCCGTGGTTCAGGTGTTCAACAACATCGTCACCCCTTTCCTCAACCCGCTGATCTATTCCTTGAGGAACAGGGAGGTGAGCTCAGTGCTGAGGAAGGCGCTATCGCTTGTGGCCCAGCCTCTGGGTCATAAGGACTAGGAACGGTGGTCTCAGAAGCCCTTGGTGGAGATGCTTCTGACTCACGGGCACGGCAGGCAGCACTGTGGCCAGAGCTCTCCCTGCACTGCCAGAGGCCCACCCTCCCTCAGCTCGGACTCTTGATAACTATGTGGCAGGGGCCGGACACGGATTCATTACTAACCCTTAATTCAGTGTTTTCTCTTTTTGTGATCTGCCAAAATAACATCTTGCTTTCTTTTCAACATCATGGATTTTTTTTAAACTAAAAATATATTAGTGTAAATAATTAAGGAGAGGGTCTTCTTGGTGATATTTACAGCAGGTGTGGTGTGAACGTCATCAGATTTCTTTCTTAATCTTTCTCCCTTCTCCTTCCTCTGTTTTTGGTCATTTTCATATATATATATATATATATATATGTATAATCTATTCACTATGACATATGTGTGTACATGTGTAGATATATACACACATACATATGTATTTAAATGCTCGCACATATATTTCATATACATATATGATACATTCATATGCGTCATACACACATATATGACTTCTGTAATATTCACAGCATTATTACCTTCCCTCGCTCTTTTTTTGGGGAGGGAGGTCCGGTCGTGGGGCCTGAACTCTGGTCCTGGGTACTGTCCCTCAGCTCTTCAGCTCAAAGTTAGCACTCTACCACTTGAGCCACAGTGCCACTTCCGGCTTTTTTTTCTGCTTATGTGGTGCTGAGGAATCGAACCCAGGGCCTCATGCATGCAAGGCAAGCGCTCTACCACCAGCACCCCCCCTCACTCTTTAATCCCTTCTAAAACAGTCTCTTTTTATTAGCATGTCATAGTATTTTTATTTTGGGATCTAATTCTTATATATGAGCCCAAACATGATAGATGCCTTTCCGAGCTTATGTGGAAACTCATCCAGAAATTACAAATACAGCTGAAACACAGTCCTGCCATGCCACGCTTGGGCGTTTATGCAACGGAATGTAAATCAGGCTACAAGAGAAAGCTACCTGCTTACCGTGTCGGTAACAGAATGACTTAACAGTAGCCAAGTTATAGAACCAGCCTAGGCACCAGCAAACAATGACTGAAGAAACAAAATGAGCTACACATATACCATGCAGTATTAGTCTGCCACAAGAAGACAGAAGTTCTGTTAGTGGCTGCGGGAAAGCAGATGGAATTGAAGCCATAATGATACATCATCACGCCCAGCTCTCCCACACCCAGGGCAGGCCTCCCCCAAGGTCATCTCTGGAAAAACTTCATCCCCAGAGCATAACCAAAGGTGGGCTTGTACAATTTCACAGGTGCTTCTCAATCTAGCCAATAGAGTCACCAAGATGTCATTGATAGGCAAACACATAAACAACCTGCAGTATATCCCTCCAATGGAATATCATCCCTTGATTTTTAAAAATGAGCTGTGAAACCACAAAGAGATACAGAGGATATGTACGGACATATGTGTAAGCAAAAAAGTCAATTAAAGAAAACCTTGCATTGCTTTCTATATCATGTGTGGAAAAAAGTAATTGGTGGGACTGAAAGAAATTGGAGTATATTTGTATACCCCTTGCTTAATTTTCCAGACTACTGGATTCCCCCCCCCCCCGCCGCCCCCCGTCTCTCTGTCTCTGTTTTGTATTCAGGATTTTTTTTCCCATTGGTTTACTCAAGACACTAATGAACATTTCAACTGTAATTATTTTCTACTTCAATTTGTCTTAATTAATTCCATGAGGCCTTTGTTTTTTAAATGCCGCCCTTTATAGTCATTGTGTTAAAATAGAATTATGTGCTTTTGCATATCCAGCATAATTAATTTCCTGAGCCAATGATCAAACAAAACAAAACAGTACAACCACAGTGATCGCTGCTTCCTGGCACAACTCGAGTCAGAACCAGCGGGAGGAGGGGCGCCGCCCTCTTCTCTGCCCTCAGTCCTCCATGTTCTGCACCGGGAGTTCTTGACAGCGTTTTGTCTCCTTGTGGTTAGGATGATCGGCTAAGTGCTTTATCATCCATTTCTCTGCTAGGAACATAACTTACTGACCTTTCAAAGACATTCAAATAGGAGGAACAAGTAAAAGAATGGAAGCCTTCCTACATTTATATGCACTTCCATGCACACATGAATCAGGCATTCTTCTACCCCTGGAGCCTTCCTCTCCTACTGGTGTTGGCTGTTTTGCTTCTGGTTTTTCTTTTTATAAAGAAGACACGATTATTAGCATTTCCTCTCACTGTTACCCATATTGTTGGAATTTGTAACCACTGTCCTTCTAGCTGTTAAGGAAGAGTCAATGGAATGATTTCCCATTAAGCTCCTTCTGCAGCCCACATCAAATCCATCAGTGAATGTTAAGTTTTTATCCTCAAGATATACCCAGAATTAGCCGGGTCCCGGTGGCTCACACTAGCTACGAAGGAGGCTGAGATCTGAGGATCAGGGTTCAAAGCCAGCTTGAGCAGGAAAGTCCATGAGACTCTTTTTTTCAATAAACCACCAGAAAACCAGAAGTGGCGCTGTGGCTCAAGTGGTAGAGCGCTAGCCTTGAGCTAAAGAGCTGAGGGACAGCGTCCAGGCCCAGAGGTCAAGCCCCACGAATTTACCTCTTCTCGGTACCTTTCTTATATGCATCCCAGCCGATGTCACTTTCCTCCCTCAGCTCCTGTAATAGTTCATCTCCCTGCATCTGGCCATACCCAGCCAAAGGAAGACATGGTGATTGCTTCCTCCTCAATTCCTTACTCCAAACATGTTTTTTTCCTTTTGTTGGTCTTTTCCTTTTGCAGCTCTATTAGGCACAAGTGCTATCATCTGACATCACGATTTTTTTTTTTTTGGAGCCTGAACTCTGGGTCTGGGCGCTGTCCCTCAGCTCTTCACCTCAAGGCTAGTGCTCTACACCTAAGTCACAGTGCTTTTTTTGCTTATGTGGTGCTGAGGAATCGAACTCAGGGCCTCATGCGTGCAAGGCAAGTGCTCTACCACTGAGCCACCTTCCCAGCACTCCCCACCCCCAACTTATGTTTCTTAGCATTTGTCTTCTGAAAACTAAGACATTCTCCTGCAAAATCAGCATCGCAGCTCTCAAACGCAGGGGATTCATTACAGGTGGAAAGCATAATCTGCATTTAAGCATCAGCAGTTGCTTCAATAGTGTTGTGTATAGGTTCCTTCTGTTTTTGGTCTGAATTCTAACTAGCATAAGGGTTGTCATTTTCCTTTAATAGATGGCAACAGGATTCTGTCTTTTTTTTATGCTATTGATGTTTAAAAGAACCATGACTATCTCTTTTACAGTTCACGGCTAAGCTTTGAATTGTCTTACTTTCTTCTGTTGATTATACTCTGGTTAATATAATTTAATATGAGCTTACACCAGACAGCACAGAGAGCAGGCTGGCGAGCCGGAGTTGGGAGGGAGGAGGGGGG
>NW_012267226.1:23436301-23437080 GCF_000151885.1 Dipodomys ordii
GGGGGGCTGGGCGGGAGGTGGGGGGACGTTAGGAGGGAGGTGGGGAGGGCCTGAGAGGGGGCGTGAGGCTCTCCTAAAACAGGCATTTAGGAATTTCAGTCTAATGTGTCCCTTCAACTTGAAACTGGTTACTCTTAGAACATAAAAAGGTAAAGTAAAAGATAAAGATCTATGCTTAAAATTGCTATATTTCCCACCGAACATCCCTCTTCTCTGTCTGAGCGAGTGAAAATTGACAAGCTGCAGAGGAACAATTTTAAAGCCCAGAGAGACACAACATTCAACAGAGGCCCCTTCGCCACGGCGGAGGTTCGAAACACTTCCCTTTTTTTTCTTTTAACCTTCTGAATGCCTACCATGCCACCACCTACAACATTTACATTTGAAGTCTAAAAGTGGATGCCAAGAAAGAGATGATTAAAAAAATATCAAAGGTTTGGGAAAATCCTCCTCTTCCATGGAAGTGACAGAATGCTCACGCAGCAGCAGTGACTGATCAGATCCTGACAAGAGCCACAGCACGCTGGCCAGGCCAGCAAAGGCCTTGGCCTGGACCCATATGCCCTCAGTTTACCTTCTACAGATAGTAAGACAATCGAGAGTTAACTTAGCCACTCCAACACCAGCCAACTCCTTCTACTAATGTGCCTCCCTCCCTCTCTTCCATCCCTCCCCTCCTTCCTTCCTTCCTCCCTCCCCTCCTTCCTTCCTTCCTTCCTCCCTCCCCTCCTTCCTTCCTTCCTTCCTTCCTTCCTTCCTTCCTTCCTTCCTTCCTTCCT
>NW_012267226.1:23438376-23439909 GCF_000151885.1 Dipodomys ordii
ATGAAGGAGAGACTGCTGAGGAGATAGTACATGGGGGTGTGCAGGTGAGAACTGAGCGCGATCAGCACCATCATGCCCAGGTTCCCCAGCACCGTGAGCACGTAGATCCCCAGGAAGAGGAGGAAGAGGGGCGGCTGGAGCTCTGGCTTCTCCGTTAGCCCCACCAGGATGAACTCAGTCACTGTGGAGTGGTTTCCTGGGGCCATTTTCTCCACTGAATTCTATGTAGGAACAGAAGAAGAAAATGACGCAGATGATCTCCAGTTTCTGGATCACTCCTCCTATGTGCAAGCAGACAGCGACGGTGGGATCCCAAACTTACTGGACCTGCACCTACGTGTAAGCTAGGACTGTCACTGTTTGCAGTCTCTGCTATGAGACTTGCCATTAGTGCCACTAGTGCCTGCTAGGACTCAGAAATGACAGAGCTGATAACTAATCCACTGACAGACTGAGAGAGTTGTCCCACAGGTCAGCGGACAAAACATAAAGTACAGTCTTTGCACTTTTTATTGAACATTATACTTGATACTCTGGTAAGAGGCACAGATCTTTGAAATGCAATTTAAAATATCTTCAATAATACAAACAACTGTATAATCATTGACAATTAAGGTATATTTGTTTTTAAATGATGTAGATTTATATTGCAAATTCTAAAGCATCTATAAAAAAGAACTACTAGAACTAATTAGGAAGTTAAGCAATAAGTGCAGGAGACCAACGAGTAAAACCTACAACCGTAAAGTCCATGGCAATATTATGAAAATTAATACTTTGTAAATGATTGAACTAAAAAATGTCAGATAGTATCTTTAAAATTATAAAGCATTGCTGAAAAGGACTAAAAATTTACATACATGGAAAGGTATTCCATGTTCACGACTAAAGACTCAACATTGTGAAAACCACAGTGCTTCCCGAACTGATTCACCAGCTCAGCTCAATTGCTACCCGATCCAAAGCTGTGCATTTCAGATTCTGACGTGCTACTCCTTCATAAAACTGTAAGGGGTACAGAACAGTCAGAATAAACTTGAAGAGAAAACAAGGTTTGAAGGCTCACATTTCTTTAAGACTCGCTGCAATGTCACAGTAATCAACATAGCATGATATTGTTATGTGAGCAGATCAGTGGAATGGATTTGGAAGTCCAAATGAAAGCTTGTGCCCCCTTCCTCTTCCTCTTCAAGGGAGGGAGGATACAACAAAAAATTCAACAAATCAGGAATTCAGGTACTCACTGTTCATCCTCCTGGTTGTGAGCGAGCTACAGATTGGGCGCCCCGAAGTGAAATGACTCGACGTTGCTGGTGGCAGTACAAATGAAGACTGTGTTCTCGCCTGGACTTGGGGATCAGGACGCAGATGTCCAGTTGTGAGGTGCTCACACACTCGGTGAGCCAGGCCAGGGCCCCTCCTCGCTGTCCCAGGCTCTGAGCAGCTGGCTCAGCGCACCAAGAGTCTGGCTGTGGAAGAGGCTCATGAAGCAGACAGGAACGCCCCTCAGGACGCCCTTCCACAGGGACGGGC
>NW_012267226.1:23439959-23446867 GCF_000151885.1 Dipodomys ordii
TTCCTTCCCTCTCTCCCTCCCTCCCTCCCTCCCTCCCTTCCTTCCTTCCTTCCTTCCTTCCCTTTCTCCCTCCCTTCCTTCCTTCCTTCCTTCCTTCCTCCCTTCCTCTCTTTTTCACTCAGGGAGTGTCCCACCTCTCAGGATCTTTTTCAAGGCTTCCTTCACGTCCTTGTTCCTCAGGCTGTAGATGAGGGGGTTGAGCATGGGGATCACGGTGGTGTAGAAGACGGAGGCCACCTTCTCCTGGGTGGTGTCGTCGGTGGCTGGCTTGAAGTACATGAAGAGGATGGAGCCGTAGAAGACGCCGACGGCGGCCAGGTGGGAGCTGCAGGTGCTGAAGGCCCTGGCCCTGCCCTCGGCCGAGCGTATGCGCAGGATGCTGGCCAGGATGAAGGCATAGGAGATGACGATGGCCAGGGCGCAGGCGAACACATTGAACCCAACCAGCGTCATCACCCAGCGCTCCTTGCTGTGGTCTCTCGAGCAAGAAATAGCCAGAAGCGGCAGGATATCACAGAAGTAATGGTGGATGACGTTGGTTCCACAGAAGGAGCGGCTGGCGATGTAGGTGGTGTGCACCAGCGCCCCGAAGGCCCCCACCATGTACACGCCGGCCACCAGCAGCAGGCAGGTCCTGCGGGACATGGTGGCGTGGTAATGCAGGGGGCTGCAGATGGCGACATAGCGGTCATATGCCATGGCCGTCAGCATGTAGGAGTCGTCGATGCCGAAGAAGCAGAAGAAGAAGAGCTGGGCCATGCACTCGGGAAAGGCGGTGAGGTTCCTCTGGGTCACAAAGTTCACCAGCATCTTGGGGATGATGACCGAGGAGTAGCAGAGGTCAATGAAGGACAAGTTGCGGAGGAAGTAGTACATGGGGGTGTGAAGCTGAGCGCTGAGCCCGATCAGGACAACCAAGCCCAGGTTCCCCACCGTGGAGGCCACGTAGATGCCGAGGAACAGAAGGAAGAGCGGGAGCTGCAGGCCGGGCTTGTCTGTGAGCCCCTCCAGGATGAAGACGGAGCCCCAGGAATGGTTCCCTGCGTCCATCCTTCCCCGGGGCGTGGCGGGGGGGTTCCCGGGGAAGGTCTCATCAGATACACGCTGGCATCTCGAGGGGCTTGGAGATCCGAGGTCTGGAGCACACAATCTCAGTGACCCACTTGGCAGGCTGAGATCTACTTGTTAATGGAATTCTTACCAGCACATGGTTTAGAAGAGAAACTCAGCTCGCTTCGGTTTGTTTTTTAATAAATGGTAGCAGTTAAAGGTGAAATTGCATTTTGTCTCTGCAAAATGAGCTTTACATTTCCCTATAAAAGAAAAAAAAATACCCGGTGTTATTCAGTGAGCATCTGCGCAGAGCTGTTGTTGACATCCGTGCTTTTCTTTCTATATGAGTTCTCTGCTGTCTTGGATGTGGAGCCCACCCTTTCGGATGCCCCTTGACTTTCCCCTCCGGTGTCAGTATCTTTATTTAGGTCATGCAGATCCTAATTTAATAAAGTGCTTTGCTCTGCTCCAAGCGTCTCGTCCCCACCTGTTTTCTTTTTTTTAATTGGCTTTTCCTTGCTTCTGCGGTATCACAGGTGATGGGAATGAACCAGATAGAGAGCCAGGAAAGGAGGGATGGCAACAGGAAAGGGTTGTTGTGTAGCAAAGGAAACTGGGAGAAGGGGAAGAGCAGACAGGGTCGCAGGCATGGAGGACTTTTGCGTGCCGGCCAGCGTGGAGGCCACCGCGGCCGGGACTTCATTAAATCACAGCACACCACGAGAGAGACAGAGCTCTTGTCTGTGTTTTAAGACATTGGCAGAGAAAGGGATTAAGCAATTGTTTTCAGTCACTAAGTTTGGAAGATACTATGCTATCACCACTTCACAAATGTATTCTTGTAGTTTTCCAAGGTCGCCTAGAAAACGTGCTAACCAGGACTTCTTCCATCGGATTTAGTTCTGAGCCAGTCTGCCCGGTGCAGCACCTTTCTCTCCCGAATCTGGACAAAGTGTGTTCGTTTCTCTGTAGGTTTAGTTATTATGTTACACATTACTTTCCTTCTAAACCATTGCCTCTAATGGTTTTTTCCCTCCATTCTTAACTCTAACAACACAGTTCTGGTCTTTTAGAGCCTTTAATAAATATCAAAATCATTTTGGCCTTATATTTTTAAAAAGACTGTTGTCCCTTCAATGTCTCTAAGACAGGCAAACACACAGAGATATAGATGTTACACCGTGATAAATGAAGAGAGGAAGAAGAAGAGTAGGAGAGTGCAGCAATAATATCCAATGCATGTCTGTGAGATGGGGGTGGGTGGGGTGAGGGGAGGGGTTGGGCAGGCAGGAGACAACCATGGGAGGGGCAACATTGACCAAGATGCACTGTACTCATAAATGACACTTTGAATTGAAACCCTTAACTACTTAAAGATAATTAAAAATAAGGAGTTTATAAATTGACCATAAAACATAAAGGCAACTAAGCAAGCAAACTTTTCCTTTGCATTCTTTAATTTGAGGACATGATGTGAAATAAAAATATTTCCTCTGCTGAGGTCAGGAAGGTAAAATATAACGAAATAGACTGGAATGGAGTGTACCAAGATCTGCCCAGTAGCCTTGAAACACTATAGCAAGTGCACAGAATGTCTGTGAAAAAGAATATCTAGATATATTTAGAAGCCACAGTCTTACCAAAGTTCTGTAGAACGGTCAGACTCACCTGCAAATAATCATCAGGAATATTGCTGCTGGATGTATATGCTTTTATTTTCAGGTTCATACAGTGTATGCATATGAACACACACAAACACACACAACTTACGAGATAAGCCTCATCTCCTTCTGATCCTGGAAGAATAGTCTGTGTAAGAACTCACCGTATTGATGGAGAGGAACAGTTTAAGAGTCAGCCAAGCAGAGCAGACTGCTAGTCCTCCCTGCCTCTGGGGACCTGGGCCTGGTCTCTTGGACCTCAGAAGGTGATTGTGAACCCCTGCTCCCCTCACGGGGCTGGGCTTCCCAGTGGTCGGAATCTACAGGGAAGAGACAATGACAAGAGCCAAATATGTTGGCAGAATGGAAGTATTCTAACTAATAAGGCTTGAGGCATGGAAAACAAAAGATCAAACTTTTCTCTCTGAGTGAGAGAGATTAGCACTGCTTCTTATGAAGTAGCCACCTTTGATACTAGGGAGAAACACTCAGTTGCCTCATCAAAACCAAAACAATAATACCTGTTCTTTACAATTCAAAGTTTTCTATAAATCAGTTCAAGCCCACTTTGTTTTCTTCTGAACATGAGAGGAACGTGTTTTTCTTTAACCCACTTTGCATTTTGGAGTATCACCTGTGTGCGAAAACTAGCGTGAGCGACCCATTTCCTTCTTGTACTTTCCAAAGCTCTCATCTGAAACAGGCGCTCTCTCTGGGCACTGTCTGTCTGTGCATTCTCTTAGCTCAGACCTAAGAGCACACGTGACACTTTGTCAATGAAAATAATTGTGCCTTGTCTTTTCATTTCTTTATCAAAAGTTTAACAGGTCTGTCAGGGTATAATCGACTCCCAGCAGCAGTGCGTCATACGTGTATAATTTTAGGTGAATGTGATGCACGTGCTTACCCATAAAGCACTTTGCTGAATTGAAAAATAATAAACGCACGCAACACACGAGAATCTGTTTGTGTTTTTCTCTGTAATCCTTCCCTGTCAACCTTCTCCCCCTCCGGCCTGAGCAGTCGGGAATCCACGGGTGTCGCTGCAGGCCGGTGTGTGCGTTCCAGAGCCCTGCCCTGAGAAAATGACACCGCAGACCACCTTTCCTGGGCTTTGCGGCTGGCAGACGCGCTGTGAGCATCACGCGTACCTCGCAGGGCCATCAGCCCCTCAGGTTGCCTCCCCCGACCTTCCTCGTGGGGTGATGTCTGTGGATTGTGAGGACCTTGCTGCCTCGCTCACGGTTTTGCTGTGATCAAGGTCAGGAAGCCTGTGTGCATAGTGTTTTATTGTGCATTGTCTTCTAAGCACCAGCATATGCAATGCAAATAAATAGAGGTAAAATTTGTTAATGGTGGTTTTCTCTCCGGAGGAGATATGTGTAGGGATTGGAAGTAAGCAGCAGGGCTCCGCTGGGCAATCACCAGCATCTACTTTTTTTTTCTTGAATCAGATAGTGAACACTTTGTGCTTTATACATTTTAGGGTCTTTAATGCAACTGTCTGATTCTTTCCCTTCAGAGGCCTTAGCCTTAGATGATACTGTAATGAAGGAACAGAACTATGTCCAATAAAACTCTATTTATGAACACTGGAATCTGTATTTAATGTTTTTCCTTTCACTTTAGAAAGCATTTGATATTGTAAAAGGCAGTCTTATATCAGTCATCCCTCACAAATATATACACGTGTCTTTGTGCATGTGTGTGCGTGCGTGTGCCGGTGCATGTGCTGTGTGTGTGTGTGTGTGTGTGTGTGTGTGTGTGTGTGTTGGTGGATGCTGCTACTGGGGCTTGAACTCAGGGCCTGGATCCTCTTTCTTAGCTTTTGGGATCAAGGCTAACGCTCTGTCACCTGAGCTGCAGCTCCACTGCTGGGTTTTTGGTGGTTAGTTGGCAATAAGAGCTTCATCGTCTTGCTTGCCTGGCTGGTTTTGACCTGTGATCCTCAAATCTCAGCCTTCTGAGTAGCTAGGATTATAGGCATGAGCCACTGGTGCTGGCTATTTTATTTATTTTTTAAATGAAAACAAATCAGGACACTGGACGCAACCGATTTATGTGAAAGAAAATGTACCAGTGTTTAGGAAGGACCGTGTTTGTTTCCCAAGCATAATACAGTGATGACTCATTGTTTTTCCTGTGGAGATGTAGTGTGAAGCCAAGTTAAATTAGCTAGGTTGGAAAACTGACAACAGGTAGGTAAATACAAATTAGAAAATTAAGGGGAAACCAGAGGCTTGTTGGATCAAAGGTCTATGTACCTCAGATTTAAAGTTCTGATTATGTGATAGAGGATATAAGATGCGTGTTAAATAAGACCTGGAAGGGTGGAGCAGGCTGCGATGGTTCAAAGCTGAGAGCTTGCAGCTGCTGCGTAGCTCTTTGAAGGGACATGCTGAGGGGACTTAGTTCTCAGTGGAAGATGGCATTTTCATTGTGGCTGAGGAGGACTGAGATAAGTACATAGCAACTACCTAGAAAAAGAGAGAGAAGGTGAATGGATTGGGTCCACATCAGTTTTAATATTTCTGATCGGTGTCACAGTGGTGTGTGTAAGATTAAAAAAAAAACCACCTGGCAAATGAGATCAAAGTTCATGGAAAGAAGAAATAATGACAATAGAATTCTACCAAATAAGGTGAGAGGAATACAGATGCACTCCTATGAAATATTAATTCGTACTGTTAACCAATTAGATATCAATCGTTAGTATCAATTCCAACACTATAGCAGTCAGTGACTGAGGTTTAGAGCATCATTCTCCTATTGTTTCCGTTCACAATCGTTTTGTCCAGCATTTTCATCAGGCGACGTTGAGATCTTTATTCATGAGGTCAGGGGATTTCTGCATGGGCACACAACTAGGATAAACACAGAGGACACTCGGTCCTATCCACAGAACTGACTGATGATGGGCAGAGGTTGACAAAT
This sequence comes from Dipodomys ordii, assembly GCF_000151885.1. Taxonomy (NCBI): domain Eukaryota; kingdom Metazoa; phylum Chordata; class Mammalia; order Rodentia; family Heteromyidae; genus Dipodomys; species Dipodomys ordii. The sequence continues at coordinate 23,445,608 of NW_012267226.1, forward strand.
ATTAGAGAAACAAAAAGATGACACTGACCCACAGCTGGCAGAAGCCAGCGCAGCCGGGGCCGTGCCTCAAGGGAGGGGCTGACCGCGAGGAGGCTGGAAGAGCCTGCTGTGTCCAGGCTCAGGACAAGGAACAGGAGCAGTAATTCATGGAAATAGGCATGAGAGCAAGAGTGTTTGAGAGGAGAGGAAGACCAAGATGATCGCACCAATTCTGCAGAAACAGACACTAATCATGCAACCTAGAGGAGCTGAGGACCAGAGACACCATCCATGCACTCCACAAAGCAGAGGAAAGCATGTCTGTGGAGAAACTGCGTATTTAAAAAGCAGAGGAAAGCAGGTCTGTGGAGAAACTGCGTATTTAAAAAGCAGAGGAAAGCAGGTCTGTGGAGACATCTGTGTATTTAAAAAGCAAGGGTACACAGGGCAACCTGGTGGTTATGGTTTTGCCCTGATTTTGTTTGATGAGTATGGCTTTGGAATCTTTTATTTCAATGATAATCAGTGAGTTAAATAGAAAGCCATCATGATAGTTATGCAGAAGACAGGCACATAGGAAACTCATGCACTGGAAATACTTGATGTGCGGAGCAGAATTCTCCACAATCCTCAGCCACAGCCTCCATGACCTGAGCCAAGTATCATTCTCGTAATAGCACAGGCCCTGGAGCCACAGGGACCCGGCAGACCTGCCCTGTGCCCACCACCCCAGGAACAGCCATGTTCCAGCACACGAAGCACCATCAGTCACGAGAAGGCTCTCAGCAGCTTTAGGAAACATCTGGATGTGATACAAGGGGTGAAGCCCGGGGTATCGTGGTCAGATGAGGTCCAAAGCGTCTGATGCTGGGACTCCAGTCTTCGTGACAATGTGCTCTCACATGGTCAGTTAGTAGCGGCAGTAATCAGATGGTTTGAAGACATGAATTGTTATCATATTTTGCTAGGGTGTAATATTTTTTATATGGATATTCTTTTTGCATGAAACTTACTTAGGGCCATTTTGACATCCTTATTTCTCAGGCTGTAGATCAATGGGTTCAGCATTGGAACAACAGTAGTATAAAACACAGAAGACAATTTTCCATGGTCCCTGGAGCTGATGGAGGAGGGGCGCAGGTACATGAACGCCAGAGAACCAAAGAACAGAGAAACTGCAGAGAGGTGGGAGCTGCAGGTGCTGAAGGCCTTGGACCTGCCCTGCGCGGAGCGAATGCGGAGGATGCTGGCGATGATGAAGATGTAGGAGCCCAGGATGGT
>NW_012267226.1:23452837-23455664 GCF_000151885.1 Dipodomys ordii
CCAAAGGCAAATCCCCCTGAAGGTCGAGGCTTTGAGCTCTGCCACCAACCACAGCGACGTTGCGTTGAAAGGGACCAGTCACTGTGTACCTGAAGGAAAAACCCCCTGAACGTGGGGAACTGGCCCAGTGAAGGTGAACTTTCTAGTTACCAAATTGTAGGAGTTGACTTGGTATTTATATTGCTCTATATTTAAGATTATGTATTCAAGATAAAATAAACTTAAGCTTTATTCATTCATATTTGGGTAGGGACAGGGTTTGCTGCATGGAGAGCCCCTGGGCTCTGCCCCCGGGGTCCCCAGGACTCTGGGAGGCCACAGCACTCAGGAAGCACCAGGAGGAAGCATGTCTGCGGTGAAGCAACAGACAGGGTGTGTCCTCAAACATTGTCACCTCCAGGGTGTGTCCTCAAACATTGTCACCTCCAGGGTGTGTCCTCAAACATTGTCACCTCCAGGGTGTGTCCTCAAACATTGTCACCTCCAGGTCTTTATGGTCTTGTTTCCTACACTCTCTGTTCCTCAGATACTTCCAGCTCTTGCAGTTCAGCTCCAGAGCCTGGGAGTTTATCCGTCCCGCTGCCCCCCCCAGCGCATGGGTAGAACACTGCACTGAGCACAGACAGCTTCAAGCACACGGCCACCTGAAGGAGTCACATGGTTTTCTTTCAAAAGTTTGGTTATCGTGACTCAGTAATTATTTTATATGAAAGATATTATGATGGCCATGACATCACTAGGAACAATTTTTTTTGTGTGTGCCAGTCCCAGGGCTTAAATGCAGGGCTGGGCACTGTCTTTTAGCCTTTTTTTTTTAACTTATGTCTGCTCCTCTTCCACTTGAACCATAGCTCTACTTCTAGCTTTTTGTTGGTAATTGGAGATAAGCGTCTCACAGACTCTCCTGCCCAGGGTGGCTTTGAACAATGATCTTCAGACCTCAGTCTCCTGAGTAGCTAGGGTGACAGGCGCGAGCCACCAGCGCCCGCTGGCAGTGAAGGTTTCCAGCACCAAATCATGTGGGACCACGAGGATGCGGTATGTTTATTCTTGGATGGAAACATCCACACGCAGCAGGGTATAATTGCACGCAGGATGAAAGATATACACTCCTCCCCCCCCACACACACATCACAACAGCACAATTGATTGATGGGATTCCAGGAGAGGTAAAGAAAATGAAGGAGGACTAATTTTGAGATACATTCCACCTGTGTATGAAGATTGCATAAGAAAACTCACTACAAGCTGTTGAGTAATACAGGGGTGGGGACAGAGAGCCCATTGGAGGAGGTTAACCGGATGAAATGACAATATGGAGTGCCTGAAGTACAACTGTGGAAACCCTTGAGTAATTAACATACACTGGACACAATGAGTGACAGGTGACAGGTCCTGGCTGTGTGGGCTCCACTGGGAGGAGGGGCTGAGCAGAGAGGACAGACATGGCTGCAGTACTTCGCATTCACGTATGAAGATGAAATACTGAAACCATTGAAATTGTTTAAGAAGTGGGCTAGGGGAGTGAAGGATGTGGTGAGTATAACTGGAAGACACTGTAAGTATGGAAATGCCACAATGAAAGTCTCATGTACAACTCATATATGCTAGAAAAATTGCTTCAATAAAAAACGAGAAGCCAGATGCTGGTGGCATAGGCCTGTAATACTAGCTACACAGGAGGTTCAGAGTCTATGAGACTCTTAGAGTCAATTAACCACCAGAAAACTGCAGGTGGCTCTGTGGCTCAAGTGGTCTGGCACTTGCTGAAGAGCTCAGGGACAGTGCCCAGGCCCAGAGTTCAAGCCCAGGACTGAGAGAGAGAGAGAGAGAGAGAGAGAGAGAGAGAGAGAGAAATGTTACTCTTTCTGATAGAAGCATAAACTTCCATTTTGTATATGTACCACATTTTCTTCATCCATTTGTCCACAGAGGGGTATCTGGGTTGATTCCATATCTTGGTTATGGTAAAACATGTTCCAATTCATATGGTTGTACTGGTGGCTTTAGTGTGTCATTTGTAAGGAAATGGAAAGACTTGGAAAAACTAAGTGAACTAATCCAGACCCAAAGAAATATAAGCTGCATGTTTTCCCTCATTTGTAATAACTAGAATGTGCCTGTAAAGCAACAAGTAAACCCAATGGACAGTAAAAGACAAATAATAACACTCAAACATGATTAATTAAACAGCAGTCTAAACATTCACACAATGAGAACAGAGAGGACATTCTTAGAAGAGGATGTCAAGGGTTTAACAGCGACATGCATCACATCATATCAAACGATGCTTATTGAAATGAACTGCAAGGAATGGAAGAATGTTTTTTATTATACTGTTTGTGGCTCTTTTTTCCCTTTTCTTTTCTTCTTTCCTTTTTTCTTTGGTTGATTCCATCTGTTGCAGTTTCTGATTTCTGTACTCTTTTGCTTGTGTCTAAGTTTATCTGATTTGGGGAGCAGGAGGGAGAGCACAGATATGGTGAGACAAAGGGTGAACGAGTTCAGCAGCGATGCTCACTACAGAGTAGGTTGGAAATGAACTAAACAAATATGGAGGGAGGGGAGTTGCAGGGGAAAATGGTGAGAATGAGGGAGGTGGTGACACTGTTCAAAAGGAAATGTACTCATTAGCTGAATCATGTAACTGTAGCTGTGAGAGTTTGTAGATCACATTTAGAATAAAATTCATACGAGAGAGAGAAGTAATACCACTAGAGAAGAATTGTACACATGGCCTCATCTCTCAACCAAAATGCAGGCAAACTGAAAATCTGAACACAATCAGTGTAAATACCTTTGAGAAACTTTCCATTTCATAATAAAG
>NW_012267226.1:23456380-23457223 GCF_000151885.1 Dipodomys ordii
ACAAGTGCCGCGCAGGGCAGCTGGCCGCATGTGTGGGACGCAGGAAAAGACCCTGGGCCTGGCCTGCCTTGCCCAAAGGCAAATCCCCCTGAAGGCCGAGGCTTTGAGCTCTGCCACCAACCACAGCGACGTTGCGTTGAAAGGGACCAGTCACTGTGTACCTGAAGGAAAACCCCCTGAACGTGGGGAACTGGCCCAGTGAAGGAGAACTTTCTAGTTACCAAATTCTAGGAATCAATTCATTATAGTTTTAAAATGATTTATTAAACTATATTTTTTATCTTGTGCTTCTTCCCATGTTGGCTAACCATAGTGAATGGTTTCAATGCTTTCGGATAAACTAATGACTGAGTTGTGACCATGTGACTCCCTCAGGAGCCGTGTGCTTGTCGGGTGTCTGTGTTCAGTGCAGTGTTCTACCCATGCGCTGGGGGACAGCAGCAGACCGAGCAAGCCCTAAGCTCTGGAGCCCCTGCCCAGGGCTTGGTTTTCTTCTGAGGTGAAGGCCAGCATCCGATTCCCGTCACCTAGCCCCTAAGTTGGGGAGGAAAGTGTGCATTTTCTGAATGAATCAATGAATGGAATGAAACATTCAAATTATGATGGCAATGCACATTTGTTGTCACTGCTGTTGAAACTGGAGTTCGATGCACTAAATCAGAACACAAACCTAATTTAATTCACATACATATTCACAGTTAAGTCAGATTAAAGATACACAGAGGTCAGGCAAAGAATTTTTTTTTTGGGTCCAGTCGTGGGGCCTGAACTCTGGGCCTGGGCGCTGTCCCTCAGCTCTTCAGCTCAAGGCAAGCGCTCTACCACTTGAGCCACAGCACCACT
>NW_012267226.1:23468768-23484248 GCF_000151885.1 Dipodomys ordii
CTTATTAAGCAGGAGTACAATTAACTACTTGGTACAATTAGAAAAAGAGAGAGAAACTGAGAGAGAGAGCTACAGAAGGTAATTGAGTATTTGTAAATTTCTATGCATACCATATCTGACACTTATATCACACATATATAAATGCTCATTTAAACTTTATTGTTTATCATGTTGTTTTGTGAATAAATTATTTGTATGTAACCTCAGGGTACAAACAAGATTGGCTCAATGCCACAAGAGTGACTAGGACAGCATAGACACCAGAGGCACCTGGTAGAAGCCAGGGTTAGAAGGAGCAAATTAAGGGAAATAGAAGGGCTTCCACTTGGATGTCATCATAATATAGATGGCACTCTACTAAAAGTGTACAATTTATGATGCTTTGGTTTTATGATAATAGAGCAACAAGGGCATGTGTTCAATGGAAACCATTCTTCAGATTTTGAATTTTGTTCTCTTCTGGTGGTAGGAACACCCATGTGAGACCCTTCTCCCCCGCCTCCCAATACTGGTCAATATCAGCCAGCTGCTGCTTTCAGTCAGGTGTGTGTCCTGAGGTCTCAGGCGGGACCCAGTGAGCTGTGCTTTCCTGATACTGAACTGTGTGTAGTCATCAGTGCCCATCTAGGTGTGGATGTGAGATATTCAACACCTTGAAAAATAAGATAGGCACAGGGTTAGCTGATTTTATCCCAGTGTGGTGTACTGGAAGGATTCTGAGCACAGTTAAGGGATCATTTATAGCTAAGCTTGAAGTTTGGTAAGTTAGATATTGTAAATGCATTTTGGCATTATATTCAATTTCCAGGGGTGTCTTGGGACATAGCAAATATAAGCTAAATAATAGGACTAAATGATTCAGGCCCAAATTACCATGGGTGGTAAAAGAGGTAGGTAAAAGTTTAAAGGATTGGGGCTGGGAAGGTGGCTCAGTGGTAGAGTGCTTGCCTTGCATGCTTGAGGCCTGGGTTCTATTCCTCAGCACCACTTAAGCAAAAAGAAAAAAGCTGCAAGTGGTGCTGTGGCTCAAGTGGTAGAGCGATAGCCTTGAGCTGAAGAGCTGAGGAGTTCAGGCCCCATAACAGGACACCCCCCAAAAAAAAGTTTAAAGGATTATTGCCTAGTTACAAATTACCACTTCTTTCATGATTAATGAGACAAACTAGAATAAGTTTGCAGTTGGGTAATCTAGCAGATGCTGTCAAATACCCAGATCACCAGGACCAACTTCATTAGCAGTGGTGGAAATTATAGCAAGTCTGTCCTGACTGAGCACCATGTAGAGCACAGCATTGTTCTGAGTCGATCCTGGACCTGGCGTGTTCTATTAATCCTCTCCAAGATTTAATAACTAAGAAATGTCCCTGGGTTATAGTGATGCTTGAAAAAATCCACAAATCTTCAGAATAAATGTGTACTATCTGGTTTGCAGAAGCAATTCCTAAGATGCCAACATGTACAAAGATATTTACATAAGTTAATACACGATTATATATACATATGTATATCACAACAGTTCAGCTGATTGATAGGATTGAGGGAAAGGTAAAGAAAATGAAGAATGACTAATATTAAGATACATCTCACCTGTGTATGAAGATTGCCTAGGAAAACTCACTGTTGCGTTTTCTCTCAACAAGCTGTTGAGTAATACAGGGATGGGGACAGAGAGCCCCTTGGAGGAGGTTAAACTGATGAAATGACTCTATGGAGTGCCTGAGGACCCACTGTGGAAACCCTTGAGTGATTAACATACATTGGACACTAAGAGTGACAGGAAAATGAGGCAGGTCCTGGCTCTGTGGGTTCTACTGGGTGTGGGGAGGGTAAGCACAGAGGGCAGATATGGCTGAAGTACTTTGCATTCATGTATGAAAATAAAATAAGAAACCTGTAGAAGTTGTTTAAGAAGTGGGGAAAGGTCAAGAGAAAGATGGAGACGGAGACACTATAAATACATATGGAAATGCCACAATGGAAGTCTCGTGTACAACCTATCTATGCTAATAAAAATGTTTCAATACAAAATGAAAACTATCATTCTTTCTGATGGAAACAGAAAATTGCATTTTTGTGTATATACCACATTTTTTTGGATCCATTTGTACATGGAGGGGCATCTGGGTTGATTCGCTATCTTAGCTATGTTAAACAATACTCCAATGAATATGGTTGTACTGGTGGCTTTAGTGTCTCATTTTTTAGGAAGTGGAAAGACTTGGAAAAAACTATACTAAGTGAACTAAGCAAGACCAAAACAAATATAGGCTGCATGTTTTCCCTCACTGTAATAACTAGAATGCACCTGTAAATCTTCAAGTAAACCCAATGGACAGTATATGACCAATAGTTACATTTGAACATGGTTATTTAAACAGCAATGTAAACATTCACACAAGAACAGAGAAGGACATTCTTAGAAGAGTATCTCAAGAGCTCAATAGCTACATGCATAATATCATGTAAAATGATGTTTATTGAAATGAACTCCAAGGAATGAAAGGCTTTTTTAACAAACATAATGTTTGTGGGGTTTTTTTTTTTTGGTTTTTGTCTTTCTTTTCTTCTTTCTTTTTTCCTTTGGTTTAGTCCCTTCTGTTGCCATTTATGATTTCTGTACTCTTTTTTCTTATATATGTTTATCTGATTTGAGGAAGGGAAAGGAGAGCACATAAATGGTGGGACAAAGAGTAAACCAATTCAGCAGAGACCTACTAGACACGATGTTGGAAATGAACTAAAGAACACTGGAGGGAGGCAGAGTAGGGAAGGGAAAAACTGGGAAAGAATGAGGGAAGGGATGACACTGTTCAAACGGACATGTACTCATTACCTGAATTATGTAACTGTAGACCATCTGTACTTCACCCTTACAGTAAATTAGAGAGAGAGAAAGAGATAGATAGACAGACAGAGAGAGAAAAAATTATACCACTAGAGAGAATTGCACGCATGGCCTCATCTCTCAACCAAAATGCAGGCAAACTGAAAATCTGAACACAATCAGTGTAAATACCTTTGAGAAACTTTCCCCCGGGCTAGAGCCTGGTCCCACTGCCGCCCGCAGGGGCTCTGCCGCTCCTCTCCTCTTCCCTCGGGGTCAAGCAGAATGCTGCCACTCATCTGGGTGAACTTCAGCAGCCCTGCAATTGTGTCCTGTTTTCTCCAGGAACTGCAATAATTTCACAAACAGGAGATTTTAAATCATCTTGGTCTCCCTGTGGGTATTGATGTATTAATCCCCAAAGTCAGAAGCCTTATTAAGCAGGAGTACAATTAACTACTTGGTACAATTGGAAGAGAGAGAGAAACAGAGAGAGAGAGAGAGAGAGACAGACAGACAGACAGAAAGAGAGAGACAGAGAGAGACAGAGAAAGAGACAGAGAGAGAAGAGAGAGAGGAGAGAGAAAAGAGAGAGAGGGATAGAGGGAGGGAAAGAGGGAGAGAGATACTAGATTAGACAAATATATGGGAGATAATTATAATTTCTTTGCATACAAAATTCTTTTTATTTTTATACCTTATTATAATAAAATTAGTGGCACTTTAGTCATAAATATTCATGATCCTAGTAATCATTAGTTGTCTGTCCATAGTTTTCATGAAGTTATTTTAAATTTGGTTTTATGTCTAAGGAGAAGTCTTTGCCCCTGTTATTCTATAACCTTTAAAAGAATGGAAAATTACTACAATTCCAGTTACATTATTTTTAGAATATCTTTTTCAGCATATGGGATTTCACCTGAAATTTCAATCCAGATTTTGATATTGCACAAAAAAGAACAAGTTGAAGTCCGATGTTTTAGTTTTCATTTTCAAAAACTGTGTATCAAAATAAATGAAAATCATTTTTAAGAGCAAGCACGTTTGATTTCTGGTGATATTACATAGTTACAAATTAAAAGGTTGTTTAAATTACCCAGGGCTGCTTTGCTCTGAATGTATTTTAGCTGGGCGCTGACAGCCTCTCCCCCACATCGACTCTGGCAGGGGAGGGTGGCGCTCCTGTGTAGCAGGGTGCAGAGCTGGGTGATCGCACTGTTAGCCCCAAACCATGAGAATCAGGTGCACTCCAGGTTTTATTGACTAAGAATGCTATTGGGAAATTCATGCTTTCATTCCCATAAATTTTTTATGAGCATCAAGTGACTAGGTTGTGAGAGTTTGGTGATATTTGCAACTGAGATACATAATGCATTTTATCCGGTGAAGACTAGTGGGAATGTATCAGCCAAAGGAGCAAGTGATTTTAGTTTTTTCAGTCAGAGTACCTGTCACCCTGCAGTATTGTCAATGCAGTTGTAAATTGAATTTGAAGTGCTATTAATACTGTCAAACAATTTTTATCCGTTTGTATATCTTACTCTAGATTATGTACAAGTAACATCTAAATAAAATTACACTTTTAGCCCAAAAAAAGGCCCATTTGACACTTATTTTACGTATCTAAGGGTTCACTTTAAACTTTGTTTTTTGTGTGGTGCTGTTTGTGAACAAATTGTTCAAATGTGCCTAGGCAGTACTAACAAGGCTGGCTTGAGAGCCAGCAAGAGTGACTAGAGCCGCTGAGGGCAGGGTGGCCCCGGCACAAACCGGTCTGGGGACGGTGTGCACGGTGCCCCTCCCAGGCCCTTGGTGGAGAAGGTCTTGGAAGCCCCTCGGCGCGCGGGCTTCGGAGGGCTCCTGCCCCGGAGGCTGGACTCCTGCAGGCCTGAGCTCAAGAGGGAACCTAATTTCTTTTCTAATGTGGCCCTTGTGGTTAGAGGGGAGCAGAGACAGGAAGAGAATGACGGCCATGAGAAAGGGCCGGAAGATGCGGGGAGCCCCCGGAGCATTTGGACCTATCACTTGATGCATCTATCTTAGACTTCTGGCTGTTTCTTGTTGCTCCATGTTAAGTCTCCTGAATACTCGATAAAAATTCTGGGAAGAGGCATGTGAAACCAAATTTTTTTTTTGAGTGCAGTAGTTATTCATTCATTCACTTATTAATTTACATGTTCACAACTCAGTATTTTCCAACTAACATTCAGTAGCAAGTCTCCATTAAACATCTCTGACTAGCCAAGAAAAACAGCCAAGCGAGATGCCAGGCACACACAGCAGGGCATGGGTACCAAAGCAGATAATCCAGGGGTGCACTGGTCACCTTGAAGCTAGGATTTCTGTATTGGAAGTTCAGGAAACGTCTATCCAGTTTAAGCAGTATCGTGCTTCGGTGTATCATGGGAGAGAGTCAGTCTGAAGGGAATGTTCTAGTTAGAGTAGGTGAGAGGTTCCAGGCAGCAGGAAGATGTTCACAGAGACAAAACAAATTATGGACAATTCTGAGGTACCCAGAGGTGAACCAAGTAGATAAGTCAGGCACTGAGGGGCTGAAAGACACCAGTGGTCCAGTGATTTCATAGAAATCTCTGTGAATGTGCTATGTAGTGGCACTCGTGTGAGCAGACCCCGCTGTGTGGCCCACACCCCACAAACACAGCCGAGGCCACTGAGAAAGGTCTGTCCTGTTTGATAGTGGAGACCCACAGCCATGCTTTCACGTCAATTTGTGTATGTACTATGCTCTGCCCTTGTCTGGCCAGTGCTCTACCCCTAACACTCCAAGCACAGCTTGGAGTTTGCACAGCTGTCTGTCTGTCTGTCTATGTAACATCTATCTAATCTCTATGTAATTCTTTCACACTTGCTTGGGGGGAGATGCTCTACCGCTTGAGCCATGCTTCCTGTCCTTTTACACGTTTTCCCCCAGGCAGTCTCTCTCTCTGTCTGGTGCAGCCTGGGCTGTGATTCTCCTCCGAGCTTCCAGCATCTCTGGGGATGACAGGCATGCACTGTACCAGCCTCTGTGCCTGGCAGGTATCGCCCGGCCCAGTGGCAATGGAGTCTCCCCAACTTTTTGTTCCAGCTGACCTTGAAACCGTGATCACTTGATCTTAGCCTCCCAAATAGTTACGTCTTTTGTATTTTGAGTTGGGGTCACCTTCACGTTACCTGGACTGGTGTTGAAATCACAGTCCTCCTCCCTCTGCCTTCTGAGTAGCTGGGACTGTAAGTGTGAACATCTACATCTGGCTATACCACACACATGTGTGCATTTATAGAATCTATCCAGTAAGTGTGTGTGTGTGTGTGTGTGTGTGTATCCAAGCACTCAGCTTATTATCCTGGTGAGAAGCTCACAAGTGGCCATGCCAGGAAAGCTGGGTGTTTTGTACCTGGATGCTTTCACACGAGAGCAGAAGTGTGTGCACTGTCTGCCTCTGGGGATGACCTAGGGACCCAAGTCTCAAATCAGAGGTGAGGGGGTGATGATAGAGAGCCCATAAGGCTCTATAGCAGGAATTTTCACAAAGACAGCTTGGTCATTAAGACTGATTCAGAAGGATGTGGTTCTAGCATTTTCATCTGATACCCAGATCTCTTCCATCTGTCTATCATCTAACCGGAACTTTGCTGAGGCCAGAGTGAAGGAAAATAAACAGGTGCTCAACTTAAAGACATTTTTTTTCCCTTCCAAAGCAGATGTTTGAGTATCTGCTTAAGAATTTTCCCTCGGTCCCTTAGCCAGATAGACCACTGCATTGTAACTGGTCCCTGGAAGGGGCGGGCCTGGTTGGCTGCAGCTGGCTTGGGGTTGGTGACTCAGAGCTGGAGGCTGCAGAGGGGGCAGTGAGCAGCGTCCAGCTCTGAGGCGGTGTGCGTCCGTCCGTCCATCTGCCAGCCAGGTGCTCCCCCCACCGCCTCCCCAGCGCCGGCCTGTGGATTTGGGGGGCTGCTCTGACTCCAAGCCTGCCGGAGCCCTGGTTTGTGATCCTTGATGATTTCTGCAGTCTTGGGTGGTGGTGAATGGGTGTGAGCACAGGGCGCTTAGCCATCGGCGTGTAATCCCTTCTGACCGCTGTCTCTGTCTGTCTCCCTGTTCCTGACTGCCACCTCTTCTTCCTCAAGGCTCTGGTCTCAATTTTTTCTAGGGTTTGTTTCATGGAGATGAGGCTTTCGGTCATCATGCAGACCCAGTGGGTGTAGCGCCCAGTCCCTCCATGCACGGATGTGGGACTCACCCTGTCCTTTTTGTAAATACCCGGGAAGTGAAAACTTCAGGGCTGAAAATGCCACAGTCATCCTAAATCTCCCCCGCGGCTCCTGCCTGGCAACAGGCTGCTGGGTGTGGCTGGCTGCACCGCCCTTCTCCCCCACCCCTCCTCCTCCTCTCTCCCCCCCATCTCATGTCTCCACTTCTGCAGGTTCCCTCCCAAAGAAACCCTTGGCTCTGTCCTCCATCCACACCACTGCCTTGAATCCAAGGCCTCTCCTTGGTGTCCCCCAGGGCTGTTCTCTCCCGGCAGAAATCCTTCTGAGATTCCATCCAGAGAGACAGAAGTAATCCTTTCCCCAAATAGTGCTGTGTATACGGGGAAGCGCGGGGAAGAGGGCGCGGCATAGCGCAGTTCCTCAGCCAGGGGTTTGTTCTGCACATAGAATCTGTAGGGGACCCAGGTCTGCTTCTGTCTTCTGCTTGTCAACCTCGAGCAGTACTGCAGCCTGGGAGCTTTGCTTGCCTGATGCAACCCTTCTGCTTTTTGCTCATGTGTGTGCCTCCTGCTTGAAGCTTCCTGCAGGTGTGACCAGACTCTCTCCCTCCCCAGCCCTAGCCTCCTCTGCCTGCCCTCGTATGAATGATATGGAAGCCTAGTCCATCTCTTCTGGAGCTTTAACTGCTCCTGTGCTTGCTTGGTGCTACTGCCAGAATGTGATATCTATCTGTTGTCTGTCCATCCATCCATCCATCCATCCATAACATTTTCTTGTATATATGCATATACATAGATCAAGAAAGTGTTCTCTTTCTATATATGTCCATATGTATAGGTGTGCATATGTATCTCTCTATAAAAGACATCTCTATATGTATCATAACTTGGCTATGGTGAATAGTGCAGCAATGAACATGGCTGTGTATGTAGCTTTACTGTATCTTTAATTGTGATCTTTTGGATACATGCCCAACAGTAAACATACTTTTGGAAAGGTGGGCTGGGTATGTGAGGCAGCCCTAAGTGTCTGAACAGTTTCCTGTGGGGCAGAGCTTGGTAAGTCTTACGGCCCCGGGGGGCGTTTGAAAGGAGCCTTCCTATTGGCAGATTTGCCCACTTCTCTCTGCCTTTCCTCTTTCTAGCTGCAGGGTACCCCACTGGATGTGTTCTTCTGCTGGAAATATGCACTTAAGGCGCTGTGTTTGCTGGACCATGTTCAGTGGGGCCCTCTGTTCACAAAGAGTCTTTCCCACAGACACTTCATTCCACCATGGTGCGTGCCAGTGGCCTACTTGCTGGTCAGAACAAGCCAGGTAAGCCTGCCCAGCGACACCTCCTCGCCCCGTCTCTGGGGTGCTTAGCAACGTCCCTGGGTTATGGATGGCAGTATACGAAAGCTTGCTGAGCTCCGTTACCTGATATCGCCTCAGTGGCACTGAAGAGCATCTCTGTGGACTTATCCATCCATGAGTTCGTGGCCGGCGTGTCTGCAACCCTGAACTATGAAAACGAGGAGAAAGTCCCTCTGGAGGCCTTCTTTGTCTTCCCCATGGATGAAGACTCTGCTGTCTACAGCTTCGAGGCGCTCGTGGATGAGAAGAAGATTGTGGCGGAATTACAGGACAAGATGAAGGTAATGAGGAGGGCCCATTCCCTCCTCACTTCTTATTTCCTGAAGACACACTCTTTACAGTGCCATGAAACCCAGCCTTTCCAATGGCGAATGTCCACTTCTTTTATTGCTTGCCTAAAAGAGAAATAATAATAATAAATAATACACGAAGAATACTAGTAGAGGGGTGAGGGGACTCAATTAGAGGCATCTGAAGCGGACCTGTGAAATCCAGCGGGCCATGGCGTGCCTCTTACTGCTCAGGGCCGTGTGGCACTCTGGACTATGATAGGGTTTCTGCTGCTCAGAGCCGTGTGGTGCTCTGGTCTGTAGGCCATGCTCCGCCGCTCAGGGCCGTGTGGCACTCTAGACTATGATGGGGTCTGTAGGCGGTGCTCTGCCGCTCAGGGCCGTGTGGCGCTCTGGACTATGATAGGGTCTCTGCTGCTCAGAGCCATGTGGTGCTCTGGTCTGTAGGCCATGCTCTGCCGCTCAGGGCCGTGTGGCGCTCTGGACTATGATAGGGTTTCTGCTGCTCAGGGCCGTGTGGCGCTCTGGACTATGATAGGGTCTCTGCTGCTCAGAGCCGTGTGGTGCTCTGGTCTGTAGGCCATGCTCCGCCGCTCAGGGCCGTGTGGCGCTCTGGACTATGATGGGGTCTGTAGGCCGTGCTCTGCACTTGTCCTTAGCTCTGTCCTCCTGCTCTCCCAAGGCCCAGAAAAAGTACGAGGAGGCCCTGGCCCAGGGCTTCCAGGCGTACTTGCTGGAGGAGGACGCCTGCTCCCGGGACGTGTTCCGCTGCAATGTGGGGAACCTGCAGCCGGGCTCCAGGGTGGCCCTCACCCTGCGGTACGTCCAGGAGCTGCCCCTGGAGGCAGACGGGGCCCTGCGCTACGTGCTCCCCACCATCCTCAACCCCAGATACCACCTGTCAGGTGAGAGCCCCTGCCCTGGCTGCCGCGGGGTCGCACGGTAACTAACACTGGCAGGCTGACCAGCGCGGAGGTCCGCTTTGCAGCTCTGCCTGCGGACAGCAGCCTGGACCTGAAGACCCCGCTCACACCCCTGGAGCAGCTGCCCTACACGCTGAGCATGTGTGCCACGCTCAGCTCCCAGCTCGGCATCCAGCGGGTCCAGTCCAACTGCGCCCTGAGCCCCGTCCTGTTCCTTGGCCAGGACAAGACCCGCGCTCAGGTAGTGGCGGGTCCTCGCACTCTGGGCCGGGTGTTTTCCCAGCCCTTCCCAGATCTTTCTGGCTTTCCCTGTTGGCAGTGAGCCACCTCGTGCCAATCCCGGGAGAAGCCCTGGCCCAGCTCTGACCCTACCCTTTGTTGGCCCCCAACGCAGGTCTCCTTGGCAGAAGGGCACAAGTTCGATCGTGATGTGGAGCTCCTGATCTATTACATGGAGGTGCACAGCCCCCGCGTGGCTGTGGAGCTGGGCGGGCCGGCGGCCAAGCCAGGTACCTCCTTTCTCGCATTCACCGTTCAGTATGGTGATTTCCACAGCATCCGGTGGGGCTGGGTCTGAGCAGAGCCCTCACCTGAGTCCCTGAATGAGAGCACAGTATGGGTGATCATAGTGGCAAGTGCCCCTGGGTTCCTGCCAGCAGGGCTGAGTCTGGGGAGGTCCTGGGGCTGAGATGGAAGAACAGAGCCTGAGGGCACGGAGTCTGCCTGAAAGAACTGCAGAGCAGAAACACATCCTGTGCCCGTTGTGAACCCGGTGTGCGTGAACAGAAACACATCCTGTGCCTGTTGTGAACCCGGTGTGCATGAACTCACACAGGTCTCACGGCGGCCTGATTATTCCAGAGTTCTGCTCTCATTAAAATCAGCTGCGTCTCAGCACAACCGCCATCTACCCACACATACCAATTGCTGCCTTCCATTCTACACCCAGAGACCTGAGCCCCGCCAGGGCATTTTCTGACTGATGTGCTGTCAAAGTTGTTTGATTAGGCATGTCCCATGGATATGCCACTAGTTAAACAGAGTCCCATTTCCTGTCAGACAGAATTCCAGCCCCAAAGGGCAGAACTATCATGCTGGCCGAACTCTGCAAGCATAGGGAGTGGGAGAAGCCTGTGTTCTCTTCCATCATCAGCACTAATGAGCCCTGATCACTTAATTTCTGTCTCTAGACTAGTGATTCATATCTAGACTCAACTTTCATTTGCTTCTCAAACACAAACCGCAGCTGTGGCTTGAAACTGATGCATAGAGTTGTCTCCTATGACCTAACGTTGCTCATTGGTTCCAAGGGAGCCGCCTAAATGAAGTGGATGGGGCTGTTGGTGGGCCGTGACCGCTCTGTCGTTGGTTTGAGGCTCAGGAGCACCACCTTTTTTGTCAGATTACAATGGAACCCCTGTGATGACTACCCACCCATGTGACTTGCAGGGAAGGCTTACCTTTTCGGATGAACGTGTCTCCTTCTTTGGGCCCCTGTTGGGATGTGATCTCTAGTACATGCCTTCCCTTGCTAACCGGCTGGTGAACTGGCACACAGGGCTCATACTGTCATGTTCCCTCCTGCCTGCGAAGCCCACCTTCCTTCTGCTCTTTCACGAGAATCTATCTCACCTCCCACCGCTGCCGCAAGCGGAAACATCACCAGCATCGAATACCAGGAGTTAAACTGGGGTTTTCTCAGTCAAATCCACTTCGATTGATGGGGGGGGAGACAAGGGCTTGGGGGGTGTCTTTGGGAATCTTTACCTCCAAGGTCTGTGCTGTGTGTTCAGACACCCTCATGGGGGACCCATGCGCCATGGTGAGCTTCTACCCCGAAATCCCAGAAGTGGAGACCTCGAGGAGCTGTGGAGAGTTCGTCTTCCTCATGGATCGCTCGGGCAGCATGCAGTGCCCCATGGGAAAAGAGAATCGCTCCCAAATGCGCATAGACGCCGCCAAGGTAAAAGCAAAGCTCGCTCTGCCGCGGGAGTCCCGTGTTCACGTGGGGATGGGCCTGAGGGGTTCGGCAGGGCCGCGTGGACGCCTCCTCCATCAGCTAGGACAGCGGGGAGGCCACCCTGGGGGTCACCAGGGTCAAGGGTCCTGTGGGCATCCATCTACCCCCGCGGGCTCTCATGTTACCTCCTTTCCTGCTCCCCTTCAGGAGACGCTGATCCTGCTGCTCAAGAGCCTGCCGATGGGCTGCTATTTCAACATCTATGGATTTGGCTCTTCCTATGAGGTGTTCTTCCCGTAAGTTTCTGGAAAGTTCCCCCCCCCCAACAACAACATGTAAAAGAAAGGAATCCTTATTTGCATGGGCGAGTGTAGATCTGGCACGGCCATGGGGTGACAGGCCGTGGTGGCGTCACCTGCCCGGCGTGCTTGCGTCTGTCAGGGAGAGTGTGAGGTACACTCAGAAGTCAATGGAGGCGGCGGTGGAGAGAGTCAAGCTCATGTCGGCGGACCTCGGGGGCACTGAGATCCTCACACCCCTGCAGAACGTGTTCCGAGGGCGACCCATCCCAGGCCACCCGCTCCAGGTGAGGCGTGTCACAGCAAAAGCAAGGCGGAAAGAGGGAAAACTCGGTGCACGCATCCATGCCTCCCAGCCTCCTGGCTGGGCTGTGGAAACGTGGCCCTGTCGGATTCGGCCTTTTCTCACACCACGAAGAGATACAATGAGAACGGGCCCTGGTCTTCCTCCTCAGGGGCACGCCGGGCACCATGATTCCTTTGTGCAGAGGTCTAAATTTTCAGGGGAAGCTGGAATTGGAAGGGGCGGACACATCCAGGGATCTGAACAGACCCGAACCTACTCTGGTTATGTGTGCGAGAAAAGCAAAAGAGTGGAATCACAAACTGAACAGTCCAATAGGTTCTACTTGGGAAGCCAACCTGGGTAGGGCAACCAAGTCCTCTTCAGGCCAGCTGGAAGGTCTGTTTGAACATCAGGCAGAAAGAGTTGAAGTTCTTTTCCATCAACATGGAACACAGGGATCCAATGATAGTTTGAAGAGGCATTAGAGCCTCTTAAGTTAGATAGTTCAGGTTCTATGTCCTTAAAATGAATCAGACATAGACTTGTTGAATATTGTCTTTCTTTGTGCAGGTTTTTGTCTTTACTGATGGAGAAGTTGCTGAGACTTTTAGTGTAATTAAAGAAGTTAAGTTCAACAGCAAGAAGCACAGGTATGACCAGACGTTGTATTATCCAGGTGGCTGGGAAGAGAGGCTTCCAGGACGGTGTGGGGTGGTGCTGGCCGTGCTTTCTACCTTTCCCAGGTTCTCAGGAGAACCTGGTGGGCAGAGAGGTCAGGGCTCCGATGCCCATTCAACCATTTAATAGGACAGCCACATTGGACTGATTTCTAACAAACTGGGGGCCTGAGATCTTCACCTACAAAATAAAGCAGAGGACTTCTCCTTAGGAGACTCTCGATCATGCAATCATAGCACTTATTTATAGCATTTCTTTAAATGGGTCCCAGCAGATGCTCAATAAATGGTGCTAATGTATTTTTGGTTGAGAAAGTATACTATCTCTCCCTTTGTGTGTAGACCTCTGAGCGTTCATTTGGTAATTCCCTTCTTGAGGGCCTGTCTCTGATCTCCATCCTTTCCATTTTTTCTTTTAATGATTGCAGGTGTTTCTCATTTGGTATTGGAGAAGGCGCCTCCACCAGCTTAATAAAAAACATTGCCCGGGTGTCAGGGGGCACTGCGGAGTTCATCACGGGCAAGGACAGAATGCAGTCAAAGGTGAGGAGCAGCACCGTGGCACCGGCCCTGGAGCTACAAGAGGGGAGACGGAATACTGACAAGCATTTGAGGGGCTTCCGTCGACAACCAGAACTGGGGACCCTGAGTTTTGGTGTCAGGTTTGAGACTCCGTGTCTCTTCGTTACTGTAGCCCATCACCATGGAAACAATACAGAATGAAGGAAAAGGAACAAGTGTGCTATGTCTGAGGCTGGAGAGGGCGATAGTGATACTTTTATGAATATGCATAAAGAGACATCATCTCTGGTTGTATTTTTCAAGACCCTCTTTCTCACTGGGTGTTTATATTATTTCCTTCTTTAGAGGAATGTTTCCCAAACATTCAATTCATTCATATTTATGTTAAATCTTTCAGCTTTAGCTTTACTATGTGCAGAGCAAAAGAAATTCTTAATTCAAATAGAAGGTTTAGGATCAAACATAACACATTATATCACATACCCCTGACACACTGTAAATACTTAATTAATAGTAACTATCATGGCTATTCTTTTTTTGCTCTCTCCAGTTTTTCCCTCTCATCCTACCTACAAGTTGTACAGTTCATGTTTAGTCTAGTGTCCAGAGAGTACCACCGTTGCGTTTGTTCTCCATTTGTCCTTTCATTTCTGTGCCTCCCAAAGATATATAAATGAACAGACAGAACAAAAAGAAACAAAAAACAAACACAGCAGAAAAGAAGAAAAAAAAGCCCTCTTGTTTCCATTTCCTGGAGTTGATTTCGATAAACATTATTTTGTATGATCGGAGGCACAGCGGCCTTGCGCCTCTGTGTCCCTCCCCTAGTACATCCTCCTTTGGTCTGACCGTGGTGAAGGCCTGGAGGCCTGTAGCATTGTCGTGTCCCAGGTATTTCAGATCTAGCTTCTGCCTGTGAGAGGAAATGGGTGCCCTTTGTCTCTCTGAGCTTGGCTTACATCACTCACCATGATTTGTTTCAGGTCCATCCGTTTCCCTGCAAATGACACCAGATGATCGCTGGTATTCTTACCAGCCTGTCTTGTTTTCTTTCTTCCTCCTCTCCTGCCCCAGGCCCTCAGGTCTCTGCAGCGGTCTCTGCAGTCTGTGGTAGAAGACGTCTCTCTGAGCTGGGATTTGCCTTCTGATCTGTCCACCAGCATGATTTCCCCCGAGCAGACCACCATCTTTAGGGGTCAGAGGTTAATCATTTATGCCCAGCTGAGTGGGGTGATGCCGGTGAGTCCCCGTTTCTGTCTACTTGTCTTCTCACTGCGCTGGCAATTTGATTACTGAATGGCTCTCAGGGAGTCCTTGTCCTTGTCAGGTAGTGTCTGCCCTGAGTTCCCATCCCTTCCGGTCCTGGCTTTCCTTGATGCCCGGTTCTCGGCAGGGCATTTCCAGGCCCTGAGGCTGGGGAGTTTTCCTGGGGCCATCTCCTTTGCTCACATCTGCTCTTCTCTTATTTGTAGCCGTCGGAGGCTACAGGAGAGGTATGCCTGAAGTACACCCTGCAGGGCAAGAGTTTCGAGAGTAAGGTGACATTTTTGCTACAACCCAAGCCTGATGCCAAGTAAGAATTCTCCCTTTTCTTCCTGCCCCCCACCCCTTTTCTCTTCCCTCCTCTGATTAAATTCTGGAACCCAATCATTTTGCTACAATCTGTGTTCTTTTCTAATCCATTCCGGTCTGCTTTCTCTTCGGCTCTGGTCTTCCCTCTCCGTTATGCATAGCCTAAATGGGCTCCCAAGGCCGAGGCAGGCAAGTGGTTCTTCTCTTCCTCTACAGCTCAGGAATTTTCCCTTTCAGCCTCACCATTCATCGCCTTGCTGCAAAGTCCTTAATCCAAACCAAAGACCTGGGCTTCCGTGAGACCATAGGCAGAAATAAGATTGAGGTGCTGAACCTGAGCCTGGAGTCCGGGGTCATGAGTTCCTTCACAGCGTTTGTCGCCATCAACAAGGAGCTCAATGAGCCGGTCCAGGGGCCCATGGCACACAGGGAGGTTCCGCGGCCAGTGCTGTTCTCCACGTCCACCGCTGCCAGGGCCCAGTGCTACAGCAGAGGTGAGCCCAGCCCCGCCCAGTGCTACAGCAGGGGTGAGCCCAGCCCCGCCCAGTGCTACAGCAG
>NW_012267226.1:23484598-23489516 GCF_000151885.1 Dipodomys ordii
GGTGAGCCCAGCCCCGCCCAGTGCTACAGCAGGGGTGAGCCCAGCCCCGCCAGGTGGGGGCACGGGGAACCCTGGATAGCAGAACACTGTACAGAAAAGGACAGAGGTCCGGGAAGTGGGGGGCTTCACTTCGTATGTGATGGGAATGTCAGAGGGCTTGTGGGGGAGGCCTCGGACCTGATTGTCGCCACCTGCCACAGAGAGCAGGTGCAGCCTGTCTCACCCTCTCTCTGGGTGTTTCAGCCTTGGCAGCAACCTCATCCTCGCTGCGTAACCCCAGGCGCCAGCGCTCTTGCTGTACCACCATGACCTACCAGGGTTGCGGTGAGTGTGGGCCTGCAGGGCTGGAGACCCCACGGTCGCTGTGCAGCCATCTCCAGGGACGATGGCTTTTCTGTCACCCTTCTAGATGCGGTGAAAGCTCCTTTTCTCAGCCAGAACACACAGGCATCCAGCTCCAAAGGCGGCCATAAGAGTGAGTTGGGCTGTAAGTTCACTTCTCTGATCTGCGGGGACTGATCTGCCCTTGATCTTCACAGCTCTGCTGTCCTAGAGCTTTCTCTTCCCAGGAGGGAAATGACTTGAAGTGCAGTAGCTGTGGGTGAGGTTTGTCCAGCTGTTAGAGTCAGTGCATGAAACCATCACCCCACGGGAGGCGACAGCGGCTCCATTGAACACAGCCTATCTGTTCTCTCTGCCTACACAGACGGCATGCAGGTGGGGCCTTACCTCTGCACAGCCGGGCTGCCTTCCTTGTTTAGATCTTAGATCCAGGGACGGCCCTTTCATGCGCTGGTTTGGAGGACAGCTCTAGAGGCTGTCTGGTGGCTTTGTCTCTGCAGCGCTCCTGCTCCAGCCTGTCCCTGGGATTAGCAGCTTACCTCAGGGTGCGGAGAAGGCAATAGCTCTGTCATCACCCATCCTTTCTCCTTTTATCTTCTTCCCAAAGTCCGCAGAGAGACTTCAATTATGTTCCTGGTGTACCTGCAAAATGCAGATGGTTCTTGGAACCTGGACGGAGCTCTGGCTCAGGTCCTTGGTCTCAATTTCGAGGACATGCAGACTTCCTACCCTGATGAGGTAAGAGTCAAAGGAAAAACAAAGGGGGAAGTCTTTGAGGGAGTGAGGTGAGTAGAGAAGCTCAGGGGGACTGGGGCCGTTCAGATGGGAGAAGACATGGTAGGCAGGAATGAAATCAGTGTCGAACAAAGAAGAGTTTAAAAGTGTTTGAAGTTAAAGCAGAAAGAACAAGGAGTTAGCAGGACAGGCAGTAGGAATCATGTTCAGAGTGATGGATGGCAAAGGGAAAGCAAATCCCCGCTTCCACTCCGGTTCTGTTCCCAGCCAGTCCTCCTGGTGGAGGAAGTGAACATTACTTTAGGCCTTTCTAGTACTGTCCTACTCACTTCCCTGGGTCTAAAACTTAAGCACCTTCACCCTAAGATCCAGTGAGCTGTTGGTCTGGGCTCCGGACCTGGTTTTATGCCTGGCAAGTGGGCATTGGAAGCTGAGCGAGGAGGGACCCGGCTCAGTGTGGCAGGGGAGGCTGGGGTGGGGCTGGCCTCTGCAGGGGCTCCCCGCCCGGTCTGCAGTCTCAGGTCTCTGTCTGTCACGTAGCAAGTGGACGGCTCAGACTGGGCAACAATGCTGGCCGTGCTCTGGCTGCACGCGAACTGCAAGGACCTGAAAGATGAGTGGCACCTTCTGGAAAGGAAGGCGGTGTCGTGGCTCCACGACCATGCAGGTAAGCGCACAGCCCCTGCCCTAGTCACGTCCATGCAGGTAAGCACACAGCCCCTGCCCTAGTCACGTCCACACAGGTAAGCGCACAGCCCCCGCCCTACGTCACATCCACGCAGCTAAGAGCACAGCCCCCACCCCGCTTCTCCCTGGGCAGCCAGCTCCTCATCTATGCCCAAGGTCCGCCCTGCTCCGCCAGCCTGGCTCAGGCCTTTCTCCCCAGGCCCCGGCGTACCCATGCTTGTGAAGAAAGGCAATGCTTTCCTGAAGTCCTCCGTGAACCCCCGGCTCTTCACCCGCTGAGGAGGAGGAGGAGGAGAAGAGGGGCTTCCTCTAGGCTAACACAGTTTCCTCCTCCATCTCCTGCTGTGATACAGTTTGCTGTTCCGTGCCTGTTTGAATCAGTTTTGTGCTGTAAATGGAAGGATGCCCACAGCCTCTCCTAGGTCCTCTCCCCGGACCTTACGTCAGGGTTAACAGCAGTTGTGTGTGAACCTGAACCTGGATCTCACCATGGTTGTTTCTCACCCTTAGGCTTCGTTGAAATAGCTCTCCTTGATGTGCTGTTCCTTAAAAATCAACGTTGTACCATTATTAAAGTGATAATGCCTATGCGCTCTTGGCTAAGTCTGGTTTTTTAAAGATTAATTTATTGAACCAGGTGCCAGTAGCTCACGCTTGTAATCTTAACTACTCAAGAGGCTGAGAGCTGAGAATCGTGGTTCTAAGCCAGCTTGGGCAGGAAAGTCTGTGAGACTCATCTCCAATTAATCACTAGAAAACTGCAAGTGGTTCTGTGTCTCAAAGTGTCAGAGCACTAGCCTTGAGCAAAAGAGCTCAAAGACAGTGACCAGGCCCTGAGCTCAAATCCTCATGACCAACAAAAATAAAATATAATAAAATTTTAGCTTATTTTCACCCTATGTAGTTCTTCCAGGATTCAAAGTGTTATTTAATATTCTCACCTTCGAGGAAAGATGAACATTTGTAGAGGTTTACCAAGAGTCTCTCTCTTTTCTTCTTGTAATGTGACATAACTGGGCAAGTGCTTGGATTTGATTGCCTAGCATGGAAAAGCTTACAGGTATAATTTGATGCTCCGTTTCATAAGCCAATTTATATACACCACTCAGGCTGGCTTAATAGATACAGTAAGGTCCCTCGACTATTACCAAGTCTTTGTCCAAAATATCATCTTTTCAGCTATGTATAGAATTACCATCCTTGCTAAAGTTTTGTAAATAGGCCAAGTTCCTTGAGACTAGAATTATTTTGCCAAAAAACCACCCCAAAACAAAAAAAACTTAGTTTTTGCTATACTTCATTTTAGAAAAAAAAGGGTGACTGTGAAAGATGGTTTTATTTCAGCAAAAACCTCCAGCATCCCCGTGGTGAAACTCCAGTAGAGGCCGGCTGTGTGAGGCTGGTGGAGACGTGCCCAGATCTGCAGGATGAATTCGCAGCACAGCGTGGGTCTCACGGGGAGGGGGGGGCAGCTGGGTGGCCGAGGCACTTTAGGAATCAGTTGATGGCGGGTGGAAAGTGAGCTAAGTTTAGGAACACCTGGGCTTTCCTGTGGTCCTAACTTTAGGCAACTTCCTAGGTCCTTCTTTATAAAATGAGGTTAGGATGACCTGCTTGACTCAGTCTTTGATAATTAACCCAGTGGATAATGACATTGTAGCAAGTGAGAATTTGAAAATTGGAATGAGTAATAAACTTTCCTTTTTGGTAGCTTCAAGAAAATAGACACATCATTTCAGTTTTGAGATGCAGCACAACTATTATCAACTCTGCTTCCTTGTTTAAAACGATTCTATTGATACTAAATGTTCTACTATAAAAATCTGGGCTAGGCCCTGGTGGCTCACGCCTATAATCCTAGCTACTCAGGAGGCTGAGATCTGAGGATCACGGTTCAAAGCCAGCGCAAGCAGAAAAGTCTGTGTGACTCTTATCTCCAATCAACTACCAGAAAAAAAAAAAGGAAGTGGAGCTGTGGTTCAAAGTGGTAGGGTGCCAGCTTTGAGCAAAAGGGCTCAGGAGCATTCCTCTGGCCCTGAGTTCAAGCCCCATGACAAATAACAACAACAGTGTGAGAAATACTGCCTGCTCCATACCTTTCTGGTTAGATTTGAGAGAATGCTCACGGGGCCCATGGTCATTTTTGTAACAACTATTATGTATATTTGTTATATCTCTTGCAGTGTAAGTCAGCTTAATTCAGCATTAATTTGAAGGTCCACTCCTATTTCATTAGATCATTACTGAAATTGTATATTTTTATTAACTTTTTTGTTAAATAATATAGTCCACTTCATAAAGATTTTTTGGAAGATGAAATGCACTAATGAGATTAAATGAGTGCTACATTAATGTGTAGTACTTAGCAAGTGGTAAGAGCTTACAGTTAATGGTTAACTAAATATTATGTATTATGTTTTTCTTTTAAGACATAAATATTTATTTCAATCATTTTATGAGCTGGTTCTTATTATTTTAGGATTTATTCTGAGGGTTGATGCACAATAAGTAGTTACTAAATGACTGTAATTTTGCCTTAAATGGCAATTTTTTTCTTTGCTTATTAGCCTTCTTTACATTATATTCTTTAAGTAGTTGTACAGAGGGTTACCAATCAACATGCCAGTTTATGAGTACAATGAATCCGGGTTGATACCATGCCTTTCATCGCTTCCCCCATTCCTCCCAGCCCCACCCCTCCCCTCCATCTTTCTCCCACCTCCCCTCATCCCCGTGCTCCTCACCTCGCGCCCCACACACGTCTCCAGTTCCAGCCTCCGTATTCATTGTGTTAGACTGTACGTTAGTTGTTCAACAGAGCTCCACCATGTGAATTCTCTCCTGCATGCACCATGCTTCCGCTAATACATTTTCTCTTCATCCCTGCTTTTTGAAGATTTTAAAAATTAGCATCTATTATTCATAGAGGAGGATTCTGCTTTGACATTTCTATATAATCACCCAAAGTATCCTAAACCAACTCACCCCTCCATCACTTCCTACCCCTCACCCCTCCATCATCCCCTCACCCCTCCATCATCCCCTCACCCTCCATCATCCCCTCACCCCTCCATCATCCCCTCACCCCTCCATCACCCCTCACCCCTCCATCATCCCCTCACCCCTCCATCACCCCTCACCCCTCCATCATCCC
>NW_012267226.1:23489908-23514286 GCF_000151885.1 Dipodomys ordii
CCCCTCCATCATCCCCTCACCCTCCATCATCCCCTCACCCCTCCATCATCCCCCTTACCCCTCCATCATCCCCTCACCCCTCCATCATCCCCTCACCCCTCCATCATCCCCCTCACCCTCCATCATCCCCTCACCCCTCCATCATCCCCCTCACCCCTCCATCATCCCCTCACCCGTCCTTTACCCCCTCATCCCTCCATCACACCACTCACCCCTCCATCACCCCCTCACCCCTCCATCACCCCCTCACCCCTCTATCGCTCCCCCGGCCCCTCTGGCCCCTGAGTCCATTCTGCCAGGCAGGCAGGCAGTCTGTGGACACACGTCTCTCATGGAGCGCCTCCTTCCAGGAGGTCATTGCCATTTGCTCGCCATTGCATGGGAATAAAGCTGACAAAGGAATCGCTCCCTCAGCGCCGGCACCGAGCCCCAGTGGGCTGAGTTCAGGGAGGTGGTGGCTGTGTGCGGGGCGGGGCTGCAGGAGCCCCTGGAGACCTCAGTCTTCACAATCAGGGACCGCAGGCCCGGCCCAGCACACTGTGCTTCACACAGGAGCTGCGAGGGTCAGCTCCTAACCGTGCTCCGGAAACCCAAGCTTCCACGTAGACTGTGAGTGTTTGACCTTGTGTGTCTTGTTCTTAGGTCCCCCCCCTCCCCCAGACACACACACACGTGGACCTTTCTGGTCCAGACACACACACACGCGGACCTTTCTGGTTCTTAGGAATTTTCTTTTCCTGAAGTGGGCTTAAACATCCATCCAGATTTGGAGTCAGCGTGGGCCAGGTGTGGAGTCAGAGTGTGTTCTGACCCAGGAGGGGAAGAGGAGCTCCCAGAGTGTGTTGCCCACACTCTGCAGGTGCGGCTGGGCTTGCTGACACCTCAGAGGCTGGCGAGCTCTCTCCTGACTCTTCATCCTGCCTGGATCTAGGATAGTGCTGTGTAACGTACCATCTCCATCACCACCTTCAATGATAAGCCGTATTTTTAGACCATGGAGCCAGTGCTTGGAACATAGTAAAACTTCCTGAACTGGTACAGAGGTACACATGTGTCCATGCACATGTGTGGCGTGGGAGACTGTAACACAATATAAGATGTCAGCTGAGTCGACTCTATAGAGTGATTTCATAAAAAAATGATTTGCAGATGACAGAGGAGCAACATTCAGCGAAAGCACTTATAGAACTAAGCTTCAGATACATCAATCAGAGACACACAGAGTAAGAGACACGGAAACTAAATCATTAGCATTTTTCATCTCGGTCAATTCGTCATGTGTCCTGGGATACAAGGGTATGTTCGCACTGAGGGTGATGCTTTTACTATTATGGTTTTTGTTGTTCACAGATTATGAAGTTATGCCTATGAAACACACCATGTAAACGATCTTGACTAATATAGCTCATAAGCTACAAAGTCAGATTCCTATTCATTGCTCCGGTGTGTAAACATAATTTTATTCCTATTATTTTTCAGAGGGTGAAACAGGAGTTTGTTACTTACAGATAGCACAAAAACTCCACATGTAAACATGCTCAAAGAAAGCCAAGCCCTAGGAAAACATTTTTGACTCGAGAATATTTTTGAGTATGTCAGTAAACTTTCTGGTCTTGATGTGGAAACCATTAGCCTTTGCAAAATATTTTCTCCAAAGGCCACGTAAACTGACTCTGAAACAGGTGTTTTGTATTACCTGAGAGATTTACAACAACGTTTCTAACAAGACAGGCTGGGGCTTGTTAAAAGACAGAGATAACGCCCTCAGCAGTAAAACGTTTTATAGTCAGACACTGGGGTGCAGATTTGGGAGTCTTGGAATCTTTTCAAAGTCAGGCTTTCTCACCGTGATGAGGAATGTGTCGGTGGTGACAGAGTTCGTCCTGCTGGGCATCCCGCACACGCAGGGCCTGGAAACCACGCTCTTCCTCCTGTTCCTGGCCTTCTACCTCTTCACCCTGCTGGGAAACCTGCTCATCTTCCTGGCCATTGTCTCCTCCCCCCGGCTGCACACACCCATGTACTTCTTCCTGTGCAAGCTGTCTGTGTGTGATATATTCTTCCCCTCGGTGAGCTCCCCCAAGATGCTCTTCTACCTGGTGGGGAACAGCCGAGTGATTTCCTACTCGGGGTGCGTGTCCCAGCTCTTCTTCTACCACTTCCTGGGCTGCACCGAGTGCTTCCTGTACACGGTGATGGCCTACGACCGCTTCGTGGCCATCTGCTTTCCTCTGCGCTACTCCACCACCATGAGCCACAGAGTGTGTGCCATCCTGGCGCGGGGCACCTCCTTCGGTGGCTGCATCCAGGCCATCTTTCTAACTGTGCTGACCTTCCAGCTGCCCTACTGTGGCCCCAACGAGGTGGACTATTACTTCTGCGACATCCCGGTGATGCTGAAGCTGGCCTGCGCGGACACCTCGTCCCTGGAGCTGGTGGGGTTGGTCAGCGTGGGCCTCATGCCCCTCAGCTGCTTCCTCCTCATCCTGGCCTCCTACAGCTGCATCGTGGGCTCCATCCTGCGGATCCGCTCTGCAGAGGGCCGGCGCCGGGCCTTCTCCACCTGCAGCGCCCACCTCACGGCCATCCTAATTTTCTATATGCCGGTGGTCCTCATCTACCTGCAGCCCACCCCCAATCCCTGGCTGAATGCAACCATTCAGGTCCTGAATAACCTGGCCACCCCCATGCTGAATCCTTTGATTTACAGCCTCAGGAATAAAGAGGTGAAGTCCTCGCTGAGAAGGGTCCTGCATCGATTGGGCTTCCTTCCTGAGGAGTCATGAAGGTCAGCAGTTCAATCCACACACCCGGCACAGCACAAAGGATCTCATAAGTATTTCTGAATTTGAGAAGCACGGGTATTTGTACTATCATCTCCATTCTGTAATACGAGGAGCTAAGACACCAAGAGCTGAAATGACTTTCTGACTCTACGGCCTGTGTGCCATGGAGAGGGGCACATTTCTCAGTAAACAGAACCACCCAGACCTTCTGCTCGCCAACCTTCAGTTTTGTCATCTTTCTTTTCACACATCCTTCTTCCTTTTCCTCTTCATCATGGTGATTTCTCATGGAGGTGGCCATGAAGGTCTCCTCCGAGGCCTGCCGTGACTTTATTCTTCTGGATTTTGATGAACATGTAAAAGAGATGTAATCCTATAGTTTCAAATAGTGTCATATGAACAGTGTTGAAACAAGAAAAGAACTCATTACCTTATGTAACTGTAACCCCTCTGTACATCACATTTACAATAACAATTTTTTAAAAAGTTATATGAAAAAAAGGCCTTCTGTTGTCTGATTTCTGGCTAAGACCGACAACAGGTCTTTCCTAGGTGAAGCAAAGATAGGCAAGTCCTTCACCACTGACCCAGCCATCTGTGGGCTTAGACTCGAAGCAGACGCTGGTGTGGAGCCTTGGCGGGTGAATGAGGAGAGGGTAGACAGAGGGCCACGAAGAGGGGCTACGTCAGGAGTCCAGGTTATGAGCCAGCACGTGTCTTACTCTCGCTGATGGCAGTGCGGATCCTGTCCAATCCAGACTGTTGTTCTGTTGTGTTGTTGGCTTCTTTGTCTCCTGAACGGATTTGACTTTGCTTTTTGCATTTCTTCCCCCCCCCCCTTTCTCTTGCTCTCATTCTCTGTGTTGCTGAAATACGCTACGACTGACATTTCAGTCTGGTAGTTTTCAACTCATGAGACTTCTCCTTGGAACCAGCTCTTCAGGAACACTAGTGACATAAAACACTGTTTATGAATAGTGTTTAAGTATGTGGTGAGCTTTACAATCAAATCTTTAGACTGCCCGCTCAGGCACTGACCTTCTGAGAGTCACTGGGGAACTCTGAGCAACCAGGACAAAGACCTTCCCTTACAGGGTCATTGTGAGGATCAAAGAATGTTATCCAGGCCCAGGGCTTAGTTATTTATAAGCTAGCTAGCATGTTAGCTAATTAGTCCGGGTTTTCCAGAGATGAGCCCAACAGATACACATACAAAAAGCCCTAGATTGACCTAGTTACATCCTAATTAAGCTACGGTAAGTTGAAGGTGTTGACAGGTGACAGTACATTTAGTAGACCTAGCACACCTGCCACCGTCACTTGGCCACACAGGAGTAAACAGCTGGTCACACTGGTTGTCTATCCTGTGGATCTGGTGCAGATGATGGAGCTCAGGTTCCCCACCACTGCCCAACACTACAAGATGGAGGAAGAGGTCAAGGTTCAAAGTGGAAAGTACAATTTTTAGTGCACATACAGCATTCGTACCACTTGAAAGTAAAAAACTAAATAAATAAATCAAAAGTAAAACTATCATAAGTTGAAGACTTTGTGTCTGTCTTTGTGTGTGTGTTATCAGAAACTGGTTAACAGATTTGGAGGCTAAGAAATGCCAAGATTTGGAGTTGGCCAGTGGAGCTGCTGGGGAGCTGCTGGTGTAAATTCAGTGCAACTCTGTCTGACTGAAAGCCTGAGAAGCAGACAAGCCAGGGGTACACATTCTAGTCTAAGGGCAGGTTGTCCTGCTATCAGTCAGACCACTGAGTTCTTGTCCACTTAGCGTCTTTGTGCCACTGATGGCGGGGGGCGGGGAGGGGAGAGGGCCGCCCACAGAGGCAGGGCAAGCTCCACTTTGTGTAGTGACTGAAACGTTACTGTCATTGTGCACAAATGCTCAGAGTAAGATTTGCCCAAGTATCCGGACATTCTGTTGCCAAACCAAGTTAACACATAAAAATGAACCATTAGAGCCAGTGTTGTATAGACTACAGCATTTGAATATATAATGCTTTCTGGGTTCACTTACATTCACACAGTAGAATTCTAGTCCTCAGTTCTCTTTAACATAAGGCTCATGAGCTGCTGAGCCCTAACACATGATAAAAGTATTGGAGGTTGTATCATAATTACATAGTTCGTGTTAATTCAATGTGTATTTGGGCTTTAGCTACAAATAACAAATTGTAGTCAAAAATATAATGACAAGGTAAGAAAAAATAGTAGAGAACATGAGCCTGTTTTAAACTGACTGACATTCTCAGGAAACATCAGAAGTGACAACCTTCCTAACTTGTAATAACCTCTGGAAGTTAAGAATTTGTCAGCAATAGCATAGGTATAAGATTAAAGGTCATATTCGATTGGAGAGGGTTTCAGTTAGATGTGCAAACTCAGACTCAAATTATAACTGCAGATAGAAGAGGAAACAGTAAGGCTAACCACCAGGCCATCTTTGAGATACCAAGAGAATATAAAAGTTTTGTTGTGATCAGCTAAGATTTCTAGTATTTGACATGGGTTGAGTACTGTGTTTAGTCCTTTGTAGTCTCATCTACTTAACTCTCATAATAAGACTAGGAAGCAGAGACTAATTGATATTATCTCTATCTTACAGATGGGAAAATTGGATTAGGCAACTTGTTCAAAACTAATCACGTGGTCCTGCTATTCCCAAGCCCAATCATGAAACTCAGATAATAGCGCTTCTTTCTTAAATTAGATAATGGAAGGATCTTAATAAGAAACATATTTACAAAAACGCGAACCGCTTACATCAACTTGCCATAGCTCCCACAGGGATCCACAGAGAAGAAAACTTTTCACATTAATTAATCTCAGTGGTATCACTCCTGCGAGATGCCTCTCAAGCTCATTACAACTTTGAGTTTTTTTCCCCTCTCATTTTTGGTCCTTATTTGTGGGTTGTGTCATGGGGCAGCGTCGGTTAATAAGACAGGGAAAATTGGCCTGAGCAATGCAAAAAAAAAAAAGTTTATTCAAGTGCTTATGCCTCATGGCTATCTCTGCAACTGCAGTTCAGGGAAAGCTAACCATGAATGTGACCTCACAGGAGCCGGAGGCTCTGCCCGTTTGCCTGCTTGTGGACAGCTTTACTGAAGTTGATTCTTCCTAAAACACTCATACTTCCCAGCCTCCCTATGTCTCTTCATATCCGAGCTAGTGATAAAAATCGCACTCACCAGTTACAATGCAATTGGTAGTGGTAATGGGGAATTACGAAGGAGGACACGGAGCCTTGGGAAGGCCTTGGCTCCCGCAGCTCTGTGCTGTGTGCAGGATGCGCTCACCGTGCAGCAATGCCACTGGCATCTGGCGATCATATTTCAGGGTTCAGAAGTGGCTTTGCCCAGCACATGGCGAAGAACAAGAATTAAAACCCGAGCCACAGGGCCCACATGAGCAATTTGAGATTGGTGAATTTCAGGATGGAATGCAGAAGGCTTAACTTACCAACCATGACGACCCTCATGGTTTGAATGAACTGGAGACTTGCTGGTTCTTTCCATCAGCCACAAGGCTGAGACATGAGATATCCCACACCCAGTTCCCCTGTTCTGACTCCCTGGCTACATGCAGTTTATACTCCTAGGTATTTTCATGGCACAAAGGAATATATACTTTAAATATATGAAAAGATGTGCATATGCTCATACTGGCTTATGCATAATATAATCGCTGAGAATAATTATTTGAACAAGACACAATATATTGGACTCTATTGGTGTAGCAAAACACCGTAGAAATCCTTTAGGGTGCAAAATGAAAAATCTATACCAAAGCAGAGCAATGGCTGTGGCTCAAATGGTAGAGACACCTAGCTTTGAGGAAAAAAAAGCTCAGGGAAAATGCCTGAATTTTAACTCTAGGTGCTGAATTTTAGCCCCAGGACCACAAAAAAAGAGGGTGGGGGCTCAGAGCAATAAATGCTTATGTCCTTTTAGATGTAAGTAGATAGAGAAGTATAGGATTGTCCATGTCATGTAAAGCAATTATTTTATGCGCAATGAATCAACAGGGCAAGCAATATTCATAAAAAACACAGAAAGAAATAAGAAAAAAGTATAGTTCTGTCAAGGAAATGTATTTAAATCTATTAATCTTATGTGTTCTGGAACAAGATTTTGCAGCAATTTGGAGCTTATCTACCACATAGATTGAAGCTTTCCAGGGAGAGGCACTGGGAACTTCTGAGGATCTTTGCTTACCACTTCCATCTTTAATTCTCCCCTCTCATTCCAGCCCAGGAGCCTGGGCATAGTTGAACGCTGTTAGCTATTTGCAGTATCAAGCTGCCCATCTCCTGGTAGATGATATCTTTGCACAGCTGGCCCTCAGCCACTGCCAACTTTGTTATTTATAGAACTATGCCAAGCCACTTGGAATCCAACTGTGGTCAAACTCAAGAAACACATTTAGGTCAGATCACCCCAAAAGCCAGCAGAAGTACAACAGAAATTATTCCTTATTCCTAGTTCTTAATCAGTATAAAAGAAACTTTGAGCTTAGAACTAGAACTCTGAACTGACTACTGTAAATAGTTCCTAACTATAATTTCATTGCAATTAAATTAATATAATTAATGCAATTTATTTTGATATGAATTAAGTTACAAAATTTGGAGTCTGGATCCCAGATCTAAGTAGATTCTATCAATTTTAATTAACTTGTTGCATTAATTGAGCAAATGTTTCATGCTATGTAACAAAGAATTTCAGAGAACAAAAAAATGAACCAGAAAGAACTATTAATCATGAAACAAATTATGCATCACCCATCACAAAATGAACATAGTTAAAATATAAAATGGGTTCAAATAAGAGAAGCAAGTTCTACCTGTAAATGTTGAGACAGGCCTAGTGTAGCAGACATTTAAAGTTTTATCAGTTGAGGGGATATGAAAATAGTGGAAAACTTAGAAGAATAAAAAAATTGGGGCATTAGGGACAAAAAAAAAAGAATCCATGAGAGGCTAAGGCACAGGAGTGGCAAGAAAACAAGAAAAATGCCAACAGTTTTCTTTTCCCAATTTGATTTTGTTTATAAAAATAGTGTATTTGTTAGATATGGTGCAGCTCTTTATTATAAAATACCATTTACTCTGTTCAGTTGTGCACCAAGCAATGGTGCTTCCAATACTGGCAGACCACGAATGCAAGGTGCTCTCACAAGACCATTACAGAACTGAAGAGGTCCTGATGCTCAGTTGCTTTGTAGCCCTTTCAACATGAGAGAGACACATGCACTCACGTGTTTGTGGTAATCTGGGTATAAACAAACCTACTACACTTCCAGTTATCTGTAAGAACAGCTCAGCATGAGGTACTGGGTTGTAGCAGTGGATCCTTAGGTGACTGGTTTGTGTAGTCACTATACTACAGAGGTTTATTTTGTTTGTTTTGTTTCATTTTTTGTATTATGAAAGTACTGGGGCTTGAACTCAGGGTTTGGGCATTGTTCCTTAGCTTTTCCCCCTCAAGGCTGGTGCTCTATCACTTGAACCACAATTCCACTTCCAATCTTTTGGTGGTATTTGGAGATAAGAGTCTCATGGACTTTCTTGCCCAGGCTGGCTTAGGACTGCAATCTTCAGATCTCAGCCCCCTGATTAACTAGGATTACAGGTGCATGTTACTGCATTTGGTTTTATGCTATAGATTTTATTGTTATATTCAGGGGGTGCTTCTGCCTATGAAATAAGAAGGTTTAATTTAAAACTATATTGTTAGGGGCTGGGAAGGTGGCTCAGTGGTAGAATGCTTGCCTCACATGCATGCATGAGGCCCTGGGTTCGATTCCTCAGCACCACATAAGCAGAAAGAGCTGGAAGTAGTGCTGTGGCTCAAGTGGTAGAGTGCTAGCCTTGAGCTGAAGAGCTGAGGGACAGCACCCAGGCCCAGAGTTCAGACCCCCTGACCGACAAAAACAAAAAACTATATTGTTAAATCAATAGCAGCCTTATCATCTCATGTGTACTCTGTTTTTAAATTATATCAAGAGGTCTCATGGAGGAACTGAAGTAAACCATGCAGGTAATTTGTATAAACATATGCCATGGTACTCTTGACACAATGACAAAATCACCTAATGACACATTTCTCAGGGCCTGTCCTCACTGATAAGTGAGACATCATGCTTTTATTACATGATAGGACTTTATGGAATCTGTATGACGCTCAGCATGGGGAAGGATGTAATAGGTTTGCACACCGCTGGTTTCACCCAGGCTGAGGACATAGGCTCTGCTGTCAAGACCCAAAGAGAAGGAAAGTCAGGCTTAGAGGGGTCCTTCGCTGGCCCTGCCTGTGCTCTCCTTGGGCTCTGCATTCGGTTGCCTTGGAGACGTGAGTCAGCCACAGACCAGACCGAGTTCACAGGGTCTCGTGAAATGAGATTGTGAGCAGCAAGGTCAGTGAAAATGCGACTGAGGAATGAAAACACATGGATCAAATAATTTCCAAAGTCCATCAAACATAATAATGGCAATTATATTTGATGCATATTCTACCTCTAACCATCACATGATTAGGTGCTGCAGGAGCACACCAGGAGTCTAGTTTCTTTGTTCTAAAACTTATCAAATAGTGTCTCTTATACATTTTTTTTTGCAAACATGAATAAATAAGGTCATGCTTTGTTACTTTCGTTCAGAGTTTTATGAATCACAAGTTATTGCTTTTCCAAAATGAAGCTAAGTGTGATAAAGTTCCTGTGCAAGCCAATACCCAGAGGTTTGGAGTCAGGGCCTCCAGACGGCCGAAGGGGTAAGCTGCAAGAAGATGCAGCGTTCCTCTTAAAACACGCTCCCAACTCCAACTCATAACGGCCACAGATAATCAGATAAAGAGGCGCTGTGCATGTTGAGTGGAAAGTCTCAGAATCAGCAGGATGAGGTGGATGCTCACGCTCACGAGGCTCATGACACCGGAAGGTGCCAGAAACCTCAGCCATCTGATCCCCGAGACTCTTTATACGACCTTACCCCAGCAGTCAGTGGTCAGAATCCTCACTTCCTCATTCTTCTCTGTTATCTGGCTGAAACAACTCCTTCCAGCATCTTCCAAATAAATAATGATAAAGGTTCTTTCCTCCTGAATCCCATCACACCATCTCATGCTGTTTGCTGTCCACTTTTCTCATCCTCTGTCCTCTGTATCCTTGATTGCTCTGCAGATTGTTGATTATTTCCATGCCTAGGTCATCCCAAATGTCATCCAATTATATGATTTTTAAAAAGAGGCCAGCAACACATCTGTATGGTTATACAAGGGACTAATTTAAAGGAATATCATCTAAGTCTACTTTTCCTTTATTGGAAGACCCTTCCCTCATCACTGAGACTACATCCTTTAATCCAAAAGGTCACATGAGCAAGGACAGAAGTAAGGAGCAGAATGGAATAATGAGCAAAAGAGATCAGTTACACTATCAGAAAGCAAATCTGATTCGGTACTGTGCATTTCCTGATTCAGGACAGAGAGATCTCAACAGCACTGTGTGCTCCGGTTCTAATCATGATCATGGGGATATTTTCTGACATGCCCTCTTGAGGTTACTTGTGCTTTGTGAAACTCTTCAATATTGACCAGTTGGTTTTATTTAGAAGCCTGGGAGGTTGGTGAAGTGGCAGTAGATATGAACAGCGATCTGCTCTCGGGTCCACATATTAAAGAGATACACTCACAAATAATTTGGGACTTTGCATAGGTTATGCTCAGAGACTAATATTTTACCATCAGTGCCCAGTCTATCAGAGAAATGGGTATACCCAGTGATCTTCCATTAAGGGACCTATGGATTCTGGTTAAAACTTAACTATAATCTGAGTAAATGTGCTCATTTATCAAACAGTTGCATCCTGTTCACGGCTTTCTCTATCCAACATTTAGACTTACTTGAATACTTTTTTAAAACTGGAGTTGGAGGTGTGGCTTCATTGGTAGAGAGCTAGCCAGTAAGCAAAAGCAGCTGCAGGTACTGAGTTCAAATGCCAGTCCTGGACCTAAAAAAAAAGGAAAATTATTATTAATATCCTTAAGTAGTTGTACAAAGGGGTTTCTTTTAGACATTTTGGCATACCTATCTTATTAGTATTATTTTGAGCTGTCTTGAGCAAAATGCTTCACATGGAAGTATGTTCTGCTAGAGTCAAGTCTAGCAATCAAGAGAGGCAATTTGAGTGGCTTAGAAAAAATGTACACTGAGGTCTGGTGTAGGGGCAGCCACAGATAAATATATTTATCTTTTAAGTTTACTTAAAGAAAACTTGCAGAGGGGCTGGGAAGGTGGCTCAGTGGTAGAGCACTTGTCTTGCATGCCTGAGGCCCTGGGTTCGATTCCTCAGCACCATGTAAGCAAAAAGAAAAAAGCCCGAAGTGGCGCTGTGGCTCAAGTGGTAGAGCGCTAGCCTTGAGCTGAAGAGCTGAGGGACAGCGCCCAGGCCCAGAGTTCAGGCCCCATGACTGGACCCCCCACCCCAAAAAAAGAAAACTTGCAGATTTTCAATGGAAATTTTGTCTTGTTCTGCAAAATCCATTTGGAGGAAGAGGTCTGTTGTTATAGCAACATGTGGAGCTTGTCAGGACAACACACTCAGGGAGAGATTTCCAGTGTTGTAAAACAGAACCTCAACTACTTCCAGGGACTGTAATTTACTGGTGGGAAATCAGTGGACCAGGGGCTTGAAGGAGGCTCAGAGTGATGACAAACCAGCTAAAACATTCATGAGGATTTGCTGTTCAGAGAAGTGACCATTGTAGACCACTGGAAAAAGGCAATCTTTCAATGCTAAGAACAGAACATAAAAACCAACAAAGCCCAATAAGCCACTAGAGCCAAGTCTGATGTCCATCTTTATTTATCAGGTAAAGAAGAAAAGACAGAGCCAGGGGCATGCTCATGGTAAAGCAGTTTCCCAGCGAGCACAAAGCTTTGGGTTCAATCGTCCCTACACCATCAATGGCCCAAACCATCCAGTTGG
The DNA here is from genome assembly GCF_000151885.1 of Dipodomys ordii. NCBI lineage: Eukaryota > Metazoa > Chordata > Mammalia > Rodentia > Heteromyidae > Dipodomys > Dipodomys ordii. Next base: position 23,501,693 of record NW_012267226.1, read on the forward strand.
TCTACAGCTGCCAGACGAAGTGGTTAGCCCTTCACCCTGGAGAGGGCATTTCACCTTCAAACCCAAAATGCACGAGACTACTTGCTACCTACCACCTCTACCGTGCTGGATTACAGGTGTGTGGCACCTTGCCTGGTTTGCAATCCCTTTGTGGGTAACAGGTCTTAATAACAAGTAGCAGGCTGAAACAAGAGCATGACTGCAAAGGAAATGAGATGGCAAAGATTTTTCTAACTCAATTGAATAGCTGGCACATCCACAAAGAGATTTATATGAAGGAACAAAATTGTAAAGGCACTCAATGTGGAAAGAAGCTGATGTTCTATTCCAACAAGACACAAGGAAGGTTTGGAGACCACTCCGAAACTCTGGTCAACCATTATAGCTATGTTGTCATTGGCGATAAAGATGGTACTGGTAACTAGTCCACACCTGCATTCAAGATGGTGGAATGGAGCACCTCAGTTCAGAGAACAGCAATCCTCCACAATATTATATCAAGTTCGATTTGCAATTAGGCACAATTTGTAGTTAGGCATACAGAAATGGCAAGTATACAGGATGTGGTGGGTTTTAGGTAGCATATTTAAAACTGAGATTTATACTAAATTTGCAACTCCTGGTTGTGAGGGTTGATTTATGTTTTGATTCCTAGCAACCCTAAGAGCCAGGGAATGTGGAATTTCCCTTTGATAGATGTGCGGGCAACAGGATCTACTCTCCTCGGCTTTGGAGCTTCGCGTTCCTGTAATGTGAGAGGAGGAAGCAGCACTGGGCGTGGTCTGCAGGCAGCATGGAGCCAGGTCTCTTCCTCACTATAAAGGAATGCGAAATGCAAAAGGACAGCTGCATGCTGGCCACAGTGACCCCACGGATGACCTGAGGCAAATGCTCGCGCTCTCCATGCAAGCCTTCAGCGCTGGAAACGAGCTTGAGTAGGAATGGCGACTCTGCCTTACCTTCTTCTTGAGAATGAGCCCACAGGCTCTTCTCTGCCTCTCCAAATCACCCCTGGGTTCTGATCTGCTCATTGCCAAGTCCCTGTGGGAAGATGGCACCGGTGGTGGCCCTCTTCCCTTTAGCTTACATTTCCACCCATCCAGGCTCTCCTGAGGGGCTACATCTGGTGTTAAGTCAGGAGCCCTAAGCCAGGTGTTCTGTTCAGACATACTGCATACATTCCAGCAGCCTCTGTTGGCTTCCTAGTTGTCATGGCAATGTAGGTCAGTGACCATTTGACATCTTTATCCAAAGTTATAAGCAGAACTGCGCGACAGGGTCCAAACCCTTCTTGTGTTCCCTTGGGACAGAGCATCGGGTCACCGACATGCTGTCATCTGTCATCCAGCCTCCACATTACCGGCTGCACTCTGCAGATTGTGCTCGACCGCCCCCTGGCGGATGTAAAGACATTGCCGTTTCCAGGACACAGACCTTGAAGTGAAGTACATTTGCCAAAATACTGTATCATAAAATGAAGTTTCAAGGAGAAACAAAGGAGGAGGCTACAATGCTTGATAAGAAATGTACTCATGATCTTGCCCATGTAATTGTAACCCCTCTGTACAGTATTTTCACAATAAAAAAGGGAAAAAATGGAGTTTCCCAGTCCCTGGGGGGAGATGGTGACACATTTTATTTGTGTAGGATAATTTCTATACATGTGCTGTACATCTCAGGTTAAATGTACTCACATACACATATTTCCTTGAGAGAGTTGACAGAATTATATCTATCTGCATATATCAAAACTTATGTATATATATCAAAACTTACCAAATAGTACACATTAAACATTTGGAGTTTATTGTGCATTACTTAAATCCCAAAAAGCTGAAAAATAAGAACAGACAAGAAAGGTTAAAAAAGTTCATGTCTAAAGTATCCCACCTTTCAAGGTACAGAATAGTTTCATTTACCGAAGCCCTGGCGCCTAACTTCACCTCTTATTCACCTCTCACTCATACTTTCTTCCACCAGAATGGCCCGCCCGCCCCAGCACACGCTCCGGCATACCCCGATTCCTCTTACCGGGAAGGACCACGTGTAGGAGTCACTGCGGTGGACCCCCCTCCCCTGCAGGGCCTTCAACAATTCTTCCGTGGACCATAGCATAGGTTCTGGCCCAGGCACTCACTGTCCCAAGCACGTTCTTCTTTTCTAAGGTGTTGAAGTGTGATCTTGCGACTTTCATGAAGACATGGGCCTGTGACCTATCAACACAGATCTCACCTTCCACTAAGCTGTCAGAATGCTCTAGATCTTTCTAGTTTACAGTGATTTGGGGGATGCTGGTCATGTACGTTACTGAATAGCTCCAGTCTGGATGATGGGTTTAAACTTGGGTAGATTGAGGTTGTGTTTCTTTAGAGGGAGACCACAGGAGCCCCATGCCTCCCTAGCCAGGTCAAAGGTCAGGACATGCAGCCCTGCCCTGGAGGATGGGTGATGGTGCTCAGTGCACCAGAGAGAATACCCATGTAACTCTACAGAAACTGATGATAGTCGTTTCTTTATTTCTTTAGCATCAGCCTTGTAAAAAAAACATCCAGAAATGCTGACTTTTAAAAGTGGTGTGTCATTGGACTTCACATTGCCTCTCATGTTTGCGTGTTTTTAACATACAATCTAACAGGAAGGCAGGCACAGGAGCGGCACTATTATCAGCCTTTGAGAACCAGTGGGGAAGTGGGAAGTTCTAATTGTTTTGGGAAAAGATTCTCCTGAGATTTCATTACTGCCCTCTGTTCCCAGCTAGTCTCCCACCGCCTGTCCTGCGCAGAACGCCAGCACATCAGCCGACGTGTGCAGAGGGGCGGGCAGAGGTGAGCACCCACTTCATGAGGGAGCAGGATGAGTGACCCAACTCCATCTCAGTTTTGCCTTCTGAGCAAAGGAGAGGAAAATACCCCTACGCGAGGTCTCAGGAAGACGGAGAAGTGAGCCTGAACCCTAGACTTTAAATCTTGGAATCCCTTTTTATAGTCTCTCTCAGCACAAACAGAGATGAATGAGGTATGTACAAATCCAGAGATGGAAAATACAGCAATCGTCACCTGCAGAGATGAGGTGGGGGACAGTAAATGAAGGCACAGATAGTGCCTTTAGTTACAACACATTAGTGCATGGTTTAGAATTTAATAGACATAATATTAAGTATTGCAACATAGCCTATATGTTTCAGCACTAAGTGTGAGACTGACCGTGGGTATCTTGTGGATGGATGTTATTATTTTACTACAAAATCAGTTTGCTTGACCTAGGAGAGAATACTAGAATGAAGGCAAAGTGCCCAGTGTACTCTCTCAGATGATCCTGGAGTTGTGTGTGGGGTGGAAGGGACTAGATACAAATAATGGTAGCTCTTCCTAAACAGGTCACAAATCAAGTTCTCTCTATATGAGAGAACATGCTGGCATAAATTGCTGAAATAAATAAGATTTAGGAGTAGTGAGAAGTGGACTAAAAGGCTTAAGTGACATTTCACATTTCATTACCATTCAGGACAATAAGTGCCTCATAAATGTTCTTCTTTCCTTACATACAATTATCAAAGGAAACGGCCCCAGGAAACCACTCCACAGTGACTGAGTTCATCCTGGCGGGGCTAACAGAGAAGCCAGAGCTCCAGATGCCCCTCTTCCTCCTCTTCCTGGGGATCTACGTGCTCACGGTGCTGGGGAACCTGGGCATGATGGTGCTGATCGCGCTCAGTTCTCACCTGCACACCCCCATGTACTATCTCCTCAGCAGTCTCTCCTTCATTGATGTGGGCCAGTCCACCGTCATCACCCCCAAAATGCTGGCGAGCTTTGTGACAGAGAACACTATCTCCTATCCTGAATGCATGGCTCAGCTCTACTTCTTGTGTGTTTTTGCAATAGCCGAGTGCCACATGCTATCTGCCATGGCCTACGACCGCTACGTGGCCATCTGTAAGCCCTTGCTCTACAACGTCACCATGTCCCGTGGAGTCTGTGCTTGGATGGTGGCTGGCGTGTACAGCGTGGGGTTGATTGGTGCCACGGCCCACACAGTCTTCATGCTAAGACTGAATTTCTGCGAGGCAGATGTAATAAACCATTACTTCTGTGATCTTTTCCCATTACTGGAGCTCTCCTGCTCCAGCACATTTGTCAATGAGGTAGTGGTCCTGTGCTTCAGTGCGTTTAATATCATCGTCCCCAGCCTCACCATCCTGGGCTCCTACATCTTCATCATCGCCAGCATCCTCCGCATTCGCTCTGCCCAGGGCAGGTCCAAGGCCTTCAGCACCTGCAGCTCCCACCTCTCCGCTGTGCTTGTCTTCTTTGGCACTCTAGCCTTCATGTACCTGCAGCCGTCCTCAGTCAGCTCCATGGACCAAGGGAAGGTGTCCTCTGTGTTTTACACCATCATTATCCCCACGCTGAACCCCTTGATCTACAGCCTGAGGAACAAGGATGTCAAAATTGCCCTAAAGAAATTCCTGGGAAAAAAGTAGTTTTCTATAAAAAATTAGTATTTTGCTTTCATAATGAAAAAAAGTACGATTTCCAGAGGTTTGACGAGGATTCAGACTGAGATGCTTGATCAAGCACGGGCAGGAGCCTGCCATGCCTGGACTGCTGCGGACACAATGCCAAAGACAGGACTGAACTCCCAGCTTCAGACCCTGGGACGGCGTTTCCCTGCGAGGCCCGGAGTCAGCGGCTTGTGGGAAGCTGTCTCGCCTCTGAATGCCACTGAAATGTTTCAAAGTAAACTACAAGGTTGATACTTTCTGTATGTTTGAACACATCTCTTTTAAGGCCAGAGCTATTCACATTAAATGATAATAAATACATTTGTTCAACATCATTTGATAGTCTTTGAAGTTTGCTGCCTGGCTTTCTTATGTGTGTGTTAGCACACAATTCTTAAAAAAAACTGTAAAATAATTGAAGGATTTGAGATATGCAAGAGGTGTGGGGAACTAAAAATTAGACAATAAGAGAGATGTGATGGGTACAAAGACAGAAGGGAGCTCACCTCCGCTTTGTCTCCAAATACAAAGATGTCTTCTCTGTTACTGTTTCTGCCAAGAAAGGCTCCTTGGTACTAACAAGAACTGTCAGCTTCTTCACAATGGCTTTGTGTTTTTTACTTCATGTTAAGATTTGAATCAACACTGGTGAACTATCTGTCTCCTGATGTTCCTGAGGTATTTTGTTAGGAAGTTCTTGCCTTTTACAATTTTAAAAGGTAGATTTTTTTGGGCAATTTTTCCACATGACCATTAATAAACAGATTGTTGTCTCTACTTTCTATTTTTTCCACTTGTGAATAATCACCTTAAGATGATTGCTTTAGTGTAGGTCCTAAAATGTTTTGAATTTTTAAATTGGTTGGTGATAAGCTCCCTAGAGCTCTGACTTTATCTCTCAGGACCTTGCTTTCATCTCATAGTCCAGCAAGGATAGTGTTTTATGTTTATCCCTCACACCGTGTGGTGATACTCAAAAAGGGGGAGCCCACAGGGAAAAGGAATTTCTGATCGTTTCTTGAGTGATAACGTTCTAGTAGGTTGTCATGATCCTATCTGGTGGTGAATCAGTGTCTTATCACCTGTAGCTGGCCTGTGAAATTCCCATATGCTTTGGACATCACTTGCGTGAGCACATGAAGCAATGCGTGCAGTGAAAATACAGTGCATATGGTTGTGTGGAGCAGCAATGATCCTGCCCCACCACGCCCTCTCTTCATTGTGGTTGTGTCTCCGTTTTAACCTCCATCATGTCTTCCAAACTCCACAGATCTTCTCGATGTCAGCCACATGCGTTTCTTCTCCCATTCGCAGCACTCCAGGCTGTAATCATGTTCACTTCTGCTTCATCTCACAAAACACGCTCACGCACATTCTCCTGTGTGCTTTACTACCGATCTATACTTGAGAACGATAAATTGTCAAGTGCTTGATAAAAAAAAAAATCTTGCTTGCATATTTCTTTCTTTCTTTTTTTTTCTTGTGCCAGTACCATGGCTTTGAAATCAGAGCCTTGTGCTCTCACTTGACTTTTCCACTCAAGGGTAGTGCTCTACCTCTTGATCCACAGCACCACTTCTGGCTTTATTTTGCTAGCTCTTTTGACATAGAGAGTCTAGTGGTTTATTCTGACTTCAAATTGCCACTCTCAGATCTCAGCCTCCTGAGTAAGTAGGGTTATATGCACCACTGCCACATGTATATTTCAATTCTAAAATTTAATAATTGTTGATGATGAGCATTTCCATGGGGTTAAATTTTTATAGTATAGATATCCTTAAACTTTAAACAAATTTAGCTGTAGACACAATTTATACTAAAAAAAATCCAAGCTTTAAGAAAAAGTAAAACCATTCCAAAATATATTAAGGACATTTTCATTGCAAATATTATCTCAGTATCACTTTTAACTGATTTGCATAACAAAATTATATTAGATGAAATATAATTTTACTTGCTAGTAGTTTATTATGAAAATAATCTATATGGTATATGTTTTCATGTGTCCTCAGCATTTCCCTTTTAATTTTAGAAGGAAAAATCCCCCCATCTTCCTCCCCACCCCGTTTTCAGGAATTCCTCAGAGGTCTTAGAAAAATCTTTGAAGTAACAAGAGAGCTCAGTGAAATCTTTTTTCATTCAAGCCTCAAGTTAAAAATACTTTTGGAATCAACTAAATACATGGTAACAAAATCTTTCAAATCTTACAAAGATTTCTGTCCCCACTTTTCTAGTCCCCCACCCCTTTTGGGAAACCACCTTCATCATTTCCTTTAGTGTAAGTCTAAAAAACTTCCTAAAATTTTCAATTTTACAATGTGCTGTTATTAAACTCACTAGAGACCTGATGTTATCTTTCACAACGTGTTAAAAAAATCCATAACTGAACAGAAATCATTCATCAGGCCAGTGTGATAAGGTGCAACCTGAGATACATAAGCCTGGGGACTGGTAATGGTGTCCCTCCCCATGGAGTCCGCACTGGGGACAGCGTTCCAGTGGGAAGCCATTATCTCATCCCCGAGCACAGTCTCTTTACCTGCTGCACGCATAAATTGTCACATGCAAGCTTTCACGATGGACACAAGTCTGTGGGCCCTCGCTCCCTTGGAGATCAACATTGGTTTCCAGAGGATAGTTTTGAGGATCACTGTCTCCCATGTTCACAGCAGAGAAGCAGAGCACTCAACACTGAATGTTCTGGGAAGAACAGGGGTATGTCTGAGGGTTTACTTTTTTTTTTTTTTGACTCACCTACTGCAGTCTTTCAATGTCATCTGAGATACACAGGTCTGATTTTCATTCTCAATGTGAGCCTAAAGCCAGTTTCCCATAGTTGTGATGAGCCTGGCCGTTGGCAGTGCAGACTTCCAGCCGACAGCTCTGCGTAATCACTTCAAGTCGGGTAATCTCAGCGCTCTGCACAGTCATCTGTAATCCGTCCGCTGTCTTCAGTTCTTCTAACAAATACTTCATATAGTTGTGTTGAGGCCTGCCACGTAGAAAGCACTGTTCAAATTAGTCAACTGAATCTGTGATTTAGTGAGGAAGAAAATGTGGTGTAAGCAACTGTAGCAATTACAGCAGAATTAAGAGCTTGCTGCATTTAACCATATAAATTACATTCATGGGTAGACACTTGTCTACTAACTGGAATTCCATTATTAAAGGTGTTAATAGCCTGTTGAATGGTAATAAGTTCAACTGCAATTCTAGCTCAGGTGCCATTCTGTAATTTTTAAAAAAGTACATGTCATGTGACAGTTACTGAGCCACAAAGGAAGAAAACAATTTTTTTTTCTTCTTTTTAAAAGTCTCTATTGACCCCATTTGAATTCTGCCCATCTACTCCTGCTGTTTACCTCAGTATCTATTCTGCTGCATGCCTTTCTAGATTTTCACATTTGAAAGTGCTCAGGTTCTAAATTATTCAACTCTATCCTGAAGACACTGCTAAGTTTTTGCTTATCCTTATTAAATCATCTTTAGTACCCTAACACACTGCCAGCCTAAGAAGATCTCTTTGAATTATTATTATTATTATCATGTAAGAACGGCCACTTCCTACTGCTGTCACCGTAATGTCTTGCAGTTACTGACAGAACGCTACTACCAAAATAAGAAAAAGTGTGAAGATGCAAAGAATAGCAACTTAAAGTTTCACACTTATAATGGGGGTTTCGATGTTACCTGGTTCATGTTATATGATACACCACTGTTGTTTTTAATCTATAAAACATAAATATGTTGTGTCCCTAAGACACCTAAGAGAGATTTAGCAATTTAGCAGTTACTAAATTCAGGATAATTCAGGACTATCTCATTCTTGTGTTTGTGGGTGCCAGTACCAGACCTTGAACTCAGAGTCTCGCTCTCTTATTAGTTTTTTTTCTTACATCTGTGGTCTACTACCTCAGCCTGGCATTTTGCTGGTTAACTGGACATAAGAGTCTTGCAGATTTTCTGTTCAGATCAGCAATCTGCAGGTCTTAATGTCTCAAGTGGCTACAATGACATATGTCACTGCGAATCAATTTCCCATTATCTCATTCTATTAAAATCTACTTAAAAAATCTAATAAAGCAAAATTCTGGTTGTGATTTTTGCAGTATAATGATAATTCTGAGTTGTCACCGCTTCCTTCTGCGAGACCTTCTAATGTTTACTCTTCAGAGGCAACATTGCCTTTTCAGAGACAGTCACAGAAAATTAAGGCTGTGCGAGATCGTTTATGAGATGTTTCTATAAGTGAGTCTCGGAGTTAGACAAGGCAGCAATGGTTACCGACAATTGAGAAGTAGAGGAGACAGTGAACAGATATTCAAAGAGTCTATTTACATTATGAAACAAGACCTAATGATTCTCTGTAAAGCGTAGTGTTTTGTGCTAACAATGTCATAGTGTAAATATCAAAATTTCAGATGGTGAGTTTTATATTAAGTATTCTTACCACCCCAAAGTATCCCAAACAAAACAATTACAAAATACAAAGTAGCATAAAGAATTTAGGAAAGCAATAAAAATATCGAATACCTTGATAATGCTCCTGTGACCACGAACATTTGTGAATGGCCACATTGATCACACTGTATGTTTGATATGCAGTCTTTGCATTTTAATCCTTCCCCCAATTAATTTTTAAGGAATAACCAACCAACACATTTTCCTTGTAGAAAGCAACAACATTTTCCTTATAATTTATTCATTGGGAATTTATTCAGGCAGAGGAGGTTGAGCCCCTGATGGAGGGCAATTTGTTTGGGAATTTTCTACCAGGGTTTCAGGACACAGAGGTGGGATGACATGGCAGAAGAGGACTTAGGAAGGAAGACATCGGGTCAGAACCAGTCTCAGGGGGAGGTGGAGTGAGTCAGAGCCTCACACTACTGTCTGGGACACCACGGCAGGACAATAGACAAATGGAGCCTTTGTGATGGGGATGTGTAGTTATGGGCATCACATGGTGGGAGACAAGTAAAGTGGAAAGACAGGTCATTGGTGACCTAAAACAAATGCTGGCTGGATATGTTTCTTGCTTTTGTTATGTATTCCACCACAGATGGGGCTCCAAGGTTTTGACTGCCAACGCAGGTGAAGAGATCATAGAGAGCCAGAGGCACCTGGCTGAAGGGACAGGCGGAGGCCGTCGGTAGCTCATTGAATGACAGAATCATCAATGGCTGTGTCGCAATTTCTCCCCTCTTCAGACATGGTCTTTCCAGAGGAAAGAGCAAAGGGAAATCACTCACCAGTGACCGAGTTTCTCCTCTGTGGGCTAACGGAGAAGCCAGAGCTCCAGCTGCCCCTCTTCCTCCTCTTCCTGGGGATCTACCTGCTCACGGTGTTGGGGAACCTGGGCATGATCACGCTGATCGCGCTCAGTTCTAACCTGCACACCCCCATGTACTATCTCCTCAGCAGTCTCTCCTTCATTGACTTCTGTCAGTCCACTGTCATCACCCCCAAAATGCTGGTGAGCTTCGTGACAGAGAACACCATCTCCTATGCGGAGTGCATGGCTCAGTTCTACGTTTTCTGTTTTTTCATTATCGCTGAGTGCCACATGCTGTCTGCCATGGCCTACGACCGCTATGCGGCCATCTGTAAGCCCTTGCTCTACAATGCCACTATGTCTTCTCAGGTCTGTTTCTGGATGGTCGTTGGGGTTTATGGCTTGAGTTTGATTGGCTCCACAGCCCACACAGTTTGCCTGCTCAGGCTGAACTTCTGTAATGGTATAATAAACCATTACTTCTGTGACCTCTACCCGTTACTGGAGAGCGCCTGCTCTAGCACGTTTATCAACCAGGTTGTAGGGATGAGCTTCTGTGCATTTAATATCGTCATTCCAAGCCTGACTACCCTTAGCTCCTACACCTTCATCATTGCCAGCATCCTCCGCATCCGCTCCACCTCGGGCAGGTCCAAGGCCTTCAGCACCTGCAGCTCCCACCTCTCCGCGGTTGCCATCTTCTATGGTTCCACGGCCTTCATGTACCTGCAGCAGTCCTCAGTCAGCAACATGGACCAAGGGAAGGTGTCCTCTGTGTTTTACACCATCATTATCCCCATGCTGAACCCCTTGATCTACAGCCTGAGGAACAAGGATGTCAAGGCGGCTTTATATAAGTTTATTGAAAAGAAACATTTCTGATGAAAAGGAATAATGTGACCTGGGCACCAGGGGCTCACACCTGTAGTCCTAGAAACTCAGGAGGCTGCGATCTGAGGATGGAGATTCGAAGCCAGCCCCAGGCAGGGAAGTCTGTGAGACCTTTATCTCCACATAACCAGCAAAAAGCCAAAAGCAGAGCTATGACTCAAGTGGTAGAGTGGAAAACTATGAGTGCAAAGACTAAGGGATACATGGTTTCCCTTACTTTTTTATTTATTTATTTTTTAGTCTAGTGGTGGGCCTGAACTCTGGGCCTGGGCGCTGTCCCTCAGCTCTTCACCTCAAGGCTAGCGTTCTACCACTTGAGACACAGCACCACTTCTGGCTTTTTCTGCTTATGTGGTGCTGAGGAATTGAACCCAAGGCCTCATGCATGCAAGGTAAGCACTCTACCACTGAGCCACCTTCCCAGCCCTGGTTTCCCTTATTTGCAATAACTAGTATATGTCTGGGACAAGCAGAAAAAGGTCAGATAAGATGATGTTAATTAAGTAAAATGAACTCCAAGATAGGGACACAAGTGGTTTTTTCTTCCTTGCTATTGTTTCTAACATATTTATATGGTACCATGTGATTTTTTTGTTGCTTTGTACGTCCCTCCCCCATGGTATATCCTGCTTTCACTGTATTTGATGTCGGTATAATTTGTGGAGGGGAAGGGAAAAAACAAATTGTTTAAATAGGGATACAGGTGGACCCATTGCAACAATGAGTTGTACAAGACACTATGTTGAAAAATGAACTTTACAATTTAGGTGGGGTGTGGGGGGGTGTAGGTGAGGAGGTGGGAGGGAGGGGATAGTAGGGGAAAAACAAAGGAGGAAGCAACAATGTTGGATAAGAGATGTACACATGACCTTGATCTTGTAGCTGTAACCCCTCTGTACAGTATTTTCACAATAAAAAACTTAATTAAACAGTGAAAAAAAAAACAACTAAGGGATAGCACCCAGGCTTTGAGTTCAAGCTCCGTGAGGGGCACAAGGATAAAGTTAAAAAGCATAATTTTCTTAAGCCAGGTGTAGGTTCATGCATGGTTCTCGGAAAGTGGTGAGAAGAGGTTCCAAACCAACACACAGAGCATAAGACTCTTATCTGAAGAATGAACTCAAAAAGTGGACTGGTAATGTACCTCTGTCCTAAGTACCACAAAAAGGAAAGAAATTTATGAATTTAGGTTGTTTCCTAACACAATGGGACAGAGGCAGCAATGGATGCCTGTTACTCATCCACTCCAGGAACTTACTTGGTAGTGGGAAGAAAAGTTTTAGTAGCAGGACTGGACTCACAGGCTTGAACACCTGGAGGACATGGCCTCTCCTGGACGCCTGAGTCCTTCTACACGGGGTACGCCATGTCATTCTGACACCATGAATGTTCTCTAAAAGCGACTCCCTCTATTTTTATGGATGTAGCTGTTTGGGGAGAAGACTCGCTTACATGGAATCAGCGAATAAATATATTTGTTCAATATCCCTGGATTGTCTCCATATTTTTTTGTGTCTGGCTTTCTTACCTAATTGTGTTCGTAAACAATATGAAAATATAATCTCTAAAATAGCTAATTCACCCTTTTAGAATATATAAGCTGTAAGTAATCGCGACACTTATTAAACATGCAGCATTACACTACAAAGTATGGGATCAGGGAATGTGGAAAAAGAGCTCTTACTCATAGGCGATAACAACATATAAACAGCATCTTGGAAGAGGACAACAATTTTTTTTTATTGTAAAGATACTATACAGAGGGTTACAGTTACATGAGTGAGGTAATGAGTACACTTCCTCTTGAACATTGTTACCCCCTCCATTGTTTTCCCCCTACCATCCCCTCCCTCCCTCCCTTCCCCGAGGTTCTTTTTTTTTTTGATTGTGATTAAGTGATTACATAATTTCCAGAAATTCACAGTAT